>NC_135990.1:7538221-8138221 GCF_053455715.1 Rhinoraja longicauda
GAAGGAACTGCAGATGCTGGTTCAAACCCTAGACAGACACAAAATGCTGGAGTAACTCAGCAGGGCAGGCAGCAACTCTGGAGAGAAGGAATGGGTGGCGCTTCGGGTCGAGACCCTTCTTCAGACGTTAAAGTAAAATGATTTTGAAGGGTCTCGACCCGAAACGTCACCCATTTCTTCTCTCCAGAGATGTTGCCTGTCCCGCTGAGCCACTCCAGCATTCTGTGGCTAGCTGAGTTCTTACAGCCTTCTATTTTCTGTTCTACAAAGCATGGGGTTTTATGATCTGACCCGACACGTTGGTGAGAATGCAGTGGAGAATCTCTGGCCTGAGATCTTCTGGTGAACCTGAAGCGTGTGAGTCACACTGCCGGGGCAGATGAACATAAACATTTCACGTTACCCTCTGAAGAAGGGTCTCGACCCGAAACGTCACCTATTCCTTTTCTCCAGAGTTGCTGTCTGACCAGTTGAGTTACTCCAGCATTTTGTGTCTATCTTCACTTTAACTTCACTTTGCCAACATTTTAACTTAGGGTCATAAGATCATAAGTGATAGGAGCAGTATTAGGCCATTCGGCCCATCAAGTCTACTCTACCATTCAATCATGGCTGATCTATCTCTCCCTCCTAACCCCATTCTCCTGCCTTCTCCCCATAACCCCTGACACTCGTACTAATCAAGAATCTATCTATCTCTGCCTGAAATATATCATATCATCATATATATACAGCCGGAAACAGGCCTTTTCGGCCCTCCAAGTCCGTGCCGCCCAGCGATCCCCGTACATTAACACTATCCTACACCCACTAGGGACAATTTTTACATTTACCCAGCCAATTAACCTACATACCTGTACGTCTTTGGAGTGTGGGAGGAAACCGAAGATCTCGGAGAAAACCCACGCAGGTCACGGGGATAACGTACAAACTCCTTACAGTGCAGCACCCGTAGTCAGGATCGAACCTGAGTCTCCGGCGCTGCATTCGCTGTAAAGCAGCAACTCTACCGCTGCGCTACCGTACCACTGACTTGGGCTCCACAGCCTTCTGCAGCAATGAATTCCATAGATTCACCACCCTCACCTTCCACCAACATCAAGAGTCAAGAGTGTTTAATTGTGAAATGTGCAGACAATCAAGTCACTCCCTGCTGCAGTTTATCAGTGATATTAGGTAACCTTTCTACTGTAGTGCAAACCGAAGTGCGTAGTGCAAACAAAGACACAGTTCACGGAAGACCATGAAGTTCCTTCCCACCCTGACCCTAAAAGGAATATTCACCTCAATTGCTCGGGTATTTACATGAAATCTTCTCCCTTGTTCACACAACAGTTACACCCGATATAAACAGAGCAACAAAACTTGCAGATGGTGGTTTACACCGAAGGTAGACACGATAAATGCTGGAGAAACTCAGCGGGACAGGCAGCATCTCCGGATGGAAGGAATGGATAATGTTTCGGGTCGAGACCCTTCTTCAGACTGAGAATCACGGGAGATGGAGACGCAGAGACATGGAAGGGCAAGGTGTGAAAACGAGTGATCAAAGGGGACGTAGTTCGAGGAAAATGTAGAGGAGGAATGACAGAGGGGGAGCAGCGAGAGAGGGTGTTGCAATACCCTCGTCGGAGAGAGGAGGAGAACTTCTTCAAAGTGGACACACCTTGAGGAGATTTCGCAGTGGAGCAGATAAAATGTGTAGGAAGGAACTGCTATGAACAGTACGTAATTTGTGTAACTCGCCCCACCATTAGTTTAACCCATAGATTCTGTTGGTGAATGTTAATTGCTTCCCTCTTATTGTCATTACATCCTGTTATTAAATGCATGAAAGTGCAATGGGGTTCAAATATGTCAAAGAGTCGACACCACGTTCAGGGTAAAGCATCAGTAGGCTGATGTTGATGCACCATTTGGCATTGGTATTGGTTTAGATCTATTATTCTAACTTGTACCGTGATACAATTAGTTTTCCAGCAAATCAGACCATGCACAAGTCCAACAGGTAGTGCAAAAGAGCAAAGAAACAGCGCACAAAATATAGTTACTGCTACAGAGAAAGTGCAGAGAGAAAAAAAGTGCAAGGGTGCAAAGAGGTAGACTGGGGGATCTGTAATCCAGCTTTAGCTTATGTAACTGAAGAAGGGTTCCAATTCGAAAAGTCACCCATCCATGTACTCCAGGGATGCAATCTGACCCGCTAAGTTACTCCAACATTCTGTGGTTGTCCTTATGAGAGGTCTGTTCAATAGTCTGATAACAGCGGGTAAGAAGCTGTTACTGAATCTGGCAGCATGGGCTTTCAAGCTTTTCCTATCATCTGCACCACGGGAGATGGGAGAAGAGGGAATGACCAAAGGTGAGTGATCATGCTTTCTGAGGCAGCATGATGCGTAGCTGGAGCTGATGGTGAGAATTTGGTCTGTGTGATGGACTGGGCTACAACCACAGCTCTCTGCAATACCCAGGTGGGTCTTGAGAGTAACTGCTGCCCCCTACCCTGCCCTACCTGGTAAAATAACACTGGCTCCAAATAGCACCCAAGGTTTCTGCAGCAATTGTGTTTAAAGTTTGCATTCAAATCCCTAATTTCCCTTTATATCCCCCCTTCCCGCCCTCCCTCCCTTTGGATTTACATTTCACTCCCCCTATTCTCATGTTCATAAGTGATAGGAGCAGAATTCGGCCATTCAGCCCATCAAGTCTACTCCACCATTCAATCAAGGCTGATCTCTTTCTCTCTCAACCCAATTCTCCTGCCTTCTCCCCATAACCCCTGGCACCCATACTAATCAAGAATATATCTATCTCTGCCTTTAAAATATCAATTGACGTCTTCACCAGCCTTCAGTGGAGGGGGGTGGAGGGGGAGGGGGGTGGAGGGGGAAGGGGGTGGGGAGAGGAGAGGGTACTGCACCAATGCAGGAGAGGTTTGGGCCCAACTTGGTCTAGTTATTTATAAAAACAGAAAAATTACAGTGACCACCAGTGGGCCTGCAGACAGTACAGAAATATCATGTGATATAATGGCGGAGTGACCGCATGTGGGTCAGCGTCGCAGTGACCACGGGCGGGCATTCCGCGAAGAAATCATTAAAATTAAAAATTATTATTAAGTAGGCAGCTGCATAGAAACCCCTCAACTTGATGGCCTACCTGACGTGTAAGTTCGGCCCTGAAGATCGGAGAACGGAGGGGGAGGAGGGGGGGGGGAGGGGGAGGGGGAATAAGGGGGGTTAAGGGGGATGGAGGGAGGGGAGGTGGAGGGGTGAGGAGGAGGGGGAGGGGAGGGTGGAGGAGGAGGGGAGGGTGGAGGAGGAGGGGAGGGTGGAGGAGGAGGGGAGGGTGGAGGAGGAGGGGAGGGTGGAGGAGGAGGGGAGGAGGAGGGGGGGAGAGGGGGGTGGGGAGAGGGGGGTGGGGAGAGGGAGATGGGGGGAGGAGGAGGGGGGATGAGGAGTGGAGGAGGGAGGAGGAGGGGGAGGGGGAGGAGGAAGTAGGAGGGGGAGGAGGAGGGGGAGAAGGGGGGAGGGGGAGGGAGGATAAGGGGGGTTAAGGAGGATGGAGGGAGGGGAGGGGGTGGAGGGAGGGGGAAGGGAGAGGGAGGAGGGGGAGGAGGAGGAGGGTGAGGATGAAGGGGAGGAGGAGGGGGAGGGAGGGGGAGGAGGGGGAGG
This sequence comes from Rhinoraja longicauda, assembly GCF_053455715.1. NCBI lineage: Eukaryota > Metazoa > Chordata > Chondrichthyes > Rajiformes > Arhynchobatidae > Rhinoraja > Rhinoraja longicauda. The sequence goes on from NC_135990.1 coordinate 7,541,896, forward strand.
AGGAGGAGGATGAAGGGGAGGAGGCGGGGAGGGGGGGGGGGATGGAGGGAGGAGGGGGAGGGAGGGAGCCGCTGGCGACTGTGGACACGGTGAGTGAGCCGGCCGATGATGCATCCAGCGCCCGCAAGGTCGGCTGCAGAAGGGGTTCCCCCCGGGACACACAGGCGGTCGGTCGGGCGAGGAGAGGGGCGTCGATCGATGGGCCGAGCCGGTGGAGGGCGAGGGCGGAGGCCCTGCAGCAGCCTGGAGGCTCTCCTGGATCGGGAGCCGCTCCCAATGCATCCAGCGCTGGGGACATTACCCTCTCCTACTTTTTGTTGTTGTCGTCGTCGTTTTGTTAAACTTTGATTCGCTACTCCAAAGACGTACAGGTATGTAGGTTAATTGGCTGGGTAAATGTAAAAATTGTCCCTAGTGGGTGTAGGATAGTGTTAATGTGCGGGGATCGCTGGGCGGCACGGACTTGGAGGGCCGAAAAGGCCTGTTTCCGGCTGTATATATATGATATGATATGATATGATGCTTTGACGACGGACACATGAGATTCACAGTCAGGGCTCCCTGATCCTTCAACTCCCGGAGGCGACGGATGGACGGCAGACTTCACCGCCACAGCCCAGGTGGTTGTTGCAGGACCTCTGGCCACGGTCTTAGAAACATAGAAAATAGGTGCAGGAGTAGGCCATTCGGCCCTTCGAGCCTGCACCGCCATTCAATATGATCATGGCTGATCATCCAACTCAGTATCCCGTACCTGCCTTCTCTCCTTACCCCCTGATCCCTTTAGCCACAAGGGCCACATCTAACTCCCTCTTAAATATAGCCAATGAACTGGCCTCAACTACCTTCTGTGGCAGAGAATTCCACAGATTCACCGCTCTCTGTGTGAAAAAAAACTTTCTCATCTCGGTCCTAAAAGACCCCTTATCCTTAAACTGTAACCCCTTGTTCTGGACTTCCCCAACATCGGGAACAATCTTCCCGCATCCAACCCCTTAAGAATTTTGTAAGTTTCTATAAGATCCCCCCTCAATCTTCTAAATTCCAGCGAGTACAAGCCGAGTCTATCCAGTCTTTCTTCATATGAAAGTCCTTCATCAAGTCAAGTCAAGTTTATTTGTCACATACATGTACAAGGTGTGCAGTGAAATGAAAGTAGCAACGCCTGCGGATTGTGCTAAACTACAAAACACAATAGAAAAAAATAATTTAACACAAAATATAAGTTAATACAGTAAATTAAATTAAAGTAGTCCCTGGTGATATGAGAATTAACAGTCCTGATGGCATGTAGGAAGAATAAGAAAATAACTGCAGATGCTGGTACAAATCGACGGTATTTATTCACAAAATGCTGGAGTAACTTAGCGGGTCAGGCAGCATCTCAGGACAGAAGGAATGGGCGACGTTTCGGGTCGAGACCCTTCTTCAGACTGTGGGAAGAAACTCCGTCTCATCCTCTCTGTTTTCACAGCGTGACAGCAGAGGCGTTTGCCTGACCGTAGCAGCTGGAACAGTCCGTTGCTGGGGTGGTAGGGGTCCCCCATAATGTTGCTGGCTCTGGATCTGCACCTCCTGATAACCTCCTGGTCTTCCCACAGAAGGAGCAGGTGTACTTGGCGCGCTGACTCGTCTCGACCTTCTTCACCATCTCCGTACCTTTAGCCGTACCATTTATATCGGCCGCTTTAAAAAAAAAGCCCCCACCCTCCCACAGAACCCAGCAGGGAACGTGCTTGCTGCGGGCCGGATGTGGCCCGCGGGCCACAGTTTGGAGACCGCTGATATAAACCATTGTAGGTTAAATGTACTAAGCACCATTAATCATCCTCTGTAAATTGCCCCTAGTGTGTCGGGAGTGGACGAGAAAGTGGGCTAACATTGAACTGTACGAAAATAACTGCAGATGCTGGTACAAATCGAATGTATCACAAAATGCTGGAGTAACTCAGCAGGTCAGGCAGCATCTCAGGAGAGAAGGAATGCGAGACCCTTCTTCAGACTGATGTTAACATTGAACTAGAGTGAATGGGCGATTGATGGTTGACATGAACTCGCTGTTGGATCTGTCGTTTTCACACCTTACCCTTCCACATATCTGGACTCCCTCTCCCCTGACTCTCAGCCTGAAGAAGTGTCCAGACCCGAAACGTCACCCATTCCTTCTCTCCCGAGATGCTGCCCGACCTGCTGAGTTACTCCAGCATTTTGTGAATAAACCCATTCCTTCTCTCCAGGGATGCTGAGTTACTCCAGCATTTTGTGTCTATCTTCAAGCAGAAGGGCCTGTTTCCACGCTGTGTCTCTAAACTAAACTAAACTAAGGTGATAAGTGGTCGAATTGCAAAACTGCCTCGCTCCTCTGTTTTGTTTTGACGAGTTACTGAGGTTTGAAAGCCGAAGCCGATTTGCAGTTTATTCCCCTCGGAGGCGGCTAAAAGGCGGCCGCGGACAGAGGTAGACAACAGGATTATAATCACAAAATGCTGGAGTAACTCAGCAGGTCAGGCAGCATCTCGGGAGAGAAGGAATGGGTGACGTTTCGGGTCAAGACCCTTCTTCAGACTGATCAGACTCTCCCGAGATGCTGCCTGACCTGCTGAGTTACTCCAGCATTTTGTGAATAAATCGATTTGTACCAGCATCTGCAGTTATTTTCTTATAGGATTATAATAATCTCCGCTCTGTTTACATTTGAACTCAGGAGTTAAACTATCCCAGAGTTGTAACCCGACACGGCCTGGGGTCTTGGTAGGGAGCTAACTGCATATTTAAAAATCTTTTCAATTCGCATTAACAACCCAACCCCCCTCCCAACGCTGACAAACATAAAGTTCCACAAATGATGATAACAGAGGCAGCGATCTCCACCAATTCCTCGCTGGGACTGAACTGGCCCTACCTAGTACCAGACACGACTCATTTCATTCATTACACGGCAGTGAATGAATCGCACGGGAGAATCCTTTTAACCGAGACAGAAAATGCCCATCTGCGTCTGATCCCGGACGACAAAACTCGAGGAGTGTTTCTGCCGAAGGGTGTTGAGCTGTGAGTTTGTACCCCGGGCGCTCCGGGAGGCGGTGGAGTCCAAGTTCACCGCCTGTCAGCGGCTCACCCCACGAAGGGCAGAGACAAGGGCAAGGAACTGCAGATGCTGGGGTTTAAACCGAAGACAGACACACAAAGCTGGAGTAACTCAGCGGGACAGAGTTTACACAAGAAACTGCAGACGCCGGAATCTTCAGCAAAACCCAAAGTGCTGGAGGAACTCAAGAAAACAGGTGAATCAGCATCTGTGGAGGGAATGGACGGGTGTTTGGGGTCGGGACCCTTCCTCGGACTCTCGCTTAAGATAGACACAAAAATGCTGGAGTAACTCAGCGGGTCAGGCAGCATCTCTGGAGAGAAGGAATGGGCGACGTTTCGGGTCGAGACCCTTCTTCAGACCAAAAACGTCACCTATTCCTTCTCTCCAGAGATGCTGCCTGACCCGCTGAGTTACTCCAGTACTTTGTGTCTATCTTCGGTGTAAACCAGCATCTGCAGTTCCTTCAAGCACACGAGCTCTCTCGCTATTCTGACCCAACACACCCCTCTCCCAACATCACCAACAGTGCAGGATTTTGCCACGACCACACTGACTGTCTCTGGGAGTTTGTTTGCTGCGTGAAAACTATCGCCAAATCTGTACAAGAGCGATGTGCGGTTCAATAATTAATAATCTAATAATATTAATAATCAATTAAAATTAATAATCAATAATTTAATTAAACCCCCCTCACCCGGGGACGTGACAGGCGCTATACTAATTACGGATCTTTATATTCAGTTGGGTGGAAGGAATCGTCCATCTATCTAGTATAACTGCAGATGCTGGTACAAATCGATTTATTCACAAAATGCTGGAGTAACTCAGCAGGTCTGAAGAAGGGTCTCGACCCGAAACGTCACCCATTCCTTCTCTCCCGAGATGCTGCCTGACCTGCTGAGTTACTCCAGCATTTTGTGAATAAATCGTCTATCTATCTAGTTCTTCTAGTCTAGTTTCGGCTCCGTTCTTGTGTTCCATCCGATCCCGAATCGCTTCGAGAGAGGACTGTCTCGACCCGAAATGTCACCCATTTATTTTTCTCCAGAGACGCTGCCTGTCCCGCTGTGTTACTCCAGCTTTTTGTGTCTATCGCCGGTCCCTCCACGCGAGAACCAAGCGATGGAGAATCTTGGAACACACATCCCGAGCGCTGGCGATGCGGCTCCGGCTTCAATCCGGATTCAGAGTGACCGCCCGCTTCACCAAAGGTCGCGTTCACAACTTTAACACCGCCGCCTCTCTCCGTCTTCACACCAGTTTTGTAGTCATCAGCACTAGTCTGCCGAACTAATATTTAGATATAGAGACATCGGGAACTGCAGATGCTGGTTTATATATATTTTTTAAACAATAGACAACAGACAATAGGTGCAGGAGGAGGCCATTCGGCCCTTCCAGCCAGCACCGCCATTCAATGTGATCATGGCTGATCATTCTCAATCAGTACCCCGTTCCTGCCTTCTCCCCATACCCCCTGACTCCGCTATCCTTAAGAGCTCTATCCAGCTCTCTCTTAAATGCATTCAGAGAATTGGCCTCCACTGCCTTCTGAGGCAGAGAATTCCACAGATTCACAACTATCTGACTGAAAAAGTTTTTCCTCATCTCAGTTCTAAATGCCACAAAGACACAAAGTGCTGGAGTACCTCAGTGGGTCAGGCAGCATCTCTGGAGAACATGGATGGTTGATGTTTCGGGTCGGGACCCTTCTCCGGACAATTTGTGATTACTAACCCTACCGTGTGTTTTAATCCTCTTTTGGTTGAAAGGAGCGGAGCGATTTCAACTCCTGGAAAGCGAATTCCCTCCAGTTTGGACCAAGTCCAGTTTCAAGCAGTTCCTCTTTCGGCTTCAGTTGGAGAGAGTTGGTTGAACGAACAATGAAGAAACTACGGACGAGCTGAACGACAACTCAGATGCTTCAAAGCGAATGTGGAAACGGTGTAAATCCACCTCTAACCTGTTGTACAAAAACTAACTTTATTCCCTGGGAGGGTTTTCCGTTTGAGCAGAGGAAGATGAATCAGATCGCAAGAAACTTGGCGCATTTCGGGTGAAGCCAGCACCAATTCCAGGGCGATTTTTGAACCCCTGCGTTTTTGTTTCCTCTAAAGTCCTAAAGTTTCAACGCACGCATCCCTCAATTTCGCCAGGACTGCCCTGATCATTTTCACAGCGCCAATATTACACAGCTAGCAGTTGGGATGTGGAATAGATTCCCCGGCTTGGCGGCCCCTTGCATGTCCGGGAGCGAGCAGGATAGAGGGGGGGGGGGTTTAGTCAACATCGAATGAAAATGTTACTGTCACCAATGGTAATCAAGAAACCAGCGGGTTGTTGTTAAAAAAAAGTCAATTACACGCAACTAGGGTGAACATGCACGCACACAGTCTATTTTACCAAGGGTAGGATCATCAAAAACCAGAAGACACAGGTATAAGGTGAGTGGGGGGGAGATTGAATAGGAACCTGAGGGGAAACTTCTTACACACAAGGGTGGTTGGTGGGTGTATGTAACGAGCTGCCATAGGAGGTCTGTAAAAGGGTCTCGACCCGAAACGTCACCCATTCCTTCTCTCCTGAGATGCTGCCTGACCTGCTGAGTTACTCCAGCATTTTGTGAATAAATACCTTCCATTTGTATCAGCATCTGCAGTTATTTTCTTATACTGCCATACGAGGTAGTTGGGGCAGGTATTACAACAACATTTGGACGGGTACGTGGATAGGAATGGTTTAGAAGGATGTGGACCAAACGCAGGTTGGTGGGACTAGCGCAGATGGGGCATCTTTGTCGGTGTGGTTGAGGGTGGGCCGAAGGGCCTGCTTCCCTGCTGTATGACTCCAATTGAGTTTTACCCTTAATTAAAACTCCCCCTCCTCATTCCCCCACATCCCCCTGCCCTCCCTATCATCTCCCCTCACCCTCCAATCCTCACTCCCCCTTCTCATTCTCCCACCCACTCTCCCCCCATCCTCATTATTAGGAGGTTGGACACGTTAGAGGCAGGAAACATGTTCCCAATGTTGGGGGATTCCAGAACAAGGGGCCACAGTTTAAGAATAAGGGGTAGGCCATTTAGAACGGAGATGAGGAAAAACTTTTTCAGTCAGAGAGTTGTGAATCTGTGGAATTCTCTGCCTCAGAAGGCAGTGGAGGCCAATTCTTTGAATGCATTCAAGAGAGAGCTGGATAGAGCTCTTAAGGATAGCGGAGTCAGGGGGTATGGGGAGAAGGCAGGAACGGGGTACTGATTGAGAATGATCAGCCATGATCACATTGAATGGTGGTGCTAGCTCGAAGGGCCGAATGGCCTCCTCCTGCACCTATTGTCTATTCCATCCACCCTCATTCCCCCACCCCTTCACTACTCCCCCTCTCTCCTCATTCCTTCGCCCTTGCCCACTCTACCTTTACTCTACCAACCCTCCACATTCAACCATCACCCCTTCTCCCATCCCCCTCCACCCTCACCCCGGCCGCTTCATTTCCAGGTACGCTCCTGTTGGGCCGGTACCAGGGATTATTGGGCCGTCTCAGTATTATGCAGCCCCGCCTTGACCATCCCCATCTCTCCTCCCTCCCCCACCCCTGCCCACAGCTGCTCCTCCCTCTTACCTTCTCTGCTTGCAGATCCGGGGTTGTCTAGACCTCGGTCCTCCCGGTAAAAGGACAGATCACCAGACGGAAGATCACAGCTACAACCTATCACCGGCCTCAGGCACCTCATGGACGTTTAGCAAACTGGGCAAAAAAATCCACACAACCTCTATTCCCGACAAAAGCCTCGCTCATAAGTTGTACATTAGTTCTCTCTGAAGCACTAAGGCGGGAGGTAACCCAGCTAAATATCATAACCAGGACCTCAGCTCCCCAGTTAAGCGCAGTTAAGCCCAGGTTCGCCACCCAGGAATGTATCCAAAGATTAGTTTCCTGGCTTTGTAATGAACTTTATTCACTCTCTGACAATAAATATCCCACTAACGCCGGAGGCTTGGAGACCATTTCAGATCTCTGCCGAAAATTTAAAATTCTCCGACCACTCCTTATTTTAATTCCAATCCTGTCTTCAACTAAAATAGACACAAAATGACGAAGCTGAAGGGTCTCGACCTGAAAGGTCTCTCATTCCTTTTTCCCCCCAGAGAGTCACTCCAGCATTTTGTGTCTATCTTCGGTGTAAACCAGCATCTGCAGTTCCCTCCTGCACACCTGTCTTCAGCTATCTGGGTTCTGAACCCTGGAATCCAATCCCTGAAATTTTCAGTGCTCACACCTCTTGCTGAAAGTTCACATACTTGACCCACTTGTGTCAATTTTTCACCAACATTCCTGGGCGGCACGGTAGCGCAGCGGTAGAGTTGCTGCTTTACAGCGAATGCAGCGCCGTCGACTGAGGTTCGATCCTGACTACGGGTGCTGCACTGTAAGACGTACAGGTATGTAGGTTAATTGGCTGGGTAAATGTAAAAATTGTCCCTAGTGGGTGTAGGATAGTGTTAATGTACGGGGATCACTGGGCGGCACGGACTTGGAGGGCCGAAAAGGCCTGTTTCCGGCTGTATATATATGATATGATATGATAATTGCCAAATGCCCACATCACTCACTGCGAATAGTAAATATTGGTAAACCAGTTTTCTAAATCATAATCTGTAGTTCCTCGTAGCTACTTTTCAATATTGGTATTGAATTGGCCTGCGTTTAGAAATAAGAACGTCTATGATAAGACAATAGACAACAGGTGCAGGAGGAGGCCATTCGGCCCTTCGAGCCAGCACCGCCATTCAATGTGATCATGGCTGATCATTCTCAATCAGTACCCCGTTCCTGCCTTCTCCCCATACCCCCTGACTCCGCTATCCTAAAGAGCTCTATCTAGCTCTCTCTTGAATGCATTCAGAGAATTGGCCTCCACTGCCTTCTGAGGCAGAGAATTCCAAAGATTCACAACTCTCTGACTGAAAAAGTTTTTCCTCATCTCAGTTCTAAATGGCCTACCCCTTATTCTTAAACTGTGGCCCATTGTTCTGGACTCCCCCAACATTGGGAACATGTTTCCTGCCTCTAACGTGTCCAACCCCTTAATAATCTTATACGTTTCGATAAGATCTCTCATCCTTCTAAATTCCAGTGTATACAAGCCTAGTCGCTCCAGTCTTTCAACATGTGACAGTCCCGCCATTCCGGGAATTAACCTAGTAAACCTGCGCTGCACGCCCTCAATAGCAAGAATATCCTTCCTCAAATTTGGAGACCAAAACTGTACACAGTACTCCAGTGTAAGAAGGAACTGCAAATTCTGGTTTAAACCAAAGATAGACGCAAAGATAGGGTCTGAAGAAGGGTCTCGATCCGAAACATCACCTATTCCTTTCCGCCAGAGCTGCTGTCTGACCTGCTGAGTTACTCCAGCTTTTTGTGTTTATCCAAGGTCTATATTAAGATAGCTGTGCTAATCACAACTGAGATAACAGAAGAATTTGACAGGTTGCCCGAGAGAAATTATTTCTTTTCCACAGCCAAATGTTTGACAACCAGAGAAGTTAACTGATTGGCAAAAGAATAAGGGAAGAAATCAAAGATTATAATCACCTGGAATTCATAATGTGGAAGGAGGATTGGAAGCAAATTCGACTTTTACTGATAGTGTATAAAATTACGAGAGGAATAGATCGGGTAGATGCAGTCTCTTGCCCAGCGTCGGTGAATTGAGGACCAGAGGACATAGGTTTAAGGTGAAGGGGAAAAGGTTTGATAGGAATCTGATGGGCAACTCACACAAAGGGTGGTGGGTGTATGGAACAAGCTGCCAGAGGAGGTAGTTGAGGCTGGGACTATCCCAATGTTTAAGAAACAGTTAGACAGGTACATGGATAGGAGAGGCTTGGCAGGATATGGACCAAACATGGGCAGGTGGGACTGGTGTAGCTGGGACATTTTGGCTGGTGTGGGTAAATTAGACCGAATGGCATGTTTCCAAGCTGTATGAATCTATGACTATGTTACTTTCAAAAGGAAAATAAATTGTCCAGAGAGAAATATTTAAGGTTCACGGAGAAAGTGCTGAGAAATGGAATGTGGGAAACCGGAGCACCTAGAGGAAACCCACGTGGTCACAGGGAGAACCTGCAAACTCCACACAGACAGCAGCCGAGGTTAGGGTTGTGGGGCTCTGCAAGGTGCAACACTTTGACACGTGTGTGCAAATTCAACAATGTTGCTCTGCATCCCATCTTTTGCACAAATTGTGTACAGGCTGGATGGGCTGAATGGACTCTTTTTTCTATAAGAGTTCTTCCCTGTGATCAACTCACTCCTCTGCACAATTTCCAGCTTAAGGTCACAGTATTTGCACTGGAAACACTCACACAGGTGATCTGAATGATGTGTTGACATAAAAACTATAAAAACTTGGATTGTAAACACGTTACTTCCGCCATCTATAAACAGTCATATATCTGTAATATTTTTGTCAATATGCCTTTGTTCCCAATTTCTGCCCCTCCTTTCCCACAGATGTCATAGTCAGAGAGAGATACAGCATGGAAACAGGCCCTTCAGCCCATGCCAAGTCCATGCCAACTATCAATCACCGGTTAACACTCATCGAATCCTGATTTATTCTCTCCATATTGTCATCAACTCCCCTCAGATTCTACCTCTCAGCTACACAGTAAGGGCAATTTATTTTTACAGAGGCCAATTAACCTACCAACCTGTATTTTTTGGGGGGCTGTGTGGGAAACCAGAGCACCTAGAGGAAACCCACGTGGTCACAGGGAGAACATGCAAACTCCACACAGACAGCAGCCGAGGTTATGGTTGTGGGGCTCTGCAAGGTGCAAGGCACGCGAGTGCAAATTCAACAATGTTGCTTGCACTCCTTTGCTCTCTCCACGTATAATATGATCAATGAGCTTGGGCTGGGTGCCCAGCTGCATTGGAATCTGAGCCAAGCTCTCCTTCAACTTTGCCAGAGAGTGGGTTAGCAGTGGGACCACCAGCTAATCTTGGCTCTCAAGGAGAGTTCAGTCCAGTGTGTGTGCCATTTCTCTTTGAACAAATTAGTCCCACTCCTCGCCCTTTCCCTATTATGTGAAACAAAGCCCTTGATCCAATTCCAAAGGGTCTTTAACCTGATGTGCTCTCTCTTTCCATAGATGCCGGCTGACTGAGTTTTTCTTGCAATTTTCTGTTTTTATTTTACCCCTTTATCCAATTGTGTAAGTAACTATTGGACCTGCTTCTAGTATGCAGATCTTAACTATTCACTGTATAAAGAAAAAACTTACCTCGTAGGTACACACAAAATGCTAGACAGCATCTCTGGAGAAAATGGATAGGTGACCTTTCAGGACAGGACCCTTCTTCAGATTTTCAATGTTCTCCAGAAATGCTGCCTGACCGACTGAGTTACTCCAGCATTTTGTGAGTATTTGGTATAAACCAGCATGGGCAGTTCCTTTTTATTACATTAAAACTTATCTTCTATCTGGATCTTCATTTGACAACCTTAACTCTGTTCCTCGTGCCACAAAACAGTTTCTCCTTCGTTACACCAACATGACAAACAGTAGCGAGCAAAGGCCATTTGGTTCTTCGTCTGCCCACACTGCCATTCAATTAGACCATGGTTGATCTTTTACCCTAATATTCCTTGATAAGCTCAGAGAAGTCTGAGATATTTTCTCTTCCATTTCAAACACAAAGACTCTTTTTCATTTTAATGTACTTATTCCTCTTTTCATTTAACCTGTATACTACCTGTACTCAAGCTTCTCGTTGTCATCTTACTTGATATTAGTTCCACTTGATATCCCCCCTTGTCTGACTAGGCATTAAACTGTGGCTCATCAGTCCACCTTATTCATAAGTTATAGGAGTAGACTTAGGCCATTCGGCTCATCAAGTCTACTCCGCCATTCAATCATGGCTGATCTATCTTTCCCTCCCAATCCCATTCTCCTGCCTTCTCCCCATAACCCCTGACACCCGTACTAATCAAGAATCTGTCCATCTCCGCCTTAAAAATATCCATTGACTTGGACTTCACAGCCATCTGTGGCAATGAATTCCACAGATTCACCACCCTCTGACTAACGAAATTCCTTCTCACTTCCTTTCTGAAGGTACGTCCTTTTATTCCAAGGCTATGTTGAGGGTTGTCCCTCACGATGGTGGGGTAGATTTTCGACACATTTACAGTAAAAAATTCCAGCTTAGTTTATTAATTGACTGACTTTTGTGGGAATGTGATTTGTGGCAGTTCCTGCCGTGGAATGCAACAGAGATAGAGTCGTAGAGCGTGGAAACAGACCGTTCGGCCCACACCGGTCAACATGTCCCAGCTACACTAGACCCACCTGCCTGCGTTTGGCCCATATCCCTCCAAACCTGTCCTATCCATGTACCTGTATCTGTTTCTTAAACGTTGTGATAGTCCCTGCCTCAACTACCTCCTATGGTAGCTCGTTCCATACACCCACCACCCTTTGTGTGAAAAATATGGTTGACTAGTTAATGTCCTCTGTAATGGTGGTACAGCGCATCATCTAAGGGTAACTAGGTTAAACACCTTGCTGCAGTCCATTACATCCTTGTGCATCGAGTCTTTGCAGTTCATCCACGTTTGGAATTAACACATGGAGATCAACAACGCACATTCCACAATTCACATAGATGCAGATGAAAAATAAATAATTTTATTGTGTCATCAGTGAATTTGAGCCACCAACCGACTTCTAATAAATAAAATTAATTTATGCAATCCCAAAGAGACTGCTTTATCACCCTAACAAACAAAACCAAAATGGATTATTCTCTCTGCACATAAGCTAGAAAGGTTCACTTAAAAAATTGTCAAAAAGTGATTACAATGAAGATCTTATATACAATAGGTACTATGTACAATTTGTGCAAATCATACGAGTATGTTCTGAAACATAATATCAGTGAATGAGTTACAAGACTAACTGTTAAATCAATTTTTTTTTTTAGTGTTGAGCATCCATCCCCCTTAGCAAATGGCCTCTTTCTGCAGGAAGAATTTTCGGGCGTCTTCCCACATCTCCCGGGGAAATCGGTTGGAGAATTCAAGGTAGTCTTGGGGTCCAGGAGCTCCAACTGAAATGAGAGGACCGCATTTAATTGTTAAGTCAACGTTGTTGTACCTTGGGGCTTGTGACGTCACCTCAGTCAGGACTGAGAGTGGAGAGGGAAGGTGGCCGGCATGAAGAGAAGGTGAGTGGCGATTCGGGGCCAGTCTGAAGAGGGGTCCCGACCTGAAACGTCACCCATTCCTTCTCTCCTGAGATGCTGCCTGACTCGCTGAGTTACTCCAGCATTTTGTGATACCTTTGGAGTCAGTAGGTGATCGAAGGGCTGAAGGATGATGGAGCAAGGTTGGTAAGGTGGGGTTTAGATTTTCTAGAGATACAGCGCAGAAACAGGCACTATCCTACACACACTAAGGACAATTTTTTACATTTGCCCAGCCAATTAACCTACATACCTGTACGTCTTTGGAGTGTGGTAGGAAACCGAAGATCTCGGAGAAAACCCACGCAGGTCACGGGGAGAACGTACAAACTCCATACAGACGGCGCCCGTAGTCAGGATCCAACCCGAGTCTCTGGCGCTGCATTCGCTGTAAGGCAGCAACTCTACCGGTGCGCCACCTTCAGCAGGTAACATGGCGTTGGGAGACAGAAGCGGGAGGCTGATTGCAAAAAATAAATCTGAGATACACACCTGTCTGGTGAGAAGTCTTATTGTCCGTCTGACTTGAACTCTGCGCAAAATCCTAAGCAAGAAAAAAAAAACACAGTATTGTTTAATGTAGTTTAATGCAGTTTAATGTAGATAAGTGTGAGGTTATTCACTTTGGAAGTAAGAATAGCAAGGCAGATTATTATCTGAATGGTGTCAAGTTAGGAAGAGGGGATGTTCAACGAGATCTGGGTGTCCTAGTGCATCAGTCACTGAAAGGAAGCATGCAGGTACAGCAGGCAGTGAAGAAAGCCAATGGAATGTTGGCCTTCATAACAAGAGGAGTTGAGTATAGGAGCAAAGAGGTCCTTCTACAGTTGTACCGGGCCCTGGTGAGACCGCACCTGGAGTACTGTGTGCAGTTTTGGTCTCCAAATTTGAGGAAGGATATTCTTGCTATTGAGGGCGTGCAGCGTAGGTTCACTAGGTTAATTCCCGGAATGGCGGGACTGTCGTATGTTGAAAGGCTGGAGCAATTAGGCTTGTATACACTGGAATTTAGAAGGATGAGGGGGGATCTTATTGAAACATATAAGATAATTAGGGGATTGGACACATTAGAGGCAGGAAACATGTTCCCAATGTTGGGGGAGTCCAGAACAAGGGGCCACAGTTTAAGAATAAGGGGTAGGCCATTTAGAACGGAGATGAGGAAGAACTTTTTCAGTCAGAGAGTGGTGAAGGTGTGGAATTCTCTGCCTCAGAAGGCAGTGGATGCCAGTTCGTTGGATGCTTTCAAGAGAGAGCTGGATAGAGCTCTTAAGGATAGCGGAGTGAGGGGGTATGGGGAGAAGGCAGGAACGGGGTACTGATTGAGAGTGATCAGCCATGATCGCATTGAATGGCGGTGCTGGCTCGAAGGGCTGAATGGCCTACTCCTGCACCTATTGTCTATTGTCATTATATTCATTGTGCATTTTTATTTAATCTTTTACGTGTTTCTACTTTTTCCATTCTGCCTATTTTTGATATCATAGACTACATACTTTTAGAAATATTGCAATCAATACAATCATTGCATTTGGCATGACACTGTGTCGAAGCAAAATAGCATAGTATAACGCAGAATGCAGAAATAAGGAACTGCAGACGGTGGTTTACCCATAAGGACACAAAGTACTGGAGAAACTCAGCGGGTCAGGTAGCATCTCTGGAGAACATGAATGGGTAATGTTTCAGGTTGATTGTGGTGGGTGGGGAAGAATGCTAGAAGGGAGGAGGCAGGACAAAGCGTGACAGGTAATAAGTGGACTCATATCCCTCCTGACTACCTGTTACCTGCTACCCCACTCCCACAATCAGTCTGACGAAGTGTCCTAACCCAAAATATCACCCATCCACGTTCTGCAGAGATGCTGCCCGACTCGCTGAGTTACTCCAGCAAGATGTGTCCTTTTTTATAATATAAAGAAAGCAACGGTTGTTTAAGGTCTTTGTGGCTAGGAATACATATTATCAGAGAGTGTAAAATGCTTATCGTAATCCTAACGTTGTTATCCAGGGTTAAAGAAAACATGCTTATCCACGGTAGCGCAGCGGTAGAGTTGCTGCTTTACAGCGAATGCAGCGCCGGAGACTCAGGTTCGATCCTGACTACGGGTGCTGCACTGTAAGGAGTTTGTACGTTCTCCCCGTGACCTGCGTGGGTTTTCTCCGAGATCTTCGGTTTCCTCCCACACTCCAAAGACGTACAGGTATGTAGGTTAATTGGCTGGGTAAATGTAAAAATTGTCCCTAGTGGGTGTAGGATAGTGTTAATGTACGGGGATCGCTGGGCGGCACGGACTTGGAGGGCCGAAAAGGCCTGCTTCCGGCTGTATATATATGATGATATGATGATGATATCAATGCATTGATTATAAATGCAATAGGTTGCATTTGTTTAAGGGAAATTAAAAGTGTAACAAAAATACATTTGAGTAACAATGATAGCTGTGACACCATAAGTAACCATAAGTACCCTTACAAGCTGAAAAGGGTACAAGAGAAGATTTACGAGGATGTTGCCAGGACTAGAGGGTCTGAGCTGTAGGGAGAGGTTGAGTAGGCTGGGACTCTATTTCTTGGAGTGCAGGAGGATGAGGGGTGATCTTATAGAGGTGTATACAATCATGAGAGGAATAGATCGGGTTGATGCACAGAGTCTCTTGCCCAGAGTAGGTGAATCAAGGACAAGATGACAAAGGTTTAAGGTGAAAGGGAAAAGATTTAATATAAATCTGAGGGCAAACAAAGGGCAGTGGGGGTATGGAACAAGCTGCCAGAGGATTAGGAACATTTCAGAAACAGTTAGACAGGTACATGGATAGGATAGTTTTGGAGGGATACGGGCCAAGGGCGGGCAGGTGGGACTAGTGTAGCTTGGCCATGTTGGTTGGTGTGGACAAGTTGGGCCGAAGGGCCTGTTTCCATGCTGTATCACTCTATGACTCTATAACCGGGATGTAGGCATTTACATTGGTACCAACTTACAAAATCTATTTGGTGCAAAGGTAACCAACACCCTAATTAGATGCCATCCAGACTTTGAAATAAGGTAATTCTTGGAGAACTACACTATCCGAGGCCTGCAATAAAATGTAATTGTACCCCTGTTAAAAGCAGAGGAATCAAACCAATTAAAAACCTTTAGAACCTAAATTTCCACGGTTTTATCAGCACTACATCAAGTCCTCTTCTTGATAAAAAGAATCCAAGAAGGTAGTGAATGCTGGAATCGACGGCAAAAATCAACGTGCTGGAGGTACTTAGTGAGACAAGCAATATCTTTGGGGCGGGGGAAGAAGGCCAATAATTTGGGTAGATGACCTGCATTAGGATTAAGTGGAGAGGAAAGACAGCCAGTATAAAGAGGAGAGGGGAATAGTGAGGCATGGCCAGCAGGTGATGTGGACCAAGGAGGGTGAATGGTGATGGTGAGATGGAGTCAGGTGAAGACGACAGATGGGGGGCAGCAGTTGGCAGACAGGTGGCTAACAGGTGGAAGCAGACAAGGAAAAAAAGGCGGACGGAAGCCAAAAACAAAGGCACAAAGTGCTGGAGTAACCCGATGGGTCAGGAAGCATCTCTGGACAACATGGATAGGTAACATTTCGAGTCGGGAGGTTTCAGGAAGATGGGTCTTGGCCAGAAATGTCATTTGTCCATTCCCTGCACAGATACTGAGTTCCTCCAGTACTTTGTGCTTAGCTGGAGGAATTCGGCAGGTCAAGCAGCATCTGTGGGGAGGGGGGCGGGAAGGAATGGTCGACGTTTCAGGTCATTAACCTGCATCAGGATTGGAAACACAAGGAAATGCAGATGCTGGAATCTTGAACATAACACAGAGTGCTGGAGTAACTCAGCTGGACAGGCAGCATCTCTGGAGAACATGGATAGGCGACATTTCGGGTCGGGACCACTTTGGAGGAGGGACGGACTTGAGGGTGGAGCATGACGCTGCCAGAGGTTGCTAAGCAGGAACACTAAGGCTACCCTACAGAAATCTGATTAGTCAGGAAGGTGATAATAGGAACCGTTAAGGGAGAGATGATGGGGAAATTGAACCAGATGTGGAGGGGATCTAATGGGTGAAATATCTGGGTAGTGGTTGGGTGGAACCAGGAAGGGAACAGAAATGTGGGAAGTGGGGCTGCAGGGGGAATAAGGCAGGAGGACATGGGAAAGGGAACGAAAATGGGAGAATGTGGATACATCAGAAGGTGAGAGAGAGAGAGAGAGAGGGGAAGGGCTTAAATTGGAGAATTAGTTGGGTCGTAGAGTAGGCAGATTATGTGTCACTCTGCTAGTTTGCATTGGGCCTCAAGTGCATAGGTCAATGTGGGAATGGGACAGAAGTGACATAAGTCTCATATTTTGCTTGAGCAGCTTACAGCCCAGTGGTATGAATATTGACTTCAAGTAACCCCGGCATTCTCTCTCCCTCAATCCCTCCCCCAACCAAGGCACACCAGCTTCTCGTTTTCACCTAACAAACAGCCAACAATGACCTGTTTCCTTCATCATCGTTACTTTTTTGCATATCTTTCATTCATTGTTCTTTATATTGCTCCATATCACGGTGGCGCAGCGGTAGAGTTGCTGCCTTACAGCGAATGCAGCGCCGGAGACTCGGGTTCGATCCTGACTACGGGCGCCGTCTGTACGGAGTTTGTACGTTCTCCCCATGACCTAAGTGGGTTTTCTCCGAGATCTTCGGTTTCCTCCCACACTCCAAAGACGTACAGGTATGTAGGTTAATTGGCTTGATAAATGTAAAAGAAATTGTCCGTAGTGGGTACAGGATATAGGATAGTGTTAATGTGCGAGGATCGCTGGGCGGCACAGACCCGGTGGGCCGAAGGGCCTGTTTCTGTGCTGTATCTCTGGTTTCCCTTTCCCGTGACTTTCAGCCTGAAGAAGGGTCTCATTCCAAAACGACACCCGTTCTTTCTCTCCTGAGATGCTGCCTGACTCGCTGAATTACTCCAGCTTTTTGTGTCTATCTTCGGTTCCGTCCTACACACAAGCGACTGGGATGGTCTGAGGAGGGGATGTTATCTGTGTTGGATAACGCTTTACAGAGAATTCTGAACATAATTACAATGTGGCGAACACTAAAGAGCGCCAGACATACACGTTTACCTGGATAAAGGTCGCCAGCAGAATGCAGCTCATCTCCTGCTCCAGGATGACTTTGTTCTGCCGGTTGTTGTAACAAGCCGTGATCAGTGTCGGGAACAGGACTTTGATCAGACGCTGGTCACTGAAGTATTGAAAAGGCAGCTGGCAAAGCTTCTGCAGCACCGTGGGATGCCGACCTGACTGCACTGTCACCTGAAAGAAAGCAGTTCATAAAACAGTTAAAAAAAATCAGCAGGAGAATTTATAATATACAAACTTCATTGATTGGATTTATTATATACACATCACGCCTGTAATTACTCTCCCCATGAGCACTATTGCCAGAGAGCCTCTGTTTTCTATCTTCTCTGCCTTGTAGCCCGTAAAAGACGGAAACTCTTCATGCTCGACCATTTCTCATGTTGTAGTCGGCCTCACAGTTTCAGAAGTATAACAGGAACAGCAATTAATATGACCTAAATGGAGAGTTTGCCGAACTCTGAGATGCATGATTTAAAAGAGGACAAAAGAACGTTATCATTTATTGCTGGGGGATATGAACATCAAAGTGGAAGTTTGTGCTTCATTGGTGAGACCATACCTGGAGGACTGTGTGCAGGTGACCACAAAATGTTGATCATGTTAAAGAAAAGCACACACAAATTTTGGTTCAATGATATAGGGGGTGAGAGTGGTGAAAATGCACATGATACCAGCAGGTTCAGAAGACAATTAGGTTAATTTCAGCAGTAGACACAAAATGCTGGAGTAACTCAACGGGACAGTTAGCATCTCTGGAGAGAAGGAATGTGTGATGTTTCGGATCGAGACCCTTCTTTAGATGGCAACCGGGTTTCACAACTCTTCACTTTAATTTACTTACCTGTATTATTTCTATCTTTATCACCTCAACCCTGAGCTGTTTGACAATTCCTGTCGCTTTGAGTGTGTGCTGCCTCTTACATGTAAACCCTTTGTGTTTCTGTGCTATTAAAGTGGTTAGGACAGAGACTAGTAGAGCACACAGCTACAAGCGGGAATGTCCTTACCTTGCGCTGTTTAGCACCGTGTCAATGGCAACAAAATGGGATACGAGACAACGCAGATGCCAGAGTAGGGAAGTGGTTACCTCCAAATGACCGCTTCAGTGGAAGAAAGGTCAGAGGTCACGCATGACAGGGCAGAGGAAACAGCTCTGGAATGTTCCATTCTGCGGTACAATAACCTTTAAACAGCCCTGGGCCATGAAGGCATTTGCGGCAACCGTTCCACTAGCTGTTGCAAGAGTTCCAATTCCTTATTCTTAATTAAATGAATTATTGTTAATCTGATAGTCAGCAGAGTCGTATTCTGGGTGAGGTATGGAAAATTAATCAGCTTTTCTTATCTCAATTGCTACTCCAGCACATGTTGGGAATTCACCTGTCAGGTGAGAACAAAGAGGACAGATTCCTTCTCTCCAGAGATGCTGCCTGTCCCGCTGAGTTTCTCCAGCTATTTCAAGTCAAGTCAAGTTTATTTGTCACATACACATACACAATGTGCAGTGAAATGAAAGTGGCAATGCCTGCGGATTGTGCACAAAAAAGAATTACAGTTACAGCATATAAATAAAGTTAATAAAGTTAATATAGAGAAGACAAAATTTGTGTCTATCTTTGTTTTTAAACCCGCATCTGCAGTTCCTTCTTACAAATAGGACAGATGTGATGCTTTGCAGTCAAATAATGGAGAGACATTCATCTTCTAGGCTTGTATTAAAAAAATGGCTATTTGGGTAACTTACTAGAGTCCTGCTAACACTCCTGTAAATGGACCCTTCTGGAATTCTGCTGTAGGATTTTCAACCTGAAACATTAATTCTGTTTCTTTTTCCACAGATGCTGCCTGACCTCCTGAGTGTTTCCAGCATTTTCAGATTTTACCTCAACTAAATTCTGAGCCTTCAAATCAATGGGGAGAACATTAAAGAGAGTTGGAGTTTATTTATTGCTTTCCCCAGTTATTCCAATGTTCAAATATATTGTTCTATTTTTGGGGAAAAAAATCACTCTCTTCACCACACTACCTAGCAAGTAAATCATCTAATCAGTTACTGATTGCAATACTGAGGTATCACAAAATTGCTGGAGTAACTCAGCAGGTCAGGCAGCATCTCCGGAGAGAAAGTATCGCGATTGCAATGCTGATGGCAATATGTATTTTACACAAACAACACTGAACTGTTGTTGAAAGGATTCACAATCCTATGGGAATCTTTGTGCACTTCAGATTGGATTTCAGGATATTTGATCCCAATTTTCTTAGTAACTAGACTAAGTGGACCTTCTGGGCCCAAACCTCTCCTGTATTGGTGCAGCACCCTCTTCTCCCCCCTCCCTCCCCCCTCAACCCCCCTTATCCTCCCCCCTCCTCCTCCCTACCGCCCCCCCCCTTCCTCCCTAGGAGATAGATTTAAACTTTAAAATGTGAATAACTTAAAAAACATAACACCGATTTCAATGAAACTACTTCCATTAGCACCAATGGGACGACGGTGAGTAAGGTGGGCCTAAAATTGTCACGCTATTGTGTACCGTTTTGGCTGTAGTTCACGAACAAACAAACGAGAGTTTTAGTATATAGATAATATGGACAATTGAGTGACTTTTTGTATCAACTAGACTTTGCTTATTCGCTGGCAAGGAGATGCTGTGTTCTAACTCTTACTCGACAACTTCTACATGGTAAACTTTGCAGCTCCTTGACAGCAGCCAAACTAACTTCAGCCCATCTTATCTTATTGTGCATGTGCGACAAGCAAAGCTTTTCAAATGCCAAGGATGCAATTTCACTCTCTTTTAAGATCAGAATTGCAGGAAATAACACTGTGAAATAAGATTCTGAGAATTGGGCACTGGAAAATTGAACGCAAAAGGTAAAGGCAAATCGGTACAAGTCATTGATAGGCTGCGGCTGGAATTCTGAGTAGCCTGTGTACAGTAGTTTTTCGACGCTGTTTCTGAGAGGCTGAACAGACAATCGGTCAAACGCTTCATGATAAAAGCCCACAAAAGAGCCATTGCTCTTGGATTATTTCATGTACATTTTATGACTCCTTTCAGAAAAGTGACCTTTGTGAACCTGAAAAAAAAATCTTTCCAGTGTGCCTTTCCCCCCGCCTCCAACCTTTTAGCAGCCAAGTTGACCGAACCTAATGATGCATGAATAGCCTTGGTCTCCAAAGTCACAGCGGTACCCAATTAAACTCCTGTTCCTTCCCCCTCGACCCACCAAATGTAGCATCAGTTTTCTGCATGAAGAATACTGGGCAGTTATCCCTGCGTTCTACAGAGATTTTACTGCATCCTACGTTAAAAAGCAAGCAGCGATCGAAAAGAGGTGGCGTTGGAGGCGGTGTTGGGCATGTGTTGGAGGGGGAAGGGAAGGTGTTGTTGGGCATGTGGTGGTGGGGGGGAGGGAGAGGGGACTTCAAAAAAATTCCAGCAATGTCGCCATTCGCTTTTCTTATCAGTTCTCTCATCAGCTCAGCAGAGTCCAAGAGTAAGACTGTTTAGACTAATGGGACTTGTCATAAAGCAGGCCAAGTTTACAGAGAGACTCGCGCGCATTAAGAAATGAAGCAATACCACTAATGGAACCTCGCTGTGCCCACATCCTGTTAGTTCTACAGAACCTTTTCAATCAAGTCATTAAATTCAACTAACTGATATTAAAATCAAATCACTCCCAGGTTAGGTTGATTACCAATGAACAATAAGGAAACATAAATTGCCCAGGAACAGTCTTTCTTCAGCATGGGAGGTAGGCAGGGCCAGGCCTGGAGGAGCAGTAAAACTGCAGCTCGGGATTGTAAATTGTGGATTGGGAAAGCACAACCTTTCCAGGCGTAACCACTCACACTGACTACCACCCAAATTAAAGCCAGAGGTGCTGCACGAAACAAAGGAGCCTGTGACAACATAAGTTTCAGAGCTTTACAAGATTTCTTTCAAAGGATTTTTTAACAGCTGCTGCAGAATATACGGGCCCACTGATCATGTACTTGAGTTGTAAGAATGCAAGTAAACAAATCCAAGTTTCAGGCACGAGAGTGAGAGACCCGCTGCCAAGGGTTGTAAAATATAACAGGCAACAATATGCGACACACGACTTAGCGCTGCATACGGTGCAAGACACTGAAGACCGAGCGGGCAGTGATTTATGGCGCGAGATTAAAGGGGAGCGAACAAAACGATATCCAAACGTACTGTAAAAAAGATGAAATCAGAAATCGGGCACGATCAGTGCTCTGAATCAGTTGGAAAACGAACACAGTGTTTACTGGGTTGAGACAGGTTCAGGTGGCATAACATGGGATTAAAAACAGAGAAAATACTACCAGCTATGGCAGGAAAGGATAAGATAACATCTTAGCAGGAATCCTTCATCAGAAATGGTTTAAAGCCATTCGATATATTTCCACCGCTTTACATTTTGTTTGTCCTGTGGGCTACAGCATTAAAAGATCCCGAGACACTATTTTGAAGTAGAACAGAGTAGTTCTCCCCAGTGCACTGGATTATGTTTATCCCTCCACCAACATTGCTAGAACAGATTATCTGGATGTTATTAAATGTCATTTATTGGGGCTAGCTGTGCACAAATTGGCTGCCATGTTTCCTACACTATAACACTGAACGCGCTTCAGAAGTACTTAATTGGCTGTAAAGTGCTTTGGGACATCCTGAGATCATGATAGACATTCTATAAATGCAAGTTTTTTTAAAATAAAGTACGAAAAAAATGGAGAAGAAAATGCAATTAAAATGCAAGTGTTGCGCTGTAAAGTCAATATGAAGTGATTTTTTCCCCCAGTAAATGATGAATTGTTTGGCGTTTTCAATAGTAGGTTCAGAATGTGCCAGGAAATAATGAAGCAGTGAATATTTTGCAACTTCATTGTTGAATAAAGTGCCGTTACTAACCAAATAGTAGTCAGAGTCACACAGCACGGAAACAGTGCCTTCAGACCAACCCGCCCATGCCGACCAAGATATCCATCAACATTAGTCCCATTTGTCTGCTTTTGACCCACATCCTTCTTTTCTTTTGTATCCATGTACCTGTCCAAATGTCCCTTAAATGTTGTTATCGTACCTGTTATTGTTGTCTTGGTTTAAAAAGTGTACGCCTTTCAAATGAAATAATTACTGGATTTTTAAAAATAAATGTTGGTATTAACGATGCAAACTTCACATGGATTTATCAGATAAACTATGGTTTCATCGTTGTTGTTGGGTGCCAGCCTTTACCTTGTGTTTAACACTCTAGTCAGAACACCGGAAGTCCCCCACTAAACCTCGGCCTCATTCTCCTCCTTTAAAACTTTTTCTACTCTTTTATCTCGATGGAGATGCGTTTTTTTTCTCCGTATCGTACCTCCGTCCGCACTGCGGCCTAACATCGAGTAGCTGGCGGCCTTTGCTAGAGACCGACTTCGAGAGCTCCACCGTGAGAGCTGCTGGACTTTAACATTGCGGAGCCCGCCATCCCTTTGCCAGGGATCGACCTCTGAGCTCCACCGCGGGTGCCTGCAGTCTTTAACATCGTGTAGGCCGCGGTCTCTGGTCAGAGGCTGACTTCGGAAACTCCAAACCGCAGGAGCTTCGACCGCCCTGGCGCGGGAGCTTTGATCGCCCTAATGCGGGAGCTTTGATTGCCCCGACAAGGAAGCTTCGGCCGCCCCGACAGTTGCTTCGACTGCCCCGACCGTGGGAGAAAAGTGAGGGGAGATGATTAGACTTTATTGCCTTCCATCACAGTGAGGAATGTGGGGAATCTGCTGTGGTGGATGTTTATGTTAACTTTTATGTAGTTGTGTGTCTTGTTGCTTTTTTTAGTGTGGCTGTATGGTAATTAGCATATCACTGTACCTTAATTGGTACACGTGACAATAAAAGACCTTTGAAACCTTTGAAATGTTTCACAAAACCTTCTTGTTATAGTAGACAATTGAACTCGTGTTCCAATATCTCATATCTTTTGTCTAAGTATCGAAACATGTGATGTTGACTTCAATGACAAGGCTAGCGTGTATTGTCCATTTCTGTGCTCAAATAGTTGACGATGAAACATTCCCTGAAACCCTGTTTAGTTTGGTTTATTACTGTCATGTGAACTGAGGTACAGTGAATTTTTTTTTGCCTGCTATCCAGTCAAAGAAAAGTCCGTACATGAATTCAATCAAGCAGTCCAGGGTTCACAGATAAAGACGACAACATTCAGTGCAAGATATAATATTGAAGTCCGATAAGTCAAATTAAAGATTGTTCAAAGGTCTCCAAAGTACTGTGCTTTGAGGCAAAGGTGTTTAAGGATGCTGAATTTGGTGATATTTCCAAGTCAAGATGATGTGTGATTTATCGTGAAGATAGACACAAAATGCTGGAGTATCTCAGCGGGACAGGCAGCATCTCTGGAGAGAAGGAATAGGTTGAGACCCTTCTTCAGAGGGTTAGGTTCAGAGACGAGGTTGCCCAGTTGCCCAGCTGCACGCCAGGATATAGGCTAAAGCTAAGACATTCTGCGAGAATGCTTTAGATGCACATTCACTAATAAGGAATTCTGAGCTGCCAAGTTGATCATGTGGAAATGCGCTAGTTGAAAGCACAGCAATGTCCAAAAAGACTCAAACAATTTCTTGGACCTAAGATAGAAACAAAAAGCTGTAGTAACTGAGCTTTGAAGACTGGTCTGAAGAATCGTCTCGACCCAAAATGTCACCTATTCCTTTTCTCCAGAGATGCGGTCTGGCCTGCTGAGTTCCTGCAGTTTTTTAATGTCTATCTTCTGTTTAAACCAGCATCTACAATTCCTTCTTACAAACTTCTTGCACCTGGCCTATTACCCATTGTTCTCGCCTTCTCCCCAGGCACTTTGATCCCTTTATCATTACGAACTATAATCTCATTTTTTCATACACTTAATAACTTGGTCTTCATTGCCTTCCATGGGAGAGAATTCCAAAGGCTCACCATCCTCTTGGTGGGAAAAATAAATCTCTTATCTCCGTTTTAAATAGCACACCTGGATTTCCCGGCTGTAACCCTGGTCCTTCTCCCACGCCATTGCGAACCTACTTTCTGAACCTAACCTGTTTAGTCCCGTAAGGATTTTATCGTTTCTACCTGCCATTCCTCTGAATATCAGTGAATATACACCTTGTTGATGCACTCACTCGTCTCATGTCAGGCTTATCGTCCAAGTATGTATTTAATAAATGTTTAATGCACTCCCTTCATTTTAAGAACATCCTATACCTGAGATTAAAATTGCACATAAAACTTAATGGAACTTACCAAGCATGTACCGCCACACAAATATATCCACACTCCTGTTCTCAAATTGTCTAGCGATGAAGGCCAACATACCATCAGGCTTCCTAACTACTTACTGCATCTCAATTCACAAAATGCTGGAGTAACTCAGCAGGTCAGGCAGCATCTCGGGAGAGAAGGAATGGGCGACATTTCGGGTCGAGACCCTTCTTCAGACTGATGTCAGGGGGGCGGGACAAAGGAAGGATATAGGTGGAAACAGGAAGACAGTGGGAGATCTGGGAAGGGGAAGAGAGGGACAGGGGAACTATCTAAAGTTGGAGAAGTCGATGTACATACCACTGGGCTGCAAGCTGCCCAGGCAAAATATGAGGTTTTGTTCCTCCAATTTCCGGTGGGCCTCACCATGGCACTGGAGGAGGCCCATGACAAAAAGGTCAGACTGGGAGTGGGAGGGGGAGTTGAACTGCTGGGCCACTGGGAGATCAGTTTGTTTAACGCGGACCGAGCGCAGGTGTTTAGCGAAGCGATCGCCGAGCCTGCGTTTGGTTTCGGCGAACCATGTGGATAACCTCACATTTATACCTATTACAATGTATCAATTATGCATTTGCCTACCGATCAAAATTGTCGAAGCCCCTTTGTATCTTCCTCACAGATCACATTTCACAGTTTTGTGTTGTCTACAAACTTGTAAATTTTACATGTTAGGACACGAAGCGCTGGAGTAACTCAGCAGTTCAGGCAGCATCTCTGGAGAACATGGTTTAGAGTCGGGACCCTTCTTCAGACTGATTACCTCTGATCAGTCTGAAGAACTGTCTCGACCTCAACTCCAACACTTTGTGTCCTTTTGTGTATTAACCAGCATCTGTAGTTCTTTGTTTCTACAAGGAACTGAAGATGATGGTGTACAAAAAGTATTACATTTAGTTCCCTCATCCAGCCAATGGATGCAAATTGTAAATAGCTGGGGTCCGAGCACTGATCCTCACGGCACTCCAACGGTCACCCACTGCCACCTGGAGAGAGGTCCATTTATTCCTACCCTCCATTTCCCGTCCACCAGCAAATTCTCAATGTGTGCCAGTACATTATCCACAGTCCCACTTTGCTTTTCACCTCCTGTATCGGATTTTATTAAAAGCCTTCTGAAAAGAATTGGTGACGTTTCAGGTGGAGGCCCTTCTTCAGACCCGAAGCGTCACCTATTCCTTTTAGTTTAGAGATATAGTGCGGAAACAGGCCCTTCGGCCTACCGGGTCCGTGCCAACCAGCAATCCCTGCACATTAACACTATCCTATACCCACTAGGGACAATTTTTACATTTACCAAACCAATTAACCTACATACCTGTACGCCTTTGGAGTGTGGGAGGAAACCAAAGACCTCGGAGAAAACCCACGCAGGTCACGGGGAGAACGTACAAACTCCGTGCATACATCACCCGTAGTCGGGATCGAACCCGGGTCTCTGGTGCTGCATTTGCTGTAAGGCAGCAACTCTACCACAGCGCCACCTTGACCGCCCAGAGATGCTGCCTGTCCCGCTGAGTTACTCCAGCTTTTTGTGTCTATCTTTGGTTTAAACAAGCATCTGCAGTTCCTTCCCACACAAATAGAAAAGGGCTGCAGTCCCTCACATAATTACATTTTATGATTTTGATCTGGCATTTTAAACGGAGAAGAAACCTGAAAACCGTTAAATACTGTAAGGATAATAGTGGCTTTTGTATATTTAGAGCTGCAACCACAGTGGCACAGCTGGTATCTAGCACTAGCTGCATCTCACACTAAACATTACAACCTTTATCCTGTATCTGTATACTATGGAAAGCTTTATTGTATAGTCTTTTTACTGACTAGATAGTGTGCAACAAAAAACCTTTTCACAGTACCTCGGTACAGGTGACAATATTAAGCTGAACTAAACTAGTAAAGTTGCTGCCTCACAGCGCCAGAGACATCAGCGTTCAAAGCTGATCTCATAGAGACATAGAAACATAGAAAATAGGTGCAGGAGTAGGCCATTCGGCCCTTCGAGCCTGCACCACCATTCAATATGATCATGGCTGATCATCCAACTCAGTATCCCGTACCTGCCTTCTCTCCATACCCCCTGATCCCTTTAGCCACAAGGGCCACATCTAACTCCCTCTTAAATATAGCCAATGAACTGGCCTCAACTACCTTCTGTGGCAGAGAATTCCACAGATTCACCACTCTCTGTGTGAAAAAATACTTTCTCATCTCGGTCCTAAAAGACTTCCCCCTTATCCTTAAGTCTTCCCCCTTATCGTTAAGACTTCCCCCTTATCTCGGGTGCTGTCTGTATATGGAGTTTGCACGTTCTTCCTGTGACTGCGTGGGTTTCTTCTGAGTGCTCCGGTTTCCTCCCACATCCCAAAGATGCGCGGATTTGTAGGTTAAATGGCCTCTGTAAATTTCCCCTGGTTTGTAGGGAAGGTTGGATAACATGGAACTAGTGTGAACGGGTGATTGACGGACGGAGTGGGCTCGGTGGCCAAAGGGCCTGTTTCCATGCTGAATCTTTTAATCAATTCAATCAATCAGCCAACCTTATCTCCGGCCAGGAAAAAGGACACAAAGTGCTGGAGTAATTCAGCACGTCAGGCAGCATTTCTGAAGAACATGGATAAGTGATGTTTCAGAATGAGACCCTTCTTCAGCCACTTCAGTTTGTAACGCTCAAGCAGTTATTCTTATGTCAAATAAGAATAGCAGACTTTACCACAGTGGTAGTTAAATTGGGCTAATACTGTTGGTTCCTGTTGTGGAGGTTTATTTGCAATTTAAAAGATAAAAGGTATTGTTGTGAGAAATATTACCGGAGCTTTTCATGGGCCTGTCCAAATACGGCTAAGGGCTCTAGTGCCTACTCTGATCTCGTGATGGGATCAATTTAGCCAAATCTGGCAATCCCAGAGAGCAGTGCACATTTGCTAGATGTGCATTCTGGTCGCCTTCTCCCAACGTGACCCTTGGGAATCAGAAAAAAAGGTAAAGTGAGCTTGAAGGTCATTTTGGGAAGTGTGTTTCCTCACGGAAAGCTACACTGGTCATTAAGAAAGCCTCTGAGTGAAGATCTTCAATGAAACGGCACCTCCCAATGGCCTCATTATTTTCACTATACTCTTCTCTCGCTGTTATTACCAGCAATGTTTTCGTTAGCCAGCTTTCAATCCTCTGGTTACTAATTCTGTGTTCACTCATTAAGGTTGTGACAGCTGAATATTTCACCCTGGCAACTATTGTGGGAAGCCATGCCATTGCACATCCTGTGTAAACCCACTACGGCACTTATCTCAATTAGACACCCGTCTGTGGCTGATTTGCAAGAGATCAGTGCTGGATCATTACTTGATGCAGCAGCGAGTTCCCCAGAATCAGAGAGATTCCTCTGGCTTAGTTAACAGATCAAAACATTTGATTGTGTTTGGCCAAAGAGGAAAGTTGATGCTGAATATAATGCCTCTCAAACAGCACAGAAATTCCACTTTATTGGACATATTTTCCTTTTACTTTCTCCCTTTACTCGTTAAAAGATCAGTAGGGAATTTCTGTGCTTTTTAAAAGATGTAAAACAGAGAGATGCTACATTGGATATAGCGCTACATACAAGAATAAGATGCAAGGACTGCAAAAGTATGTAATGAGGTTAATTAATCAGGGATGGTAGCAACAATCTGGGAGCACAGAGTTATCAACTTTGGACAGAAGATGTTAAAAGCAGAATTATTTTTTT
This sequence comes from Rhinoraja longicauda, assembly GCF_053455715.1. Classification (NCBI taxonomy): domain Eukaryota; kingdom Metazoa; phylum Chordata; class Chondrichthyes; order Rajiformes; family Arhynchobatidae; genus Rhinoraja; species Rhinoraja longicauda. Next base: position 7,570,449 of record NC_135990.1, read on the forward strand.
CAAAGCTAAGTGACTCGTAAATATTGTGGATTGGGGGGCAGGGAGGGGGTGTTAATATTCTAATATATCAATCCGAAAGTTACTCTGACAATATAGCAAACAAATTGGAATTCAAAAGAAATGTTATTGTCAGAGGACATAACAGAATGATGTCCATAGAGTCCATAGAGCTCAGAGGACCATCGGAACACAGCTACCGGACTTGGAGGGCATCTACAACACACGATGCCTCAGAAAAGCCACCAGCATCCACAAAGACTCTTCACACCCCTGCAACAGTCTGTTCGAACTCCTTCCATCGGGCAGACGATACAAGGCCTTCTACGCCTGCACCTCCAGACTCAGGAACAGCTTCATCCCCAGGGCCATAGCTGCTATGAACCGGTCCTGCTGAGCCGGATGGTCACATCGCACAGTGATCCGGCACAGATCTACTTGCACTTTATTCTGTCTTAAAACTGTTACAATTGTTTCGTTGGGTTGTTGTTGGTTAAATTAATTAAATTATTGCATCGTATGGGAGGCGCATTCCCAATCTCGTTGTACCCCTTGGTACAATGACAATAAAGATATATTGTATTGTATTGTATGCAATAGATTAGGTTTTGGTGAATCTACATCCTTTCCCCTGACTCTCAGTCTGAGAAAGGGTCTCGACCCGAAACGTCACCCATTCCTTCTCTCCAGAGATGCTGCCGGTCCTGTTGAGTTACTCCAGCATTTTGTGTCTATCTGTAGGTTTTGGAATCTACATCTAGAGAATTGTTTTGGTCTCCTTACTTAGGAAAGGAGATATCTGCTTTAGAAATTTAGTTGTAATGGTAAATTACTTTATTCCTGGGTTGCAAAGTCTAATCTGTGTCAAAAGAACAAGTGGAATGTGCTTTTATTTTCCAGAGATAAATAAAACTATATTGAATATAAATAAAACTATATTGAAACAATATTTTTTAAGAGGGCTTGAATCTATTGATTGCAGGGCTGAGATATTGACTCAGATAAGGACTCAACCTTAGGGCTGAGATGTGAAGAAATGTCTTCACTAAGTGTGTCATGAATTTTGGAATTCTTATCCCAGCAAACTCAACAGTGAGGTTACTCAAGACTGATGCAGAAAACCTTGCGGCATTAGGAAATTGAGGGATTAGGAACATTAATTTAAGGATTCTGGGAATTAGGAAATTAATTTAAAAATTCTGCCAGTCTATGTTTTTGGATTATGTTATATCCTGGTAGCATTGTTTACCTGTTTTCTCAGGAAAAGGCTGTAAATGTATAGAGAGATTAGCACTGAATCTAGGGTCAAATTAATAGTCCACTGACAATTTGTAAGTGCAGGCTAAGGTAATGGTAGCTTGTCACACTGCTTTGAATCGCCAGTCAGGTTTCAAAGATGGTCAACTTGTGTCTGAAGATTTGACAGAAGAATCAGGTTTTTACTTCCGCTTCCAGATGTTAAGCAGATAATAGCCTTTTGCCAAAACCTGCAGAGTGCATGCATTGTGCTAAAAGGGAGAGCTTTGGATTGAATAATAAAAAAATGACCCACCTTTTGCATAATGAAGCATGTGGTAATATAGCATAGGAAGGAACTGCGGATGCTGGTTTAAACCGAAGATAGACACAAAAGGCTGGAGTAACAGCGGACAGACACAAAAAGCTGGAGTAACTCAGCGGACAGACACAAAAAGCTGGAGTAACATTGGATAGACACAAAAAGCTGGAGTAACAGCGGACATACACAAAAAGCTGGAGTAACTCAGCGGATAGACACAAAAAACTGGAGTAACTCGGCGGATATACACAACCCTAGCATCCCCTTTCTCTCCATCCCTCCCCCACCCAAGTCTCAACAGCTTCAAAGTAGTCTTCTTGAGTGTCATTTTCTGTATTCGTTCTCACCTAAGCCACAGCTAATAATGGCCTGTTTCCTTTATCATCGTTACTTTTTTGCATATCTTTCATTCATTTGTTCTACATCTCTCTACATCACCCTCTATACCTCTCGTTTCCCTTTCCCCTGACCTCAGTCTGAAGAAGGGTCTCGACCCGGAACGTCACCTTTTCTTTTTCTCCAGAGATGCTGCCTGACCCGCTGAGTTACTCCAGCATTTTGTGTCTATGTGGTAATATGGCATTACCTCAGGGATTTCTGTGCAACTTATTGTAACCTCTTCCTTTTTCCAAATTGGATTAGCAGTTTAGGCTTTCAGTTATTAAGTTGAAATGGAGGTTGGGTTGGGAAGAAGAGGTGGTGGGGTGCATGTCAATCATATATCCATCGTCTATCCGATGTAGAGTGATGTTTAAAAGAATTTGGCTGTCTTCAACATTAATACAGGACTGTGGTCAAAAAAGCTTTTGGTACATTGGCCTTCATTAGTCAGAGTATTGAGTTTAGAAATTGGGAGGTCATGTTGCAGACATTGGTGAGACCGCATTTATGAGTATTGTGTTCAGTCTGGGCACCATGTAATAGGAAAGATGTTGCAAAGCTGGAACTGGTACAGAGAAGATTTACGAGGATGTTGCCAGGACTAGAGGGTCTGAGCTATAGGGAGAGGTTGCGTAGGCTTGGGCTCTATTCCCTGGAGTGCTGGAGGATGAGGGGTGATCTTATAGAGGTGTATAAAATCATGAGAGGAATAGATCGGGTAGATGCACAGAGTCTCTTGCCCAGAGTAGATGAATCGAGGACCAGAGGATCTGGCTCTGCGTTCCTCATCTCCACAGTTTAAGGTGAAGGGAAAAAGATTTAATACGAATGTGAGGGGTAACCTTTTCACACAAAGGATGGTGGATGTGTGGAACAAGCTGCCGAGGAGGTAGTTGAGGCTGGGACTATCCCAGCGTTTAAGTAGTAGTTGGACGGGTACATGGATAGGACAGGTTCGGAGGTATATGGACCAAATGCAAGCAGGTGGGACTAGTGCAGCTGGGACATGTTGGCCGGTGTGGACAAGGTGGGCCGAAGGGCCTGTTTTTACACTGTATCACTCTATGACTGCATTGAACCCTATTTGAATGGGACAAGGAATATTTAACACATGGGATGTCAGTGAGTGTCAAGTGTAAGCGTGGCAAGCTGCTGTCAATGAACTACTTGGCAAACTCCTGTCTTTAACTCTCATATCAAAGGAGGTGTACAGAAATGCACCTCGTCAGTCCACTTTACCATCCATTGCCCATCAAAACTCAACATGCATTTATGACAAGCATTTTACTGCTTTATCGTCTTCCCAAGTTAAATGAAAGTGGCAGCAATAGATCAGATATTTTTAAAAAAAACATTTTTTGCATTTACATTGCAACCTCTTTTGACTGTTCAAGAAACTGGGCAGGCAATCTGCTGCAAGATTTTTCCATGGCTATCTATAACCAGAGCTAATTGTCTTTCCATTAAGTACGTAAGATCAATCTTGATAATGAATTATAGAAAGTCGCTTCACTGGAAACCACCTAGCCTATCTTATCTAGCCTATCTTATCTAAGTGGCCAAAGAGTTATCTGACCCATATAGCCATATTAAGTCACAGATTCAAATATATGTCTAAGTATGTTTTAAACTCTGCTGCTATCAATCTTTCCACCTACAAGTTAAATACCCGGAACAACTTCTGGCAAAAATAATTCTCCTTTCCCAATTCTTTTTTTGATTAGTGACATTGTTTTGGTCCATTTTATGTGTCGCACACCCTGTATCTTTCCCACATTACATGCAGATGCACAAATGGTTACAATCATATTCAATCATTTTTTGGAGTTATGGGTTTTTGCATTTAGGCTTGGGTTTATTATTGGCAGGCATACCAAGGTACAGAGAAAAACTTGGTTTTGCATGCTATCCAATCAGTTGAGATAGCATTATACATAAATACAATCAAGTCAAACTCAAGTACAATAGAGAGAGTGTGTAAGAAAGACTTGCAGATGCTGGTTTAAATCGAAGGTAGACACAAAATGCTGGAGTAACTCAGCGGGACAGGCAGCATCTCCAGAGAGAAGGAATGGGTGATGTTTCAGGTCGAGGGCCTTCTGCAATGATTTTTATGATTCAATTCTTTAACGAAGAAGGGTTTCGACCCGAAAAGTCACCCATTCCTTCTCTCCAGACATGCTGCCTGTCCCGCTGAGTTACTCCAGTATTTTGTGCCTATCTACAATAGATAGAGCAAAGGGAAAGATACAGAGTACAGAATTTAGTTCTCTGCTTTGTCGTGCATCGGTTCCAGGGACACAATCTATGCTTTATCTTTCTGCTGTATCTTTCTGCAGTTTATTTTTAATCCCCTCTTATAAAAATCATTTGCAAAAATCTACATCTAATATAGAATATTACAATGATTAGCTGAAATTAACAGAAAATGCTCCTGAGGAATTCAATTTTATTTTTGGTGATTTGCATTTTTTTAAAATGCTGCCATAGCCTCAAAAACCTTCTTTCCTCCAATGCTCACACAGATGCCAGATGCAACGCAGAAAGCAATTTATTAATGCTCAAAAATTTCTTTGAAGACTATGTATATCAGGGGTTAATGTCAATGGAAGGAATCTTTCATACTTGTGGTGGAAAGTTTTGCTTTAAAGATAGGAGATCTGCATTATTTCCTCCCGTACATACATAAACAGAACCCGTGGCAGAGGCACTGAATCAGCTGAAAATATCACAGGACCGGCCTTTTTCTTGCTCTCAGGTCAATTCTACTTTGCTTTATAGTTCCACCAGTGCTTACATTAGCGCTGAGATGCAAAGGCTGTTCCAGAACCTCCAATCGTAACCTTTTGAAACTCCGACAAATATTTCTCCTGCGTGCAACTGACAAGATTAAAGCCGCTTTACTTGGAATAGGAAGAAGATGAAAGAAAGACAGTCGATGGCATTTGTATAGCATCTCTCAATCCTTATTCGGACATCTTCAAGCACTTTTTAACTAATGTAGTACTTCTGCAGTGGAGTCACTGTGGGAACGTGCAGCAGACTATTCAAATTTTGTCTGCTCATTTTAATTAACTGTATTGCTTTGAATGGTAATGTACTATGTTTTTAACTATTGTACATATTGTATTGTATTTCTTTTCTAGGATGCCTAACAACATCAGGCTGAGGGACTGTTGATGAAAACTAGCCTCTCGGCTAACTCGAGTACATTTACATTTGTTTGAATGTCAATTAATGTACATTGTTCCTTTGTCAAATAAATTATTAAAAAAAAAATTCTGTAAACTCCCATATATTAATGAAAGACCTCTACTTAAAAACTAATCTGAAAATGGCACAATAGACAATAGGTGCAGGAGTAGGCCATTCGGCCCTTCGAGCCAGCACCACCATTCAATGTGATCATGGCTGATCATTCTCAATCAGTACCCCGTCCCTGCCCTGACAATGCAGCAAAACCCACAGTAAGGCACTAAACTACTTGTCTAGTCTTTAATGCTCCTACGATTTGAATCCATACCCTTCCGATGCTGACGAGAATATGTTACCAACTGAGTTACATATGGGTACAGATTAATAAGTAAAATGAAGCAAAATGTAAGTGCAAAGTCAAATAAAATAATGGTACTTCATATTAGAGTCATAGAGTGATACAGTGTGGAAACTTGCCCTCTGACCCAACTTGCCCACACCGGCCAACATGTCCCAGCTACACTAGTTCTACCTGCCAGCATACCCTTCCAACCCTATCCTCCCCATGTACCTGTCTAACTGTCTCTTAAATGCTGGCAGCTTATTCCATACATCCACCACCCTTTGTGTGAAAAAGTTACCCCTCAGATTCCCATTAAATCTTTTCCCCTTCACCTTAAACCTATGTCCTCTGGTCCTCGATTCACCACCATTGTAACCGTATTTTACAACAGTACTAAATACTGTATTTTACAACAGCACTAAACAGGTCACTTGGAGTGTCAATCTGAGATGCCTTCCGTGAATAAAGCTGAAATTGTGTAAACCAATGCAGATAAAATCATGAGACAAATCAATTATATTGGTCATTTTAGCTGAGCGAGGCACACACAGCTCTGGAAAGTAACTACAGGGAACCCACGTGAACATTTTGTCTCGCAGGCTGAAGGGGCACTGGTAACATTGCTTCAACTTGTTGCCCTCAGTAGGATCAAGCAATTCGAGCAGGAGATTGTTCTGTGGTCTGCTTCTTCACTGGGCAATGGAGAAAGCCACCTTCAACAGCACGCTATGCCTCGCACTTGTTTGGTTATCACTGCTTTGACTCATCAATTCTCACAATTTGAAAAATGAGCTAACCAAACTACTCTTTACTACAGCAGGGACATGAAAAAGTGTTGTTTTTAGCTGCCAGCTGAGATCAAGGGCAACACAGCAAGTACCCTGCAACACTTTTACAAATTAACAATCTGTATTTTTGTCCCCTTTATGAATATGCAGAGGCCACCAATTCCCACTGTGGTCATTCTTACTAACTTAATTCCAGTCCTGAACAAAAGTGGATTCATTTGTCATTCCAGTAATTTAATCATTTCAGTTTCATCCAATTATCCAATATAATATGCAAATGAAATGGACAATTGGCGTTGCATGCTAATTGCATTCATCAGAATAATTAAATCAGTGCAGAGTGGAAAGTTTAACCGAACAATCATAAAACCTTAGCAGATTCTTTAATTAAGGCTACAAAAATTTAATTAGGAACTGTAATCTGGCCTTTAAATGCTGAAGAACTCCGGTGCGATAAGGAACATTACTCTTATTATCAAGTTTCCCTTCTGAGGCCCTACTTAGCATTGTGGGATATCTATCAGTCATCTGAAAGATCACCAACTGTGGCAGATTGCAGTCAATTGCCAGCTCAGTGAAGCTTGCTTACAAGTTAATTACGCAGTATTCCAAAACTGCTGGTATATTAATCCCTGGTCTACCGTGGGATTTCAGGCTCTGCTACCTTACAACAAATCTGTACCAGTTTAACAGAAACGACGAAGGTGTGATAGAAAAAATCTTTGATATAAGCCATTGGCTCAATGGTTGTGTTATGTGGATTGGGAATGGCATAATTTCCCCAAAAATTAACAAGTACAGCAACCCTGGGAAGAAACATTTTGTTCCCTTCGCTTACGCACAGATTATGCAGAAACTCGGGTTTCTCTGCACTACATTACTGACTACTCATTGAAATGCAGTACAAAATTCAGTCTGAAGAAGGGTCTCGACCCGAAACGTCACCCATTCCTTCTCTCCTGAGATGCTGCCTGACCTGCTGAATTACTCCAGCATTTTGTGAATAAATACCTTCGATTTGTACCAGCATCTGCAGTTATTTTCTTACACAAAATGCAGTAATGTAATCAATACGAGATGTCCATTCATCACGCAATTCACCAAGCACCTCCTTTACCCTGCAAAATCTTTCAACACATCACCTTCCAAATCCTTGCCCAGGATTCCCTACCTAAATATTTCCAATTTAGTTTTGACACCCACCCTCCACTGAACAGATGTCACAAATGGCATTCACTGACACGGTTCTGTCTTCTCCTCTTCTGCGGCTGCTGATGCTTCATTTACCACCGATCCCTTTACTTTCTAGCTGGAAAGAATTATCCTTACTAGGTTTTAATTGCAAATTTATGACCCAAACATATCCACTAACAGGCCACATCTCGAGGCTTTACATTATATCTGGAGGCATTTATTGATTTGTCCTCAAACCCTTAGTCAATAATCCATCTTCTTAGGCAGTCCCTTGGGAATCCAAGACGACTTGCGTCCACTTCAGCTTTGTGAGCTCTGAGGTGACTGATGAGGTCAATGGGGAAACCACAGACATTTTCCACAGGTAACGTGGTAGGAGCCTGACGGGCAGACTGTCGGTAGCTTGTGAGACCCTCTGGTGCTTCTCCAGTTTATGAGTTCATGCCCTTGTGGCATTAATATTACCAATGATCCATCGTGGACCAACTGAATTGAACCGACAGCCAAGGCTGCACACCGATGCCTTTATTTCATGAGAAGACAGAGAAAATTCAGCATGTCTCCAAAGTCTCTTACACACTACAGATGCATCACAGCTTGGTGTGGGAACAGTTCGGCCCAAGACTGCAAAAAATTGCAGAGCGTTATGGATGTAGCCCAGTCCATCACACCGACCTGACTTCCCACCATTTACACTTAACGCTGCCTCAGAAAAGCAGGCAACATAATCAAAGTCTTGTCCCACTCTGGTAATTCCTTCTTCTCCCTGCTCCCGTCCGGCAGAAGGTACAGAAGCTTCAAAGCATGCTGCACCAGACACAGGAATAACTTCTTCCCCTCTGTTATCAGGCAGCTTTGGACCGTCCTTCCATAAGCTAGGGTTCTGTGTGATTCACCTCCACCCCATTGTAGACATTGGACTTTATCCATGGAACTGATGTGCTGCAATGCTGAGAACTATATTCTGTACTCTGTATCTTTCCCTTTGCTCTACCTATTGTACTTGAGTTTGACTTGACTTTATGTATAGCATTATCTGATCTGATTGGTTAGCATGCAAAGCAGAGGTTTTCCCTATACCTCGCTGACAGTAATAAACCTATTCTGAAGTTTACATAGGGGTTCAGTGTACTGCTGAAGCACGGATTCAAATGCTCCTTCTCTATTTTGCATCGACAGACCACAGATACTCAGAGTCAGAGCTGCAATTTTTCAAGAATGCATTGATCTTTCTCCTTTACCAGCCTGGTAATTTCTTCTCATTACACAGGTTGGAAGAGTATCAGTTTTGGGAGTCTGGTGTTAGGCTTGTAAATTACATGACCTGCCAGTTGGAGATGACTGGGTATGATTGTGGACGCAATGTTTCTATTGAGGGCATGCAGCGTAGGTTCCCTAGGTTAATTCCCGAAATGGTGGGACTGTCGTATGTGGAAAGACTGGAGCGACTGGGCTTGTATACACTGGAATTTAAAAGTGTAGAACTGCAGATGCTGGTACAAATCGAAGGTATCACAAAATGCTGGAGTAACTCAGCAGGTCAGGCAGCATCTAGGCGAGAGGGAATGGGTGACGTTTCAGGTCGAGACCCTTCTTCAGGCTGAAGAAGGATCTCGACCCGAAACGTCACCCATTCCCTCTCGCCTAGATGCTGCCTGACCCGCTGAGTTACTCCGGCATTTTGTGATACCTGGAATTTAGAAGGATGAGAGGGGATCTTATTGAAACATATAAGATTATTAAGGGATTGGACACGCTAGAAACATGTTCCCGACGTTGGGGGAATCCAGAACCAGGGGCCACAGTTCAATAATAAGGGGTAGGCCATTGAGAACGACGAGGAAAAACTTTTTCACTCAGAGAGTTGTAAATCTGTGGAATTCTCTGCCTCAGAAGGCAGTGGAGGCCAATTCTCTGGATGCTTTCAAGAGAGAGTTAGATAGAGCTCTTAATGACAGCGGAGTTAGGGGGTATGGGGAGAGGGCAGGAATGGGGTACTGATTGTGGATGATCAGCGATGATCACATTGAATGGTGGTGCTGGCTCGAAGGGCCGAATGGTCTACTGCTGCACCTATTGTCTATTGGCTTGGGGGGGGGGGGAGGGTCATCTTGGTTTGATATTGGTCTACTTAGTCTTCCAGTGGGAGGATTTTATAGAGACAAGACTATCTTTTCAATGCTTTAAGATGCTCAGCAGAGGTGGTCCAGATCTCAGATGCATATAGGAGAGCAATAATAACTGCTATCCAGTAGACCCTGAGTTTTGAGACAGGTCTGAGGTCTTAATATTCAATGCTCATTTCCTCAATCAACCAGAGGCAGTGCAGGTACATTGAAGATCGGTGTTGAATTTCATCATCAACGTCTGTGTTTGTTGAGAGGTTGTTACATGGTCTAGGTCTTCTGTGATCCTATTTCATTGGAAGATAGTGTTATGTAGTGGGGCAGATTGGTAGAGAATCTTTGACCCGTGGACCCTGACTGCAAAAACCATCCCTTTGCTTGCTTCAGTGACCGAGTCGAATGTGCCTTGAAGCTCAGCACCTGAGCGCACACAAATGCAAGTAAAAGATACAGATAGTCCTAAGCCTCACATAGTTATGTCATTCACAATAGCTGAGCCAAATCCTGGAAGTCACTAATACTGCAGTTCGTGCAGAGTCAACTCAAAACACTTAAAAAGCTCAATATCTTTGAACGATAACTCGGGATGGATAATAAATTTAGTCTTTCAATATCACTAACATCTCAAAAAGAAAGGCAAAAGGTCAGTTGCTACAAAAACATTAATGACATTTAACATGCTGGATGCCAACAATAACAGAGCTGTTAGCAAGTGTCCAGGCTTGGGAGATTTACTTTTATTTTTATAAGATCGTAAGACGCAGGAGCAGGATTAGGCCAATTGGCCCATCGAGTCTGACCCACTTCGTGGTGGCACGTTTGTATTTTTCTTAAGAAACCAGACCACTGTGTTCTTCATCTCCACAAATAAACATCCTGTCAGAAAGGCTGCGCCACAATATAATTTGTGAATCACACAATAAAAACTGCTGCGATAGTGTAGTTTAGTTTAGAGATACAGAGCATAAGTCCTTCAGCTCACCGAGTCCGCGCTGACCAGCGATCCCCTCACATTAACTCTTTAAAATTATACACAGTAATTTAACCTACAAACCTGTACGTCTTTGGAATGTGGGAGGAAACCGGAGCACCTGAACAAAACCCACGCAGGTCACGGGGAGAACGTACAAAATCCGAACAGGTAGCACCCACGGTCAGGATCGAATCAAGGTCTCTGGCGCTGAAAGGCAGCAACTCTACCACTGTGCCACCGTGCCAGTCAATAGTACTTGAATCAAATGCGTTATCTTATCTTGGCGTTGTTTAAGTGAAAATGAAGGTTTTACTTGCATATCAGCTTGTGTTATAGTTTCTATCAAACCAATGTCTTTCCATTACTAGTCATAAAGTGCTGGAGTAACTCAGCGGGTCAGACAGCACCTCTGGAGTTAAAAGATAGGTGACGTTTCGGGTCCAGACCCTCCTTCAGACTGAAGAAGGGTCCTGACCTGAATCCTTTATCTCCAGAGATGATGCCTGATCCGCTGAGTCACTCCAGCACTTTGTGTCTATTTTTTTGTAAACCTGTATTCCATTTCTCATCATTTTGAAAAAATCCAAGAGCCACGCTAACAATTATACATAATAAATGGTAAATACAGAAATAGAAATCATGAGACAATATATATCCATATTAAAATACCAATTTCATATTAGGCTGAAACAGCAAGTAATAATTGTATGACTCCCTACATAATTATGGCAAATTTTATGGATATGAGGATCTTTCAGACTGAGATGATAAAAGTGGATGGAAAAACCACTCTATGGATATGACAGTTTGAAACAAAAATACTAATAACAGAATCGGAAATGAAAGTGGGCAATGGTTGAAAGACAATATGAAAATATTTGGTTAGAAAATTAAAAAAGTACGCTGTGCTTTTTTACACCTTAATTTTGTCAGAAGTGGTTGGAAAGTATGGTACCATATGCATCAAATGGCTTTAAAGCCATTTCACTCACAGTTCACCCACACTTCCACCGGTTTCTTTAACAACATATTGACCTTAACCCAGCAGCTCTGGGTCATTATGCCACGATATTTGTTTTGAGCATTCTGATGGCCTGTAGAATATTCTGAAGTAACAATAATGTTATGAGCTCCTTTTATGCTGTTAAACGCTTCTAGGCTGATGCACCTTATAATGTTTGAAATTAGAACTCATTAAACTGCTTAATGGTCTATTTTGATATTGGTTTCGAAAGGTCTGAAATTTGCACCTGGTGCTTTGCTTTAAACATGCTCGATGTTTCAGATGCTAGAACTGTACCTGGAAAGAACAGGTGGGGGGAAATAATCTCCTTGTTTATCCATTTGACACAGGCTTTTTCTAACATTGTTTGAAGGCAATATCCCTCAGGGGATAAATACAATGCCTAATGGTGTATGATTTACCTGTTCAAACCAAGAAGGTATGAGGTTTGGTCTCTGATTTGTGCTAACCATATTGGGCACCATATCTAAGGAACGATGTGCTGGCCCTGGAGAGGGTCCAGAGGAGGTTTACAAGAATGATCCCAAGAATGAGTGGGCTAACCTATGGTGAGCATTTGACGGCACTGGGCCTGTACTCGCTGGAGTTTGGAAGAATGAGGGGGGGACCTCATTGAAACGTACCGAATAGTGAAAAGTTTGCATAGAGTGGATGTGGAGAGGATGTTTCCACTAGTGGGAGAATCTAGGACTAGAGGTCATAACCTCAGAATTAAAGGGTGATGAAGGCTGTGGAGGCCAAGTCAATGGATAATCTCTGCCTTAAAAATATCCACTGACTTAGCCTCCACAGCCTTCTGTGGCAAAGAATTCCACAGATTCACCACCTTCTGACTAAAGAAATTTCTACTCATATCCTGTATTCGCCTGGCTATTTTACTACCAATAACTGTGGTAAAATATCTTATAGAAACCCACACTTTATTCAATATTCATGGATAGATGAAAATAAATATTTGGATTTATAGTGTACCTTTGAAAACTTTAGGATATTGCACAACATGAAGTACCTTTGTGATGTAGGAAATGTGGCAGCCAAAATAAGTATAACAATATAAAAATGACCATGTGAGTTGATTTTAAGTGATATTTATGAAGGCATAACTGTTGCCTGGCTCACGGGGCTTAATCTTCCTGCTTTTTTTTGCAATAATACCAAGGAAGGTTAGACATAATCTGCACAAGCGGACAGAGCCTCAGTTTGATGTCTTATCCACAGATCTCCACCTTCGGAAGAATAGAACTTTCTTGCTGCTACCATGAGACGTCAGTTTGGTACTCAAGTCTCTGGAATGGCAGTAAACGCTCAACCTCAGGATAAGAAAGGCTATGGGTAGGAAAGATTTAGAGGGATATGTGTCATCTGGGATGAGCTTGGATGGGACATTTTGGCCAGGTTGGGTCGAAGTTGTGTTGTATAACTCTAGGATTCTGACGAGAGGCACAAGTAATATCCACAGAGCCACAGCTAAAACAATCTGCCAATCCCACGAGGAATACAGGATGATAACCATGGTTATGTTTCTTGCCTGAAGACCACACTATATCTCGGGCCGTAGCTGACCAAGATTGGCTATCTCAATGAAGGAATGTGCAGCGCCTGTGCACAGAACCTTCGAGACTTGATTCTCTCAAATCTATAATTTCTGAAAAGCTTTTTAGAAGATTAAAGGCTCAGAACAAGGAGTGAATAGTAAGTGGGAAAAAAAGAGAAACTTTTGAATCTACCAAAATCATAAGCCAAGCTGCAGCAGTGAATCTACAGCTTCAATACAATTAATCAAACTCGGAAATTTCTGAGACAACTTAAATTAACAGGTAATGGAATTCTTAAAAAACATGGAACAAAAACTAACTTTCAAGTGTTATTTGGCTCAGTCTGTCCTTTCATCTTCACTTTTGCACTCTCGCCATTATTCTTAACGCTAATCTGAGGCAAGAACACCGGGTTCCCTATTTAGTTTCACTAAAATTACAGTTCTCCATTTCGCAATGTTTCCATTTTGTTGAAACCAGCCCACTGATTAATTAATCCCATCAGAAACCGTGATATTTTTTAAAAAACTTTGAACATCAAGGCACATGGGGGGGGGGAGTGTCTAACCAGCATCCTTCACCCAAAAAAAGCGAGACAAAGACAAGCCAGAGAGGAAGGAATTGGGGATGAAAATTGACCGCATTTGTCTAGTTTCTCTTGGATTTTTTTAATCTACCTCAAGGCGATGGACACAGAAACTGGATTTGAACCATGGGTTCCTCGGTTTACTGTCAAGATTTACCTTGAATTATTGTTCTGGATTTGCCCTGATCATATTACTGTCTCACAAGCCATTTGTTAAAATTGTATCTTAATCAATAAATAGTAAAAATTGCAGGTGAACTTTAGATAATATTGCAGCACAGTTCTTAGACAAGAAGGGTGGAGTGTGTGGAGATGTTATGAAAGGAAAGGGTGCTTAAAAATAAATCATTGTATAATTGTTGGAATCAATATACATTGATTGAAGGTTGTCATAATCAATTCCAGAGTTCCTCCCAGTAGGTTAAGTTAAACCCCAGAGTGTAGAAGCAAAGATAGAAGAGTGGGTTAAATGGTACCAAGGAACATGTAGAAACAAAGAACAGCAGATTTAGTTTAGTTTAGTTTAGAGATACAGATCGGAAACAGGCCCTTCGGCCCACCGGGTCCACGCCGACCAGCGATCCCCGCATATTAACACTATCCTACACACTCTAGGGACAATTTTTATATTTACCAAGCCAATCAACCTACATACCCGCACGTCTTTGGAGTGTGGGAGGAAACCAAAGATCTCGGAGAAAACCTATGCAGGTCACGGGGAGAACGTACAAACCCCCTACAGACAGCACTTGTAGTCAGGATCGAACCCGGGTCTCTGGTGCTGCATTCGCTGTAAGGCAGCAACTCTACCGCTGCGCCACCGTGCCGATGCTGGTTAATAGACAAAAGGACACAAAATGCTGGGGTAACTCAGCTGGTCAGACAGTATCTCTGGAGAACATGGACAGGTGACGGTTCAGGTCGATACCTTCAGACTCAGAAATGGTGCCTATCCATGTTCTCCAGAGATACTGCCTGACCTGCTGAGTTACTGCAGCACTTTGTGCCCTTTTGTCTACTGAGGAACGTGTTGGATTTAAGGAGGGCTTTGAAAATGTGAAGAGATTCAACAAAGACTACCAGACTATGATGAGGACTATGATGATGACAATGGCTGAGTCATCATCGGCGGTCACTCGAAGCGAGTATGACTGTCCTCTGGAGGACGCCTGTGCGTGACTTTGTTTAATGTGAGGAGACTGGGGCACAGACAGCCACCACACGGCCCTTGACAGATCTGGGTCAGGATCCAGTGGCATGGAGTCCAAGACAACCGGGGACCCTTATCTGCTGTAGCCTTCATCCGCCTTCCACGCTCCACTAAAAATGGCTGAGTAGAACACAGATAAAAAGAGCCAGAGTTGGGTTTGATCAGGCAGGCCATGAGGACGAAGAGATAATAGGGACAGGGAATTTTACATGGAGTGCAATTGATACGCTTTTGTGCAGAAAGGAATTTGATAGCGATAAATATTGGGGTCAATGTGCTCCTGAGACCAATAACCTGGTAATGAGGGAAAATTTGCACAGGTTAACTAATACCTCTCTTTGGTGATTGGATTGAGTATGATCCTCAAATACGATATGGTTCCACAAAACTGGAAAGAAATGTCTTATAATTGTTCAGCTCAGAACTCAATTGCAAAATACCACAAAATTCTGCTTCTATTCATCCATCGACTTGTTTTGATGGCAAACTATAGAGCAGGAAAGCAGGCAAAATCCAGGGACACGTCGGTGCATAATTATCAGAAAATGTCAGGCTGTGTTCTAAGTGTTCTGCCATGAAGAATTACATGCTGCAAGTTTTTCCTTACCCTGTAACTGGGGTGAGAATTACCATCTCACATGTGATAATTAACACATTCTGAAGAAAGCAAGATGAAAAGCAACAAAAACAAAATGGGGGAAGAGGATTCAGGTTGTTACCTGAAAGATCAAGGAAAACTTACTACTGAAGGAATTGGAATAGATTACCTATCCATGGCAACCTTAAACCATAATTAACCTGGCAAAACTGCCAGTGAGACAGGCAACTTATTTTTAAAGAATCCAAAATAGGTTGCTTTCCTGCAAATCTGTTTCTTTCATCTATGAAGGTGCCAAATCATGCGACATGTATTCAGAAAAAATTACATGGACGTTACACGCAGAAACAGCCCGTTCACCTGGCCCGTTCTCCACCTGGCCCTCATTATTTCAAAGCTATCGCAAAAAATTAATGCAAAGAAGCATAATCTGATTTGGTTTCACATCCTCTTTGCTCTGCCATCCCTTCCTCTACCTTTCCTGCTAATGAAAACTGTAAGGTTTTCTCTTTTTGGCAGTTGGTTTTCCACCGACTCCACACCACCTATCACCCGGCACGGTGGCACAGCGGTAGAGCTACTGCCTTACAGCGCCAGAGACCCAGGTTCAATCCTGACTAAAGGTGCTTTTCTGTACGGAGTTTGTACGTTCTCCCTGTGACCTGCGTGGGTTTACTCTGAGATCTCCGTTTTCCTCCCACACTCCAAAGAAGTGCAGGTTTGTAGGGTAATTGGCTTGGTATAAACGTAAAACCGTCCCTGGTGTGTGTAGGATAGTGCAAGTGTGCGGGGATCGCTGGTCAGCGCGGACCCGGTGGGCCAGTTTCGGGCCAAAGGGCCTGTTTCCGTGCTGTATCTCTAAACTAACCTATCAAGGATCCAGTTACACTGTTCTCATTTTATGCTCCCAACAGTTCCATCAACTCTCCAAATTCTACCACTCTCCTTCAGATTGGTAGTAATTTACAGTGACTGATTAATTTGTCTAACCACACCTTTTGGGTTAGGAGGAATTCAGAGCCCTCAGGGGAAAACCATGCTGTCACAGGAAGAACATTGCAAACTCCGCACAGAACGCACAGAATGTGCGGGACTGAATTCAGTCTACTGGAGCTGTGAGGCAGTAACTCCACTGGTTGTGCCACAGTGAGCTACTTAACCCATTTGTAAGAACAACATTGATAACTCTCTCTGGATATTAGAAATGCCGCGTTGAAATGGTACCAGTACCTCGGTCTCCCACTTATTGTTTCCAATGCGCAAACTTTATAGGGTGTTCGGTTCTGGCTATGCGACAGGCTTTTGCATAGAAAGAATACAGCTGCAGAAACCAGCCATGTTCTAAACAGGATTCAGCCATACAGGTGTTACCTCATATTTAGCTAGAGTAGCATGAATATTTGCATGGTGTAAAATTGTAAGACTCGATGGATGACTTGAACCACGAGGAGAAATTAGCTAAACACTCAGACTTCAAAGTCCCCTGACCCATGTAAGCTGGGACTGGCATTCACAGTCAGTCTGCAAGGGTGAATGTTTATGGACTTCTTCATTCATCAGGAGCCAAAAAAACACAAAGCCACTATTGGGCGCTTACAAAGTACAGGCAATGACATGTTTGTCCTAGATGGATTGGAAATAATTCAAAGCTGCACATCAATGTCAAAACACTATCTTTTTCTATTCCGTAACTTTAATCTAAGTTGTGCAATGGATAAATGTTTTATTGAAGAAATGAGTTCAGCACAAAGTTCAAACAATGGACATTATTTGAAACACCATGCCATGTAGTTACAGATCCATTCCCCCAGCTGGAAAGTCTGCCTACTTCAGCATCCAATTTTCTTAACAAGTTCCAAAATTTTCACCTACAATGAAAATCTTTTCCATGCATTATATGTATAAGAACAAAATTGTTCAAACATTGTTCTAAATTTGCCTCCACTCCTCCTATGAGATAGTGTTTATAAATAAATATAGGATAATACATTTGTCTAACCCCTCATTAGCACCTTGAAAATGAAAAGCCTTTCCAAAATTCAAGTAGATTTAGTTTTAGTCTTAGAGATACAGCGCAGAAACAGGCCGTTCGGCCCACTGAGTCCGCACCGACCAGTGATCCCTGCACACTAACACTACCCTACACACACTATGAACAATTTACACTTATACCAAGCCAATTAACCCACAAACCTGTACGTCTTTGGAGTGTGGGAGGAAACCGAAGATCTCGGAGAAAACCCACGCGGTCACGAGAACATACAAACTCTGTACAGACAGCGGCCGCAGTCGGGATCGAACCCGGGTCTCCGGCGCAGAAAGCGCTGTAAGGCAGCAACTCTACCGCTGAGTCACCGTTGATTAAAATATAAAGCAGTTTATAATACAGACTCTGCCAAAGAACCCATAAAATTCCACCAATTGTGAACAAGTTTTCAGGAATTACTTCTGTACTTTATAAAAGTGCCAGGAGTTCATTAAATTATACAACTGTTTCTTAGCAGGTAAATATCTGATCCTCACCCTTGCCTCCCGCCTCCCACCACCCCACAACCAGTGCTGCACCGAGTTAAACAGATCAAAAGAGCACCAGATTTATTTACACTAAATCAGCTGATTTCACTCAGTAGCCAATACATGGCAGGGTTGTTGGGAAACCAAAGTGCTTTGGAACACTCTCAAATAGCATCAGATGCAACGCCAATTCAGATTCATACTGTGTTCCACTTGAACTGTGCGTGACATTGCATCTATTTTAGAAACAAAAAACTGCATAGCTTTAAGGTAAGAGGGGGAAAGTTTAATGAGGATGTGCGGGACAAGTTTAATTTTCACACAGAGAGTAGTGGGGACCTGGAACGCATTGCCAGGGGTGGTGGTGGAAGCAGATACGATGGGGTTTAAGAGGATTTTGGAAAGCCTCATGGATGTGCAGGGAATAGGGGGACATGGATCACGTTCAGGCCGGTGAGATCAGTTTAACTTCGCATCATGTTTGGCACAAACTTCATGGGTCAATTTCTTTGCTGTACTGTTTTATGTTCTCTGCGATGTGAGAATAAGTCTCTCTTTCCCTAGCGAACATTGGGAATATATTGAGCCTGGAGAAATAAGGACTCCTTTTCTGCAATTAATTCCTATGTTGATGGAACAGTAAAGAGTTTTCATCCCTAACCTTACTTCTTTTAAATATAGATAAAGACGTTAAGAAAATTGATTTAAAACCACAAAGCGACAAATTGAAAGAATATTAAAACAACATTTGGGGAAATTATTGCAAAAACAATACATCATTGAGGCAAATTACCATAATGATGACACAGTAATCTTTGAGGAATGCCAAAACTAGAATTAGTAGCTGGGATTTTGTTCTTACTGATTTGAAGGGAAGTTTTCAATCGTGCTCCTAAAGCAGAGCGACTGTCGCTTACCTGATTGTCGGGGTGGTTTATGGTGAAATACCCCACGCAGACAATGACTTCATGCAGCAGGTCCTCACTGGTCTGATGGTAGCAATACCATAGCAGTGAACTAACGATGTGGCGGAATGCCAAGGACAGGCCTTCCGCACCACACACAGCCTGTGTGAGAGAAAGGGATAGCATGAGCAAGTGAAGCACAGCACCAGCTGAAGAAGCAGTGGCGCAGCGGGTAGAGCTGCTGCCTCACAGCGAATGGAGACCCGGGTTCCATCCCGACTACGGGCGCTGTCTGTACGGAGTTTGTACGTTCTCCCCCTGGCCTGCGTGGGTTTTCTCCGAGATCTTCCTCCCACACTCCAAAGACGTACAGGTTTGTAGGTCAATTGACTGGGTAAATGTAAAAATTGTCCCTGGTGTGTGTAGGATGGTGTTAATGTGCGGGGATCGCTGGGCAGCGCGGACTTGGTAGGCCGAAAGGGCCTGTTTCCGCGTTGTATCTCTAAATCTAAAAAAATAAAAATTAAATTAAATCTAATGTGCAGGGATCGCTGGTCGGCGCGGACCCGGTGGGCCGAAAGGGTCTGTTTCCGTGCTGTATCTCTAAACTCTAAAAAGCAAGCTTGTGTCACTGTTTAACTTAAGAAATATGAGCAGGAACAAAAACAGAAAATGTTAGACAGAGGAGGTAGCAAGACAAGCAGCTTCTGTGGAAGGACCGTCCTCTCACTAACTATAGGATGGTCCTGACCTCCCATCTACCTCATTGGAGACCTTTGAGCTATCTTTAATTATCATGCACTAAACGCTATACCCTTTCTCCTGTATCTGTGGCATGATTGTAATCATGTGAAGTTTTTTCGCTAACTGGATAACATGCGACGAAAAGCTTTTCACTTTACCGCGGGACACGTGCCAATAATAAACTTAACTGGAGGAGGAGCAGTTAACTAATCTGGTTAGACGCATCAAAACATGAACTGTTTCACCTTGCCCTGACCTGCTGAAAGTTCCAGCATTTTATGCTTAAGATTCCTAGCATCTGCAGTTTTGTTTAATTTTTAAAGAGGGACAGGAAAAGGCCATTCAGCCCTTTGGCCCTGACCTATCAGTAGCTGATTTTCTACACGAACGCCATTTTCTAATGTCCTTTGATTTGTTTAATATTCGGAAATCTATACTGGTTTAGATTTTGAATACTGAGTTAATGACTGAGCACAACCCTCAGGAATGGAGAATTCCATGGATTCACCTTTGAGTGAAGAAATTTCCCCTCACTTCAATTAGTGTCATAGTCATACAGCGTGGAAACAGGCCCTTTGGCCCAACTTCCCCATGCCAAACCAAGATGCCCCATCTATACTAACCACCTGCCAGCGTTTGACTCATATCCCTCTAAACCTTTCCTCCCCATGTTCCTGCATCAACTACCTCCTCTGGCAGCTCACTCCACTTGCCCAGCAACCTCTGTGTGAAGGACAGCACTAGCTGAATAGGCAAGCTTGAATTCTGAATGGTGACCATGTATTTTCAGATTGTGACTGCTATTTAACGATTACTTAGCTAGGAAAACAATCCTCTGAGTCTACCATATCTCACCCGCTAAGAATTTTGTTTTTTTGCAAGTGGTTAATAACTAACTCAACTGAAATGGGTAGCCCAAGTCAACCATATAATTTGCATCGCTACCTTCATCTGGTATTTAACTGACCCACTGTGGCAAACACTCATTTAAGGAAGAGAATGTTTTGAAGCTCCAGAAACAGTCATAGTTTCAGCTGCTTGTTTAGAGATACAGCGTGGAAACAGACCCTTTGGCACACCAAGTCCAGGCCAACCATTGATCACCTGCACACTAGTTCCATGTTATCCCACAAAGACATGCGGGTTTGTCGGCTTCTGTAAATTGCCCCTTATGTGTAGATGCGAAAGAGGGATAAAATGTGGGTGGAAACTGAAGCACCTGGAGAAAACCCGCGTGGACACAGGGAGAGCGCAAGAACTCCGCACACATAGAACCCGAGGTCAAGATCAAACCCCCGTCTCTGACGCTGTGAGGCTCAGCTCTACTGCTGCACCACTCGTCTGGATCAATAATTCACCAGTAACAAAGCTCGTCTCACCTGAAAAGTGGGTAGATCCAAAAATGCAAAGCTGTTCAGGAAGCGAAGACTCTGGATTGCGACATGAATCGTGTGCTGAGGGTAGATTTCAGCAGGTGGGGAGGTGTTGTGGTCAGGGACTGTACCATGGAGGAGGATGCAGTAAAGCATGTTGAGAACGCCCACCAGCTCCGTAGACTGCAGCGCTGCCGTTAGTCCAGTTGGGTCAAGCCTTTTGTTCTCAAATATGTTGTGCGATCTGCCAAAAGGAAAGGCTAACTCATTAGGGTACACACATTGATGCGCTAATACATTAAGGCCATGAGATTGGATAAATCTTACACCAACTTATTTCTCCTCAAAAAGATATATACTTAGACCCATTCACCCTGCTCTTTCCTCATTTTTGAAATTGGTTTATTTTCTGGCCTATATTCAATTCTCCTATTGAAAATTAATATTAATCTGCTTCATCAACTTCACTTTGCAGTGAATTTCATTGCAACAACTCATTGCAATATAAACTATTGTACTCATTTCTCCATCTGGTCAATGTGAAATGGTTTTAATTTTCTAAGGACAGACTCTATATTATGTAAAAAAAAACATAAAGAGACTGGAGGAATTCAGCAACATCTGTGGAGGAAACAGACAGACAATAACCCGAAACGTCATCTGTTAGAGTCTGATGAAGGATCCCGACCAGAAATGTGGTCTGCCCATTCTCTCTACAGATGCAACCTGACCCGCTGAGTTCTTCCAGCACTTTGTATTCTGCTCAAGATTCCAGCATCTGCAGTTCATTGTGTCCCTACATGATGTGGGTTGACTGTGGTACAATCTAGGGTACATTTTTGCAAGAGATGTGACACCACTTCCAGACAGGTAATTTCAGATTCACCTCAATTGCTGCAGTTTAATTTGAGTGTAAAGCAATCTGGTGCACCTACCCTGTGTCCAGGTCATTTTACTCGCTTTTACTTCCATCATCAATGGCCTATTCTTAAATGTTGGCATGGTTTCAGGGTCTACTGCCAACTCTGAAGGTGCTTTTCACTAGGGGCACTGAATCAGGTATCAGGACACTGGTGCGTATCACCATACATTCACAGATTCTCTGCTGCTGACCCAACTGACTATTTCTACTGTGAAAAGGCAACAAAAAAAAAATTCCCTTTCTACTATAGATCAAGGGCAACAAGTAAATCAAGTCTTAAAACTTAAAAAGACTGTTGCAAGATAGTTTTAGTTAGCTTCTATACAAGATGCAAAACCTGTTCTTTCAGAAAGGTAAACTGATCGAATGAAAAGTTCCCTTTCTTCAACAGCTCAGCTTAGATGCCTAATGTCATCTATGTTACTTGTGATGTCAGTTGACAGGCAGCTTCTTGCACTGGAGCCATAACAGATCAGAGGTCACCACTTGATTCCAGTCATACAGACTGTGCTTCAGACTAACTCGCCTTGACTCGCTTGATGCGTTTCAAATGGAGATTTAGGTTTGCTTAACAAAACTTGCTGTAATCAGTGTGGGAATGATATGAATCTACAGTTGAATCAGTTTTAAAGTACGCAGAAAG
This sequence comes from Rhinoraja longicauda, assembly GCF_053455715.1. NCBI lineage: Eukaryota > Metazoa > Chordata > Chondrichthyes > Rajiformes > Arhynchobatidae > Rhinoraja > Rhinoraja longicauda. The sequence continues at coordinate 7,593,058 of NC_135990.1, forward strand.
AATGTTTACTGTAAAGCAGACCCTCGCTATAACGGACCGTTGGGGGGGTGGGAATGGTATCCGTCATTGCCGATTGTCTGCTATAACTGAGTGAGGGAGGTAGGTTTAACCCAAGGCCGGGAGGTGAGAAATGCTGTGTTGGGGGGGAGGGGGGGTTAAACAAGCGGGACTTCACAGGACGGGGTGCCGTAGAGCCCCTGGCCACACACGCTGTGCACTGGGGATGGGCCCGGTATTCAAGCTGCCTTCATGCTGCTCGATCTCTCCGCTCCCACAACTGCGAGCTCCCGCCACATGGCCCCAACACTGGGGAGGCAGTGGAACGGGAGCCTTGGCCCGCAGTAACCAAAATCCGCTACACTGAGGTCAGTTATTGCACGGGTCTACTGTATCTTAACAAACTCAAAATATTGCAAAGCAACCTATAAACTATGAAGTACTTTCCCCATTTTGTTTGGAGTAGCCAAGGACAGAGAAGCCAATTTGCACACAGCATGGTTAATAGGCAATATCACCTGATAATTATTTAGACTGAAAAACTAAAATTGCCGATGCTAGAAACATCAAGTGAAAACTGAAATACAGATATTCTGCAGAGTGTAGCGTGAGCAACAAAGTTATTAGTACCAGTCATTGATTCATTGACAGAACCAGAAAAGTAATAAAATATTGAGAAACAAGGAACTGCAGATGATGGTTTACATAAAAAGACACAAAGTATTGGAGTACCTCAGTGGGTCAGGCAGGATTTCTGGAGAACATGTATAGATCATGGGGTACAAGGCAAGTGTTTAAAGCACCACAGATACAACAATACTTTTCCTTTTCCAATCTGCTGGTAACTTTTTAAGTGCAGGAAGGAACTGCAGTTGCTGGTTTACACCAAAGATAGACAGAATGCTGAAGTAACTTAGAGGGACAGGTAACATCTCTGGATAGAAGGAATGGGTGATGTTTCGGGTCGAGACCCTTCTATTTATTCTGGATTTGCTTATTTTGTTGAAACTAAGTTCTTCTGCTGCTGTGGTGGGAATCAAGTTCATGCCATCTGGTCAGTGGTCTAGGTTTAGTTTAGAGATTCAATGTGGAAACAGGCACTTCAGCCGACCAGGCCCACGCCGACCATTGATCACCCATACACTACTAGTTCTGTGTTATCCCAGTTTCACATCCTACACACGAGGGGCAATTTACAGAAGCCAATTAACCTACGTCTTAGGAATGTGGAGGGAAACCGGAGCACCCGGAGTAAACCCACGAGGTCACAGGGAGAATGTGCAAACATCTACAAAGACAGCATCCGTCATCAGGATCGAACTGCGGTTTCTGGCGCTGTGAGGCAGCAGCTCTACCGCTGTGCCACTGTCCGAGTCTCTATATTTAGTTGGGTAACTTAATAACATACCACCGTACCCTGGCAAAAATACAGGAACCCAAACTCCTTGTTTGTAGGCATGCTAATTGGGGGATTAGCAAACATTCTGTGTGAAGTCCAGAAATGACAAATTGAGAATACATTGACAATAAATTGATTTTAAGGAATCAATAGCTGTGAAAAGTTCACTTGGTGTCTGTGCACTTCGATAAAACTCTCAGCAATTTGCTACCCCGTCACTTACCGATTGACAATAGCGAAGCAAAGGCGACACATACTGTGCAACAGGGCTGTGACGTTTTGCAGGAAGGAGGCAATTTTAGGTTGTTCATCGACAGGCCCTTGTATGGAGAGGAAGCAGCCATACAACTTGTCAGTGAGTCCAGTATACACCACATAGCTGAGAAAGAGGAGAAAGTCTACGTTAGTAGAATAATTAAATATAGACTTAACTAATATTCCCAAAAATAAGTACACCATTTTCTTATAACATTCCTAACCATTCTCGTAATGGAAACCACCCATCTAATTCAGAACGGGTGGACTTCATGATGGGAGAAGTTTATGTAAGAATTTTGTTTTAAAAAAAGCAGAGAAAGATTTATAATATAAATAAGAAATTAAGGACAGGATGCTGCTGTAAAATAGTATCTCAATTGCTTGGCTTTTCACTTTGTTTTGACTTTTCATCTGAATGTTGAATACATTTGAATAAATTTTATTAGCCAAGTATGTACACATACAAGGAATTTGCCTTGGTGCTTTGCTCGCAAGTAACAACACGACATACAGTAAACAATTAAGAATAAAACATAAAACATTAAAAATAAAACATTATAGTGATGATTACTTTATTTGCATTATCTGTAATGATAAGGGGGATCAACTGATTGAGTAAAATTATTTTTCCTCAAAGTGAACTTGAATGTGAAAAAAAACATAATCACAGTATGCAAAAGTTTACAAATTAAACAGATTTTTGCAAAACAAAATATACTCAGCAAAATTCGATTCATACCTTGGAACCCCATTGTAACTGTTCTTATAAAAGTTGTTAAGAAACAAGAACACCCAAACTTTCAGTTTTTATTTATACCAAGTGGGGTGATATGACATGACTGAACAGATTTGAGGTTTCCAATCAGCTTTCCCATGGATTGGAAATGTTGTCGGAGGATTGGTCTTGGAGACATTTACTCTTTGTTCAAATACAATAATTATAGAGGCAATCTTGTGCTTGGGAACAAAGGTATTCCAATACTTTGTAACAACTGGGCAACACAGTGGCGCAGCGGTAGAACTGCTGCCTCACAGCAACCCGGGTTCAATCCTAACTACGGGTGCTGTCTGTACGGAGTTTGTACGTTCTCCCTGTGACCGCATGGGTTTCCTTCGGGTGCTTTGGTTTCCTCCAAGATTCCAAAGAAGTGGAACTTTGTAGGTCAACTGGCTTCCGTAAATTGCCCCTAGTGTGCAGGACATTGAACTAGTGTACGGGGTGATCGATGGTCGGTGTGGGCCGAAGAGCCCGTTTCCCTGTTGCAGATGTAAACTAAACTAAATTGCATGGGTGCAGCCTCTCCTTCTACAAAGTTAGTAAAAATAATAACTATTATTAATAAGCATAGAGCACATGCTAGTCAAAAAATTGTGTTGCCATCTCTGTATATGTAACCTGTCTTCAAGGCTAGCAAACTGAATTTGAAGAATGCTGCTGTCTATAACCAGCACAGACCCAGTCAATTCCTGGCCAGAACATTTGTGAAAGGTTTCAAGACAGAACCTCTATTGTCGAATGGAGGCAGGGATAGGGGTCGGATAATCAAGACAACTTGTTTATTTGGGATGGACACAAAAAGCTGGAGTAACTCAGTGGGACAGGCAGCATCTCCGGAGAGAGGGAATGGGTGACGTCTTGGGTCGAGACCCTTCTTTAGATTTGGGATGTACGTTCATTCCGGCTACTACTGACTATGGACTTGGGGAAACTGGGCCTGTAGCTCTTCCCACCCCAATCTTACCTCAAGAGAAAGTAATTGGATGACCATCGTTCTAAAAATTTACAAGTAAACTTGAGTATTCGGACTGGGGTGAGGGAAGGAAAACAGATGAACTCTTTGTTCAAAATAAGAAGTACATTTGAACTAATGAAAGATCTGGTGTCAATGCTTGGGTTTAATCCCACTCCAAACTCGGTCAATGTCACAGAACCACAGTGAAATCTTTATGTAACTTCCTGTACCATTTATCCCTCTTCTCATCTCACACTGTCTTCATCTTTCATGAGTAGAAATTGGATCCATTGGCAGCCGTTTCCATGAACAAATTGCGAATAAAAGCAATTGTATCAAGGTTAGATTGCACTAGGAATTTTACTTCTGGTGAAATTAGGCTGGCTACGTCTGTGTGTAATTCACTTTAGCATAGCTGATGTTTCCTTGGTTTCAGTTGCGCTGTTGCTAGTATAAATTGAAACCTCTGGGAACTTCTGCATTGGAGTAAATCGCACTGATATGGACAATGAGCCTTCAGTTAAAGGGACTGGTCACATCTTTTGCAAATCTCAGTTTTTAATGCTCAGGATAAGGGATAAAGGCGTTGCTGGTTGTTCCATCACTGCTCATAATTTGCTTCTTTACACAAATCACATGCGATCTCTGCCCTCTTGATCATATTCTACCTGTGGCATGGAGTCAGCACAGGACTCGACTGGGCAGACTAATATGTCAAGGAGGAACTTTTGCCCAGGTTGCCATTTCCCCCCTCTCTCCCACATCTTCCCTCAGTTTCAGAGCAGCCATTTAGTTTCAGTTTAGTTTATTGCCACATCTACTGACGTACAGTGAAAAGCTTTTGTTGCGTGCTATCCAGTCAGCAGAAAGACAATACATGATTGCAATCGAGCCATTTACAGCGTATAGATACATGGTACGGGGATTAACGTTTAGTGCAAGGTAAAGCCAGCAATGTCCAATCATGGATAGTCCGAGGGTCACCAAAGAGGTAGATAGTAGTTCAGCACCAGTCTCTGGTTGTGGTAGGATCATTCAGTTGCATGATAACATCCGGGAAGAAACTGTCCCTGAATCTGGAGGTGTGTGTTTTCACACTTCTATATCTTTTGCCTGATGGGAGAGGGGAGAAGAGGGAGTGGCCAGGTGCACTGTGCCTGCCATGGGGAGAGAAGCCTTAAAGGTCTGATATGTCTCCCAGTAATTAGTGTCGGCATGACGCAGCAGCTGTGAGCTTCTCAAGCAGATCACTCTAGGAACACTTTGTCGAGCTGCTATTTTAGCTCATGGGACAAGTGCACGTTTTGCCACAACACTGTTTCTAATGTGTTTTTGCCAATTAAACAGTTGATTCAAATGGGTATTCCTGCTGCACCACACACATGCTCAGTGCTTCAAAACAAAAATGCAATTTCTAGACGCTATGTTTTATTTCGTAGCAACAGTAGAAACTTTGGTTACAATAAAACTTTAACGTAGATGAAATCCAACTTTGCTTTACAAATGGTGGTGCAATAAAAAGATAATTGGTTAAAACTCATTGTGTGTAATAAATGTTCTTCAGGGAGCCATGTTGCAAGATTTCACCAACTTCAGTGTGATGAATGGCGAAGTTGATTTATAGAACATACAACACAGAAACAGGCCCTTCTATCTGTCGGTGTCGGTGATGAACATGATGACAAATTAAACTCATTCCTTACACATGCTCTATATCCCTTCATTCTCTGCATTTCCATGTACTTATCTAAAAGCCTCTTAAACATCACAATTATATCAGCTTCCACCACCACAACTGGCAGTGAGTTCTACACATGTACCAGTCTCTGTGCAAAAAAACCTGTCCCACACATCTCTTTTAAACATTCCCCCTTTTACCTCAGTGCTACACCCTTGAGTATTTGACATTTCTACCTAGGGAAAAAGTTTACCCTATCTGTGCCTCTCATAATTTAATAAACTTCTATCAGGTCTCCCCTTGGTAGCCACCATTGCTCCAGAGAAAACAATACAAGTTTGTCCAACTTCTCCTTATAGCTAAAACCTTCCACTCCAGCATCCTGGTAAAATGTAGAAAACAAAGAACTGCACATGCTGTTTTACAAAAGAAGATGGAGCCCTGGAGTAGCTCAGCAAGTCAGGCAGCATCTCCAGAGGAACATGGATAGGCAAAGTTTCGGGCCAGAAACCTTCTTCAGACTCCATTCTTCTCCGGTCCCGATCCGAAGGATCGCCTAATCATGTTCTCCTGAGATCTGCCTGACCCACTCAGCTACTTCAGCAGTCTGTGTCTTCTTCAGCATCCTGGTAAACATCTCTCTAAAGCCTCCATATTCATCTTCCCTGTAATGGGGCAACCAAATCACAATCAGTTAGTTGAAAGAAGATGGACATAGGCCTTCAGGACAACTCAATGCCCTTACCAGTGCTGCAGGACGTTCAGCATCCATTAGAGCAGGCACACTGTCTGATAAAATGACTTGCAAGACAACAGAGGCTCTCAATTTTGCCACCTTTTCTTGCCTCTTTCCTTCAGACTGTCTGCATCAGTGTGACAACCTCCATTGAGGCTCAGCCTTGCAGTGGGCCACAAGTACAACATAATCAGACTCAACAGGAATTCAATCCAGCTTTTCACAAAACCCTGCATGCATCATGAACTGGAGTAACGCGGCGTTGATTCCAACAACACAGCTGGTGCTGACAGCATCCTATGCTACTGATACCGATCGGGGAGCAAACACTTTCAGCCGATCTAGAAATTCCATGATCTGGGATTTTGGTGCCATGGACCTAAAAGTCTAAAAATGGATGTAATCTGTAGCAGTGGACTTAAATCCACCGTGGAACCCAATCTTTCCTTCTCGAACATAACCCTATAGAAACTAGACATTGAAAGACCAAACAGAAAGCGACTTTGTTATCAAACAAACAAACTCAAAATATCATGTTATGATAGGGTGGGAGGGGTAGCGAGGGGAAAATAGTTAGCCAAAGACTGCGTTGCTGCCATTGATATCTCACAGGTTTATATATAAATGAATGTTTGAGGAGGTGTGGATTGGCTCTGATGTATATCGCCGTTGAATATCTTATTGAAATTTTATGCCATTACCAAGGTACCCCAGGATCAGTGATAAATGAAGTTTCTGGGGGATGAGAGAAGGGGAGGAGGGGGGGGGGAAGGTCGAGTTTATTTTAAAAGAAGTTTTGAACGGATGATTTTCTGTCACTACCTACAAAAAAAAAATCAAATTAAAAAGCAGTTTGGTTTAACAAATGAAACAATTTGATTTTGAGATTAATAAAACAGATTATCTTTATTATCTTTCTCCAAGGATAAAAGCTTTTTCCTCCACCCAATAGCCAAGTAATTTAATGCAAAATACAATCCTGTAATTTGTGCTTAATAATCCGAAAGGAAATCCAATACTTTTACCAAGAAGGTAGCCTTTCCAGACAGACTTGTCATAATACCTTTTCTAATCTGTCTATTTGTGACCAAGTGCTTCAACGTTCTCTCACTGCCCCACAACTTCAACAACTCATTCCTAACTGCATCTGCGCCCTGTCATAGTTTCTACGCCCTGCCCGTCCCCTGCAATGCCATGGGTAGCTGTCTCAGCTTACTCTTCCGCTGGCTTAAACCAAGTTCAGTCCACCTGAAACCTTCACAGCACTGTTCCATCAATCAGCAAACCTCCCACATATTCCTTTCGCATTCATCGAATAGTTGCTCACAACTACATTTATATGGCAGAATTGTTTAATCAGCTAACATTTGTCAGGCTATGTTTCCGTTCTGGTAACCTGCTGGTGCCTCTCTTCATTACTGATAGCAAGTGTTAGCAATTTTTTTTTTTAAACAAAAGGTGAAGGCAGGGGCAATTACAGGCAAGCCTGACCCTCTCCTCGATTCCTGAACCTTATCTCTCCAAGTCAGTATTGGAGGATTTTAATTAAGAAAGGAGAACCTTTCCTGACTTTTTCCCCTGCCCCAGCACTGGACCGATACAATCTAGTATCACCCTACCTCCTGATTACTCCCTGAATGAAACTAACTGAGAGTGTGCTTATATGTGTTTCTATTATATAGAATATAATGTAAGTGTTGTAGAAGGCTATATTTAAACGTTCCATGGGTTTACTGAAATTCCTGGGGCATATTTTAAAAGTTGACTTAAGATCCTGGGCAATGTGGATGCTGTTGTTATGTTCTTCACAACCAATTTCATTTTAAATATAAGAAGGAAAGTTCCACATACATTTATAGCCAGGATTGTGGACATATGAACAGGAATATAAACCACTGCTAATATGATACTTCAGAACATTGCAGACTGGACTCACTGACTCTGATTTTCTCTCTTCAGATTCTTACGGGTTGGCATCCGTCCATCTGCGAGAGATGATGGTGCGGCTTTGATGTTGTCCTGTTTAGGGAGGTGAATGTTTCATCTGTGGATGCTTCTGCTGCTGCGGCTGACTAGGCCTATCCGTGACAGACCTACCCTGCCACATCTCCCACAGGTGAAGTTGTCTCTGGCCGTTGGACTGGAGAGTGTGTTGCTGTTGACCATTTGGTGGCGTTGGTGCAAAATTATCTTCTCTCTTCAATTTCTTACTAACCTATGGAATATTTCCAATATTTTCTACTTTCACTTTAGACAGCCTGCATGCACGGCATTTGGCCTTTGCATAAACAGTACTTTGTCTTACCCCTGTCTTAATTAAAAAGAAGTGCTGATTGGGGTTACCACTTAAGTAGTCATTCGTCCATGATACGCCCAAACTTGATCTTATTGGAAAGGAAAATAGAAGTGGTCATAAACAGAATATCCTCGATCTTTTGTCAGTGGAGACAAGAAATCTATATATCATACATTAATATTATCTTTGGTCAAATTTAATGACATCTGATTCGAGGTTTGATGTAGGCTTCTTTCTAATAATACTGGGCTTGCACAGATACTGACATGGTTGCTCTTGGTTATTGTTTTGATATTCCTGGTTTTCACTGGTGGAAGGCATCATAATGTGTGCGGACATCCCTAATATCTTTAAAGAATATTCTTGGTTGCATCTTGCGTGGAATTATTTCCTCTATTTGATTCCTTTACTGAGAAAGAAAATTAATTAAAACCACTGAACTAATAACCTCTTATCCCCTCCTCCTCTCCCTTTTCTTCTCTGACAGAGCTTAGTGGGTGAAGGTTGACTTGCTTCCATCTGTGGACTCAGAGACCCGAGTGGAATTTGCAGATTCTGCCACGGGTGAGGAAACTGGCTGCACATCTCTGGGCAAACTCATTGATTTCCCACTCTCAGTAGACTGATGTCCACTGGGGTGGCACGGTTGGGCAGCGGTAGAGTTGCTGCCTTACAGCACTGGGGACCCGGATTCGATCCCGACTACAGATGCTGTCTGTACGGAGTTTGTACGTTCTCCCCGTGACCGCGTGGGTTTTCTCTGATATCTTCCGTTTACTCCCACACTCCAAAGACGTGCAGGTATATAGGTAAATTAGCTTGGTATAAGTGTAAATTGTCCCTAGTGTGCGTAGGATAGTATTAATGTTCGGGAATCGCTGGTCATGCGGACTTGTTGGGCTGAAGGGCTTGTTTCCAGTGCTTAAGGATAGCGGAGTCAGGGGGTATGGGGAGAAGGCAGGAACGGGGTACTGATTGAGAATGATCAGCCATGATCACATTGAATGGCGGTGCTGGCTCGAAGGGCCGGATGGCCTCCTCCTGCACCTATTGTCTATCCGCGCTATATCTCTCAACAAAATAAAATGTGCGGAGTGACAGCACAGGCTGGAGAAAGAGCTACATCACTGCAGCAACGATTTCCTCATCCAGATTCCTTTCAACTTTGGCTCATGATGCCAATGAATTTATTCTTGGAAGAAAAGCTGACATTGTCAATAGCTGCAGGTTTATTATTGTCACGTGTATCGAGGTGCAATAAAAAGCTATTATGTATAATACTATACATAATTAATATCAAGCCAAATTCATGTACAATGGATAGAGCAGAGGTAAAGAAACAGAGTGCAGAATATAATTCTCAACATTGTGCCACACCAGTTCCAGAAACAAAGTCCAATGTCTGCAATGGTGTAGAGGTGAATCGGATGGTACGCTAGCTAATGGAAGGACTGTTCAAAAGTATGATAACAGAGAAGAAGCTGTTCCTGAGTCTGGGGGTGAACACTTTCAAGCTTCTGCTCAAGGGACATAGAGAGAATGAGGAATGACCGGGGTTGGACAAGTCTTTGATTATGTAGAAACAAGGAATTGCAGATGCTGGTGTACCAAGGATGATGTCGTATGTTGAAAGGCTGGAGCTATTAGGCTTGTATACACTGGAATTTAGAAGGATGAGGGGGGATCTTATTGAAACATACAAGATAATTAGGGGATTGGACACATTAGAGGCAGGAAACATGTTCCCAATGTTGGGGGAGTCCAGAACAAGGGGCCACAGTTTAAGAATAAGGGGTAGGCCATTTAGAACAGAGATGAGGAAGAACTTTTTCAGTCAGAGAGTGGTGAAGGTGTGGAATTCTCTGCCTCAGAAGGCAGTGGAGGCCAGTTCGTTGGATGCTTTCAAGAGAGAGCTGGATAGAGCTCTTAAGGATAGCGGAGTGAGGGGGTATGGGGAGAAGGCAGGAACGGGGTACTGATTGAGAGTGATCAGCCATGATCGCATTGAATGGCGGTGCTGGCTCGAAGGGCTGAATGGCCTACTCCTGCACCTATTGTCTATTGTCTATTGAAAGACATGAAATGCCGGAGGAGCAGGTGAGGCAGCAACCATGGAGAACATGGATAGGTGACATTTCGGGTTGGAACCCTTTGTCACACTGATTAATGTGAGCAAGTTGGGCCGAAGGGCCTGTTTCCACGCTGTATGACTCCAAGTCTTTGATTATGTTGGCTGCTTTTCCGAGGCAGCCTGAAGTAATGCACAGTTAAATGGCAACCCCCACCTGGATTTCTCTACAACAGCGACATTTCAGTGGAAATTCAAAGTGTTTTATCTCTCCATCTCAAGGAGGACTTGAAAAATTCAAATGCCTGATACCAAACCATGGTGTCAATTGTGCAAAACCCAATGATGTAAATCAATACCTACAAAGAGGTCTGCCATGATGTCTGAATGGGACTGAATTTGTCACTTCATGTATTTTTTCAAGTCTTGGATATTTCAGTTATTTCCTCGCTTCAGGCCACTCGAGTCTGCTTCAGTCATTTCTCACCTTGCTATAGAATCAGTTGCTTACACTACATGAACTTTGGCCTCAGCCTTCCTGAATGCCCTTGGCTATGGCTGCCATGCATCACGTCAAACCACCAGCACAGGAGACACTAAACACTCTTGAGCAGAGACCACAATGGAGAAGGAATCCATCCCCATCCCTTTGTCCAGAATTTCCTCTCAGCCCATCAAAAAATTCACGTCTCAGATAGAAAAAGACAAATGAATTATTCACAAAATGCTGGAGTAACTCAGCAGGTCAGGCAGCATCTCGGGAGAGAAGGAATGGGTGACGTTTCGGGTCGAGACCCTTCTTCAGACTGATGTCAGGGGGGCGGGACAAAGGAAGGATATAGGTGGAGACAGGAAGATAGAGGGAGATCTGGGAAGGAGTAGGGGAAGGGAGGGACAGAGGAGCTATCTGAAGTTGGAGAAGTCGACGTTCATACCACCGGGCTGCAAACTGCCCAGGCGAAATATGAGGCCCTGAAGAAGGGTCTCGACCCGAAACGTCACCCATTCCTTCTCTCCCGAGATGCTGCCTGACCTGCTGAGTTACTCCAGCATTTTGTGAATAAATCGATTTGTACCAGCATCTGCAGTTATTTTCTTATATCTCTTAAAAGACAAATGAAGGTGGTTTCTTTTTTTTCTTTCAAAAGAAAGGAATCCCATTTGTAAATGCATGATTGTGAAATTCGGAATTGAACAAAATAGCTTTATTACACACTCGATCAAAATTATGCATTAAAGTTGGTCTGTATTTCAGGTGCTCCACAGATTGTGGTGATATAGTTAAGATCAATAACTATCAATAATATTAAAACAATATCTTTATAAAATATTCAACATTTTAGAGAACAATGATCGGGGTGGTCCCAGTGGGTGGAAGGGACTGTTTCCATGCTGTTTCTCTGAACTTAGTGGCACAACAGTAGACCTGCTGCCTCACAGTGCCAGAGACCCGAGTTCGATCTTGACTACGGGTGCTGTCTGAGCGGAGTTTATACATTCTCCTCGTAACATCGTGAGTTTTCTCCGGGTACTCCGGTTTCTTCCCACATTCTAATGACGTGCAGGTTTGTGAGTTAATTGGCTTCTGTAAATGACCCCTAGTGTGTAGGATGTGAAAGTGGAATAATAAGGAACTAGTGTGCTTAATAAAGAACTAGTGTGAATAATAAGGAATTAGTGTGCTAGGGTGATCAATGGTTGGCGTGGACTCTGGGCTGAAGGGAATGCAGTATCGCTGAACTAAATTAAACTAAACTAAAACTGAAGCAGGATGTAACTGCAAAATGTACAATCAATCGGGTTCATTTTTTAAAATATAGGCCAGTTTCTTCCCTTTCATTCTCAACTGGGGCAAAGGGAGGAATTGGATTAAGTGAATCAAGCTTTCAGAAAGGAAGTGCTAGTGTGAAACAGCAAATGGTCATCTTCCTTTGCTGCAAAATTCTATTATTCTAATCCCTACTTTTCAATATTGAGAATGCAATACAGTTCAGTCAGCACTGATACACAAGGGCAAGCAAGGTCCTTTATGGGGCCAAGTGGCTTTGAGATAATGGATGAAAATTACAGTGACTCTCTTTGGCAGTCTGAGTAATCCAACTTCTGAGGAAAGCAGTTCCACAGTATCATGGGCCATTTCTAATGATTGGTCAAATATCTTAGCTTACCAACAGAGCCAAAAGAGGTGGACCAGTTCTCCTGATATTTAGTTCCATAGGCAATCACTGTTGGCTGATATTGCTTGGTGAAGCAGCAAAACGTTTACCAATTGTTTGCATTAAGGATCAGTTTGTTAAACTGCACCATGCATTTGAGGGTTTGGCTTAAGCTGCCCAGACTTGGATGAATGGGGTCTACCTCTGTGAAAAGTGACAATAGATTCCACATCACATGCAGAAAAACAAAAGATTGGAAAAACTGAAAAAAAAGTGATACAAAGAGAATTGTACTTTATCCAGTAAGTGGTTAGGGTTTGGAATCCATTGTTGCCAGCAGCAGAAGTGAAGGCAGATTCAATAATAATGTTCAAAAGCGAGTTAGGTAAGAATTTGAAATGAAAGACTTTGCAGGGTGACTAGCTGGACTGCTTTTACTCAGGCAAGCTCTGGGTTAAGGCTGGTCGGCTAATGGAAATTAGCTTTTACAGAACTCACAAATTATTACCCAAAAAGCAGAGGGAATGGGAGTACAGTGTTGATGAACAGGGCTAATCAGACGACTCTATATGACATTTAAATGGATACATAGATAGGAAAGGTTTAGAGGGAGGCAAATGGGAGCAGCTTTAACTTGTACATGTTCGACAAGTTGGGCCACAGGGCCTGTTTCCTTGCTGTCTGGCTCTATGTACGCTGTGTACCAAATATTCACTCGTCATTCCAGTCATTGCACTCACCTGATAAGATCCTGTATCCTGCTGTGGTAGAGTTCACTATGCGAAAGATTATTTTTTACTTCTTGCCCCGATTTCTTTGGTGCCCCTAGGTGGCTGTTGGTCTGATTATTGGCCAAGCAACCAAGCACTGTAGCACAGGTCTGCAGCAGTCCTGTGGTCAGCCCTTCAAACACCTGCTTGTTCACACTTCTACCAAAGATGGCATCATCATCAGTAGGGACAAAAAGCTGTAAATTTAAAAAAAATGAATTAAGCCTATTAACCACCAAGCCATCTTCAAATTATTTAAAATCATATCATATCATATCATATATATACAGCGCAGAAACAGGCCTTTTCGGCCCACCAAGTCCGCGCCGCCCAGCGATCCCCGCACATTAACACTATCCTACACCCACTAGCGACAATTTTTACATTTACCCAGTCAATTAACCTACATACCTGTACGTCTTTGGAGTGTGGGAGGAAACCGAAGATCTCGGAGAAAACCCATGCAGTTCACGGGGAGAACGTACAAACTCCTTACAGTGCAGCACCCGTAGTCAGGATCGAACCTGAGTCTCCGGCGCTGCATTCGCTGTAAAGCAGCAACTCTACCGCTGCGCTACTGTGCCGCCGAAACTCTTTGTGAAACTCTGTGAAACTTTGTGAAACTATGTGAAACTCTTTCACACTTCAGTGGATTTTTGATACCATTTGAGAGTGGAAACACTTTCATTTAGCAATTGAGTTCTTCATAAACTCATAAGTGATAGCAGCAGCCATTTGCCCCATCAAGGCTATTCCGCCATTCAATCATGGCTGATCTATCTTTCTCTCTTAACCCCATTCTCCTGCCTTCTCCCCACCTTTCTGTTCTGTGGCACCTTTGGGCTTAATTGTCGAGTGCAAATGCAAACTACAAATACACTGGAATATAGAAGGATGAGAGGGGATCTTATCGAAACATATAAGATTATTAGAGGCAGGAAACATGTTCCCAATGTTGGGGGAGTCCAGAACCAGGGCCCACAGTTTAAAAATAAGGGGTAGGCCATTTAGAACGGAGATGAGGAAAAACATTTTCAGTCAGAGAGTTGTAAATCTGTGGAATTCTCTGCCTCAGAAGGCAGTGGAGGCCAATTCTCTGAATGCATTCAAGAGAGAGCTAGATAGAGCTCTTAAGGATGGCGGAGTCAGGGGGTATGGGGAGAAGGCAGGAACGGGGTACTGATTGAGAATGATCAGCCATGATCACATTGAATGGTGGTGCTGGCTCGAAGGGCCGAATGGCCTACTCCTGCACCTATTGTCTATTGTCTACATCAGAAATGTTCCTTGCTTTCAGTAATATTGCCACAGTTCCATAGATTGGCACTGGTTTATTATTGTCACGAGTAGCAAGATACTGTGAGGAACTTTGCTTACATGCTTTTCAGGCAAATCATACCATGCAAAAGTACATCAAGGTAGGTTAAAACCGAAAAAATTAAACAGAATGCAGAATATAGTGTTGTAGCTACAGAGAAAGTGCAGATAGTAAAATGGGGAAAAGCACCAATGATGTAGATTGGAAGATGGGGGGGAAGGCAGGCACAGGTTACTGATTGTGAATGATCAGCCATGATCACAATGAATGGCGGTGCTGGCTCGAACGAGCCAAATGTCCTCCTCCCGCACCTATTTTCTATGCTTCTATGTATTAAGAATTCATCTTTGGCATACAAGAGATATGTTCAAGAGCCTGTCACTTGTCACTTAGACAACAGAAAAATAAACACAGCTTTAGAGTACACAAAGCTACATTATGTAAAGGTGATTCTGTTTGCCTTGGACACTGATGTACCCTCTGCTCTGTTCCATTTAAGTTTTGAAACAGGTTCCTTTGCATTTGCAGGAGGATTTGTGTGCTAGCTTGGGAAAATGTATAATAGTAAGGTGGATTCTGTAAATTACACAGAGGAGGAGGGAGGGGGGGAAGGGGGGGGAGGGAGGGGAGAGGAGAGAGGGGGAGAGGAGAGAGGGGGAGAGGAGAGAGGGGGAGAGGGAGGGGGAGAGGGAGAGGGAGAGGAAGAGAGACTTGTTCGCTATTGATTGCAATACCCCTTTTTTTTAAAAAAAAGCACTTCAAATTCGATGTTAAAATGTCAACGATTATTTTCCCACTATCTCACAGAAGGGGTTAAACACTGAAATCTTTAATAAATTGTCCGAAGCAGCAAGGCTAACTTTAGAACTCATAGCATAATCCATTCCTATTCTGGTTCGCCCCTAGGTAGTAAGAATAAAGCCCAAATGCCAAGGCGAGCTGTGCTCTGGAAACACCACATACAGTGTCAGTTTGATTTTGTGGTGGTACCCTCACCTCTGTGTCAGAGGTCGTAGGTTCAAGCCCTGCTCCAGAGCCTTGAGTGCACAATCCAATCTGATAATTCAGTGAAGTATTGAGGAAGTGTTGCATTGTCAGGACTGCTATCTTTTAGTGGGGACATTAATCAAGGTTCGGCCTGCTTGGTTCCTCTGAATGTGTATATCAGGGCACTTTTTGACAAGGTATCGGGAATTTGCTCTTCCGTTTTTTGAGTCCACACTATAAATCCGGATTCATTAATCTCTTTCATTCATTGGTGACTGTGGGGGCTTGCTCTGCATAAACATGCTGTCTTGTCTTCCTGTAAATAATAAGTTTAAAAATGGATGCGAAACACTTTGTGACCTCTTAAGAATTTGAAAGGTTCTGTATAAATGTAGACACAGTTAATTTTTTCACAAATTTGTTCTTCCATATGCATCAGCTAAAGAACCTGCTTCACAACGTAAATGGGGCAGCATGTAGGGACATACCAGTGGCCATGGTCAGAATCATTTCTCATTACTTTACATTACTGAAAATGTGGGTGAGTATTAGCCCATGAAAAAACGTCTTTTATATCACTTTGGTGGTAAATGCTGATTTCAAATTCCTCATTCATAAAACCTCTGCCATGACCTTGTTCTTCCTTATCTACAGACTGCCATTTCTGACCATCTACTAACCACAAGTTTTCATACTCCCTCATCGGCAGTGATGCTTTAGCTCGACTCAGAGTTTTAGAAGATAGACACAAAAAGTAGGAGTAACTCAGCGGGTCAAACAGCAGGGCATGCAGCATCTCTGGAGAGAAGGAATGGGTGATGTTTCGGGTCGAGACTCTTCTTCAGACTGGCACAGAATTGTTAATTCCATTAATTTGTGTAAATTGCAGCAATTTGGGTGGTGAAAATATTCTGAACTGCATATTGTCTGGTGTACTGCCCACCCTAACTACAAGATTGCTAACTTGAGACCAATGGAATTAAACTTGGTAAGGCTAACATTTCTTTCTTAACTGATCCCAAAAATCCTATTGAGGCTAAATCACCAGTTTTTTAAAAACTTAATCCATCACTGTCGGAAGTTCAATTGTGTGTTTTGTTCCAGCTTGTTTTGTTTCAATGACTTTGCAGCACAATCCACTTTTGGATAAATCTGCAAGTGATGCCATATAAATGCAAATCTTGTTTTTAAATCTCATTATTTACCTGCTATCTAGTTCCAATTTTTCATTCTCCCATCTAAAGATATTTTCTGTTTTAATCCTCCATTTATTCTCCTCTTGCTCTTTGCCAATGCACTCGTGAAGTGCCTTGGAATTTTTACTGTGTTAATGCAGGGTGTTCAGGCCTTGACCCTAACTGGGTGAAGTCCAACGATCTGCTTAAGATGCATTCAAAATGAGTTCCTTTTATGTTTGGATTTCATTGATTAGTAAGAAAGCCGAAGCATCTGTAATGGTGGTTGTTTGATTTTGTTAAATGGATTCTCGACTACAAATGAGGATCTCGTTTTGAAAACATGCAAAAGCACATGTTTCAGCCATCTTCAGTGTGTTGTGATCACGGACAAGTGTTTGAGCTATTCTCTTTTTTACCAAAACTGGAGTTGAGAGCAATGTTTGAAATCTGCACTATATCTAATTAAGCAGGAAAGCTAGGTCCTCTATCAATACTGCATAGCTTCATAGAGGAGTATCTGGTTCCCATGTTCCAGGTTAATATTTCTTTTAAACTATGGGGTAAGCCTCTCTACCATTAAAACATTACTAGAGGTCCTTTCTAAGCCCCTCCGATTGTGTGATAAACATAGTAAAAAAAACTGTCCCGTGTTACCTCGGGTCTTTCAAATTAGTGGCTCATTGGATTCACAATCATGAATCAGATCAAATTACAAATGTAAACGTTTTAACAATCTGTTACCATGGCAATATAACCAAAAGATAGCACAATGTACATTAAGGCTGACAAGCAGTTTCACCGTGCTTGGCTTGGCTTGCAAGACTTCACACTTAAGATGGCTGATTCTTTCTCCCAAACACCTTCACATAATTTCTCCTCATTCCTCTTTTATGACCATAAGGTCGAAACTTGTCTCTTTCCAACACAATGAGAAGCATCTGTTCCAAAAGCATATAGATCCTTTATGTTTGAGATGATAAGCCAGTTGCAAGGCCTCCTTTAACATTTTATGATCTGTGCTTCATCTTAATGATCTCACTCTTGAGCTGAAAGGGGCTGGGGAATAAAAGGTAGCTTAAAAGGCCCACATTAGAGAGGAGGATATGTACTTGAAATTTTAAGTACTTATCCCTTATATACATAAAAGTACAAGTCAAAAGGAGATATATTACGAAAAAATGCCAGGATTCTAAACTATGCAGAACAAACTCATCAGTGACTTGAAGATGCACTAAGTGAAGAACTTGCTAACCAGTGAACCCTAAACAAAAACATGATTTTTCACACCTCTATTGGTAACTCATCTACTGATTGCTTTTGCTGAGACATTATGTGGGATCTATAACCTGCTTTGCAGTGATGCTTCTCTTTAGAAGTTCACTGCAGTATTGGTAGTTTTAAATGGCAATAATAATAGAGTACACAACATTCCTTTCGAAGAGCAGAATGTTGTGCATTTTTTCCATTTTGTCATCAGTTACCTATTTAAATAAACCCCAAAGATAATAGATATATCATGCGCTCCAAATCGCTGCCCATGTATTTAACATTGCACTGTTCCCACTATCAGAGCGGCTCAGTACAATCCTTGTTATCTCCAAAACTAGTATAGTTGCCATTTTATTCCTTCGTCTGTGGACCATAAACTTGAACAGAACCAGTAGAATAATTCTGCTCTGATGGTGCACGTTTGGGAAAAGCAGCCCAAGTTTTATTCTAAGCATTCATTACATGGATAAGACAGGTCTGTAAGGACATGGGCCAAGCACAGACAGGTGGGACGAGTGTAGCTGGGTGTAGCTGGGACATGTTGGCAGGTATGGGTAAGTTGGGCTGAAGGGCCTGCCTCCCACACTGTATCACTCTACATCTCTAAATGAGAAACACTCCTGGAACAAGCTCAACCTGATCTCCCGGTGGCTCAGCATTTCAACACCCCCTCCCATTTCCAATCTGACCTTTCTGTCCTGGGCCTCCTCCATTGTCATAGTGAGACCCAGCGCAAATTGGAGGAGCAGCACCTCATATTTTGCTTGGGCAGTTTACACCCCAGCGGTATGAACATTGACTTCTCCAACTTCAGATAATTCCTCTGTCCCTCTCTTTCCTCTCCCCCTTCCCAGTTCTCCCACTAGTCTTCCTGTCTCTTACTACATCCTATCTTTGTCCTGCCCCCTCCCCTGACATCAGTCTGAAGAAGGGTCTCGACACGAAACGTCACCCATTCCTTCTCTACAGAGATGCTGCCTGACCCGCTGAGTTACTCCGGCATTTTGTGTCTATCTTCGATTTAAACCAGGATCTGCAGTTTTCTTTCGTATGACAACCATTGATTCATTTCCTTTTTGATTAACTGGCCCTGCAGATATATTCTTGCAATGCTTTCACTACCAAATTCAAACTGCTTGTAGATAGTTGTGTTTATATGGCTAATTTTCATGCAGTTCTTGTTGTAGCTGCTATCACCCTTCACTAACCCTGATCTTCTGTTATTTTGTTAGAGCAGAAGTATAGAGCAACTTCTTTCACACTTTCACTTTGCCAAATAAACATCGTTAGTCACAATTCTCAAATGATTTACACCAGTCATGGTTCCATGATGAGTGGCCAACACTTTAGTAGTCTATCATATTTTTAACCGAAACCTCTCATTTTGCATTCTTTATCCCTCTTCATCTAAAGCACACTATAAGCAAATACACCAATTTTCCGAAGATAGACACAAAATATTGGAGTAACTCAGCGGGACAGGCAGCATCTCTGGAGAGAAGGAATGGGTGACATTTCGGGTCGAGACCCTTCTTCAGTCTGAGTTCAGAGTTCAGAGTCTGAAGAAAGGTCTTGGCCCGAAACGTCACCCATTCCTTCTCTCCAGAGATGCTGCCTGCCCCGCTGAGTTACTCCAGCATTTTGTGTCTATCTTCGGTTTAAACCAGCATCTGCAGTTTCTTCCTATACAATATTTTTCCGATTTGCAATTTCGACTGGGGTTCTATTTTCATCTGGTTTTGTTTCCATAGTTTGCTTGGGATGCATTTCTATATCATGTGTTTATATATAAATACAAGTTGCTAATATTGTGCTATGCTAACTACTGGGCTGGATCCTCTGCATAAATTGAAATACATTCAATTTAGTAATATCATAATTATATATGTCGAAATTTTCGTACATCTATTTTCATGTGCCTATGTACAAGAAAAGGTCCAACTCCAAAGAATAGTTTTAAATATGATTACATTCTGCATGCTAGCATTTAGCAGCTAGCTATTCAGAGCTCACTGGCAAATTTATCAAAGAGACAGGAAAAAGGAAAATAAATTAAGCTGTGTAAGAAGAATATTTTTTTTTTTTTAGATTTTAGAAATAGAAATAGATTTTTTTAGAAATAGATTGCTCTCCATTTCCTAGAGGTATCAGTAGGTATTCATAACTGTTTTGTTTCAAGAACAGGGTGCTACAAGAATTAATAGCCAGGTAACACAGTCAGCTGGGATCCAAATCGCTTTCATTTTCAAGGAGTTGCAAAATTAAATGCTTTCAAAAGATGTTAAATGAAATTGCTTCAGTTGCTCTACAGAATGGAAAAAAAGGATTTTATCTTGCTTCAAACATACAAGATGGAAATAATTATCTCATGGACTTTTGGGCATATTGTGTCTTGGTCTAATCTTTCAATCATATTTTCCTTATTGGTTCCTGAGAAATTTAAGTCAAGTTAAAATAAAAACTGCATCACAAACTTCTTAACTCAATATACGCAGGAAGAAAGCAGATCCATTAACACAGCACATTAAAATATATTTTCCTATTCAAAACAGTCACGATAGTTCAAAGTAATTAATATTGTCCAAATATAGGTAAGAATAAGATAAAGGCAGCACCATTCCTGAAATCTTAATTTTTTAATCAGCTAAAGGAAAATCACATTGAGAGGAAAATATTATCCAAAATATTTTCTATTCAACATTTAACATTTTCAGCATTAAGGGGTTTCAACTTCCGCTGTTTAGTGGATATGATTACGTTTGTGTGCAACAAATGTCCTGCTGAGTTACTCCAGCATATTGTGTCTATCTTTGGTGTAAACCAGCATCTGCAGTTCGTTCCTACACATGTCACCAGGATGATTTCAATGTCAGCCCTGTGGCCAGACATGGTTGTTGTTTATTTATAATCACTGCCTACCTCAAAATGTAATTGGGTAAAATACAGTTGTAATTGTTCTTCTGCAAACTAGGGTCTGTTGATGCTGGAGGTTCATTGGTCAGCAACAGAATTCAAGTCTGAAGAAGGGTCTCGACCCGAAACATCGCCTATTCCCTTTCTCCAGAGATGGTGTCTGACCTACTGAGTTACTCCAGATTTTTGTGTCTATCTTTGAATTCACGGCTGTTTGCTCAGTGCTCCTAGTGTTTGCTCAGCAATAAATTATGCAGTACAGAAAGTGATTTAAATAACATCTAAAATACAGATTCCCTTGGGATCACTCCACATGCATTCAAAAAGGTTGTACTAAAGGAGAAGCGACATTTTATATATTCTGGAAATAAAAATGCTTTTATAACTTTAAAATCATAACACCACAATACAATCTAAATAATTTTGATTCTAATATCTCATAACCATTTCAAAGACAAGCAGGTTTGTAGGCTAATCGGCTTCTGTAAATTGTCCCTGGTGTGTAGGATAGTGCCAGTGTATGGGGGTGATAGCTGGTCAGCATGGACTTGGTGTGCCAAAGGGCCCGTTTCCATGCTGTATCTCTAAAATCTAAAATTTGAATATCTTCCTAAAAAGCAAAGCTGCAAAATACCTATCATGTGCCAGTCATCATAGGGAAAATATTGATTTATCTTGCTCAGGGAGACAAGTAAAAAAAATGAACACAACAAAGAAGGCAGCACAATGGCGCAGCGGTAGAGTTGCTGCCTTACAGCGAATGCAGCGCCTGAGACTCAGGTTCGATCCTGACTACGGGCGCTGTCTGTACGGAGTTTGTACGTTCTCCCCGTGACCTGCGTGGGTTTTCTCCGAGATCTTAGGTTTCCTCCCGCACTCCAAAGACGTACAGGTTTGTAGGTTAATTGACTGGGTAAATGTAAAAATTGTCCCGAGTGTGTGTAGGATAGTGTTAATGTGCGGGGATCGCTGGGCGGCGCGGACTCGGTGGGCCGAAGGGCCTGTTTCCACGCTGAATCTCTAAATCTAAAAAATCTAAATCTAAAAAGAGTAAGCTACTAATACACTGAACCCTGCCTCGCTATTCAATGTATTCATTGCTGATCTACTCAATTCCTCCTCCCTGTCAGACTCCCACAGGCCTCAGTTCTCTGATCTTTCAGAAATTTAGCTACCTCCCCTTTAAATCTTTCAAATGATCTGGCCTCCACACATCTCTGGAGCCGAGAATTCCAGAGAATCACCACCCTCCACAAGTGAGCAGTTTTAAATGACTAGCTCCTTGTCTTGAAACTATGTCGCTTCGATCTAGACTCTGCCATCAATGAAGGCGGATGCAATTTATTACTTAAAAAATAGCAAATTAAATTATTTTAGTCTCTCTTTCATCTGTTTTAACAATTCTGTTATTCTTACACATTTCTACTACTGTACAACCACTCTATCATCTCTTCTTTAGGAACTTAAATATCTGAGGAAGATCACCCCACGTTCCTCTGAACTCCACAGACACAACCCATTTAGCCTCCCTTAATCGGACAATTCTCTCATCCCAGGGATTAGCCTGATCTCCTTTGGACTGCCTCCAATACTATGATATAGTTTCTTAGATAAAGGGACCAAATCTGTGTATGGTACTCCACGTGTGGCCTCACCAACATCCTGTACAAAGATAACAAGTTGGAGGACAAGTCAGTGGATATTTTTAAGGCAGAGATAGACAAATTCTTGATTAGAATGGGTGTCAAGGGTTATGGGGATAAGGCAGGAAAATGGGATTAGGCGCCAGAGATCAGCCATGGTTGAATGGTGAAGTGGACACGATGGGCTAAATAGAGTCATAGAGTGATACAGTGCAGAAACAGGCCCTTCGACCCAACTTGCCCACAATGTCCCAGCTACACTAGTCCACTTGCCCGTGCTTGGTCCATATCCCTCCAAACCTGTCCTATCCATGTACTTGTCTAACTGTTTCTTAAACGATGGGATAGTCACAACCTCACTACCTCCTCTGGCAGCTTGTTCCAAACTCCTGTCATCCTTTGTGTGAAAAAGTTACCCCTCAGATTCCTATTAAATCTTTTCCTCTTCACCATGAACCTATGTCCTCTGGTCCTCGATTCCCCTACTCTGGGCAAGAGAATCTGTGGATCTGCCCGATCTATTCTTCTCATGATTTCGTACACTTTGATAAGATCCCCCCTCATCCTCCTGTGCTCCATGGAACAGAGACCCAGCCTACTCAACCTCTCCCTATAGCTCACACCCTCTAGTCCTGGCAACATCCTCGTCAATCTTTTCTAAACCCTTTCAAGTTTGACAATATCTTTCCTATAACATGGCGCCCAGAACTGAACATAATATTCTAAATGCGATCTCACCAATGTCTTATACAACTTCAACATGTGGAATGGCCTAATTCTACTCCTATAACTTGTGAACAGGACTTCTCTATTTGTAAATTCCCAATTCCTTTGCAACAAAGGGCAATATGCCATTTTCCTTATTTATTACAATAGTCTCCACCTGCCTGCTAACTTTTTGTGATTCATGCACAATAACATCTCTATCGCTCTGCATTACACTCAACTGCCATCTTTCCAATCCACCTCCAGATTCTCTTTGTACAATGGGCTCCAGGGATTTAAGGTTCTCAAAATGTAACATTAAAGATTTATATTAGCTTAATGCATTAAATAAATTGTGCAGGATATGCAGACAGTGGGAAAGAATTATTTGGTTGAAACTGGTAAATATCCTTAAGAGGCACATCTGATTAGCCAAGATATATAACCACACTAAAACATAAAAAGGCTTATCAATGCAAAGTGAAAATTCATTGGGTTGAAATGCCAAAAACTACAGGTATACGGAGATTAAAAAATAAAGTACTCAGGAGGTCAGACAGCCTCCGAAATAAACAGAGTTAACATTTCCGGTTAATAACCCCTACCATCGTGCTCACTGTTTCAGCTCTGAAGAACTTCCAGCATTTTTTGTTTTAATTTCCTATTCCTAGTACCTGCAGTTTTACTTTTTGTTGGTAAAGTGTGGGTGATTTAATAGGAAAAAGAAAGAGCAAACTATCCTAGTTGACAGCTCATACTTCTATCGTAAAAGATAAATTGAAATGTGGGCCCTTTTCTTAAGCTTCCCATTTGTTTGAGATTAACAGTTGACAAGTGTAAAGGAGACAAAAATAATTTTTGTCTCCCATTTGAAAATTAATAAATTGCACCTGCCTTTCGCACACCGAAGACGCAATTCTGCACAGTGGGACCTTGAAACAATGGTAAAGGACCAGCAAAAATTATACAAGTGGGGGAGAAATGACAAAGGAGGCAATGAAAGGCGAGGACAAATTCCCAGCATCAGATAGTCTCTGCCAAAAGGGGTTAAAATAGGTATAAACAAAATGTAGATGTATCAGTCATGATATTCCAAAATTCCCCATATGATGTTTTTTACCTAAATGTTATTCCATTATGTAAAGCGGCATAGAGAAATTCTATAAGGTTATAAAGATGCCAGATTAGAATCAGCTATGGGGAAGTTTCTATTATCTGTCAGATAATGAACACTTGAACAGGTGCATTTTGACCTATGAATAAGCAAAGGGATATAAAGGACCCTTTAAATAAATCATGAGCAGCAAGGATGTAGGTACAAGGAGGAATATTTACTTCAATATCGACATTTAAAGTGAGGAATTGCAGTTTTAGTTAGGCACAGCCAAACTCCATTTGTATTTGAACCCTGGTAAATATCTGAACAATTCACAAATAAAAGATGTGCAAAAGATATAATTCTGAGGGCAGGAAATTTAAAAATGGCTTTATTTGACTGAATTTAGAAGAATGAACAGAGATCTAATTGTGTGGCTAGGTTATGGTAGTGGTGGGAAAGGGGGAAGTGGGTCAGATGAAGACTTGCATTGAGGTATAATTTGTTAACTTGAAACAGTAGAAACTGAGAACAAAAAGACACAAAGTGCTGAAGTAACTCAGTGGTATTTATTCACAAAATGCTGGAGTAACTCAGCAGGTCAGGCAGCATCTCGGGAGAGAAGGAATGGGTGACGTTTCGGGTCGAGACCCTTCTTCAGACTGAAGAAGTCCTATTAGAAGTTCAGAAGGATCTGCTCATCCAGTCTGCAGAAAGTTGATAAGCTGAATAGTTCATAGTTCTTGAAAGTGAGATCACGGGTACATAGGGTGGTCATGAAGGCTTTCGAGACACGTTGGCCTTCTTCAGTCAAAGCATTGAGTATAAAAGTTGGGAGGTTTCGTACAGTTGTACAAGACATTGGTGAGGCCACATTTGGTGTATTGTGTACAATTTTGGTCACCTGTTCTAGCAAAGATGTTGTTAAGCAGGAAAGGGTGCAAGGAAGATTTACTAGGATGTTGCCTGAACTCAAGGGCCTAAGCTCTAGGGAGAGGTTGAGCAGGCTAGGGCTTTATTCCATGGAACACTTTAAAAAAAAATGTAATTGTATCTGCCACCAATACCTCTTCTGCAGCTCGTTCATAACATACACAACCATCTATGTGGAAATACCTACTCCTCAGAATTGGAAACAGACCAATGTATGAAAAAATGAACAGGATGGACTATTAAAGTAGGGTAGAGGAAGCTCAGGTAGACACAAAATGCTGGAGTAACTCAGCGGGTCAGGCAGTATCTCAGGAGAGAAGGAATGGGTGACGTTTCGGGTCGAGACCCTTTTTCAGACAGAAGAAGCTCATAAGGGGTAGAAAGACTGCATGAATTACTGCACTTTCAGTGTAATTCTATGCAAAGAATTGCTATTTGGTACCTGATGTTCAACTATTCACTATCCATGTGAGTGGTGTCACCTCAATGAACTGCTAACTCCAAATGTGCTATCAGGGATTAAGTATACGTTTTGGTCTCTTCAATGGGGAAAACTATTTTGTGTTGTTTTCATTTTTTTGTTGTTTTCAGGCGTCCCGCCCCCGACATCAGTCTGAAGAAGGGTCTCGACCCGAAACGACACCCATTCCCTCTCTCCTAGATGCTGCCTGACCTGCTGAGTTACTCCAGCATTTTTTGATACCTTCGCTTTCTGTTGTTTTCATTTCATTAAAGGTGTAAAGTATGAAATAGAATGAATGATCATGGTGGCAAAAGAAGTAAGAAGATTCGAGACCAAGTTGAAATTCCTTTTCTGTGCCAGCCGACAATCTTTAAAATTACTATTTAATTTATTCAACATGTATCAAAGTCATGGTGGCATGTTTGCTTTGGTACCACTTTTTCTAGTTAACTGTTCAATGTCTGGAGATGACTTTTCAATATAAATCACTCCTCAAGTCTGAAAATTATGCATTTAAGTGGTGTTTTTATTATTTTATTTGAAGGACATTCATTGATCTCTCTACTATTCTGACCGCCAACAATATATCCAAATACTATCCAACTAAATACACACAAATTAAAATGATTCCTTGTTATTTGCAATTGCACAACTTTCTCTTCATATCAAGCCAGTGTCAGCAATGTTTGAGACACCTCGATCAGTAACTACCAATATTCTGCAGCACAAAGTGTTGGGGGTAACTCAGCGGGTCAGGCAGTATCTATGGAGAAAAGGAATAGGTGATGTTTTGGGTCGAGACCCTTCTTCAGAAGAAGGTCTGAAGGATCTCGACCCGAAACGCCACCTAATCCTTTTCTCCAGAGACGCAGTGTGACCCGCTGAGTTACTCCAGCTTTTTGTATTTATCTTCGGTGTAAACCAGCATGCAGTTCCTTCCTCCACATTTAAAGGTGACTTTTCGGGTCGGGACCCTTCTTCAGACCAAAGTCAGTAAGTGAGGAAGCATCTTTGAAGGCATGGATCAGCAGATAATAAAGTAAAGTAGAGGCCCATTGCAGGTCTTGGTGAGCAAGGCCAAGAGCTGTGGGAGGGTCAGAGTGAGGGCCTACTGGTGCCAGTGCATGGTGGCCTGTGTGGTACTGTTGTGAGCAGTGAATTGACTTTCGCTAGCTGAAATCTAGATTGGACCAAACTGTGAGGTCTGGAACTGGATCTGGAAGGAACAAGATGGCGGTGCAGGTGTTGAGAAAGCACATGTGGCAGTGGTAGCGAGTCCGGGTCAGAATATGATTGCAGAGCAGGAGAGCAGCAAGAATCTCAGAGGGAGAGCGGTGAGAGGGAGAGCAGCGAGAGAGGAGAATTTCTTCAAAGTAGGCATAACTTGAGGAGATTTCGCAATGTAGCAGTCAAAATGTAGAAACAAGGAACTACAGATGCTGGTTTACAATAAAAGATGCTGGAACAACTCAGTAGGTCAAGTAGGATTCCTAGTAATCATTATTAGTCTGAAGAAGGGACCCGACTCGAAACACCACCTATTCATGTTCTACAGGGATGATGCTTGGCCCGCTGAGATATTTCAGACTTTTTCCTCTTTTCTTGTAAAGAATCTGCTGTTCCTTGTTTCTACCAATATTCTGGGGCAAGGGTGACTGTTTTCAAACAATCAGAATTGTCTGGACAAAAACTCAAATTTCTGTACACTGATCAGGAACATACTGGGTTGTGCTACCTCCATGCTCAACATTTGCCCACACTTAGCTTTCAGGCTCACACAAAAGGAATGACATTATGAATAGCTGATGGAGTCTTCAGAACTGTTTTAGAACAAGAAACAGGTGAAATGCAAATTGGGTAAGAAGGCAAAGAGCTAAACAGAAAATCAAATAAGATAATTGAAGGAGTAAATTTAGATGATGAAAAACATTTAGACCACATGAAATAATTCAAATGGTTGTGGTCACAAACAGATCATGGGGAGAAAAAAAAATGCAAATATCTATGTACCTTATCTCACATACTTTTTTTAAACATATTAAGTTATTTTTGCTGCTGATAAATAATATTTATTTTTCCAAGTACAATTCCTAACCCAAAAGTAATAATTTAATTTCTGATTATAACAATGTCTGTTAATTCTAAATCTTCACAAAGCAGTTACCTTATTGAAGAAAATGAAAATCTATTTAAAAGACTTAACTTGATCCCTCAAACAGTGTGAACAGTGAAGATTACTTCAACTAGTTGATGATTTGGTAGCAAAGGACATGAATTCAGAATATGTACTAACTATATAAAAGCTTAAAAGATGGGGGTTATTTTAAAATAGGTAGGTTATTGGTGTGGAGTGCTTTACTATAAATGCTTTAAAAGCCAATAGAATTATGGCATTTTAGAGTCAATTAGAAAAAAAAATATTAAGGACAAAGGAAAGTGACAAGGAAATGTGATTAGAGTAGATAGCTATAAAGTAGCCGTAGCAGTGTTGGAAGTGAAATTGGCTGAATAACAGTGACTGTCTGTATATAGATCTATGAATCAAACTGCAGAAGGCTGTTTTAGGGTGAACTGTCTGATGGGAAAGTAATAGGAATGGATCAGCAGAGTGTTTTACAGTATTTGATTTTAGTTTTCACCAACTGATTTTGTCAGTTTCCCATGCAATGGATCACATCAAAATTATTCCACTGGATATATAGTCTGCCCGAAAAATCAGTTTGATTATTTCAGTGCAATTGCTAGCAGGAAGAGGTGCAGGCCACAAAAATGATCTAACTGGCAATCTTGGTCGGGCAGGTCTTTGGGAAATAGAAGATTACAGGTAGTCCTCCCTATTTCACTGCATTTAAGCACATCTCGCAAGGGCACAATAAATTCATGTCCCTTGTTATCAATTCAGCAATGAGTAAAAAAAAACTTTCATTATCTAGTGTAAGAAAATAACTGCAGATGCTGGTACAATCGAAGGTATTTATTCACAAAATGCTGGAGTAACTCAGCAGGTCAGGCAGCATCTCATGAGAGAAGGAATGGGCGACGTTTCGGGTCGAGACCCTTCTTTATCTACGCAGTTTGAGGATGTTGATGGCGTCAGTTACGTCTGGTATAATGAGCCTAAATCCAACTGCTTCATTTAAGTTGGGAGTATTATTACAGAAGTGGAATAATAGTGGCAATCATTTGAAATACAGAACCTAGCGCCACCACTAACCTATGTTGGCTCCAAGTCAATGTCGGCATTAGATCAATTTGTAAATGATTTATCCAAGCACTTGCATCTTTATAAGCCTCAGCCACACAACCCACAACATAAGGTCATAAGTGATAGGAGCAAAATTAGGCCCATCAAGTCTACGCTGCCATTCAATCATGGCTGATCTCTCCCTCCCTCCTCACCCCATTCTCCTGCCTTCTCTCCACAACCCCTAATCAAGAATCTAATAGGAAAGAAAACTGCAGGTGCTGGTTTAAATCAAAGGTAGACACAAAATGCTGGAGTAACTCAGCGGGTCAGGCAGCATCTCTGGAGAGAAGGAATGAGTGACGTTTCGGGTCAAGACCTTTCTTCAGACTGATGTCAGGGGAGGGACAAGAATCTATCTATCTCTGCCTTAAAAATATCCATTAACAACTTCCACAGCTTTCTGTGGCAAAGAATTTCACAGATTCACCACCCTCTGACTAAATAAATTCCTCCTCATCTCCTCAAAGGAATGTCCTATAATTCTGACGCTATCACCTCTAGTCCTAGACTCACTAGTGGAAACAGCCTCTCCACATCCACTCTATCCAAGCCAATAGACAATAGACAATAGACAATAGGTGCAGGAGTAGGCCATTCAGCCCTTCGAGCCAGCACCGCCATTCAATGCGATCATGGCTGATCACTCTCAATCAGTACCCCGTTCCTGCCTTCTCCCCATACCCCCCAACTCCGCTATCCTTAAGAGCTCTATCCAGCTCTCTCTTGAAAGCATCCAACGAACTGGCCTCCACTGCCTTCTGAGGCAGAGAATTCCACACCTTCACCACCCTCCGACTGTCTTTCTCTATTCGGTAGTTTCAATGAGGTCCCCCTTCATTCTTCTAAACTTCTGCGAGGACAGTCCCCGTGCCATCAGATGCTCATCATATGTTAACCCACTCATTCTTGGGATGCCCAATTTGACTGTCACCTCTCTCATGGCTAATCACTTCTTCGGTAATATTCTCCTTCCTCTTTTCCCGCTACTGCAGCTGTGCGTGTTTATTGCTCTTGTGAAGACCCAAGGGGCGATTTACTGTTGAAGGTGCTGATAAAAGGGATGTAAATAGGAAGAGACTGACAGTGTCACCTAATCTCCGACAATGATGATCAAATTATTTCTCTCCAACAGGTCAGGCAGCATCTCGGGAGAGAAGGAATGGGTGACGTTTCGGGTCGAGACCCTTCTTCAGAAGGGTCTCGACCCGAAACGTCACCCATTCCTTCTCTCCCGAG
This sequence comes from Rhinoraja longicauda, assembly GCF_053455715.1. NCBI lineage: Eukaryota > Metazoa > Chordata > Chondrichthyes > Rajiformes > Arhynchobatidae > Rhinoraja > Rhinoraja longicauda. The sequence goes on from NC_135990.1 coordinate 7,623,137, forward strand.
ATGCTGCCTGACCTGCTGAGTTACTCCAGCATTTTGTGAATAAATCGATTTGTACCAGCATCTGCAGTTATTTTCTTATACAAATTATTTCTCCCCATCAGATTCAAATATTTGGACGGTTTTGAAGCTTGACATCAATTAGATATTTTTCAAAAGTAACAAAAGTTGAAGAATGGAGGCGAGCTCCCAATGAAGCACTCCCAGTTTCATAGATTACACATATAGCTTTTAAGCAACTTAACAAGCACCCATAAAAATACATCAGTGGCAGACAGCTGTAGGTACTGACTCCTACCGTTAACTGATGCATCAGCAGTTCAATTAAGAAGGTGATCTTGTTACTGAACAGAACATAGTAGCAGTTGTCATAGCAGCCATTGCAGGCAAAGCAGTACGCATTAATCACATTGCACAGGGATCTGGAAAGTGACAAAAACAAAATTAGTTGAGCTCATGTTTGACGAAACATATTTAAATTTGTTGTCACCATCTTCATTCCACATTGCAACACTGCCATCTTATCATCTGAATGCATTTACTTTAGTGGGATGAAGTCCCACTAAGATCACGAGGAGATCAATTTTAAAATGATTTGTCCTTGGACTCGCATCTTTTTAGCCTCAGCCACACAATCCACAACATAAAGTCCCACTGATGTCAACTGCAACTGTTCTCTGGTGCCCTGCTCAAATTCCTCAAACGTGAAGTTAGGGAGTAGAATGGGTGCTGCCAAGATATTGGACTGTAGCAGCATCGTATCAGCCCTGATCTTATCCAATACCCAGAAATTCAACCATTCTTACATGTTAGAGGCAGGAAACATGTTCCCAATGTTGGAGGAGTCCAGAACCAGGGGCCACAGTTTAAGAATAAGGGGTAGGCCATTTAGAACGGAGATGAGGAAAAACTTTTTCAGTCAGAGAGTTGTGAATCTGTGGAATTCTCTGCCTCAGGCAGTGGAGGCCAATTCTCTGAATGCATTCAAGAGAGAGCTAGATAGAGCTCTTAAGGATAGCGGAGTCAGGGGGTATGGGGAGAAGGCAGGAACGGGGTACTGATTGAGAATGATCAGCCTCGAAGGGCCGAATGGCCTACTCCTGCACCTATTGTCTATTGTCTTGAGGTTACTAGATAATGATCATGAGTTTCAGCCCTGGTGAATCTTGCCCTCCTTTGACTAAACTTCCATTTGGCTCCATAGCTACTCTTGCTAAGGTCTGCTGACGCAGTATAGGTAATCAATGAAATAACAGTCATCTCCTCTGGATGACTCACTGTCACATGCTTGCCAAGAAACCGCTAAAGATCTCTATCCAAATGCAAACTAAAACGTGTTAAAATGAACAGTCCCATTCCATAGTCCTGCTAACAATTGTGAACAGCATTTTAAATCCCCAAATTTTAATTCAACAGTTGATTTACCTTTCATTTACAAACTTTATAGATTCTGTGATATATCAGAAGACAAAATAACAACATGCAACAACTTAGATTGTCAATTTATAAGAACATTTTTGAAGGTATAAATTAAAATTGATGCACAATTGGGCGGCACGGTGGCGCAGCGGTAGAGTTGCTGCCTTACAGTACATGCAGCGCCGGAGACCCGGGTTTGATCCCGACTACGGGTGCTGTCTGTACGGAGTTTGTACGTTCTCCCCGTGACCGTGTGGGTTTTCTCCAAGATCTTCGTTTTACTCCCACACTCCAATGAGTGCAGGTTTGTAGGTTAATTGGCTTAGTATAAGCGTAAATTGTCCACAATGTATGTGTAGGATAGTGTTAATGTGCAGGGAACGCTGGGCGGTGCGGAGTCGGTGGGCAGAAGGGCCTGTTTCCCTGCTGTATCTCTAAACTAAGCTAAAGAACTCTAATATGCAAAGTTCAGCTAATTCCTTTGTCAGCATTGTAACTGTAACGGAAGGAGCAAAAAAAAAAATTTGCATTTGCAAAGTTTTTTTATGATCTCTAGTCATCTCAGAGAGCATAATCAATGGAGTACTTAAATAGGGAACAGCATAGCCAACGTGAACATGGCAAGATCTCAAATAGCAATGACAATGTAAAACCAAAAAATGCTATAAAAAAACTCAATAGTTCAGGCAGCATCTGCAAAGAGAGAAAAGAGAGGGCTGTTAATAATTCGGGTCAAAGATGTCATAAGCTTGTTATCTGTTCCTCACTCCATAGAAACTGTCTGACCTGCTGAATATTTTCAGTTTTTATTTTCCCTTTTTTCTCTTGTGCATCTGCAAGATATACATTGGGAACTCTAACGTAAGTGTCCTACAATTTATTACATTTACTCTCCCTTGTTTCCAAACTTACAAGAAGGCAGATGGGTGACATTTAACATCTCAAATGAAAGACAAGATCACCAACAAGACATGACTCCCTCAATGCTCAGTCGCAGAGTTATACAGCACAGAAACAGGCTCTTTGGCCCAACTTCACCAAGATGCCTCATCTACACTAGTCCCACCTGTCTGCGTTTGGCCCAGACCCCTCTAAACCTTTCTTAGCCATGTTGCTCAACATTAGTCTGGATTATATCTTTAAAGATAGACTTAGCAGGACAGGCAGCATCTCTGAAGAGAAGGAATGGGTGACGTTTCGGGACAAGACCCTTCTTCAGTCTGAGGGTCACACATTCCTTCTTTCCAGAGATGTTGCCTGTCCCGCTGAGTTACTCCAGTAGTTTGTGTCTATCTTCGGTGTATAAGCAGCATCTGCAGTTCCTTCAAAGCTACTGACATTGTCTTCAAAGCTCCGGAATAAGGCCTGGATTAAGACACATAATCACACAGTGGTTTCACTCTTCAGACTCAAGCAATTATGCTCATCCCAAATTAGAAATAAATAATATTGGTTTCTCGGTGAAATTTTGATAATACTATCTTGACACATTGGTCAAGATAGTATAAAGTCATACAAATCGGGAATTCACTAGAATGTGCTGATTCAGGCTGGAAAGTTGGGTGGGATGAAGGCAGCTACAATTAGAATTACCATCTGAATTGGGTGCAGGAAGTAAATTTGCCTTCTATCGATCATTATCAGGCAATTTCTGCTAAAAGTGTCTATGCGAGTATAGGATCAGAATCAGCTATGCTGTGATCTGTTGTAGAATAGATGGCGTGTCATTACCTGGACTCTTGTGTAATGGATGGGCACATTGGAAGATAAAGGTCAATTGCACCGAGGAAGAATATTCCAACAATAGTTCATGCCTTAAGGACATTTTAATGTGCATTTAATTCAGTTGAAGCCCTCTTGCAACCGATTCAGAATGTTGTGCGTCCACTCCACAAATGGAGTGCGCGAATAAGTCTAGACTTTATCGCAGTCATAAGGTAATGCTTTATTGTCGTTGGTATCACATTTTAGATGAGACAAAAATAACTGAAGCAACATCTAGCCTGAAAATAGACACAAAATGCTCTAGTAATTCAGTAGGTTAGGCAGCATCTCTGGAGAATAGGAATAGGTGACGTTTCGGGTCAACATAGAAAGTAGGTGCAGTAGTCGGCCATTCGGCCCTTCGAGCCAGCACCGTCATTCAATATAATCATGGCTGATCGTCCAGAATTAGTACCATGTTCCTGCTTTCTCCCCATATCCCTTGATTCTGTCATCCCGAAGAGCTATATCTTCTGACAGTCTGAAGAAGGGTCTCGACCCGAAACGTCACCCATTCCTTCTCTCCTGAGATGCTGCCTGACCCGCTGAGTTACTCCAGCATTTTGTGATACCTTCGTTAAGTGCAACCGATATCTTGTGAACAGGTTCTTCAAGAATGTCTACCTTTTACAGTGTGCCTGGCCGAATGTGAAAAGGCTGTCAGAAGAGCAGGAGAGGCAACTGAAGTGATTCGTAAATCACTTGCGGGGACTGTGCGGGTCGGTCGGGGACAAGCTGTCTGTCCGTGGGCGTGGGGAAGAGAGTGGAAGTTTTGTTGCCTCCATCACAGTGAGGGGGTGTTTGGAGTCACTGTGATGGACGTTTGTGTTGGGGTTATGTGTTCTTTTTTGTATGACTGCTATGTAGTTTCGTTCGGTACCTTGGTACCGAATGACAAATAAAGCTCTGTTATACTGTTATACTGTTAAAATAAAATGTAATTCAATTAGCAAAATAAAGCACTTGGGAAAGTCTAGGTGTCTGCCTCCATTAGCCCCATTCCCTGTGGCAGACCCAGTGTAAAGCTAACACGGAGAGGCCACCAGGACAGGATAAAGCAGGCCCCAGGTGGTTCACAGTGCTAAATTACAGATTAAAGTCAGTACAACTAATTTCTTTACTTTAATCTTATTAGAGTCACAACAGCTGTCAACGGTCACTATTTGCATACAAGCCCTAAAATGACAAGCCCTAAATGACAATCCCAAAGTACCCCTTCCTTTTCATGAATCTTGCACTTCTCATGAATAAGTCCCAATACTCAACACTGTCACTGTACATTAAGCAGGATATTTAAGAAATTTTCACCCAAATATTAAATGAAATTCAGTGGCTCCCTGAAATAATAACACGATGGAGCTTCTCAAATTCTGATGCTCATTTATATTTGTTTTTCATTGCACTGGTCTGGTTTCAGTAGGATTTTTGCTTAAAATAGTTATAATTAAGGTCAATTCTAAGATTCAATCTCATAATTTAAGCTGCCGTTTCAGTGAAATATGGGGACTGCATCGGCTGTCCGGAGATACCGTTTTCCACACTGGCAAAAACAATCCTATATTACTAAAAGACCAAAGGACTCTTCGACTATCCTGCTACATATTCCTCCTTCAACTAAACAGACTGAAGCAATTACTTCACCATTTTCTGGGATCTTGCTGCTTGCCAAATCACTGCTATGCTTACAAATATTATGTTATGTGTTATATTTCTTTTAGAAATTTGATTAGATATTACTGTAATGATTTTTGCTGATTTGTGCTTAAACAGACAATGTTCGTCCCATCTTTCCTTCAACTAGCTGTTGTTCATATATAAAAACTAGTAAAATGAAAAGATATTGATATAGAAAGCAGTTGAAGTTGAGGAACTGACTGGAAAACCACCGACTCCCACTACATCCTGTCAGCAACTACTTAAAAGGTTTGCAACAGAAATCAGTGATTTCTTTTCTTTCACAGGCAAGAAAAATATATGCAATTACCATACATAGCGACAGACTTGCATGCAGCTCATGATTAGTTTAGTTTAGTTTACAGATACAGCGTGGAAACAGGCCCTTCGGCTCACCGAGTCCGCACCGACCACGATCCCCACATATTAACACTACCCTACACACATTAAGGACGACTTTTTTTGACATTTGCACCAAGCCAATTAACCCATAAACCAGAAAGTCTTTGGAGTGTGGGAGGAAACTGAAGATCTCGGAGAAAACCCACGCAGGTCACGGGGAGAACGTGCAAACTCCGTACAGACAAGCACCCATAGTCAGGATCAAACCTGGGTCTCTGGCGCTGTCAGTAGCTCTACCGTGCCGCCCTCTTTGAATTATCTTTAAATTTCTTTTTGAAATTCCATGCCACTCTAATTTCCAATATTCATCCACTCCCAACTTGATTTTTTTTCAGTTTTGACTAAATGAAAACAATAAACTGTAGCTTTTCCACTTTATAAAAAAAGATGGTGTGTTCACTATGAAGAGGGGTTTCAACATTGCAGAAATAGACAACTTTTTAATACATGTGAATGGCAATATTTGTAGGATCAGGTGTCCATCTTCAAGTTGGTCCTAATTCACCTTGGCCACAAACTCAAGAGAGAAGTACGTGTTTTTCGATTTACCACAAGAACTCATTCTTATTGTATAGGAAGGACCTGCAGATGCTGGTTTACACTGAAGATACTCCAGCATTTTGTGTCTATCTGATTCAACACAAATGTCGCCTTTCCCAAACTATGGGTTGTTGTGTATTTTGGACTTGCGGAACTGGATAAGACTAATTAAAATAAAATGTAATGCAAGAATCTCACGCTTGTCACAGTTGTGACTTGAATTACTTTAGCTTTTTTTTAATGTTAGATTTGGTAGTTTGGGTCAACTGGTATCACTAACCATTAGAGTCACAGGACTATAAGAAAATAACTGCAGATGCTGGTACAAATCGATTTATTCACAAAATGCTGGAGTAACTCAGCAGGTCAGGCAGCATCTCGGGAGAGAAGGAATGGGTGACGTTTCGGGTCGAGACCCTTCTTCAGACTGATGTCAGGGGGGCGGGACAAAGGAAGGATATAGGTGGAGACAGGAAGATAGAGGGAGATCTGGGAAGGAGGAGGGGAAGGGAGGGACAGAGGAACTATCTAAAGTTGGAGAAGTCGATGTTCATGCCACTGGGCTGCAAGCTGCCCAGGCGAAATATGAGGTGCTGTTCCTCCAATTTCCGGTGGGCCTCACTATCGCACTGGAGGAGGCCCATGACAGAAAGGTCAGATTGGGAATGGGAGGGGGAGTTGAAGTGCTAAGAGTCACAGGACTGTAAGTTTGAGCTCCACGTGAGCCAGCTCTCACTTCATTGCAGTATTTAGGAACTGTGGCTTGCATGCTTAAAGCTAATTATACAGTTGCAATGGGCTACTAAATTAGCTTTTTTTAATGTTGAGTCATGAAAAAAAGTAAGCAATGTCCAGTTGATGAATTAACTGAAAAAAACTATACACAGCGCAGCCACACATCATGTTCCCTAGGTTGCTATGAAATAAAAATCACATAATTTTTCATTGAATTGGAAGAGTTTAGACACAATTCTGCAAATGTACAGAACATGAACTGCCAAAATCAAAATCAAATCACTAATACTTTTGAAAGAGCTTAAGCATTTACAAACGAGGCTGGCAACCATTTTGTGACCATTTTGTTGTCTGTCTAGAGAAAACGAACTTTAACACTTTGATCTCTTTTTTTCTTTGTGTTTACCCCAATTAAAGATTTTATAGATTTCCAATAAAATATGATTTCCAATAATAAAGTAAGAAGTTTGGATTTATATAATAGATCCAGCAGCACTAGCCTGAACACACATTTTGATCTTTATTCAGGGCTTGTTCTGCAGCTGCCACCATCACTTAACAGGGTTTGTTTCCACATACTCTGTCTGTCCCCAGATGGTTTTAAACTGGTGAGTGCTGGTTCCGTCCAGGGGGAACAATCCTGCCTACAGTTGATCACAGTGTTTTATGTCTTTCACCAACTATAACAGGCCACCAGAAAAGGTGAGCAGGGTTCTGTCCCATTACAATCACAGCCGGGGAAAACAAGTTCATTGGTAGTCAGTAATAGCTTTATACTGAGAGATGTCACTCATGGCTTCGCCATTTAAGAGGCAAACCATGTAACTTTGGAGAACTGTTGAACAAATTTGACACTGCCATGTGCCCAGTTCCGAACTTGAATCAAACTAATTGGGTTCTGCCCTAGAGCTGGATCCAATTGCAGGCCACACAAGGAAACCATATCTCATTGAAAGCCATGTGAACTTAGGAATCCCACAGGATACCATTCATCAGCCTATAACCAGTATTTCCATCAGCAACATTCTAGTACAATGAACTAGTGATATTATTGAGTAAGAAGGAACTGCAGATGCTGGTTTAAACCGAAGAGAGACACAAAAAGCTGGAGTAACTCAGTGGGACAGGCAACATCTGTGGAGAGAAGGAATGGGTGACATTTCGGGTCGAGACCCTTCTTCAGTCTGGTTAGGGATAGAAACATAGAATCATAGAAAATAGGTGCAGGGGTAGGCCATTCGGCCCTTCGAGCCTGCACCGCCATTCAATATGATCATGGCTGATCATCCAACTCAGTATCCCGTACCTGCCTTCTCGCCATACCCCCTGATCCCTTTAGCCACAAGGGCCACATCTAACTCCCTCTTAAATATAGCCAATGAACTGGCCTCAACTACCTTCTGTGGCAGAGAATTCCACAGATTCACCACTCTCGGTGTGAAAAAAAACTTTCTCATCTCGGTCCTAAAAGACTTCCCCCTTATCCTTAAACTGTGACCCCTTGTTCTGGACTTCCCCAACATCGGGAACAATCTTCCTGCATCTAGCCTGTCCAACCCCTTAAGAATTTTGTAAGTTTCTATAAGATCCCCCCTCAATCTTCTAAATTCCAGCGAGTACAAGCCGAATCTATCCAGTCTTTCTTCATATGAAAGTCCTGCCATCCCAGGAATCAATCTGGTGAACCTCCTCTGTACTCCCTCTATGGCAAGAATGTCTTTCTTCAGATTAGGAGACCAAAACTGTACGCAATACTCCAGGTGTGGTCTCACCAATGCCCTGTACAACTGCAGCAGAACCTCCCTGCTCCTATACTCAAATCCCCTCGCTATGAATGCCAACATACCATTCGCTTTCTTCACTGCCCGCTGCACCTGCATGCCTACTTTCAATGACTGGTGTACCACGTCACCCAGGTCTCATTGCATCTCCCCTTCTCCTAATCGGCCAAGGGAAACGAGAGATATAGATGGTGATGTGGAGAGATAAAGAACAATGAATGAAAGTAACGATGATAAAGGAAACAGGCCATTGTTAGCTGTTTGCAGGGTGAAAATGAGAAGCTAGTGTGACTTGGTTGGGAGAGGATAGAGAGAGAGGGAATGCCGGGGCTACCTGAAGTGAGAGAAATCAATATTCATACCATTAGGCTGTAAGCTGTCCAACCGAAATACGAGATGCTGTTCCTCCAATTTACATTTAGCCTCACTCTGACAATGGAGGAGACCGAGGACAGAAAGGTCTGTGTAGGAATAGGAAGGAGAAATAAAGTGTCCAGCAACTGGGAGATCAGGTTGGTTCATGCAGGCTGAGCCAAGGTGTTCCACGAATCGATCGCACAGTCTGCGTTTGGTCTCGCTGTTGTACAAGAGTCCAAATCTTGAACAACGGATACAATAGATGAGATTGGAGGAGGTGCAAGTGGACCTCTGCCTAACCTGAATAGGACTGTCGGGGTCCCTGGACAGAGTCAAGGGAAGAGGTATAGCGACAGGTGATGCATCTTCTGCGGTTGTGGGGAAGGTACCTGGGGAGGGTTTGGGTGAGAAGGGATGAGTTAAGCAGGGAGTTGCGGAGGGAACGGTCTGTGTGGAAGGCGGAAAGGGGTGGAGATGGGAAAATGTGGCTAGTGGTGGGATCCCGTTAGAGGTGGTGGAAATTTCGGAGGATTATGTGTTGTATGCGACGGCTGATGGGGTGGAAGGTAAGGATGCGGGGGACTCTGTCTCTGTTGTGACTAGGGGGAGGGGGAGCAAGGGCGGAGCTGAGGAGACACGAGTTAGGGCCTCATCTGTGATGGGAGAGGGGAACCCCTGATCCCTAAAGAATAAGGACATCTCGGAGGTTCTAGTATGGAACACCTCATCTTGGGCGCAGATGCGGCGTAGACAGAGGAATTGGGAGTAGGGGATAGAGTCTTTGCAGAAAGCAGGGTGGGAAGAAGTGTAGTCGAGATAGTTGTGGCATCATCTTGGGCATGGTCATTGGAGGCTAAAGGGCCTGTTCTCGTGCCGCTCTGTTCCATGTTTAAACATAATCATGTATGACAGTTTTGTATACAGTTGAGTACATAATCGATTTACATTCTTGCAGAGCACCTTATTAAGGTCAGTAAAATAATGTTGTTTGAATGAATTAGTTGGCTTTAGATTTATTTGGACACTCGTATGGAATATTTTAGATTCAAGCAGCCCTGCCAAACGTGATCAAAGAAAGAAAGGATTGAGTTGGTGAGTATTACAAGTTACAACTTGCACCCTTCTGAAACATCTCGATTATTCCTCACATTTTCACTGATTGTGAAAAGAACTTTCCAAGAACTGCCTTAGTAAAATTAAAAATTTGATGAGCTCATTTTGCAGGTGTAAAATGGCCGCGACATCGACCAGTTTAGTAGTGAGAGCATTTGTGCCCAAGCTGTGTGAGCGTCCAGCTTACTGCTAAATATCTCGGTACATTTGGCAGCCGCCTTAAACAGGTGTTCTGCCCCCTTGCGTAAGATCCAGCTGAAGGATTTTCCTGGAAGAATATGGACTTTAAAAAAAATGGAAATGTCAAGGAAATACAAATGCTCGAGTTGGTTAAAAAGTAATAAAAATAATTCAATAATGGGTTAGGACATAACTTAAGCCTGCTGCTGGGAAAGGAAAGGGAGACGGTCCTTCTGCGGAGAACAGATTGAGGATGACAGCTGAGCAGCTGATCCTCGAGGGACTGCTTCACATATACCCACAAGAGCAAGCGAGAAATGAGGGAGAAAGTGGGGGGTAGAGAGAATGGAAACTTACTGGGAGTTCAGTTACAGTTTAGTTTATTGTCACGTGTACCGAGGTACAGTGAAAAGCTTTTTGTTGCTTGCTAACCAGTCAGCAGAAAGCCAATACACGATTACAATTGATCCATTCAGTGGATACATGATAAGGGAATAATGTTTAGCGTAAGGTAAAGCCAGTAAAAATCTGATCAAGGATAGTCCGAGGGTCACCAATGAGATCGATAGTAGTTCAGCACTGCTCTCCGGTTGTGGTAGAATGATTCCGTTGCCTGATAACAGCTGGGAAGAAACTGTCCCTGAAGTTTAGCTTGATAATAGCTAGGGTATGAAGAAAGCTGGAAAAACGACCATTTATCTTTATTCCCTGGGAGCTGGAGTACTCAAATGGGAAGTGTGATCCTTGCAATGGATTCAACTCGGTATGGACTCAGGAGCTGGTTTCCAAACCCCAGAGATGTTTAATCTGCAGAAGATTTTGCTGCCCCATCAGACTCAATGAGGAATCACTGGAGCAGCACATGGATAGTTGGCAGAAGATGGCACCATTGGGCTAGACCAAAGCTAAAGCTGGAAACATGGAATTCACCAGGGTATGAAACTAAACCTTGACATTTATAATGATATCATGGCAGAAGATCTGTCTCAAGCGCAGTCATGAGAGGAATGATACATTAGATTGATGTTTGGATTCAACTAAAGAACAAAAAAAGAAGAATCACGCTGTAGGGAATAGACTTCCGAATATTGCAAGGGAGACAGTCTGAAGAAGGGTACTGACCCAAAACGTCACCTATTGCTTTTCTCCAGAGATGCTTTCTGACCCGCTGAGTTACTCCAGCTTTTTGTGTCTATCTTCGGATGGAAAACTAACCTCACTTCCCATTTTCCTACAACATAGAAGGCTATTAAAGTTCTGAGGGTGATAAAACATTTCCACCATTTCTGACATTTATAATTGAAGCAATTAATTAAAAAACAGAGGGACACAAGGAACTGCAGAAGTTGGATGGGTAGGAAAAAAAAAGTGCTGGAGGAACTCAGCAGGTCAGGCAGCATCTGTGGAGGGAATGAACAGACAATGCCTTGGGTCAGGATCCTTCGGACAGATCACAAAAGCCTTTTCTATGTATAACAAAAAAATCAAACCAAACTAGACACCAGTATCTTTGAGATGTGAGAGAAAACTCAGACATTCAAACCGGACCTTGGGTTCTGTCTGTGTGGAGTTTGCACGTTCTCCCTGTGACTGCGTGGGTTTCTTTCAGGGGCCTTGGTTCCTGTCAAAGGTGCGTGGGATAATTGCCCACTGTGAACTGCCCCAAGCATGTAGCTGAGATGTAGAATTTGGGGGGGGGGGCTGAAGAGAATATAAAGAGGATAAAAAGTGGGATTAATGTAGGATTAGTGTAGTGTAGTAATGTAGGATAAATATAGGAAGCCTCACAGGTAAAACGGATGATCTGAGAGCATGGATTAGCACATGGGATGATGTTATTATGGCAATCATGGGAATGTGGTTGAGGCAGGGGCAGGACTGGCAGCTCAATATCCCAGGGTATAGATGTGCAAGGTATGATGGAAGAGGTGCAAAAGCAGAGGCGGATGTTACATCACTGACCAGATAGAGCATCATGTTGGTCCTCAAGGAGGATATCCTGGGGGGATAACTGATGAGAATATCATTTGGACAAATGTGAAGTAATGCGCTTTGGGCAGTTAAACTCTGCTCAGACATATAGAGCAAATGGCAGGGACCTGAGGAACATTGATGTACTGAGGGACCTTGGGTAGCAAATTCATAGTTCACTGAAATATGGGAAACGGGTGGATTGGGTAGTGAAGACATTTGGTAAATTTACCTTCATAGGTCAAGGTATTGAGTTTAAGAGCTAGGACATTATACTGCAGCTGTACAAAATGTTGGCTGGACTGCACTTGAAGTATGATGGAGCAGGAAAACAAACGACTGGAAGAACTCAGTGGGTGAGGTGGAGGATGCAGAGAGATGGTCAACATTTTGGGTCAAGACCCGGCATCAGGTCCTGGTGCACAAGAAGATGACATTACAAGTGACTATGAAATTGATCAGAAAATAGACACATAATGCTGGAGTAACTCAGGCAGCATTTCTGGATAGAAGGAATATGTGACGTTTTGGGTTGAGAGCCTTCTTCAGTTGATCAGAATGGATGCTAATGGAGAAAACAGGCTCAGCGTTTTAGGAAGAAAATTTCCCAATTAACACTAACGCTTGCTTGATAGCTGTGCCGTGAATAGAAACTATGCAGGTGCAAAATGGTGGAAGTGGAAATGCATTGATATTTCAAAGGAAATTGCAGAGATAGGGTGAGTCAAGTCATAAATATTTAATCGATCCTATATTTATTTTCCGAAGTTACAAGAATATTAATGCTGGTCTTGTAACATGCTGGTCTTGTAAAGTTGTGGCGATCACAAAATTAACTTGCTAGATACATCAAAGATAATGGTCAAGCACTACAATGGGTGTGTGAATACTGTGCCGAGGGAGCTGGCTGCACTATCACGGCATGAAGCCAATATAAAAGCTGCTACTGATGCAATATTCCAGGAATTAAACAGCACACCACTTAGGCTGATTAGTACAGCCACTTTAAAACATTTAGCATAGTATATGATGGGGGAAAAGCAAAGTCCAGAAGTACTTCCCCATCTATTAGGATTAAGAGTCATGAGGGAGGTTGTCAACAGCTGCCTGTGGAGCTGGTGGAGAACTGAGAAGGTTAAGCAATGTTTCAAACATCATTTACAATTCCCCGGTCCAGCACTGCAACAAAAAACAAGTACCTCGTACAATTTTATGAGCGTCAACATTTAAAGTAAGGAATCAAAGCAGCCCAGGAATTACCTTACACTCTTGCTGCCTTCTGGACATGGGCACAGAGAAGTTGACTGGAGCCCATTTAGATATTTTTTCACAGTTTTTAGTAATTGTGATTCCCAAACCCTAAAATGCCAGAACAAGAGTAGTGTCCATCTGTATTTGAGGACAAAAACACAGAGTGCTGGAGTAACTCAGTGGGTCAGGCACCCTGGAGACAATGGACTGGTGACGTTTCAGATTGGGACCCTTCTTCAGACGGACTCGAAACGTCACCCATCTATGTTGCCTGATGCGCTGAGACACTCCAGCACTCTATGTCCTTGTTTTGCAAAGCAGCATATTATGGGCGACAGAGTTGCTGCCTTACAGCGAATGCAGCGCCAGAGACTCAGGTTCGATCCTGACTACGGGTGCTGTACTGTACGGAGTTTGTACGTTCTCCCCGTGACCTGCCTGGGTTTTCTCCGAGATCTTCGGTTTCCTCCCACACTCCAAAGACGTACAGGTTTGAGATTAATTGGCTGGGCAAATGTAAAAAAAAAAAATATGTCCCTAGTGGGTGTAGGATAGTGTTAATGTGCGGGGATCGCTGGGCGGTGCGGACCCGGTGGGCCGAAGAGCCTGTTTCTGCGCTGTATCTCTAAATCTAAATCTAAATAATCTTGTTTCCTAGTTCCTTGTTTCTATTATGTATTGGAGAAACCATTCTTCTACTTCTCCCATTTGCATTTGCAATGCACGAATAGTGAAAGTATTAGCTCATCTGATGACTATCACTTTAGTTACAGAGAACATACTATTGGAATAGGATGTTTGACACAAAATGCTGGAGTAACTCAGCGGGACGGGCAGCATCCCTGGATAGAAGGAATGTGTGACGTTTCAGTTCGAGGGAGAGGTCTATCCGAAACGTCACCCATTCCTTCCATCCAGAGATGCTGCCTGTCCCCCTGAGTTGCTCCAGCATTTGTGTCTATCCAGCATTTGTATCTATCTTCAAAGACCAGCATCTGCAGTTCCTTCGTACACTATTGGAATAGGAAGCCGACCATAAGTGTAAGATTTTCCGAACTTTATACTGTCGATAGTCCCGAACTAGTATTAAAATTAGTTAATTATTCACAAAATGCTGGAGTAACTCAGCAGGTCAGGCAGCATCTCGGGAGAGAAGGAATGGGTGACCTTTCGGGTCGAGACCCTTCTTAGTTAATGCCATTTCCTGAAGGGAAAGAAATGTCTTGTTTTAAGTATATGGTAAGCCTGAAATAAAAGATCAGTGTTTGGGGGGGAGATGGGGTGTGGAGGGATATAGGGTGTGGGGGGGGGGGTGGGGGAAAGAGATGCTCAGAAGTTGGTGTAAATGGCCCAAGAAATATAACCATACACACTGTGCAGACTTTCAAACAGAAGTTTGAAAGAATTAAATCAAGATTTCTCAATATAAAATGATAAAGTGAGGTTGCTGGGGCGAGATGAACCTCGTTTGCACCCTCCCCAAAGCCTCCACATTTTTTTTCCTAAAAGCGGCGATCAGATCTGCACACAATACTCCAAACGTGGCCTCATAACCACTTTATGCAGCTGCAACACGACCTGCCAACTGTTTTGACTGATGAAGACAAGTGAACCATATGCGTTCTGTACCACCCTATTTACTTGTGTTCCCTCTTTCGGCAAGTTATGGACTTGCATCCCAAGATACCATCACTGCCTGTTTCCTTGCATGTACAGAAAAACAAGCAATATAGAATTACTCATTCTTAAAAGTAAGCAAATGGCCTTGGTAGACAATACTAACTTGACTGGAATCCGAGGAGCAATGTTAGGACTGGAAACAGCGTTCACAACGTGAAGAATCTGCTCCAGGGCAGTGAGACCGCCTCCAACCTGGAATCCAATCTGATCTGCACTATTCTGCAAGGAAAGAAGAATAAAAGTCAAAAACAATTACACACTCAACTCCACTTGCAGACAAAATCTATTTTCTTACAAATTTGTTTCCCTTAATAATCTACAGGAGAGTTGGAAGTCCTGCTGAAAATAGATGATTTAAGTTGTTCAAAAAGAGAAACCACTTAACTAGCTACATTGAATTTAGAAACTCATTTAACCAATACGTAAAAGTTGTGCAAATCAATGTACATTAAAAACAGCCATGAAATCAGTTGCTTCAGACACAATGAACGACCGCTTCAGCCTGTGTATCACTGCAAGACATCCCATAAACTAGTACAACACCTCTGTCGCAGTGAGCTGGAAATTTATTACAAAGTTTGTAGGAAGGAACTGCAGATGCTGGTTTACACCAAAGATAGACACAAAATGCTGGAGTAACTCAGCTGATCAGGCAGCGGTAGAGTTGCTGCTTTACAGCGACTGCAGCGCCGGAGACTCAGGTTCGATCCTGACTACGGGTGCTGCACTGTAAGGAGTTTGTACGTTCTCCCCGTGACCTGCGTGGGTTTTCTCCGAGATCTTCGGTTTCCTCCCACACTCCAAAGACGTACAGGTATGTAGGTTAATTGGCTGGGTAAATGTAAAAATTGTCCCTAGTGGGTGTAGGATAGTGTTAATGTGCGGGGATCACTGGGCGGCACGGACTTGGAGGGCCGAAAAGGCCTGTTTCCGGCTGTATATATATATGATATGATATGAGACGTTTCACTTCGAGACCCTTCGTCAGTTTAAGAGTCAGGGAGGGGGACACTGGAGGTATGGGAAGGTACAGAACAAAGCAGAGCCTGCATCGATGACTTATTCTAAAGTGTTTTAGAACATAAAACATTGAACAAAATAGCGCCAGAACAGGCCCTTCGGCCCACAATAGCTGTGCCGAACATGATGCCAAGTCCAACTCTTATCTGCTCCACATAATCCATATCCCTCCATTCCGTGCACATCAATGTGCCTAACTAAAAGTCTCTGCTACTTTTGCATCTGCCTCAACCACTATTGTATCTGCCTCAAGCAGCGTGATCCAAGCACTCACCACCCCCGGAGTATAAACGTTGCCCTGCACATCTCCTTTAAGCTTTGGTCCTCTCACCATAAAGTAATGCCCTCTAGTAATTGACTTTTCCATCTTGGGAAAAAGGTTCTGACTGTCTACCCTATCTGTGCCTCTCATATACTTCGATCAGGTCTCCCCACGTTCCAGAGAAACCAATCTAAGCCTGTCCAACCTACCCGTGTGGCTGATACTCCCTAATCCAGGCATCATTCTGGTAAACTGCACGCTTTCTAAAAACCCCTTATCCGTCTTATAATAGGACGACCAGACTTGCGTGCAATACTCCAATGGCGGCTTAACCAAAGTCCTATAACGCTGTATCATGACTTCCTGACACATATGCTCAATGCCCCAACCTGTGTAAGCAAGCATACCATATACTTCATAGAACATTCATTTGTTCTCCATCTCTCTACATCACTGTCTATATCTCCCATTTCCCCTTCCCCTGACTAGTCTGAAGAAGGGTCTCAACCCGTAACATCACCCATTCCTTCTATCCAGAGATGCTGCCTGTCCCGCTGAGTTACTGCAGCATTTTGTGTCCATCTGCAGTATACTTTGACAGCCTTCCGCACAGTTTACGACCCCAGCAATATTGCTATCAGGTCAGTCAAGCAGAAAGGCAGGAAAATGGACTCAGTCTCAGATTAACACAATATTGCTTTTGGCATTCATGTGTTTTTTACAAGGTAAAAAGTTTTATGTTCTTTGCTGACTCGTAATTTTCCATTACAATAACATTCAGTGTTTCAAGTTTAGGCAGTTTCATTATTGATCCTGTGCAACAGGAGACAAGAAACAGGTACAAAGGGAATCTTAATATATAGAAATGTATTTGTTTAAAGTCAGGATAATTTATTTCCCAGAATCTAGACATGGATTGAATTACTTTTCTCCGAGCAAATACAGTGCATACAGACTTCAAATAAGGCCAGAGAGGCACTGTAGAAGAATGCAAATAAAATCTTTGCAGTTTGGGCTGATGAGTAAAGATGTCATCTGCACTCCCAGTCAGCTTGGAGCTGTCTGATCTCGACTCTGTTAAGAGTTGAGGGTACTAACATATTTTATTTCACAGGATGTGGCTGCTGTGATGGCTCCAATTTATTGTACATCGCCAATTCTTCCCGTTTTGGAGGGCAAGGGCAGTTCAGAGTCAACCCCATTGACGGAGGTGGGTCACAAGACACACACACATACACACAGGCAGAGGAGGAAGGGATGACGGATTTCCTGACCTGAAGACCTTTAGTAAGCCACAGTGGTTCTTATGACAATGCAGGAGCTTCATGCTCACCATTACAATATTAGCTTTCTCTCTCGTATTTATTTCATTACTTGAATATAAATTCCTGAGCTGCCACGGTGGGTTTTGTACTGTTGCCTCCACAATCAATACTCTTAATAATTTAACCACTCCTCAATGTGAAGAAAAATAAAAATCAGCCAGATTTCATGCATACAATTGCTATTCATAACCAAATGTGGAATGAGAAGATCATTGTGTTAATGTTGTCTCATAAGCAAGATCAACTAATATTAATGAGACCAGAGGAACTTGACCCAACCTGGAGTAAAAAAGAATAAAAAGAATAGAACTCGTTGATGGTAACTATATACTCATGCCCCAGCCCCGATTTTTCTCAATCTAACAAAATAATGGCACCGAAAATTGTAATGTCTTCATTGACTCTAACCATTCATACAATTTGCAATTTGTTCATTTGGCAATTAAAATGGGTGAGATTCCAGCAGCTTTATCTTGCAGGGGAGGGGCCGATGTTTAAAAACTAGTAGTGCTGGTAACAATTTTGCAGTTCATTTATACAATTGCCGATTGTCATCCTCAAAACAAGACTTCTTCTTCAGAAACAATAGGAGGATCCAGCCCTGCCCAGCCAGCTGCTCTGTGGGTTGTGTTCTCACTCTCCTGGGATGGCTGGTAACCAGCTGCCACATGTCTGAAGACACAAGACAGACAATATGTGCAAACTTTATGACCGGAGCGAGACAAGACAGGTGTAGGAAACAGGGAAATCAATAGAAGTAAAAGGCAGAAACAGGCCATTCGGCCCGACTTGCCCATATGGAACAACATGCCCCATCTGCATTAGTCCCACCTGCCTGTGTTTGGCCCATACCCCTCTAAATAGCCCTATCCTATCCATGTACCTATCGAAATGTTTCTTAAACATTGCAGTTCCTTTTACCCCTGTCCTTTCTTCCACCTATACCATCCGATCAAAACTGATTCTCTGCCTTAACTACCATAGATATAAATTCCAGTCTCACAATTCGCCTGCTTGAAGCTGCTTTTGCTGCTTTGTACTACATCTCAAGTCCTCATGACTCCACTTGCTTGGGCACTAAAATACTAGAAGCAATTTTAAAATGCATTCATATTATGCATCAGCTGCTGATGATACTTATCTGGTTATCTAAAGGGCCAATTGATTTCCTTCTGGAGATAGCAAATAACTATTTTCAGTTGGGTATTCCAATGCGAATCATTTGTACAATTTCTGGTTGGAGCCGATGGAGATTGGAAGAGTAAGAACTTGTTTGGCACAACTCCCTACAAATGGCAATAGTAAAAGGCAATACATACAGTAACCCTATTTCGGACTTGACGGTTTCTATTTTGATTACCAGGTACTCCACAGGTTACGACTGGTTCAACTTGCAATAGTTTGACTTTGCGACGGTGCAAACGGCAGGGACCCGTAGCGAGCCGTCGCTCGCTTCCGGACACGTGATCGCGCGTTTTCAATGCATTTCGACTTACGATACTTTCAGTTTCCGATGGGTTTCTCAGAGCGGAACCCCATCGGAAGCTGAGGAGTACCTGTATTCTTTTGTGTTGTAACATGGATTTCATTTATGATCTCGTTTTTTTGGTTAACATAGCAAATTTACTTTTGGTTGAACTGATCATCTTATTCCTGACGTGGTTGTACTGCCTGACCCGCTGAGTTACTCCAGCATTTTGTGTCTGTCTTATTCCCGATGCTTAGGTGCATCCTACTTCTACTGTTAAAGCTGTCTCCATGTTGTGTTTAGCAATGTATCCAACCACAAGAGAGCAAGCATTGGGTTGAATTGATGAACACTTACCAAATTTCAATTACAAAAAGAAAGCACGGTGAATAATTTTATTTAAAAAAAGATTTCAACTCTCCAGCTGAAGTGGTCTTTAATGATCTGATGCTAAATCATGTAATTAGGTTCATGCAATATTTGTGAAAAATAAAAACAAGGAACTGCAGATACTGGTTTACACAAAAGGTCATTGTAGTAACTCGTCAGGTCAGGGATCATCTATGGAGAAACATAGAAACATAGAAAATAGGTGCAGGAGTAGGCCATTCGGCCCTTCGAGCCTGCACCGCCATTCAATATAATCATGGCTGATCATCCAGCTCAGTAGCCTGTACCTGCCTTCTCTCCATACCCCCGATCCCTTTAGCCACAAGGGCCACATCTAACTCCCTCTTAAATATAGCCAATGAACTGGCCTCAACTACCTTCTGTGGCAGAGAATTCCACAGATTCACCACTCTCTGTGTGAAGAAATGTTTTCTCATCTCGGTCCTAAAAGACTTCCCCCTTATCCTTAAGCTGTGACCCCTGGTTCTGGACTCCCCCAACATCGGGAACAATCTTCCCGCATCTAGCCTCTCCAACATGGATAGGTGATGTTTCAGGTCGGGACCCTTCTTCAGATTGGGGGGGGTGGGAGAAGAAAGCTGTAAGAGGGGAGAGGCAGGACAAAGTGTGGCAGGTAATAGGTGGACACAGGTGAGGTGGGTGGGGGTGTTGTTAGGCAGATGGTAGGAACAAAGGCCAGAAATAAAAGCAGGCGTGAGACAGGTCTGAAGAATTGCGAATTGTGGAGAATAGAGAGAGGATAGGTCGGTATGAGAATTGGAAGGCGAGTTAAAATGGCTGAAGAAGTCTGAAGAAGGGTCTCGACCCGAAACATCACCCATTCCTTCTCTCCTGAAATGCTGCCTGACCTGCTGAGTTACTCCAGCATTTTGTGAATAAATAGCTTCGATTTGTACCAGCATCTGCAGTTCTTTTCTTATAAAATGGCTAAAAGGTGATTTAGTGGATGCATACTGGAATTGATTTTTTTTTAAAAAATGCTGAAAACACTCATCAGGTCTGTGGAAAGAGAAACAGTTAACATTTTAACACCTCTTTACAAATGCCACCCAACATACCGGGTAACATGCCAGCATTTTCTATTTTTATTTCAAATTTCCAGCATCTGCAGTGTTTTGATTTTCAGTTAGTCTACATTGGAATGTGTTGCCTCAACGGTGTTGTTGATAGATTCAGAACTCTCAGGATGGAATCATACAAATAATTGCAAGGAGGCTATTTTGCATGACAATGGCCAAAGAGCAGGGGAATATGGCTAATTACATAACAGGTGCGTGCACCGGCAGCCAAAATGGTGATTTTCTGTGCCGATTTTGGTGCTTTTTTCCATCTCCTCTTCAGAAATAATCTTTCTGAACATTACACTGATCTCCACATTACACTCAAAGCCACACTCACTTTCCTCCTCAAATGGTTATATCATAATCACTTCCACAAACACTTTGACTGCCTAGTTTTTAAACAAAAATGCACTAAAAGTGTAAAGTGACTATATTTAGATTGCATCAAAAGATAGATTCTGGATTTCACACCACAGGATTTACTTTTAAATAGTTTTTGGGGTTACTTACTTCAGGACTGTTTATATTTTCCACCCTCATTCCATCTTTAAAAACTGAGCTGCTCTTTCATAACCATTCTGAATTACATAAAATAGTAGCACCCTTTTTGACTAGTAAGTAATAATTTACTAGTAAGTAATTCACTAGTAAGTAATAATTTACAGTGTACGAAAAATACATAGCTTTATTCAAGAGGAAAAATAAGTGTTTTTATTCATTAATTTGAGGAAATATAAGAGAGAAATATTGAATACTGAGGATCAGATGACATGACATAGCTTGAAACTAGAACAAGTCCACTTTCGCCTCTATAATCTAGGTGAGATTACAACCTAAAAATCATCATCACCATCCATTTAATTATATTAACAATATGCTATGGAGCAATTGGAAATATTCTATTTTCTGTTTTGCATAGGCACAAGAATTTTGCATTGGTGATGGAAAGTAAATGCAAGTCAGTGATAATACTGTGTTGGAAGGAACTGCAAGTGCTGATTTACACCGAAGATAGACACATAACGCTGGAGTAACTCAGCAGGACAGGCAGCATCTCTGGATAGAAGGAATGAGTGATGTTTCGAGTCGAGACCCTTCTTCAGACTGAGAGTCAGGGGTGAGGGAGACACAGAGATATGAAAGGGTAAGGTGTGAAAACAAGACATCAAAAGAGACGACGATCAAGGAAACTGACGAATAGATCATTGTTAGCTCATAGATCATTGTTAGCTCGGAGAAAGCGACAACAAAGCAAACAGAGATAAAATGAAATCAGGGGGACAGTCAGACTGGTCAAAGAACTGGGAAGGGGAGGGGGGTGCATGGAGGGAGAGAGGGAAAGCAAGGGAGACTTGAAGTTAGAGAAATCAATATTCATACCGCTGAGATGTAAGCTGCCCTAGCGAAATACGAGATGCTGTTCCTCCAATTTGTGCTGCTAACACTGCTGACAAGATCAAAGTTTGACTTGGACAAACCACATATGAACAAACATTTGGATAAGGTAGACTTTATGGAGGATGGTGACAGGAAGAAATAGGTGTTTTGGAACTACAGTGAAAATACCATCATCTCCCAAATCCACCTTGCTTTCCCACCGGCTGCACTAAACTTGCAAATTATAGCAGCCACCTTAAAGCACTGAAGCAAAAAACACAAAATGCCGGAGTAACTCAGCGGGTCAGGCAGCATCTCTGGAGGACTTGGGTAGGCAACGGTTTGGGTCGGGACCCTGCTTGGTTCACTTGTCGTGCCAGTATTTTGGAGGATTTTACAGAGATAACATTAGTTTTATTTCTTCAGTTTTACGAGTAATAATAAATAGTGAAGAAGCATTTAAAACAGTCACACCTATTTTTAATATTTAGTTCCTAATATGTTGTGAACTAAAAAAAGGTGAAGGTAACAAATATCAAGGCGTACACAGCAGGAAGAGTTGTAATAATCAGGTGGTCTCTTCTTTCCAACTTTCAAAGAATCTGTTCATTGTTGTCCCATGTGAGGCAGGCTATGACATCCTTTACTCAGTACCACCCTGACAACTGACTTAATGGAATTACAGGCTCTGCTTTAATAACACATCTCAACTACAGGCCAGCAAAAACGACACTCTCAACCTGAATTATACAGCATGGGACTCATATCCAATTATTAGCTAAAGTAACTATTACACAATCCAATCACAGGGAAAACAGCTGTTAATCTTCAGTAGGTCGCTGCATATTAGTGGCTCACATGGGCAGACAGTCTTTGTACTGGCCTCCACTTACAGACTGTAATTATGTCCTAGTGAGTGGCTGGGTGGGGACAGCCTGCCAGCCCCCTCAGACCCAGGCAGCAGATGGGGAACAATCAGTTCAATGTTCATCATCAGGATATGTATTAGGATAGTGCACAGCATCTCTGACACCTTTGCAGCTACTATTTATGGTATTAATTGCTATGGCAGATAAAACTGTCTGAGAGGACGTGGTTAGATTAAGACAAAGATTTTATTCCCACTAAATCCGGCAATTGTATAGCTACTTATTTTCAATCCTTGGGCAGTAAAATTGGAAATATATGGAGGATGAAAGTCTTGCGTGTTTTAATTCATTTCAGGATGGAGGCATCACAGTGGTCAGGGAGCATCCCGACTGCTCTTGACAAGGCAGTAAAGTGAGCTACCTTAGTAAAACGGAACAGTCCTTCTGATGAAGGTACTTCCACGGTGATGTGAAGAAGGTTGTTCAAGGATTTAGCCCGAGCAACATTAGATAATCATTTCACACGGCAGTTGTACAGGGCCCTAGTGAGACCGCACCTGGAGTACTGTGTGCAGTTTTGGTCTCCAAATTTGAGGAAGGATATTCTTGCTATTGAGGGCATGCAGTGTAGGTTTACTAGGTTAATTCCCGGAATGGCGGGACTATCATATGTTGAAAGACTGGAGCGACTAGGCTTGTATACACTGGAATTTAGAAGGATGAGAGGAGATCTTATCGAAACGTATAAGATTATTAAGGGGTTGGACACGTTAGAGGCAGGAAACATGTTCCCAGAACAAGGGGCCACAGTTTAAGAATAAGGGGTAAGCCATTTAGAACTGAGATGAGGAAAAACTTTTTCAGTCAGAGAGTTGTGAATCTGTGGAATTCTCTGCCTCAGAAGGCAGTGGAGGCCAATTCTCTGAATGCATTCAAGAGAGAGCTAGATAGAGCTCTTAAGGATAGCGGAGTCAGGGGGTATGGGGAGAAGGCAGGAACTGGGTACTGATTGAGAATGATCAGCCATGATCACATTGAATGGCGGTGCTGGCTCAAAGGGCCGAATGGCCTCCTCCTGCACCTATTGTCTATCTATCTAATGGTGTGCAGCTTGAAGGGGAATATGCAGGTGGTGGCGTTCCCATGTACAGGCAGCACTTGCCCTACATGGGCAGAGGTCACGGTTTCGTGAGGCAGCACAGCATAAAGAGCAGCCACCAGTGTAACTCAAGTCTCTTGGCTGCACAATGCACTGGTAGGAATCTGAAATGAGCAGCTAAAAATTCCTTGGCTCACAGTAACAGAATCAATCTACCAAAAACAACATTCTAAAATTTGTCACTACTCTGTTATCTTGTATGATGTACATTAAGTGTGTAGGAAGGAACTGCAGATGCTGGTTTACACAGAAGATAGACACAAAATGGTGGAGTAACTCAGCAGGACAGGCAGCATCTCTGGAGAGAAGGAATGGGTGATGTTTCGGGTCGAGACCCTTCTTTGTGACTGAAACATCACCCATTCCCTTTCTCCAGAGATGCTGCCTGTCCCACTGAGTTACTCCAGCATTTTGTGAGTATCTATGATGTATATTAATCTTGTTCCAACAGTAACTTATACTGAACATTTATAAAACCCAGCAGATGCTAATACTCTAAAGTAAAAACTAAAAGTACAGTACCAGAAATACACAGCAGGTCAGGCAGCACCCGTGAAGAGGGGAACAGAGTTAAAAACATAGAAAATCGGTGCAGGGGTAGGCCATTCGGCACCTTCGAGGGCTAATCATCCAAAATCAGTACCCCGTTCCTGCTTTCTCCCCATATCCCTTGATTCCGTTAACCCTAAGAGTTATATCTAACTTCCTCTTGAAAACATGCAGTGAATTGGCCTCCACTGCCTTCTGTGGCAGTGAATTCCACAGATTCACAACTCTCTGGGTGAAAAGGGGTTTTCCTCATCTCGGTCCTAAATGGCCTACCCCTTATTCTTAAACTGTGACTCCTGGTTCTGGACTCCCCCAACATGGGGAACATTTTTCCTGCATTTAGCCTGTCCAGTCCCTTAAGAATTTTTATGTATCTATAAGATTCCTTCTCATCCTTCCAAATTCCAGTGAATACAAGCCCAGTCGACCCATTATTTGGTTAATGTTTCAAATTAATGACCCGTCATCAGAACTGGTAAAAATGAGAAAACAAGTTGTAGAGACGGGGTTGGAGGAGGGAGAGAGCAAATGGGAGCAAATGGGATGTCTGTGATGGGAAGGAAATGAAGCAACGTTGTCAGACACAGTTGAAAAAACTAAGCAAACGCATGTGCATCTTTCTTTTTAGGTTTGTAGGAAGGAACTGCAGATGCTGGTTTACACCGAAAATAGACACCATGCCAACCCTTCCAAACTCTGTGCTTTTGACTGCCGAATCTGAGATTGCCCCAGAACTAGTCGAGGCATGACATTTCATGCATCCGAAGGTTGAAAGGGTCAGCAGCTTTAAGTTCCTCGGTGTGCACATCACTGAGGACCTTTCCTGGACACTGCACACGGACACAATAACAAAGGCGGCCCGCCAGTGGCTCTTTTGCCTGAGAAGACTGAGGAAGTTTGGCGTGAACGCCAGCATCCTCACAACCTTCTACAGATGCACCATCGAGAGCCTGCTGACGGGCTGCATTACAGTCTGGTACGGGAGCTGTTCTGCCCACAGCCACAAATCACTACAGGGAGTGGTGAAGACGGCACAGCACATCACTGGCAACTGTCTCCCGGCCATTCCGGACATTTTCTACCGGTGGTGCCTGCGGAAGGCACGCAGCATCATCAAGGACCACAGCCACCCAGCACGCAGGCTGTTCTCCTTGTTACCGTCAGGCAGACGATACAGGAGTATGGCTGCGCGTACCACCAGACTTAAGAACAGTTTCTACCATCAGGCCATCAGGCTTCTGAACTCATAAACACATTTCACATCATATATGTTGATTATTTTAATATTGTCTTTTTACATTACTAATGTAATTTTTATCTTATTTATCCTTGGAATATTACTGCTGAGGTGACCCATTGTCATGTCAAATACATTTCATTGTACCATTGACCCTGTGCCAACCTACATATGACAAATAAATTAAATTAAATTAAATAAAAATTAAAGCCAAATTCTTTTGATCCAAATGCTAGTGCCTTGGTTATGCTTTACAATCATTTTATACTCTGTGTCTGTTACAA
This sequence comes from Rhinoraja longicauda, assembly GCF_053455715.1. Taxonomy (NCBI): domain Eukaryota; kingdom Metazoa; phylum Chordata; class Chondrichthyes; order Rajiformes; family Arhynchobatidae; genus Rhinoraja; species Rhinoraja longicauda. Next base: position 7,649,023 of record NC_135990.1, read on the forward strand.
ACAGCTAAACCAAGCACTCTATTAGTTACACAAGCTCTTCCATCGCAAGTAAATGTCAGTTCTGGTGTTAAATGCCCCCATCTGCCAAGTAATCCCTTAAAAATTAGTGCACCGCTGTCGGTATGCTGTTGCTGTCTCTCAGCCCCAGAAACCAGGATTCAGTTCTGACCTCAGGTGCTGTCTGTGTGGAGTTTGCATGTTCTCCCTGTGACCGCGTGGGTATCCTCCAAGTGCTTCACTGTCCTGTGCAGGAAGGAACTGCAGATGCTGGTTTACACCGAAGATAGACACAGAATGCTGGAGTAACTCAGCGGGACAGGCAGCATCTCTGGATTAGGAATGGGTGACTTTTCGGGTCGAGACCCTTCTTCAGACTGAGCTTCAGACTGAGTCTCAGTCTCAAGAAGGGTCTTGATCCGAAACATCACCCATTCTTTCTATCCAGAGATGCTGCCTGCCCCACTGAGATACTCCAGCAGTTTGTGTCTGCTTCAGTGTCCTACTACATCCCAAAGACATGCAATTTATCAGCCTAATTTGCCATTGTAAATTGCCCCCAAGGTCTAGGAGAATGGAGGAAGCTCGGGAGAGTTGGAGAAAATTTGAGGAGAGTTAAAGATGTGGATTAATGTAAGGTTAAGTGTAAATGGGTGGTTGAAAGTCAACATGAACTTGGTGGACCAAAGAACCTGCTACCATGCTACATTTCTTGATTAGTCTTGATGTTATCATCAGTAATCACTCGTCAGCTGCCTCTAACCCGTAATATCATTGGGACGAGTACGACTTAGATATAGATGGATAGGTTAGGACCATCTACGAGCACAGCATGCAAACTTCCTTTAAAATCCCAAGAAGATTTGTTGTGCAATGATCAGTCCATTACAGAAAATCAAATAACCTATTTACCGTTAAGTTTCCGCCAACAATATACAAAGTATTCTAGTACAAATGTTGAATACGGTAGTGTAGCGGTAGAGTTGCTGCCTTACAGTAGGAAACAAAAACTGCAGATGCTGGTTTAAATCAAAGGTAGACACAAAATGCTGGAGTAACTCAGCGGGTCAGGCAGCATCTCAGGAGAGAAGGAATGGGTGACGTTTTGGGTCGAGACCCTTCTTCAGACTTATAGTAGAATCATAGAAACATAGAAAATAGGTGCAGGAGTAGGCCATTCGGCCCTTCGAGCCCGCACCGCCATTCAATATGATCATGGCTGATCATCCAGCTCAGTAGCCTGTACCTGCCTTCTCTCCATACCCCCTGATCCCTTTAGCAAAAAGGGCCACATCTAACTCCCTCTTAAATATAGCCAATGAACTGGCCTCAACTACCCTCTGTGGCAGAGAATTCCACAGACTCACCACTCTCTGTGTGAAGAAATGTTTTCTCATCTCAGTCCTAAAAGACTTCCCCCTTATCCTTAAGCTGTGACCCCTGGTTCTGGACTCCCCCAACATCGGGAACAATCTTCCCGCATCTAGCCTCTCCAACCCCTTAAGAATTTTAAATGTTTCTATAAGATCCCCCCTCAGTCTTCTAAATTCCAGCGAGTACAAGCCCAGTCTATCCAGTCTTTCCTCATATGAAAGTCCCGCCATCCCAGGGATCAATCTGGTGAACCTTCTCTGTACTCCCTCTAAGGCAAGAACGTCTTTCCTCAGGTTAGGAGACCAAAACTGCACACAATACTCCAGGTGCGGTCTCACCAAGGCCCTGTACAACTGCAGCAGAACCTCCCTGCTCCTAAACTCAAATCCTCTTGCTATGAATGCCAACATACCATTCGCTTTCTTCACTGCCTGCTGCACCTGCATGCTTGCTTTCAATGACTGGTGCACCATGACACCCAGGTCACGTTGCATCTCCCCTTCTCCCAATCGGTCACCATTCAGATAATACTCTGCATTCCTGTTCTTGCCGCCAAAGTGGATAACCTCACATTTATCCACATTATATTGCATCTGCATTATATTGCATTAGCCCACTCGCCTAATCTATCCAAGTCACTCTGCAGCCTCCTAACATCCTCCTCGCAGCTAACACTGCCACCCAGCTTCGTGTCATCCGCAAACTTAGAGATGTTGCATTCAATTCCCTCGTCCAAATCATTAATATACACTGTAAATAACTGGGGTCCCAGCACTGAGCCTTGCGGTACCCCACTAGTCACTGCCTGCCATTCCGAAAAGGACCCGTTTATTCCTACTCTTTGCTTCCTGTCCGCCAACCAATTTTCTATCCACCTCAACACTGAACCCTCAATATCATGTGCTTTAAGTTTGTACACCAATCTCCTATGTGGGACCTTGTCGAAGGCCTTCTGAAAGTCCAGATATAACACATCGAACGGTAAGCCGGATGGCCACAACGCATAGATCAACTTGCACTTTACCCTGTCCAAAACTGTTACAACTGTTTCGTTTCGTTGGGTTGCTGCTGTCTAAATTACTTAAATTATTGCATCGTATGGGAGGCGCAATCCCAATCTCGTTGTACCCCTGGGTACAATGACAATAAAGATATATTGTATTGTATTGTATTGTAGTTACATCCTCGAAAAATTCTATAAGATTCGTCAGACATGATTTGCCTTTGGTAAATCCATGCTGACTTTGTCCGATGATTTCACCACTTTCCCGGAATGGCGGGACTGTCGTATGTGGAAAGGCTGGAGCAATTAGGCTTGTATACACTGGAATTTAGAAGGATGAGGGGGGATCTTATTGAAACATATAAGATAATTAGGGGATTGGACACATTAGAGGCAGGAAACATGTTCCCAATGTAGGGGGAGTCCAGAACAAGGGGCCACAGTTTAAGAATAAGGGGTAGGCCATTTAGAACGGAGATGAGGAAGAACTTTTTCAGTCAGAGAGTGGTGAAGGTGTGGAATTCTCTGCCTCAGAAGGCAGTGGAGGCCAGTTCTTTGGATGCTTTCAAGAGAGAGCTGGATAGAGCTCTTAAGGATAGCGGAGTGAGGGGGTATGGGGAGAAGGCAGGAACGGGGTACTGATTGAGAGTGATCAGCCATGATCGCATTGAATGGCGGTGCTGGCTCGAAGGGCTGAATGGCCTACTCCTGCACCTATTGTCTATTGTCTATTGACTCTAGCATTTTCCCCACTACCGATGTTAGGCTAACTGGTCTATAATTCCCCGTTTTCTCTCTCCCTCCCTTTTTAAAAAGTGGGGTTACATTAGCTACCTTCCAGTCCTCAGGAACTACTCCAGAATCTAAAGAGTTTTGAAAAATTATCACTAATGCATCCACTATTTCTGAGGCTACTTCCTTAAGCACTCTGGGATGCAGCCTATCTGGCCCTGGGGATTTATCTGCCTTTAATCCATTTAATTTACCTAACACCACTTCCCGACTAACCTGGATTTCCTTCAGTTCCTCCATCTCATTAGACCCCCGGTCCCCCGCTATTTCCGGCAGACGGTTTATGTCTTCCTTAGTGAAGACAGAACCAAAGTATTTGTGCAATTGGTCTGCCATCTCCTTGTTCCCTATGATCAATTCACCTGTTTCCGACTGCAAGGGACCTACATTTGTCTTAACTAATCTTTTTCTCTTGACATATCTATAAAAGCTTTTGCAGTCAGTTTTTATGTTCCTTGCCAGTTTACCTCATAATCTATTTTCCCTTTCCTAATTAAGCCCTTTGTCCTCCTCTGCTGGACTCTGAATTTCTCCCAGTCCTCTGGTATGCTACTTTTTCTGGCTAATCTGTATGCTTCATCTTTTGTTTTAATACTATCCTTGATTTCCCTTGTTAGCCACGGATGCACTACCTTTCCTGGTTTGTTCTTTTGCCAAACTGGGATGAACACTTGTTGTAGTTCATCCATGCGACCTTTAAATGCCTTCCATTGCATGTCCACCGTCAACCCTTTCAGCATCAATCGCCAGTCTATCTTGGACAATTCACGCCTCATACCCTCAAAGTTACCTTTCTTTAAGTTCAGAACACTTGTTTCTGTATTGACTTTGTCACTCTCCATCCTAATGAAGAACTCTACCATATTATGATCACTCTTGCCCAAGGGACCTCGCACAACAAGACTGCTGACTAACCCCTCCTCATTACTCAATACCCAGTCTAGAATGGCCTGTTCTCTCGTTGGTTCCTCGACATGTTGGTTTAGAAAACCATCTCTCAAACATTCCAAGAAATCCTCTTCCTCAGCACCCCTGCCAGTTTGGTTCACCCAATCTATATGTAGATTGAAGTCACCCATTATAACTGCTGCACCAATTGGTGCCAATGTGCACCAATTGGCACGTTGGTGCCAATGCTCACCCTCCCCCTTCAGAATGTCCTGCAGCCGCTCAGAGATATCCCTAACCCTTGCACCAGGGAGGCAACATACCATCCTGGAGTCTCGTTTGTGGCCGCAGAAACGCCTGTCTATTCCCCTTACAATTGAATCCCCTATCACTATAGCCCTTCCACTCTTTTTCCTCCCCTCTTTTGCCGCAGAGCCACCCACGGTGCCATGAACTTGGCTGCTGCTGCCTTCCCCTGATGAGCCATCTCCCCCAACAGTATCCAAAATGGCATATCTGTTTAGGAGGGAGATGACCGCAGGGGACTCCTGCACTACCTGCCTACTGCTACGCTGGCTAGTGGCCACCCGTTTCCTTTCTGTCCTCTTATCTTTTACCTGTGGTGTGGCCAACTCACTATACGTGCTCTCCACGACCTTCTCAGTATCGTGGATGCTCCAGAATGAGTCCAACCGCAGCTCCAACCGTTCAATGCGGTTTGCCAGGAGCTGCAGCTGGGCACACTTCCTGCACATGTAGTCATCAGGGACACCGACAATATCCCTGATCTCCCACATGTTGCAGGATGAGCAATCCACGGGGCCGATCTCACCTGACATATCTTACCCCCAAATTAAATCAAATCCCTCTTAATCCTTTAAACTGTACCTTTACTAAAAAGCACTGAACCCTTAACTCACTGAACCCTTAAATCACTGAACCCTTAACTCACTGAACCCTTAAATCACTGAACCCTTAAATCACTGAACCTTTAAATCACTGAACCCTTAACTCACTGAACCCTTAACTAAAAGTACGAACAAAAGCAGAAATACAACCTTATATGCCGCCTCATAGTATCAGAGACCTGGGTTCGATCCTGACTATGGATGCTGTCTGTACGGAGTTTGTACATTCTCCCCATGACCTGTGTGGGTTTTCTCCAGGAGATTGAGTTTCCTCCCACAGTCCAAAGACATACAGGTTTGCAGGCTAATTGGCTTGGTAAAATTGTACATTGTCCCTAGTGTGTAGGATAGTGTTAGTGAGTGGGAATCGCTGGTCGGTGCGGACTCGGTGGGCCAAAGGACCCAATTTCTACGCTGTATCCCTAAACCAAACAAAACATTGCTCGACAGTAATGTTATCTTCCTTACAGATGTCAAAGGCCCAGGCATGGCCAGATACATAAAAGAAAATGAGACAAGTCAATGCTCAACAGAGGGCCTGGACGTCGGAAGCCCGCAGGCCCCTGGGTGGGGGTCGACATCGGGAGCTCCGGCAGCGGCAGCGTCTTCGCCCGCCCCGGATCGCGGGGCTTGGGTCAGCTCGCCGCGGACATTTCACCGTCCGGCGCGGCGCTTCAATGTCGGGAGCCCCGACCGCCCCGATGTGGCAACTCCAACAGCCTGACCGCGGGAGAAGACGGCGGGGAAGAGAAAATACATTCTAGCCTTCCATCACAGTGAGGAGGTGACTGGACGAGACTCACTGTGATGGATGTTTCTTTTGTTTGGTGTTGGTTTATGATTGTATGTGTTATTGCATATTTTTATTGCTTATTCTTATTGGTCTTATTGTTGAACTGCGGGTAATTTTTCATTTCACTGCACATTTATGTGTATGTGACAAATAAATTGACTATTGACTATCTCTCTCATTTCTGATGAAAAAGAATAATTTTTGTAACCAAATAAACCAGTAGCACTCATTTCAAAGGGGTACGCAGACAAACCAGGTTTCACTGTGAGCATAGGCTATCTGGGATCAGGATTGGAAATGATTCCTTCACCAGGGCAGCACGCACCATCAACCCTGGAGGATATTAAACGGTTAACAGGCTCATCTGCTTTTACTGCTCGAAGGGAGTGGCAAACAAGAGAATAATGGCCAATCTTTAGTCTAAGAAGTTCAGTTTAAGAGTGGTACGTAAACATTTCAGATCAAACAGTTAACTGTTACGGGTGTTGTAAGAGGACGATTTACAACCAATTAGTTTGTTTTGAATTGCCCTCTATGACTGCATGCAGGGAGGAATTCGCTCAAAGTTAACTGCTGCAGGAGTCAGTCTAATGTCTGAATCATTTCTATTAGGCACAAAAAGACTGTTTAATCCAACTTCATACTCGCACTTAAATTGTTTGAAAAATAGCAATTGGTTTGTCATTTACAAATTACACAGTGATACTTTCATCTCACATTTCCTGATTAGGGGTCGCTTTGAAAATTGGGGGAGATGGGAGTCACAAAGCAAAGGTATATGACAGAAAAATTAAAAACCAGAAAAAAACTTAAAGGGTAAAAAAGACTGTTAATTCTATTCAGTGAGATTTTACAGCTGATGGGTTTTTTTTAATGTCACTGTTATTGTGAATACTCTCCATTCAACAAGATGACTATTAACTAGTTAATCTATTTCTGCTGATGCTGGACGAGTCTGAATGTCGACTGGGTTACCGGGAGAAAGGTCTACTCAAATACTAAGTTTGTTCAGTTGGTGGCACTCTCGCCTCTCAGTCAGAGATTGTGGGCTCAAACCACATCCTGAGATTTGAGCACACAATTTACATTGACATTAAAGTGCAGCCATGAAGAACTACCATACTGTTAGAAGATAGCATTGTTTGATGAGCCCTTTGCTTATTCTGATAAAAGTTAAGATTCAAAGTAGAGCAGGAGGTTTTGCTAGTGTCCTTTTCATTTCCCCACACTGACACACCAAAAATAAATTAGTTGGTCATTGCTGTTTGTGTCTTTAACCTGGATATATATTTTCTGTTATACAATTGCAGTTATAGAGTCATGCAGCTATACAGCATGAAAGCAGGCGCCATGGCCCAACTCTTTCTACGCTGCTCAAGTTACCAAAATCAAACTGCACTAACATGCCTTGCCTGTTCCATCTCCTTCCAAACCTTTCCTTTCTATGTATCTGGTCAAATATCTTTTAAATATGGTAATTGTACCCGCTTTTACCATTTCCATATATGCACCGCCCACTGTGTGAAATAGTTGCCCCTCCGCTCCCTTTTAAATCTTTCCCCTCTCACCATAAACCTAAGTGCTCTAGTTTTTGATTCCCCTATCCTGGGCAAAAGACTATGGTTATCCATTTTATCAATGGCCTTATACCTCAGTAATTCTTTGTTTGTGAGGTAACTATATTAGCCCTAAAAGGTACTGTACAAATCTAAATGCTTTGCTTTCTTCCATCTAACACAAAACGCCTTGACAATTTCATGTCCAACTCCTTAGGCAGGTATAATAATAATAATAATAATATATTTATTTTATATAGCGCCTTAACACATGCACAAAGCGCTTTACAAATACAATTAACATAGAAACAAACAGACAAACAGACAAACTATCCTGACGGAAAAGCGGCGAATAATCAACGCCAGCGTCCTCTCACGTCAGGGTCCGGCAGTAGACATTAAAGAACACAAGACACACAGATACAATTTTTTACACAAAACAGCCATCACAGTGATTGCTCTAGGCATACCCTCACTGTGATGGAAGGCAAAGTCTTATCTCCTCCTCGTTCTTCTCCCGTGGCGCCACGAGGCGATCGAGGCTCCCAACCCCTTGAAGCCCCCACCGGGCGATGGAAAGTCCCAGGGTCGAGCCGAGCAGGCCGATGAAAGTCCTGAGGTATATCATCAGAATAGCTCCACAGCCATGAGTGACTCTACTGAGCACTCGTTGTAGATGATTATACGGTCACTTTGTAATCTAGTCTCATTTTGTTCTCCCATTTCCACGCTATGTGTTTGTTCTTTAATAGTAACCTTGTTACTTCAGCAGTTGTAATCTTTGGAATTTTTCTGGTAGAACGACAACTTTGGGAGTCACTGGAATCAAACAAATGGAAACAGGCATTCCCATTGCAGGGAAGTGCTGAGGGGAATAGTGTGGATGCATTTGAAGAAAAGCAAAAGAATGTGGAAAGGAGAAAGGGACAAGAGTCAAGTGTGTTTTATTGTCATATGTCCCAGATGGAACAATGAAATTCTTACTTGCAGCAGCACAACAGAATATGTAAACATAGTACACTGTGAACAAAACAATACACAAGAGAGAAAAATAAGTTTTTTTTCAGAAGGATGTGCTGACGTTAGGCGAAGGGCACAAGGAGGGGAAAATTGCTACAGGAAATCATGGAAGGCAGATAAACAATTTGGTGTTGTAAACTTCACACAATTCTATGTAGTGTGACTTTCATTATGGTTTTAATTTAACTAAATATCAATATATATTTTGTGTTCTTATCATATCATATCATATATATACAGCCGGAAACAGGCCTTTTCGGCCCACCAAGTCCGTGCCGCCCAGTGATCCCCGTACATTAACACTATCCTACACCCACTAGGGACAATTTTTACATTTACCCAGCCAATTAACCTACATACCTGTACGTCTTTGGAGTGTGGGAGGAAACCGAAGATCTCGGAGAAAACCCACGCAGGTCACGGGGAGAACGTACAAACTCCTTACAGTGCAGCACCCGCAGTCAGGATCGAACCTGAGTCTCCGGCGCTGCATTCGCTGTAAAGCAGCAACTCTACCGCTGCGCTACCGTGCCGCCTCTTGTTCTGTGCCTGTATGAAACTTTGCGAGTCTTCAAGGTACAACAGAAGTCTTTATTACACACAGAATACAGAGCTTTATTTGTCATTTGGTACCGAGGTACCGAACAAAATTACGTTACCAGCAGTCACACAAAAAAAAGAAACACAAGACACATAACCCCAACACAAACATCCATCACAGTGACTCCAAACACCCCCTCACTGTGATGGAGGCAACAAAACTTCCGCTCTCTTCCCCACGCCCAAGTCCCCGCGGCCGAGCCGCACCGGGCGCTGAAACATCCCGCGGCCGAGCCGGGCGATGAAAGGCCCCGCGGCCGTACCGTGCGCAGCTAAGTCCCGCGGCCGAGCCGCGCCGGGCGATGGAAGGCCCCGCAGCCGAGCCGCACCAGCGATGTAAAGTCCCACGGCCGAGCCGCACCAGCGATGTAAAGTCCCGCGGCCGAGCCGCGCCGGGCGATGTTAGGTCCCGCGGCCAAGCCGCGCCGGGCGATGGAAGGCCCCGCGGCCGAGCCGCACCAGTGATGTAAACACAACCCCAACACAAACATCCATCACAGTGACTCCAAACACCCCCTCACTGTGATGGAGGCAACAAAACTTCCGCTCTCTTCCCCACGCCCAAGTCCCCGCGGCCGAGCCGCACCGGGCGCTGAAACATCCCGCGGCCGAGCCGGGCGATGAAAGGCCCCGCGGCCATACCGTGCGCAGCTAAGTCCCGCGGCCGAGCCGCGCCGGGTGATGGAAGGCCCCGCAGCCGAGCCGCACCAGCGATGTAAAGTCCCACGGCCGAGCCGCACCAGCGATGTAAAGTCCCGCGGCCGAGCCGCGCGATGTTAGGTCCCGCGGCCAAGCCGCGCCGGGCGATGGAAGGCCCCGCGGCCGAGCCGCACCAGTGATGTAAACACAACCCCAACACAAACATCCATCACAGTGACTCCAAACACCCCCTCACTGTGATGGAGGCAACAAAACTTCCGCTCTCTTCCCCACGCCCAAGTCCCCGCGGCCGAGCCGCATCGGGCGCTGAAACATCCCGCGGCCGAGCCGGGCGATGAAAGGCCCCGCGGCCATACCGTGCGCAGCTAAGTCCCGCGGCCGAGCCGCGCCGGGTGATGGAAGGCCCCGCAGCCGAGCCGCACCAGCGATGTAAAGTCCCACGGCCGAGCCGCACCAGCGATGTAAAGTCCCGCGGCCGAGCCGCGCGATGTAAAGTCCCGCGGCCGAGCCGGGCGATGGAATGCCCCGCGGCCGAGCCGCACCTGGCGCTGAACCGTCCCACGGCCGTACCGGGCGATGGAAGGCCCCGCGGCCGAGCCGCACCGGGCACTGTTAAGTCCAGCGGCCGAGCCGCACCGGGCGATGGAAGGCCCCACGTTTTAATTTTTTTTTAGCGCAAACGGAGATACGACTCGGAAAGGATCGCATCTCCGTTGAGGAAGAGATTTTTTAAAAGGTTTCCCCCACCTCCCACCACCCCCCACATATACACAGCTAAAGATAGGCTATTTCATACATCTAACACTAACAAATAGACAAAGAAAGAAGAAAGACAAACAGACTGCCGGCGAGCCGCAGCTGCAGGGCAGCGCCGCCACTTCCGGAAACTCAATTCCGGAAACTCAACTTGGCAGCAAGACAACTAAAATGGCTGCAACCCCACACTCCACACTGCATACAGCCCAGATAACTATGTACAAAACCATATAACAGGAATACTTACATCTCCCTTTGTCCTGTGCAGCGCCACCTGCTGCACGGGAGGAGCAACGGGTCCTCCCACCCCACACAGTCCACCAAACATCACAATACACTTTTAAGGTTTCATGGAGTGACGATTTTTTCCTCCCCATTGCCAAGCACCATACAAATCTAATCTCTACACAACTCCCACTGAGGTCTCTGCCAACCTGAAAGTCCCTCACTTAAAAGTAAACAAGGTCGGCAGGGTTCACTTAATGAAATATTCCCTTGCTGAGGAAAGCACCCACAATTTATCTCTTGCAAATTTTGTCAAGAACACAATAAAAACTTGCATCACAATTTATCTGCAACTATGCGGTTACTGTCGCCCTTGGGATGATGCAGAAGGCAGCCAGCAATGCATTAACACCAAACTGCAACAACTCCTCATTGGCGATAGTCCCGATCCAATTTTAATGCAAGGCAAATGTAGGACTGAGGATACTGGCATTTTTGCAGACGATCTTTTATTTGTCTCTTCTTGTGCATTACATGGTCGCATTGAATGAGACAAAGTTGACATCCAACAAAATTAGGTCGACACAAAATGCTGGAGTAACTCAGCAGGTCAGGCAGCATCTCTGGAGAGAAGGAACGGGTGACGTTTCTGAGTCAGAGTTCAGAATTGGAAGAAGGGTCTCGACCCGAAAAGTCACCCATTCCTTCTCTCGAGATGCTGCCTGACCCGCTGAGTTACTCCAGCATTTTGAGTCTACCTTCGATTTAAACCAGCATCTGCAGTTTTCTTTCCAACAAAATTAGCACTGGTTTAATAAAAACTTACCCAATTTAAAAAAAGGTATATTCCTTGCAAGCAAAACTGAAAGTTATATTACATTCATATTACCAAAATTATAACTCATGGCCTCTTGAAATCTATGATATAATAAATGACCAGCTTTGTTCATTGAACATGAGGAAGACCATCAGACTCTTTGTTCCCCCTTCTGAGATGCCTTATTTTCTCTGTTTAAGCAGCAATCTCGCCACACAGAGAAATCAACAAATTTGCTATATATAACGGGAGAATATATACTGCTGCTTAGATAAAAAATAGCTTGATGCTAAAGTATTGGATACTTTGCATAGTTTTTGTTTTGTATTTATTTTAAAATTTCTGAATACATTTTATTTTTGGCAAAAAAATGTACTAGGCTGAAAATGGGGAGAGCTGCAGGGGTTGCTGATGGTGGGATCACAATCTATCAACACGGCAGATCAGATGGAAAATCATGAACCCAAAACATTAACTGCTGTCTGTCCATGGATGATGCATATTTCCAGTATTTACTCTTGGAATTAAGTAAAAGGAAATCTGCCTTATGCATCACTTAGCCCTTGCGAAGGTTTTTTAAATGTAAACGTAACCTAAGGTTATCAATGATCAAACCGTCTGATGATCAGTGTACATAATGCCATGTTAAAGATGGTTAACGAATATTACCACCCACTGAACCATATTGTCCTTGCAAGGCAATTTACATTAAGAAAAAGGCGGTGTGGGTGGGGGGGGGGGGGGGGTGTTGGTGGGGGGGGGGGAGTGTAGGTGGGGGGGGGGAGTGTAGGTGGGGGGGAGGTGGGGTGTGGGTGTGGGGTGTGGGTGGGGGAGGGGGGGTGTAGGTGGGAGTGTGTGTGGGTGGGGGCGTGGTGTGGGTGGGGGGGGGGGGGGAGGGGGGATGAGAATAATCTGAATAGAATTTAATTTAATTAGTGATAAATTTTAGTTTTCCCCAAATCCTCAAAGCATCAACAGATTACAGATCATTAAGAATTTCATCCGGGCAAATGGTTTAAATAAAAAAGGATTCGAAATAGCAAGAAGGTTGTTTGAGCACTTCAGAGCTGGCAACTAATTAAATGGGACTATTTTGAATTAGGATTTTGTTCTCTTTACACTCCTCCATAACTCACTGAATACAAATATTCCACAATTCCTATACATGCAGGCTAAAGTAGGGCAGCCCACAGTATTGTTATAATAGTGTCAAACGGCACTCTCACAAACAATGTGGTAACTGAAGTAAAATATTTAAAGTGTTACCAACTCGTACTTTATAGACCTGTGAAATTATTCATTGCGGAACCCGAAATCCATTAGTACAGCTCACAACAATGTAGAATAATAGAACAAAATAAATTTGTTCTGATTTCATGCACAAAGCATGGCAGAAAAAATGAAATAATAATTTTACACTTTCAAGTTGCATTATCTTATTTGAAAGCGTAAGGGGAATTATTTTTCTCTGTTGGTTTATCAGGACTGAGAGAAAAGAGTTAGCATCAGTTTGGAGAATTGGAGTTCTGGTTGATAATGTCAGCCATTTCCAGTGATAATCCTTCCTTCCTCATTCTCCTTTACTCAAATAGATATCATGCTGTATCTTTCAATCAATAGATAATACACATCAATTTCTAATGGCAACATAACAGAAGTATATAGTGCATGATTTTCTGGACTTTTTCCAACTTTCCTTGTGTCACTAAATCAGAGGCTGGAGGTAAATGTCATTTTTCCCCTTCCCTCGGCACTGCTGAATTGCAATATCCTGGAACCTTCTCCGCACAATGAACAAAACCGACAATCAGGGAAGTGTAATTTTTTTAAGTATACAAATAGTAGTTGACTGTAGAAACAAGGATCTGCAGATGGTGGTTTACACAAATGGACACAAAGTGCTGGAGTAACTCAGCAGGTCAGGCAGCATCTCTGGAGAATATATTCTCAGAGATTCTCAACACATTGAGTCCCAACTCAAAATGTCACCTATCCATTCTCCAGAGATACAGCCTGGTTCAGAGTTACTCTTGCACTTTGCACTCAGAGTACTCTTGTACTCAATCACCTAGTTGATTGATCTGGTGGTACGGCAAAACCGGAGCATACACTGTCAAAATGAAAAAAGGTTTCACGTTGCTGTTTGAATAAAACGCTCAATTTCTGAATGCTTGGCACTCTGTATGAAATTAAATAGATAAATGTAACGAAGAAAACGGTTTTTCTACTGCAAGACTCACCCAGCAAAAAAAAGCACAAATTATTTCACCATGCTAACAGTAATGGACCGTGATGTTTCTTTCCCCAGTCTGAAATATCACTGCAGCCTAACCATTACAAGGCCGATTAAAATAAACCTCTCTTTCCACCATTTAGATTGGGGCAGTTAGTTTTACAATTGCATTTGCAATTAATACTCTGTTCAGCATTTTCTCGGCAGGCCACACCCAACCTACCGAACTGCATTCATCACAGGGAACTGCAGTAGCTGGTTTACCAACAAAGACACCAAGTGCTGGAGTAACTCAGAGAGCCAGGCTATATCTCTGGAGAATGGATAGGTGACATTTTGAGTTGGGACCCTTCTTCAGACTGATTGTGGGGGGGGGGGGGGGGGGGGCGCGGAAGCTGGAAGAGAGAATGGGCCTTCTCCATCCTCCCTATATTCTTTCCTCTAGCTTCACATTTTGCAACTCTTCAATCCTTTTGTCTCACACATTCTGTCCTTTCATATCTGGCACCCATTCCTTCTCTCAGCTGCCTGTCCCGCTGAGTTACTCCAGCATTTTGTATCTACCTTTGTTCAGCCATCTGCCTATCAAAAAAATCCTCATCTGTATTAATGCCTATTTCCAGCTTTCTCTTCCCCCTTCCCCCACAATGTCTGAAGAAGGGTCCCAAACCAAAACGCCGCCTATCCCAAAGTTTAAGAAACATTTGGACGGTTACATGGATAGGATAGGTTTAGAGGGATATAGGCCAAAAGCAGGCAGGTGGGGCTAATGTAAATTGGGCATGTTGGTTGGTGTGGGCAAGTTGGGCTGAAGGGCCTGTTCCCATGTTGTATGACTCTATGACTTTCTCCAAGATGCTCTTGAGAGATGCTCTCAAGAGAGAGTTCTTGAGAGATGCTGCTTGACTCTCTGATGTGGCCAAGAATGGGTGGGTGGGAGGTGTAGAGAGGGTGCGACAGAGAAAGGGAGAGAGAAAGGAGGTGGCGGGGAGTGGGAGAGGGGATGGTGGGGAGAGAAGTGAGAGAGAGAGAGAGAGAGAGAGAGAGTAAGATGTGGAGAGGGAAAGTGGAAGTGGGGCCAAGAGGCAGAGTAGGATTTGGGGCATTAAAGGAAAAGTGAGAGTGGGAGTAGATGATAGAATAAGGGTGGGGGTGGAGAAGAGGCTGGAGACAGAGCTGGGAGGTAAAGAGGGGAGAAGGAGTAATGATGAGGAGAGGGGATATATAGCTGAGCCAGTGATTTCAAATAGTGTAGAGTGTTCAGAAATTCGGAGGTGCAAAGGGACTTGGAAGTGCTGGTCCCCAAAACATAAATATGCAAGTTGAACCGGTATAGTAAAGAAGGCGGATCATCTCTCATTCTTGTCTGCATGTGAGAACTGCAATATAGCTTGCCCTGCCGGAGAAAATACGTCAACAGAATTGCAATCAGCCGAGGAGGATTGCTCTTGGGCGGGTGAGTAGAGAAGACAATTTCAATTTATTGAGCACAGAAATATTCTGGAAGGAATTTTGCTGCAAGAGAATGCCATTGCAGTATTCCCATCTATCCGTTGTGCCACCTTGTGGAAAAACATGGTCAATTGCCATTATCAGTGTGTGTGAAGCAAAGCTCCTCACATTTGTTGTTAGGTGAAGATGCCGCACATCGAATCCCTTGCTGGATGAAATCCTCCTGCTCTTTTGGGAGGTGGGGTTCTAGAGGAGCCTTTGTAATATTTTGTTCCTGTGGCAATCAACAGGCATATGCCTCTGCAATAATAATAATTCAGGCTCTGTTGACGCCCATCAAACTAGTCGTTGTACTTTTTAAAGAGTCAGGGGAGGCACAGTGGTGGTTTGTAGAACTCCTGCCTCACAGTGCCAGAGGCCCAGGTTCGATCCTGACCTCAGGTGGTGCCGGCATGTGGAGTTTGCACGTTTGCCCTGTGAATGTGTGGGTTTTCTCCGAGTGTGGGTTTGTAAGTTAATTAGCTGCTGTAAGAAAATTGCCCCTAAGTGTGTATGTGGTGAATGCGGAAGAGGGATGATATGGAACTAATGTGACCGGGTGATCGATAGTCGGCATGGACTTGGTGGGCCGAATAGCCTGCTTCTATGCTGTATCTTTCAATCACTCAATCAGTCAGTCGAGAGTGTTGAATTGTCATATGTACTGAAAAGAGAACTATGGAATTATTTCTGGTAGGGACGCTACGAGTCTCTTCATAGTTACTCATTACGGAGGACTGCAAGTCAGGCCAGGCAGGTTGCATCTTCTGTTGTTTGAGTTTCATCAGGTTGTCTGTGAGGCACTGACTCTGTGGAGACATTTCTGTTCAATGTAGGATCCTTGAGTCATTTGTTGCCGTTTCCCTGCAGCAGCATTTCTGTTGACATGACAATGCGGAGGCCAAGTGCATGGGGGCACCACGCGGGTTTACACGTGGTTAGTCGTGCAGTTGTCAGTACTCATCGTGGCACAGGGACAAGTAACAGCAGCATCAACCATGGCATTTGTCAACGAGAACACCGTTTGCTCATCCACCAAGGCAAATTACGGAGAACTCTTCTCAAATGTGGCTGTCCACAGAAAGTCAGTGATATTTTGAATGATATTTAAACTGTAACCTACATTCCACCATAAACTTAATCTCGGGCGGCATGGTCGTGCAGCTGGTACAGCAGCTGCCTCACAGGGTCAGAGACTCGGGTTCGATTCTGACTTTGGATGCTGTCTGTGTGGAGTTTGCACGTTCTCATGTGACCGTGTTGGTTTCCTTCGGGTGCTCCGGTTTCCTCCCACATCCCAAAGACATGCAGATTTGGAGGTTATTTGGCCTCTGTAATTTGTCCGTCGTGCGTGGGGAGCGGATGAGAGAGTCGGATAACACTGGTGTGAACGGATGATCGATGGTCGATGTGGACTCAATGGGCCGAAGAATCTGTTTCCATGCGCATCACTAGACTAAGCTAAAGTGTGCAAATTAGATCTTTCCCTCTCAACCCCATTCTCCTGCCTCCTCCCCATAATCCCTAACACCCGTACTCAATAGACAATACACAATAGACAATAGGTGCAGGAGGAGGCCATTCGGCCCTTCGAGCCAGCACCGCCATTCAATGTGATCATGGCTGATCATTCTCAATCAGTACCCGTTCCTGCCTTCTCCCCATACCCCTGACTCCGCTATCCTTAAGAGCTCTATCCAGCTCTCTCTTGAATGCATTCAGAGAATTGGCCTCCACTGCCTTCTGAGGCAGAGAATTCCACAGATTCACAACTCTCTGACTAAAAAAGTTTTTCCTCATCTCAGTTCTAAATGGCCTACCCCTTATCCTTAAACTGTGGCCCCTTGTTCTGGACTCCCCCAACATTGGGAACATGTTTCCTGCCTCTAACGTGTCCAACCCCTTAATAATCTTATACGTTTCGATAAGATCTCCTCTCATCCTTCTAAATTACAGTGTATACAAGCCTAGTCGCTCCAGTCTTTCAACATATGATAGTCCCGCCATTCCGGGAATTAACCTAGTAAACCTACGCTGCACGCCCTCAATAGCAAGAATATCCTTCCTCAAATTTGGAGACCAAAACTCATCAAGAATCTATCAATCGCCACCGTAAAAATATCCACTGACTTGGCCTCCAGCCTTTTGAGGCCGTGACCCAGAGGTAAGGCAATATTGCATTCTGCTAATGTTAACAGGTGAACATTTGCGGTATTAATTTAGAGGCACTCTGTAGAATCAGTTCTTTGCAAACTCACTATCAACAGTTTATTATCCAACATATCATCCTTGTTTCAAGGCCAGCAAACAATTTAGAAGGAGACGCAAGAGACTGAAGATGTAACAAATAATCTGCTGGAAGTCACTGGATCAAATAGCATGTCTAGAGAAATGGACCAATTTGTCAACCGAGGCCATGTATCTGGTTGAAAGAGCAGAGGGAGGAGGGGTGGCAAGAGCTGGCAAGCAAGAGGTGATTTCTGGTGAGGAGGGGTTAATGGTGAATGGAGTCAGGTGAGGGGGAAAGGGGACAAAGTAATATTAGAGGCTGGAAGTATGTAGGTAGAGGCAACAATTGGCTGCAGATGTTGGAATCTTATTGGAAAGGACAGTGAAGTATGAAATGTCATGAGAGCAAAATCAAATCAGTGCATTACAGTGTAGAAGTAAAAATAATAGCAGAATATATAATGTGTTCAAAAATCTGAATATACCCCCACTCCCCACCCAATCAGTCAAAGTAATTGAGGGTTTATTGATAAAAACAAAATCATAGAACATGAAATAAAAATGTTGTAAAACAACTCAATAGATGTAGCAAAAAGGTCTACCACTTCAAATGAGGTGAGACAAAAAATGCTGGAGTAACTCAGTGGGTCAGGCAGCATCTCTGGAGAGAAGGAATGGGTGATGTTTCGGGTCGAGATCCTTCTTCAAATGAGGCGACGTTTCAAGTGCCAAAGGGGACCCGAAACATCACGTATCTATGTTCTCCAGGAATTCTACCTGACTCGTTGAGTTACTCCAGCACTTTGTGTCTCTTTTTGTTGTTATTGGTATTTTGTTTAACTGCAGGTCCAATAGCTTCAATAGTAAAAGAATAGCAATTCCATTTCCTAACATCAAGAGAATGTAAATCAAGTCATTGAATGCCTCCTGAAAAATTACCTCCACCCACAAAATCAATCACCACTGACACACAAATTGGGGATAAATGCAAATTACAGATGGGAGGTGGCAATTGGAAATAAACCTGCCATAGGTGCAGTGGGCGATCACCATGGGACCATTTGAAGGAGGTAAAAACAGCATCAAATTGGCACCTTCTCTCAGAATTTACGATCAGACTTTGACCACCATGTCAAGATAGCTTTGTTAAAATAAGATAGTTTATTTGGTGGCCAGGCAGAAATCCAATCAGACAAAATCAAAAAAATTTTTTTAGTCAATATGGCATTTTAGAAATATAGTAAATTTTGGGTTAAGACTTTTGCAATTCATTAATTTATTCTAGCTCTGCATATCCTTTTGTGCAGACAAACTGAAGGAGCTTCTTGTCACCGCACATCATCTCCCACATGGGCACATTGTAGCCTTCAGGACTTAACACTGAACTGGACAACTTCAAGCAACCTGCTTTCTTTGCAATGTTTTGACCAAGTCCCAAAGAATGAAGTCAACCCAAAATCTGAACGATTTTGCTTTCAGACAGCCCCAGGTCCATTAAAAAAAAATTCAATCAATGCCTATGAAAGAGATTATCTAGTCGTAACGTCCATACCACTGGTGTTATCTTTGCAGATTTACTTCCAATTTATTCTGCCAGGTTTTGGTTTGGAGTCACCCTGCTCTAGGAAGGGCATTAGACACAAAGTGCTGGAGTAACTCAGCGGGTCATACAGCATCTCTGGAGAAAAGGAACAGGTGACGTTTCGGGTCGGGTATATGGGACTAGTGTAGATAGGGCATCTTGGTCCATGTGGCAAGTTGAGCCAAAGTGTCGCATGACTCTATAAATCTAAAATGTTAAACAGTAATTTATTAGAAATCCTGAGTTTGTGAATGCTTCATTATCAAATCAAAGCCTTTTATTTTACGCTTGGATCAGTAACATTTTTCAATTATATTTTAAGTTTCCAGGATTTAAAGTACTTGAGGATAGTTAATATTTATTATACTGCCCAGTGAACAGCACAGTGCATTGCATTCCATCGCTTTCCACTGCAGGGTAACAGTTTTCCACAGCTCTCTGTAAGACTAGCATCCAACTTAAAAAAGATTGTGCATAGGAAAAGGGAGCTGGGAAAGAACTGGGGACAACTATTATTGAGGGGTAGAAATTGGACCCAGCACACCATCGGTACACAATGCAAAAGCAGAAAAATACTTTCAAAATTCTTGCAGATGGTATAAATTTGTTTAGAGACAAAACACAATGTATATTAGTCAGAAAATTATTTAAATTCCCTCAACAAAAGAGTGGAGAATATTTGCTGATATCTGGGAAACAAAGTTGTACTTTGCAAAATTATTTTTGACGCCATACTTTGTAGTAGTGAATGATATTAGTGGCGTATTTTACATTCTAAATTAGACACGTTTCTATTAATTCCAGAGTCAAACGGTGGAGGAGGGATATGGTGTTTGGTAAGAATTTACAATGTACACTGCATAAATACAATACCTTAACCTAAACGGCATAAAATACAGCTACATGCGATGATTCGGGATGATAGGATGACAGCGAAAAAATAGCCCAAAAACGCATCAACCAATCCCAAAGACGTGATTTGTAAGTTAATTGGGCTCTTTAAAATTACCCCTGGTGCATTGGGAGCAGATGTGGAAGTGGGATAACACAGAACCAGTGTGAATGAGGTGATCGATGGTCGACGTGTTCCTGGTTGGGCTAAAGGGCCTGTTTCCATGCTCAATCTTTAAATTAAACTGAAGGATGCAATGAGGGGCATACACAAGAATTTTATGTTTAATTGTTTTTGGGGACATTAAACACAAATATTCAGTATATATCCTTAATGATCACTATAACCTGATTTTTTTAATTTAGTTTTTTTGTCGATTCACCATTTATTGCTGAAACCTCCATATTCCTACTTTTAAATGCAGTGACTAGTAAATGAATGGGAGATGCCACCTATCTTGTTCACCCGTAGGCAGACATCCTGAAACCAGTATGTCATTAGTAAATGTACATCTGTGTAACAAGCTCGCACACAATTTGACAGCTTTGATGGAAAGCAGCTTCTCAAAAGCTCCACCCCTTCCATCTTGTGATTTTTTTTTAGCCTCTCCAGGGAAATTCAATTAAGAGTGTCTGTTCCCGCCCATCAGTCAATGATAGACACCATCAGGATTCTATCCCTAACTCATTGACACGCGAGATGTGTCTGGATCTACAAGTTAGCAAGGGAATTACTGCCTGATGGTTTGTAGATGCTAATCTTTCATCTAGTAGTTTTTCTAAAACTAGAGCCAGCCACTGTTGTCTGTATGGGGCAGAAACTGTGGGTGACTGAAAATGCTGTTAAGTCATGGAATTTTCTTTGTTTCCAGGGCAAAATAAGTTACCAGGAAAGATTATACAGTGCTGGTGCACTGATTGCACATCAAAACCAACTGTGCAATATAAGTGGGGCACAATTTGGGGTTGCCAACTTTCTCACTCCCAAATAAGGGACAAAAGGTGACGTCACCGCCCGCGCCCCACGTGACCTCACCCAGCCAGCGGCTGCGTGTTCCCGCTCCGCCAATGGCGGCCGCCCGGGCCGGGAGACGGGTTGCTACGCAACCTCCGTTAGGCGAACACACTCGACTCCGCTCCCCGAACACGCTCCGTTAGCCCACACTGTCCCGGCCTATAGTGGCATGTGGGCCTAATACGGGACAAGGGCGGTCCCATACGGGACAAACCAATTTAGCCCAAAATACGGGATGAGCCGGCTAATAAGGGACAGTTGGCAACCCTGGGCACAATGTACCCTCAATTGTAAAATGCATCAAATAACAGTTGGATCGAGTGGATGTGAAAAGGTTGTTTCCACAAGTGGGAGAGTCTAGGACTAACACAACCAGCCTCAGAATAAAATAACTTATCTTTAGACAGGAGATGAGGAGGAATTTCTGTAGTCAGAGGGTGGTGAATCTGTGGAATTCATTGCCACGGACGATTGTGGAGGCCAAGTCACAGGTATTTTTAAAGAGGAAATTGACAGATTCTTGATTAGTAAGGGTGTCAAAGTTTATGGGGAGAAGGCAGGCAAATGAGGTTGAAGGGAAAAGAAGGTCAGCCATGTTTGAATTGTGGAGAAGACTTGATGGGCCGAATGGTCTAATTCTGCTCCTATGACTTATGAATTGATGAACCTGGCTGCTTCCTTTTACTGAACTCTGGGACAAGATGACATTCTCAGACCTTGCACTAAATTTATTATTGTCACGTGTGCTGAGATACAGAGAAAAACTTTTGTTAAGCTGGTTGCCTGTAGTTCATTCTCCTGCCTTTCATGAACTGCAGAATTAAACTTGCGATTGCCAAAACGTTACCTATAGTCATCATCAGTTTTCAAAGAAATGCAAAAAACATTTGAGATTTGGAAGTAAGAGCAATCATCTAATACTTCAGAGTCCAGTGTTCATACAGCTTTTATCAAAGCGTACAAACCCAATCACAGTCTCACTCTTGACTCTTACACTTAACACTGGGTCAGTCTCTGAAATGTGAACAACATTGGGCCATTGGATGCAATTCTATCACATGGTAAAACAGTTTCTAATTATGAGACTCTTTTATTATTGTGCTCAAAATGAAAGGAGGAAACGTTTGTTATGCACCATCAGTAATTGTCAGATATTCTGCAGAAATACAATGTTATGAAAGCAAAAAGAAAAAGAGTCTTGTTTCTCTTATATGACCATCATTGTCCAGCATTATTTATCTCTATTCCATAAATCATCAAAGTAAAGTAGCAAGCACCAATACCTGCTTCTCCAGAATACGGATGATCTCTCCCAGAGTTCTGTCAAGAGATGACACCTTGTTGTTTGCCCACGGCCCACTATCCTGTCCTTGCTGCTGCTTCAGAAGATCCTTCACCAACCTCTGCAGTCTGTGTGCAAAGAATAAAGTGTTCCATTAAATTATACCACTGGTCAGCTTAGGCAAAATAATAGATAAAGAGGAATCGCTCATGAAGAGAATTTTGAACTCATTGCTTATTTGTTCTTCAGGTGTTAGTGACCTCGACAAAGCCACATATCAACAGACAATAGGTGCAGGAGGAGGCCATTCGGCCCTTCGAGCCAGCACCGCCATTCAATGTGATCATGGCTGATCATTCTCAATCAGTACCCCGTTCCTGTCTTCTCCCCATCCCCCCTGCTCCGCTATCCTTAAGAGCTCTATCTAGCTCTCTCTTGAATACATTCAATTGGCCTCCACTGCCTTCTGAGGCAGAGAATTCCACAGATTCACAACTCTCTGACTGAAAAAGTGGGCTGTTCAGACCCAAGCTTCAAGTTATTATTGACTTATTCGCCAAAACAGAAGAGGGAATGGATCTTACACTTAATATGGGCAAAACGAATGGTTACTCCAGCACTTTGTATCTATCTTCGGTTTAAACCAGCATCTGCAGTTCCTTTCTACACAGATGAAAACAGCTAACATGGCCAGTTCTGAAATGGTTGAAGATTCTCCACTGCTTTCAAGGAGGGGTTTATCCCATCATCAGGAAGACTTCGAAGAGAATGCATTTTGCTCAATGCCAGGGCTTTCTCTGAGTACGCAGCAGTTCTTCTGGATGCAACTTCAGTAAAACAGTTAGATTTAGGTTGACAATATCACAACATTCAAATCCATTTTTCTCTCTCAGTTACTAGCTCACAAATTAACACACCAATACATACTACCGTCATAATTCCCTATGCTGGGATTTAAGCTAGCCCAGAGTTGCTGATTCAGTATAATTACATTACAAGACATTCAGCATTCCAAAATCTATGTGCATTTTTGGTATTTACTAAGATTTCCGAGCAGTTGAAGGCTGATGTTTGATCTGCAATACAGACCATCATCTGCTGTTGGAAAGTACAAGCATGTTGGTAAATATGGAAGGATTTCACAGGCAACCTTCCAAGGGCTTTGATTTGTATCCGATTAAGAGATTTCCTGGAAGTAAATCAAGGGGATGTGACCTTGAACACAGTCCTGGTTTCCATCTCAGTAAAATGGTTAATAATGCAGCATTCATTTGGCCATCTTTATGGCTGTACACTCCTTGCTCATTCCTACAGCTTCGATCCTTGTACAAGTACCGTGCAAGACTGCCAAAGTCAGTTTGTGAGAGTAATAAGAGGATTCCTCAAGATTACCGACAATGGTTAGAAAATGAGGCAATTTCTCGAAATAAATTAAGCAGGGATGTTCCCTGAAATACAAACTATGGGTGAATCACAAGCAGCCACATGGCAAACATAACCAAATGCACATATTCCCCCAATTTATAAAGGGACACTTTCCAGGAAATCAATGTATTAAATAAACAATTGGAATGATTCCATTAGTTTCAACATTAGAACGAACCCTGGTTGCCTTCCATGAGCTCAGGAACCATGATCGAACAATCTAGCATGAAGCTAGTGAGGCAAGAAGTAGAAAGAACGTGCAACTCAATAGGTGCCTCAGGATTTGGTGTCAGATGGAAGGCTGCAGATATATGGATCATCAGACGCTCTTCCAGAAGAGGTGGGAGGTGCGTAAATGGGACGGGTTGGAACCAATATCCTCACAGGGAAATCGCTGGTGCTATTCGTAAGGATTTAACCTAGAGTGGAAGAGTAGTTGCAACCCCTTGGTATTCTTATCACCATTGCCGTATCAATTTCCAATGCATTACTGAACATACATGTTCATCACTGAATACATTACTGAACATACATATGAAGATCGAGATTACTTCCACTGTATTTTACATTACCCAATTCCACTGTTATATTTAGTTTTAAAAGTGGTCCGTGTAAAAACTGTGGTTTGTTTCAAGGACCAATTATGAAAGTGGGCCCTTTGTGCTGTGGTAGGAAGGAACTGCAGATGCTGGTTGAAACCGAAGATAGGCACAAAATGCTGGAGTAACTCAGCGAGATAAACAGCATCTCTGGAGAGAAGGAATGGGTGATGTTTCGGGTCGAGACCCTTCTTCAGACTGAAAGTCATGGGAAAGGGAGTTATTTTTTGCATATTACTTGTTTAGTGTTCATTATTATTATTATTGGTCCCTATTAACTGTATTATTAATTTAATCACTCTGTCCCCTAACACTGATTGTTCATTATAGGGGGAAAAAAAGCTTTGTAAGATGAGGATAGGTAACAAAGAAAATTGCACCAAAACAATAATTGTTAATTTAACAATCGGGAACAGATCGTGCATGAAAAAAAAGGGTTGAAAGAATGATCTGTTAAAAATTAAGGAACCGAAGATAGATACAAAGTGCTGGAGTAACCATTCGTTTTGCCCATATTAAGTGTAAGATCCATTCCCTCTTCTGTTTTGGCGAATAAGTCAATAATGTGGATTGAACAATAACGTGAATTTCTGTAACAATAAAATGAGGGAAGGTGATTCACTGCAGCAATCTGAGCTACATAAAGACATATTAGGACAGGTATCTGAAAGCTGGTCACATGTATATTTTTAAGACCTGTTCAAAGATGAAAGAAAGGTGGGAAGCATGTACAATTGTACAATATAATGTATGTCAAACAGGAATTAATACTGCTATACTTATAATGATACCCACAAGCTGGGTTAGAAATATTTTTTTTGCAGAATGTTGAGGTAGCAACTAGTTTTGGATTTCTACTAGAAATACTTAGCAGGAAGAGCCCCTGGAACACAAAGATGGCCAGATGGGCCGACCGGACTCTGGACTTTGAATAATGACGTCTAAAGTGGTGGCGCCCACATGTGTAATATATGCAAAAGGAATTTCACTGTGCAGCAACATATGTGACATATAAAGCACTATTGAACTAGCCTGGACAAGGCACAAGAGTCTTGGAGTCTGTTCAATGCAGTAGATCATCTGTTCAGAATATTTTTAAAATTTAGAATCTCATTTAAATGCCACTGACGGCTTCTCATTCATCTAAGAAGTGCATCTATTAGTTCTCCTAGGCACTGAGGCTGCCTGAACTAATTGGTTGGAAATTGAATTTGTACACCTTCTATCTCAACTTGACCTTCTAACTGGAAGGAAACTGCCCCACGATAAAGACAAGAGTTACACGAGTGGCTCTTCAGAATCAAAATTTTGTGGTCAGCTTTAATTGAAGGTTGTTAGCGTAGTTTTTTGATAAAGTATTCTGTGAATGGAAAACAGGCTGCATGGAATGAGCTCAATTGAAATCACCAATCAGGAGAACAAGGTCTATAAGTAGATCTTTTGCAATCAATGTACAATTAATTAATAATAGGCTTTCGGCACCAAAGCAACATTTTGATGAAAGCTTTATAAAAGCCAAATGAGTAAAACTAAAATCTTGGACAATATTTTAATAAACTAAATTTATTACGTTTCCAAATTTCTTTCAATCAGTTCTCATCTAATTATGAGGCCAATTAATATTTTACATTTTTTGTATTTCATTGTACGGTTTGTGCTTTTCCTAATAATGGCAGTTTCTACATGACATGTAATTAGCAGAACAAACAGGCTGCAGACATTCATTAACACCTGCCTCAGGAGAATACTAAACATCTGGAGGAGAGACAAAGTAAGCAATGTGGACCTGTGGAAAAGAACAAGCCAGGATCCCATTGACTTACAAATTCGAAAGAGAAAATGGAGTTGGATTGGACACACCCTCAGAAAACCTGCCACAAACATCACCCGGCAAGCCCTGAAATGGAACCCCCAAGGAAAAAGGAAAAGAGGTTGCCCCAGGAACAGTTGGAGAAGAGGTGTCCAGGCAGAAATGTCTGGGAGTGGGCTCAACTGGGGAGATCTTGAAAGAAACGCCAACAACCGAGTGAGGTGGAGGACATTTGTTAATGGCCTATGCTCCCTAGAGGAGCCAAGGGCTTAAGAAGAAGGAGAAAACATCTCAAGGCGGCAGCTGACTCTTGATGTAGTCAGTCGCACAGTTTACCTAAAACTTTGACCAGCTCAGAAGCCAAAGAAGGATATGAGAAGCTGAGTTGGCTGCATGGTCACAGTTTTTCCCAGAGCTAGATCTTCATCTTCTATGCAGTTTGGGGTCGAGTCCACTTAGCCAGTTTAACCAAATCAATGGAAACATCCATCAAATAGTGACTAGAGTCTTGCAATTGGTTCTACTGCCCAAGATGGGCTGCTCAAGGCAATGTACTTTGGAGTCAAACATACACTTGGTTAGGAGAAACAAGGCACTGCAGATGCTGGTTTACAAAAAAACACACAAGTGCTGGAGTAACTCAGCAGGTCAGGCAGCATCTCTGGAGAACATGGATCGGAATGCTTCTTCAGACCGATTGTGGCGGGCGGGGAGAAAAAGCTGGAAGAGAGGGGCGGGACAAAGCAGAGTGAGTGATAGGTGGATACAGATGATGGGGGGGGGGGGAGGGGTGTCAGGGCGATTGATAAGTAGATGTTTGGACAATGGCCAGAGTTCCATGAATTGCCTTAATAAGTCAGATCTTCAGGGCTGAGCCACTTGGCTGAGAGAGTGCTGGCATGAACTTTCAAGATTCTAACACAATGCACTCTCTTAGACTATTACGACATTAGAAAGTGTTCAATCAAAGGGCAGTCAGCAGATGTGATGCTACATTCCCAGAATTATGAAATCTTGTCTGCCAAGAAAGAAATGAACAACACTACCCATATCTATCGTGGCATTGAATTATGACTAATATTTTGCATATACTAAGGCTAACTAAAAGTTACTTTCAATGATGTAAACTCCACTTTTCGGTTGTATTGCTGAATGTAAAAGAGATAATCCATTTGCAACATCAGACTTGTACTCGCTGGAATTTAGAAGATTGAGGGGGGATCTTATAGAAACTTACAAAATTCTTAAGGGGTTGGACAGGCTAGATGCAGGAAGATTGTTCCCGATGTTGGGGAAGTCCAGAACAAGGGGTCACAGTTTAAGGATAAGGGGGAAGTCTTTTAGGACCGAGATGAGAAAGTTTTTTTTCACACAGAGAGTGGTGAATCTGTGGAATTCTCTGCCACAGAAGGTAGTTGAGGCCAGTTCATTGGCTATATTTAAGATGGAGTTAGATGTGGCCCTTGTGGCTAAAGGGATCAGGGGGTATGGAGAGAAGGCAGGTACGGGATACTGAGTTGGATGATCAGCCATGATCATATTGAATGGCGGTGCAGGCTCGAAGGGCCGAATGGCCTACTCCTGCACCTATTTTCTATGTTTCTATGTAGAAGTTGAGGAGAGACTTGAGAGAAGTATATAATATTAGGAGAGGAATCGATGGGTTGGCAGTCAGAGAGTGGTAGGTGCCTGGAACGCATTACTAGGGTGGTGGTGGAGGCAGATACGATACTGACATTTAAGAGACTTTTATATAGCCACACGAAAGTACAGGGAATAGAGGGATATGGAACATATACAGGCAGGTAAAGTTGGGTTAACCAGGCATCATGTTTGGCACAAACATTGTGGGCCAAAGGGCCCATTCCTGTGCAGTACTTCTCTATGTTCTTTACATGTGACCACAGAGTCACGGGAGGTTGTGTGCCTACAAAATGGACCAATTGTGATGTCATGTTATTTACACGTGTGAAAAAAAGTGTTGAAAAATTATAAATTTTGCATTGACATATTTACCATTTTCACATAAATTCCACGAGAACAAATTTTAGTCTGCATCTCAAAATTTTTAGGTAGTGGTTTGTAAGTTCTGCTGGGGCAAATATTCATAACCTGAATGCCCAGAAAGTGAGTCTTATCATAGTCATAAAGGTTATGACCTTCAAAGGTTTTTTATTGTCACAGTGAAATGCGAATTACCATACAGCCATATGAAAAACAAGACACACAACTACATAAAAGTTAACATAAACATCCACCACAGCAGATTCCCCACATTCCTCACTGTGATGGAAGGCAAAAAAGTCCAACCTTCTTCCTCTTTTCCATTTCCGATGAAGGATCTTTGACCGAAAATATCAGCTTTATCTGACGCTGCCCAACCTGCCTAGTAAGTCCAGCATTTTCTGTTAGTGCTTTGGATCTATAACATCTGCAGACTCTTGCCCCAATTTCTTTTTTGCTACTCTTATCATTTTCAAGAATGATTTACTTTTCCTTGAGAAACTGCATGGTTTCACTCAACACTTCTGAATAGTAACGTGACTGAGAATAGAAATGAAATAATCCTTACTATTAGAGTTCAGCATATATTTTCCCTTTTTTGCTATCAACTAAAGCTTATTAAACTATCAATGAGGGCATAATGATTCCTCAAACTCAACACAAAAATGATTACACTTCATCTTTGTTTGAGTGTTACAATCAAATATTAATTCTACCACAATGCCAAATTTCTTTGCATTTGCCTGCATTTAGAGAATTCATGACAATATCTGCATTTCGTAATTGCTGGCACCGAGGCAAGTGCTTGATGCTGTATATATTATCTGTTATGATACACCACTGTAGCATTTCTGATAGCATTGTCCCATGTATGAGGTACTAAACTAAGGCTCTGTCTGTCTTATGTAGGAAGGAACGGCAGATGCTGGTTTAAACCTAAGATAGACACAAAAAGCTGGAGTAACTCAGGAGGTCAGGCAGCATCTCTGGAGAAAAGGAATAGCAACATTTTGGGTTGAGACCCTTCCTCAGACTAAGAGTCAGGGGAAAGGGAACAAGAGATATAGACGGTGATATATATGATGGATCAGGGAACTGTTAAAGATTTCCCTGATGTTCTTCAACTCCCCGGCAAACATTCCTCCTTCCATGATCATAATAATCTTCAACTAGAAGCCTTGCTTGCCTTCAGTAGAGGACAGAATGGCAAACTAATCTAAACGCTCGAGTAATTTATGGTGTGTGAAATGCTTTGGGACTTTCTGTGGTGTGTGAAGTCTACGGGTGGTATGCTTTTCATACTTCAAGGGTACTGGTTTTAATAAACCTCACTGCCAAAAGCTCAGCTCGAAGCATTTCATTGAACAAAGCTTTCACCTGTCAAAAGGGCTCTCGTGTACATAAACTATACGCCTACTCTGACCCCAGCCAATGACAGAGTGTTGGGTATCTCAGTGGTGCCTCTCATGTTACGGCTTCAAAAAGAAACTTTTCACAAACTTATTTTTCTCCCTCCAATCAATTCACATGGGATGGAAGGGTCGCTATATTACTGGCATAAGGAGCTGACAGTTGAATCTTGTATTCAGCATTGTTGCCAATAATGTGTCCTTCTGACCTATTCGACATTTAAGGCAGAGATTTCTGTAAATTCACATTGTACTATGAGGAGACCTGCAGTGGAAAAGCACCCAACAGTGCCATTCAATATTGCAGGTTTTCACCGATTCTAGACCAGAAGAAAAAATCCCATGATATGATTCACATGTTTAATGTACCATTTCTGAATTAGTAGTGGTAATTCAGTGGAAACACATGTTATGGCACCATTAGGACCCTCACATTTTAATAGCTGAATTATGATATCTCCTGTTGGTATTTCATTGTAAAAGTATGCTTTTGATTGAGACAGTGAGAAAAGAGAACTCTTTGTACTCTTGTGCAAATGATAATCATAATCTTGAGCTCCCCCTCGGGCTTTCATGCAAATCTTTTTATTTTAAATGACAGCTACCACTATCCCTATAACAGGAAGAAGAATATCAAATGCGCTGGGATTAAGATACAGTGGCTCTTCAAGTTGATAGCATTTTACAGTGAATATCTCAGGCTAGTTTCACATTGACAATTGAGATAATAAATTGTATAAAGCTAGTGAAATTATAGATTGTGTACCCACCCCTGTAGAACAATTAGCGTAATTCTATGACTTTAATTGTGAGGAGTTCGTTTTGAGTCTTTGATCAGCTATGCAGTGACTGAGTACTTGAGTAACTTATGAGTTGATCAAAGGAGTATGAAAATAGATTTGCGAAGGAAAAGTTACTTCAGTGTACAGTATTTAATTTAATTTTTTCTCAATGAAATTATCGGCATAGTGCAAAGAGACATTTTGGAGTGAATGCTAGATACACAGAGCTCCAGGAAACATTTCATAATGAACACACAAGAAATTCTGAGCAGAATGCCAGTGGAGGCATTTATCAATGAATCAATGAAAATATATAAATACTAGTCTTGCTTTTTAAAAAAATACAAGTCTTACTTTTTGAACATACCTGGCTAGATGACAATCTGAGTTCCTAACCAGTTAAGCTGTAACTGCTGGCACAGGCAGGTCTCACACTGCTAGTAGAAACTTTCAAAAGTGACAGTGCCAGAAAAGGGATTAAAATTGAGAACAGGAAATCTCATATAGAATGAGAAAATGCTTGAAGCATATGCATTTTGGTACCATGTAACTTAAGGCAGCCAATTTATCTATTTGAATTGCAAACCCAGAGGGTGGAATTCTGATCTCTGATCAACTCTTTACTGCCTGGGTAATAAACAGAAAGGATGATAAAAACCTTTAAAATTCCTCAACACTCTTCTGCAATAGAAAAATAGTTAACACTAGTAAGGAAGGTTAGTTACAAATGGAAAATGGAAAAACATTTTCAGTCAGAGAGTTGTGAATCTGTGGAATTCTCTGCCTCAGAAGGCAGTGGAGGCCAATTCTCTGAATGCATTCAAGAGAGAGCTGGATAGAGCTCTTAAGGATAGCGGAGTCAGGGGGTATGGGGAGAAGGCAGGAACGGGGTACTGATTGAGAATGATCAGCCATGATCACATTGAATGGCGGTGCTGGCTCGAAGGGCCAAACGGCCTACTCCTGCACCTATTGTCTATTGAAAATACATGTTTCATTGCAACTTCGCTATGGTCTATTTATGACACATTGGATGGGATGAAAATTTCATGTTTGAAATTCAGAATAAGCTTCAACACATTGCACCAATGGGAACGTTTTTACGATCACTCAGCTTACTGTAAATTAAAAAAAACACAATATATTCTACAATTGCGGAACCTCACTATGGAGCAAAAGTAGAAACAAGGAACTGCAGATGCTGGTTCACACAAACAACTGAAGTAACTTAGCGGTTCAGGCACGTTCTCTGAAGAACATGGAAAGGTGATGTTTTGGGTAACGCCCTTCTGTAGGAGAGGAGAAAGAAAGCAGGAAGAGAGGGGAGACAGGTAATAGGTAGAGACAGGAAAAGTACATTTTTGAAGGATATGGAAACTTGACCAGCCATTTAAGCAATAGGAAACATGAAGGAAAGTATCCTTTTTGAATGGTGTGACTGCACTGACCTTGTGCTTATGTCCTTTTATAGAACTAGCCTTGTAGCTTTAACAAATGCCAGGAAGAAACCAACAGAAAACACAGCAAATAGCGGAGGG
Organism: Rhinoraja longicauda; assembly: GCF_053455715.1. Taxonomy (NCBI): domain Eukaryota; kingdom Metazoa; phylum Chordata; class Chondrichthyes; order Rajiformes; family Arhynchobatidae; genus Rhinoraja; species Rhinoraja longicauda. The sequence continues at coordinate 7,680,702 of NC_135990.1, forward strand.
AAATCAAAAGGTTGGATTTCTCTTGGCCAATATTCACTGAAAGGAGAGGGATAACATGAACTTGTGCTGCTTTTAGAATAGCTAATGGGTTACATGAATCTTTAATCAAACATTCACGTGCTCATCAGATTTATCTTCCCAATGATTAACATATCAAGTGATGTACAAACTTTGTCATTATACATTGCTGATAATATTACACTACTTGCACAGTAAATTAAATGTAATGAGAACGATAAACTGTAGCGAATATAACCTCCTCTCATCCTCAGTTGAAAAAGATGATTCATGCTGACACTTATGAGTATTGCTCACCCTCTGCTACCTCACCTATGTCAACATTCTTCATCTACATGCCTAGATGGTGTTCTTCAACAAGAAAAAGGACATCAGAGCAGAGCTTGAGCAAAGCCATATTTATGTACATCCAAATGGGAATCTTCAGTAACCACTGGAGCAAGAACCCAATTGGAACTCTCCTCCTTCCTACTCTAGGACCTATCCTTGTCCCTGACTGAGCGGAAGCAATACAAGTCCACCACTAGGAGAGAACATATACTTTCTGTCAAAAGATGGTTCAGGACCACTCCATTTGGTACAATCATTCAAAGACTGTTAAAAGATATCTTTCCAACCATGAACACTGCCATTACATTAAATGTAATGAGAACGGTACTAAACAGTAGTGAATATAACCTCCTTTCATAGACACTGCCATCACAGGTACTGACCTCTCCAGCATGGAACAGATCTATAGGAGGAGCAGCCTCAAAATGGAAGCCACCATTATCAAGGCCCCAAACCATTAGGCTCTTGAACACCACACCCACCAACTAAACTGTCTTGGTTGCACTAGGGATTTGGGACTTTGGTTTTGTACTGATATTATTATTTTTTTAAATTATTGAACTTTCTTTTGTTTATTGTGTTGTGAATAGTGTTTACAGATCTGTTATGCTGCTGCAAGTAAGAATTTCACTATTCTGTTTTCTGCACATATGACAATTAAACACTCTTGAAGCTCTCTTAACTCTTCTGTAATTGTTCACTTTGCAAAAGTACCTTCTGTTGATTTTTAATTCCAGATCTACTTCATTAAGGTATCACGCTTTGATAACATAATTGGAAAAATTAATCCAAGGCAGCTGCAGACCCTGACAGTTTGAGAGTGTGGAATTAAGGTGAATTCAGTTGAAATAACATACATCTGGATAAAATGAATCTCTCTCATTTTAATTGGGCCTCCTCACAGTGCTGAACTCCTCCAACACAGCTTCTATGGACAAGGCCATAAAACTTAGTTTCACATAGGGTGCAAAATTGGCTTTAATTTTTAAGAATGTTTCATTGTTTTGGGTAAAGAAGTTTACATTGCCTTTAAAGTCAGATTGCTTAGTTCTAATTATTTTCCTATCAATTTTACATCTACCAATTGCACAAACACAAATACAGAGTTCACTGTGTCTTCCAACACTAACCCGTTCATTGTCCTCACTTTGTAGTCACCAGCAGCCCTTCATTCAAGTGGCCATGCAAGTATTCAGTGAAGGTTCCGACTGCCCTGCATGGGAAGCATCACAATCTTGCAAAATCTGCCCTCATCCTAAGACTGCTACACAGATTTAATTCTCAGCAAAGGCCACTTAACGGTGATCAGAAGCGGGGGCTCCAGTTGCTATCACTTCTTACCCCAGTGTGTGCAGGAAGGAACTGCAGATGCTGGTTTACATCGAAGATAGATACAAAATCCTGTAGTATCTCAGGGGAACCGGCAGCATTTCTGGAGAGAAGGAATGGGTGATGTTTCGGGTCGAGACCCTTCTTCAGACTGGGTCTTACCCCACAACTAACTCTGGGGCAGTTGTGACTAAATGTAATTGTCTAGCTGATTTCTTCTTTATGACTCAGCACCACTTTACATGGCTAAATTAAGCTTTCCTAGCATAGCAGCAAACTTAAGACGCTAAATCAATTTGTGCAATTGTTTTGTTCCATTACAGCAGCTATATTAATAATGCACACAGGAGAAACTGAAGTACACGTTCCTCTTTATAATCATCAAATCTCCAAGAAATTCTCAATACTGCTGATATATTGTGCTTCTATAAGAGCTGGCAGTCAGATTTCTGGTAACTACATAGTAGATAGCAAACGACCCCTTCTCTTTAGGTCTTCTGTTTCATGCTCATCCAGTATCATTTGCCAGTAACTTCCTTAAAAACTGATACAGCAGTTTGGATTGTTCTGCCAGTGGCCTTCACCTACTTCTCAACCCTTTTCTCAAAGATTTTTGCTATTCCAATGTAAATTGTTTAACCATCTTTCTTTTTTCAAGTAAGGTCCTCAGCTCCAAAAAGTTAACAGTTATTTTCTGCTGGATGAAAAGAGTGTGGTGTCTTTCTGCAAATATTTGTTTATATCAGAAACACATAATCTAAACAGTTGTTTCCTTTATCATCATTACTTTTGTGCATATCTTTAATTAATTTGTTCTATATCTCTCTACATCACCGTCTATATCTCTCGTTTCCCTTTCTTCCCGACTCTCAGTCTGAAGAAGGGTCTCGACCCGAAACGTCACCCCAGAGATGCTGCCTCTTATTTACTCCAGCACTTTGTGTCTATCTTCGGTTTAAACCAGCATCTGCAGTTCCTCCCTACACATAATCTCAAACGTCGACTTGCAAATGGAGAAGTTAGCCACCATTACTCACAACGGCTTAATTGCTGTTTACATGTTAAATGAACCGTATCTATTTAAAAGGCACTTACTTTGCTTTGAAGGGTGAATCTGGGATCTGAGCTTTGGCTTCCAGTGAGCTTTCATACTCTTTACCCCTGGATGTAGACAACAGAAGAAAACATTAAAACATTGGCTGAAGAATCTTAAACAAATCTAAAATGCACAGTATGTATTATTCATTCTTTCAATGCAGAATAAACTATTTTGCCTCATCGCATGACCTTTTTCTTAAACCCTACTTCGAAATATAGGTTTGCAACTTCATTTTCAGAGTGACCCGAGGTACCATCGTGTAACCCTTCACTCATCTGTGAAGTGCTCATCTACATGAGAGGTTGTTTTAGGATTATGTTACATTTTTATTTAACTTCAATTTAAAAATAGTTCATACTGCATTCAACAAAACAATTCTCAGCTAATGGCCTGTGATTTTGAGACTGATTCCTGATTCGGGCCAGCATCGTGACTCAACACTTAGCACAGCTGGCAGATATCTTCAGTGACCAGGGATCAATTCTAACCTTGAGTGTATTCCGCTTGGAGTTTGCACATTCTCCCCACTGCTCCATGATCTCCCCTGCTTGCTTCAGCTTCCTCCCACCTCCCACGGCTGTGCTGGTGGGTAGATGGGTAGCAGGAGAATTGATTGCTGGGAAATATGAGGGGTGATGGGACAGATGGGATTCAGAGTGTTGGCATAGATTTGACAGGACAAATAGCCTCCTTCTATGTGTAGGTAGGAAGGAACTGCAGATGCTGGTTTAAACCGAAGATAGACACAAAATGCTGGAGTAAATCACCGGGCAGGCAGCATCTCTGGAGAGAAGGAACGGGTGACGTCTGAAGAAGGGTCTCGACCCGAAACGTCACCCATTCCTTCTCTCCAGAGTTGCTGCCTGTCCCGCTGAGTTACTCCATTATTTTGTGTCTATCTTTAGCCTCCTTCTATGTTGTCAGGAAATATGAGAAACTTAGTTATGTTTATGTGCATGTAAACAATGACGATACAGAACAGCAGAAAATTACATGTGAACAACGCTTGCAGGCAGCGTAGGTAATTTATAGCATTCTTAGTAAAACACACCTGCACATTTCTTTATTTCTAGCTATACCCATGAATATTCTAAAATCTACAATATCCAGCACAAAAAACACAAGGGACTACAATTTACAGAAGTCAATTGATTTATAGCAAACAAATGGGAAAAGCAGATGATAAAGTAATGATATTGCTCTTCAAATTCCTTGTATTCTCTGTAACAACCATATAATATACAAAAGCAAGTAAGTGACTTCTAATGTTAGAGATTCAATTCTGCAAGAACGTCTGGAATATCTAGTATGACACTTTGATTGTTTTTCTGCATTAAACCATTTATTATCAATCCACGAGTTTAACTGCATTGTCCCTCATACAAAATTTTACTGTAAGCAATGCTCGCAGATCTTTGCTTTTTATCTCTATGGATAAAATATAGCAGCAGAAACATTTCCCAGACAAGAACATTACTGAAATTTACACTCATCTTACAGGAACAATTAAAAATATAAATTCAAGTGATAGGCCTACGACCATCACTTAAGATTGAAAAGACTCCAAAAGAATGAAGGTTGAAAGACACCAGTTTAGCCCTTAAATCCCACAGATTGAAAAAGGGATGAGTGACGGATGTGGACTTATTACATAGATTGAGCACTCGTTGAGAAATGGCCAAGGATGACAACTTCCATTTTTGCAAACCTATTTAGTAAGTCTCCATTATAGGCAACCCTCAGAATATTAGTCTTTTGCTGTGTGACTGAAAGAAGATGTTATAATTTTTCAGTTCCCTTTTCATTTATATTTTTGTCATTAAAATCTTCCGTTTCACACTGCTGATACCAGGTGTAATTATTGCATTGTGATTCGTCCTGCATTGTACGAGAACACATCCATAAAACATGACAAGCTCAGTTAGAAACTAATCATTTCCTGAATTAGTTTCTGACTAATAACAGAAATAATTCAGTTTAAAATAACAGCCTGCTGGCAATCCCAATCAAAGATGAAGTCATAAATTCATTTGGTAGGGTTGATTTACATTCCTTCACTTCCCCCCTCCTCCACTTTTGAAGTTGGTGATTGTCGTTCAGACAAGGCCTCTTTGGTACCGCCACCGGTCACTGGCCAGTACTTCACCAAATCATCAGTCTTCACGCCCGAGCTTAAACCACGTTTCATTCCAAAAGGACATCCATCTGATATCTGGGTGCACTTCCAACCATAATCAGAAATCTTGTTGAAACAAGGAACTGGGAATGCTAGTTGGCAAAAAGAAAAAGACACAAAGTGCTGGAGTAACTCAGCAGGTCAAGCAGCATCTCACATGCTGCTCGACTCGCTGAGTTACTCCAGCACGCTGTATCTTTTTTTAAATCAGAAACTTTGGCTGTTTATGTTCCCCTTATTAACATGGATAATGAGGACAGGCTTAACATTCCCAGGGCTGAGAAGCATTCCAGCCCTCCCACCGTCCCCCAAAACTGTCGAAATGGTAGTTTTAGTGTTGATCTACGGAGAGACTTTAACATTATCATGCAAAGCTCGACCCAGGCATTAGAAAAATTCACGAAAACCCAGAGAAAATAAAAGTGGGGGTGGTTGAGATAAGAAAAATATGCTGATCTGATTAAAACAAAACTTCTGTTTAACTAAGCAAACAATTTTTCATATAGGCATTTCCAAAACGTGATCGTACATAAGCCCAGCTAATTGAAAATTGACACTGATGGCAAATAACTTTCCAGGATTTAACTTATAAGTAACTGGAAGAAAAGTTATTACATTTTGTGTGCTAACTTTTCAGCTGTTTGTTATTGCCTATAAATCCATCTCTGTTTCGTGTAAGTTCTATACGCAGGGTGAAGATAAAGAACAGTTGAAGTACATTTACCATTTGAAGCAGCACGTAGGGTGGCACAGTAGTGCAGCGGTAGAACTGCTGCCTTACAGCACCTGAGACCCAGGTTCGATCCTGACTATGGGTGGTGTCTGTGCGTAGTTTGTACGTTCCCCCTGTGACCACGTGGGTTTCTTCCGGGTGCTCCGGTTTCCTCCCACATTTCAAAGACGAGCAGGTTTGTAGCTTAGTTGACTTCTGTAAAGTGCCCCTAGTTGGAGGATGCAAATCTAGGACTACATAGAACTCGTGTATGGGTGATTGACGGTCGGTGTGGACTCGGTAGACCAAAGGGGCTGCTTCCATGCTATATCTCTAAACTATACTAAACTAGTGGTTTAATTGAACATAATTTTTCTTGTATTGCTGATCTTGTACCTTGACCATTTTGATGATAATCCCATCAAAAGGAGATATATTTACTAACAAAGTTTACATATGATAGAAATCAATAGTCTCTTGGAGCCACTTGCAATGAATTTATCAAAAATTACTTAACAACTCCTCACTACGTATCAGATCTAAAATAAAGAACTTTCTAAACTGTTTTGCAAATAAATAATATACTATTCTACCAAACAATTCTTTGAATTCTGAAAGTCCATTTGCTCGCAAATATATAAAATAATCTTCTAGGCTACTTTTGAGACTTTGTTGAAATGCTGGAATCTTTACAAGACGTAGCCCTGCTGCTTAATAAAAACAACAGCCTCCATCTGTCTTGTTTACACTGGCGAGCAGCCGCAACTTCCACAGATAAGGGGCACCACTGCCGAGTTTGGCTCCAACTTGTCCAGATCAACAGGTGAAAGCTGTCACCCAAACATCAACCTTCATAGGGCCTTGCGCTGGAAACGTCAAACAGTAAGTACTACAACGTAATTTGGTACCAAGTCACTAATGTCAGCAGTGCACGTATAGAATCACTGCACAAGTATGCAGACATAGGGGAGACGAACAGGAAAGATAGCAGGGGATGAGGGAAAGGAATTCCCTTTCCCTAATCAAAGGGAATTGATTACAGGGAAATAAGAGGGGTAATGGGACAGATGGGAATCAGGGAGTTGGCATAGATTTGATCGGACAAATAGCCTTCTTCTTTGTGTAGGAAGAAACTGTGGATGCTGGTTTAAACCGAAGGTAGACACAAAATGCGAGAGTAACTCAGTATGCTATGTGAAGTCTGAAGAAGGGTCTCGACTCGAAACGTCACCCATTCTTTCTCTCCACAGATGCTGCCTGTCCCACTGAGTTACTCCAGCATTTTGTGTCTATCTAGGTAGGGGATTGTGACTCCCTGATTCACTACAGTAATTAGTAACCAGACTCGTTCCTGAAATACAAAGTTACACAATATGCTTATGAAGCAGCATATATTAAAAAATATATATGATTTTGACCAGCAAAAAAAAAAAGGAAATCCTTAACTGAAATAAAATGCTTCAATAAACCCAGCAGGAAGATTGACACAAAAACAACATGCTTGAAGATTGAATAACCAGCAGTCAGTAATTTTCTCCCTACTGTTTAGGCATTGGAATAGAATGTTGCAATAACAGGAGACAAAGGTTGAAGTATGTTGCCAGAACAACATATCCAAGTGAGAGAGTGGAGAATAAGTATGCATTGCAGCTTCTGTACTGTGCCAAATTAATTTTGCGTCCATTTATATATCACATTTGAAGACAAAAAGATAACCCAAGGCGCAACATGAAAGCATAATTGGATGGAAATTATTTACCAAATGGGCACTGTCCCAATTATATTTAGACAATTTTGATGAACAAAGCATTTGTAAAAGTTGAACAAATGAATACCAAATCGATCCAATACAAGCAAAAAAAAAGATTCTAAAATCTCATTCTTGTTTTGATATCCCGCCAGCTAACTCCAGCCAAATAGCTTACAAGAATACTGTACTGCTCCAAATGTGATCCCTTACTCATTCCCACTTGTAATTGCTCCTCTTTGAGTAGTTCTCCCATTTATTTATTTTTAAAACTTCATTATTTTACTTCTCACTCTTTGTCCAAGTTGTTGTTTAATCTGCCCCAAAACAACCTTGCGCCTCAGCGTCAACTTTTTATATGAAAATGCTCTTGTGAAGTCTAGATAATCTCAAAACATTTTATAATTATTGTTTTTATAACCATTATTGTTACATGTCATCAATCGGGTCATTTTTGGCTCTATTCAGGTGTGACCTCAACATCCTGTCTTAGAATAAACAATCGTGACAAACGCAGCAGCGTTAGAGATGAAAAGACCACTCCCAAATAAGTCATGTTCAATGTAAGTGATAGCACATCATGTTGCCCAGTGACCTGAGAGGATACAAAGAGCCAGCACAGACAAGATGGCTCAAATGACATCTCCCCCCACCCTCCTTTCCTGTGATTTTATGAATGGCAGCACAAACACTTAGCTGACATCACTACGAAGGTCAGAAGAGTCCATTGGTTAAATGAAAATCAGCGGCACAGTGGTGCAGCTTGAAGTGCCACTGCTTCACAGGTCCAGAGATCCAGGATTGATCCTGTCCTTGGGTGCTGTCTGTATGGAGTTTGCACGTTCTCCCTGTGACCATGTGGGTTCCTCGGACATGTGGGTTTGTAGGTTAATTGGTCTCCTTAAATTGCCCCTGGTGTGATTGGAGTGGATGCGAAAGTGGGATAGCATAAAACTAGTGTAAACTGTTGATCGATGGCCGGCGTGGACTCGGTGGGCCGAAGAGCCTGTTTCCATGCTGCATCTTTCAATTCAATTCAACTCTAAATAGTGACTTAACTTGTCTTTAAGACACAAGTCAATTTAAATGCAGGCTAACCAACCAGATGAAAATTAAAATTGAATATTTAAGGAAAAAGTCTTCAACCTATTCAATGTATATTTATTATTGCAAAATAACGTTTTGTGGAAAAGAAACTGCAGATTTGTCCATTATATGCCATCAGTTGACAAAACGCTCAAAAGTCAAATCCAACCAACAAATCCAGATGTTTTACGCAAAAAGGGCAGTGGGAGACAGTTTTAGCACACTGAAATATTTAAGTTATTGCCAAATTACAATATTATACCCAACTTGGGAACTCGGAAAGTCAGTTAAAGCCTTTAAACGTAGTATCTCACCCACAACAAAATAAGAGTTATAAAATGAAAATCAAGATCAATCTGTCTTTTACCTCCACTGTAGAAACTGTGAACAGCATTGGAGAGCTATGGAAGAGATCTGGCGTCAGTAAGTTGAGACAGTTAACACATAGGTGCAGGAGGAGGCCATTCAGCCCTTTGAGCCAGCACCGCCATTCAATGTGATCATGGCTGATCATACACAATCAGTACCCCGTTCTTGGTTCCAACAAGATGAAAACTAAGCATCAGAAATCAGCATCTGCAAATGTTGCTTTCATAGCAGGGTTGACAACTCCTTCCATCACTTTGGTTATCAATGTAAGTGAAGTGTTAGGTTGGAGTCATCATACAGCATGGATCAAGCCCTTCAGAACACCCGATCCATGCTGACTTACAATCCCATCTATACTAATCCCATTTACCAACACTTGATCCACAACCTTCTGTTCTTTGGCGATTTCTGTTTATATGATGATATAATGGTTGCAGGCACATTTTCCATCTGTACATGATCCAGTGTGATTGCACTGTTGTTTTTTTTAAAATTGCTTCATTACACTTGCCTCATGCCATAATGCCTGCTTTTAGGCCACATAACTAAATACGATAAATGTAGAAGTAGCATAAACAGTGTTTATTTATCAGTTACGTTATTTATGTGTCTGGTCCATTTAGTTTCAGGCCAGTTGTGACCAAAGATACAAGAGGAACAAGTTGGACCACTCCGTTGAAATCGCCTATACTGAAGTGTAGTCCGCAAAGGAGCGTAACGTCCACCATTTTACTTGGCAAAACCCGCTGTTCGCTATGCCTCTCGCAGTGTAATCAATGTTTTGGGGCAACAGCATGTGTGATGATACCACTAAAATGCAGAATATATCTCATCTATCAATTCACAGATTTTGCCTTTAAAAAAAAATTCCTGCAAGTTTCTACCTACTAAAATGGCGCCATGACATACTATGGTTTCTTGCTATGGTCTATTTTGGTTCTTATGGTGGTCTATCTTGCTCCTCTACTATCTTTGGTTGTGACACCCAAGATGCTGACAGTGGGGTCTCAGTGCTGGTCATGTCATTGCACATCAAGTGTAGATGATTACTCTTGTTTTTTGTAGAGTTGATCATTACCTGTCATATTTGTGGCACCAATGTTATCTACTCATGACCCGCCTGAATATTGTCTAGATCCTGCTGCATACAGGCATGGGCGCATAATTTGATGGGGAGTAGCAAATGGATCAAACATTGTGAACATTCCTACATCTAACCTTATGATGGAAGGAAAATCATTGATGAAGCAGCTGAAGATGGCTGGGCTTGGGGCGTTGTCCTGAGGAGCTACTGCAGTGATGTTTTAGGGCTGGACTGATTTCTAGCAACTATTTTCTTTGTGACATTTGACTTCAATCATTGGGATGTTTTCTCTTCGTTACTCGTTGTCTTTAGTTTTACTGAGATACTTTCATTAAATACTACCTTAAGGTTAAGGCAGTTACTCTCACTCCTGTTCTGGATTTCAGCTCTTTATCCTATGTTTGCAGCAAGGCTATGTTGAGGAAAAGACACAAAGTGCTGGAGTAACTCAGTGGGTCAGGCTGCATCTCCGTAGAACGTGGATAGATGACGTATTTGGTTCTGACCCTTCTTCAAGCTGATTGTGGGTGGGGCGAGTGGGTGAGAGAAGGCTGGAAGAGAGGAGGGGCAGGACAAAGTTGCGATCTGGAGCCCAATGATCTTGATGAAACCCACAGCAGGCATGGATGAGTAGGTTATTGGTAAGTGTATTCCTTTAAAACCAGGGCAATTTTCCACATTATCGGGTTGATGCCAGTATCATAACTGGAACAATCTGGATTGGACGCACAAATTGTTTTTCTCATCAGTCTTGGTGCAAACGCGGGACAAAGAGCTGAGAAACTACAGTTGGGATGTTGTCTGCTTCCATAGCCTTTGACGCCAGTGCTCACAAACATTTCTGAATGTCGCATGGAGCAAATCAAATTGGCTACGGACTGGGGTCTCTGGGGTATTAGGGGATGTCAAAATGAATCATCTACTAGGTAAATAATGAATGCAAAAAATTATTTTCCATGTGGAAATCTGATGCCAAGAATTATAAAGTGACAATTTTGGCATAAATGAGACATAAAATAAAATCGTGCAGCTCTAAAGGCACACAGGAACAGAGATCTGGATTGTGAAGTGGCAGTGTAGGTCGAGAAATGTGTAATAAAGTACTGCCAGTTCCAGCAGCACAAACTTCCTGTTAAGAAATATCATTTTTTTTCCTACAACCTTTTTCTTCACTGAAGTAAATTGCAGAGTTGTGGACATAGCCCAGTCCATCACACAAACCAGCTTCCCTCCGACCAACTCTATCTACACTTCATACTGCCTCAGGGAAGCAAGCAACATAATTAAGGACCACCCATTCACTTTTCCCTCCTCTCCCGCCAAGCAGTAGATACAAAATGTTGAGAGCACATAGCACCTGATTCAGGAACAGCTTCTTCCTGCTGTTAGACGCAAAGTGCTGGAGTAACTCAGCAGGTCAAGTAGCATCTCTGGAGAATAAGGATGGGTGACGTTTCATGCCGGGACTGACTTCTTCAGATTCCTTTCCACTCTTCCCGCTGTTATCAGATCACTCCCATAAACTAGAGTGTAGCCCTGGTCTTCAAACCTATCACACTGCAGAGAACAAAAAGGACTCGGACTGGGGGAGGCGAGAAGGAAGAGCGATCATCGGGACTATATGGAATACTTTTGTAACTTTGTCCATGGCTATACGTGGCGACTCTTTGTATTCTTGCGTATTGTATGTAAAATAAAGAATTTCACTGTACCAAGTACATGTGACTATAAAGTATCAATCAATCAATTACTTTTTTTTATCTGCACTTTCTCTAACTGCAATGCTATTATGCTGAAACATCATATTTTGCACTCTGATATTTTTCTCTTTGCACTATCTGCTGTATTTGTGTATGGCTTGATTGTATCATGTATCATCATCATCGGCGGTCACTCGAAGCGAGTATGACTGTCCTCTGGAGGATGCCTGTGCGTGACTTTGTTTAACGTGGGGAGACTGGTGCACAGACAGCCACCAAACGGTCCTTGACCGATCTGGTTCGAGATCCAGTGGCATGGAGTCCAAGACGACTGGGGACCCTTTTCTGCTGCAGCCTTCAACCGCCTTCCCAGCCATTGTGACGCTCCACTAAAGTCAGCCATCATCCTCCGCCTGTTCCACCGTTGAGGTCTTGGTTGGATTGCTCTTTGTCAGGGACCTCCCCCTCGACCTTACCGCCATGGGTGACCCTACCAGGAGCATAGCTCCAGACAGCATCGCTCTCAGGATCTCAGGACCATACAAGCTTCTCCACCACAACAAGGTGACAATCCATGGACATGTCTAGTATGATTTGACTGGGTAGCATACAAACAAAGCTCTTCATTGTATTTCCACACAGGCGACAATGACAATTCAATACCAATGCAGGAAAGGAACCCGAAGGTAGGGTTAGAATGCTTAGATTAATAAGTTTAGAATAATCAGATCATAAACAATGCAAATTAGCAAACAAAACTGCATGACTCCCAAAAGGATAGCATTTTCAGAACATGCCAACACTGCCCACTCACCTTAATGTTATAAAAATTCAAGAAAAAATTTCAAGCACAGCTCAGATTTGACAGGGACGAGGGAACAAGTGCAGAGCACAGAGATCCAAGATGCAGCTTTCATGCCGCTTAAGGTCAAATTAATAGTGTTTATCATTGAAGTAAAAATTAGTGAACATTATATTTGAAAATTATTCAACTTATCATTGACCATAAAAAGTGTTTATTCTGCATTTTTTTCATTTAGATTCTTATTTTCACCTTGCAATTCCCTCATCTACATGAAAGCCACCTTTTGGGAGAGTATTCCTCCATATTTGCAGGAAAACCTTTAATAAGGCACAATTTTTACTTTTACAGAGAAAAGAATGCAAAACTGCACCTGTGGCACTTCAAAGAGACATATAGCACGGAAACAGGCCCTTTGGCACAACCTGCCTCCGCTGACCAAGATACCCCATCCACGCTAGTCCCACCTGTCCACGTTTGGCCCATATCCCTCTAAACCTTTCCTATCCATGTACCTGTCCAGGTGCCATTTAGATGTTGTTATCGTACATGTCTCAACTACCTCCTCTGGCAACTCATTCCATATACACACCAGCCTCTGTGGGGAATAAATTGCCCCTCAGGTTCCAATTAATTTTTTTCCCCTCTCACGGTAGACCTATGCTCCCTGGTTCTTGATTCTCCTACAATGGGTAAAAGACTGTATTCACCCCATTTATCCTCCATGTGATTTTATACCCAGATCACGAGGGGAATAGATAGGAAGTGCAAAGGAAAATCATATATTACACTTTCTACTCCTCTGTTGTAGATGTGGGGATAGTTATATAGGTCGATCACACAAAGTTAGTTTTCATGGATTTTACAGTCTTCATTAACCATCATAAAATCAAGACTTCTGTTGAGCATGATACAGCTATACAAGATGTGAATTAATCCATTGCATATTGTGTAATGTGACATCATATCAGAGAGGTAACAAGCAATCATGTTTCCCCCTTATAGGTTATGTTGTAATCTGAACCCCATGACTGAATAATCATTACCTCGTAATTTTCTGAAAGGTATTCTCAATGTATCACTCACACTTTACACTATTGATTAGGGAGAAACAGGGGGGCGCAAACAGCATGGCAGTGAAAAACGTGATAGTATGTCACAAAGCTAATGACCAATGTCAGCTTTAACAGCTCTTTTTAATAAGGTGACAGAGGATCACGGCCTTCCAGTGACCCTGGGAGACCACGACCCTGTCAAAAGACCTAGACACATCGAATCACCAAGCACATCTACTTAATCTCCTCCATTCAACAAAAAAAAAAGACAAATGAGAGCCTGAAGTCTGAGCCACAAATTCATGGTTAAGATTCAAGCGTTTAACATGAATTTGTTCTTTTAGGATTTATAGGAAAATGCAATCAGGTGGTTGAGGGCACTGGGACAATAACAGAAAAGAGAAATGCGCATTATTATGGCACGCTCACAATGACAAATGACAACCCCTGACAACAGCTTTGCAACGTGGTGAGATTGCTGAACTTCTACATTTGTTCTGTTAATAATGTTCATTCATGGCATCAACAGAGCCAGATAACAATTTAAAGATTCTTTATGTTGTTCGCTGCCTTTAATGAAGTGATCTTAAGAGTGGAAAAAAAAGCAACCCAGGTACCTGCACAGATACAAGATCACAGTTATGCGGGATGTTAAGGGAAGCAAGGTAAGGGATTTGTAAAGAACTGCAGATACTGGTTTAAACCGAAAAGCTGGAATAATTCAGCGGGTCAGACAGCATCTCTGGAGAAAAGAAATAGAGTCGTAGAGTGATACAGTGTGGAAACAGGCCCTTCAGCCCAACTTGCTCACAGCGGCCAACATGTTCCAGCTACACTAATCCCACCTGCCCGTATTTGGTCCATATCCCTCCAAACCTGTCCTATCCATGTACCTGTCTAACTGTTTCTTAAATGTTGGGATAGTCCCTGCCTCAACTACCTCCTCTGGCAGCTTGTTCCATACACGCACCACCCTTCGTGTGAAAAATTTACCCCTCGGATTCCTATTAGATCTTTTCTCCTTCACCTTGAACCTATGTCCTCTGGTCCTCAATTCCCCTACTCTGGGCAAGAGACTGTGCATCTTTGAAGAGTCTTTGAGTTCACATTCCCACTGGGAAGAATGCACTGATTCTATATGTCTATAGTTGGATGGTTAGCAAACAGATTTACTGCCAGCGGTACATTTGGCACGCAGTGGGAAGAAATCACACCGGGTATTGGTGTGTCTGACAGGGCCAGATGGTAAAGACAATTTCTAATTGCCCTTGACCTATGTAGTCCATCTGGTGACGGTTCTCCCTCAATGCCGTTGGGCAGGAAGTTCCATGATGCAGACCAGATGACTATATAGGTGATGTTTTGGGTCGAGACGCTTCTTCAGACCTCAGTCTGAAGGGGCAATCATGATAAGCCTGGAAACTATGGACCATTGCATCAGTAGTAGTGAAGTTGTTGGAAGAAAATTGGAGGATCAGGATTTGGGTTCACTTAGCAAGGCGGGAATTTATTTTCTGACACGTTGGCATAGTCTCATGCAGGGGAGATCATGGCTCACGAATCTGACTGGGAATTTTGAGATGTTAACTCAGAAATTGATGAAGGCATTGCGGAACACACAGTAGATGTCTCACAAGATCTGGCACTCTGGCTTAGAAGGTCACAGAGGATCCAAGGTGTGGAGGGAAACTGGATCCAAAATTGGCTTGGTGATAGGAGGCAGAGGGTAGTCATGGATGGGTTATTTTCTAGCCTTAAGTCTGTAACAAGTGGTGTACCACTGCGATCGGTGCTGGGATATTTGTTCTTTATCATATACATTAGTGACGTGGATGAAAATGCAAATGGTTTTATTGGTAAGTTTGCAGACAACACAAAAATTAGTGAGTCGTGGTTAGCAAAGAGGATTCTCCAACTGATTCTTGCTTCACGCTACTCGTTACATGTCTGCTCTGTCTCCTTTAAGCCAAGGCTGAGATCAACTGGAAGGGTGGGTGATGCAATGGCAGATAGAACTTGATCCAGACAATGGTCAAACATATAGAATAAATGGTAGAGACCTTAAAATCGTTGATGTATAGAGGGACCTTGGGATCTAAGTCCATAGCTCCTTGAAAGTGGCAACACAGATGGATGGTGTAGTGAAGGCAACATTTGGTGCGTAGAAGCAAGAATCTGCAGATGTTAATATACACAAATGGACACAAAGTGCTGGAGTAACTCAGCAGGTCAGGCAGCATCTCTGGAAAATATGGCTAGGTGACATTTAGCATTGGGCAGTTCAGACATTTGGTATGGGATGTCATATAGCCGAGCGTGCAGAAGAGATTCACCAGGATGCTACTTGGAATAGATGGATGTAGTTATAAATGGGAGATTGGATAGGCTGGGTTTATTCTCACTGGTACATTGGAGGCTGAGGGGTGACCTTCAAGGTTTCAAGGTCAGTTTATTGTCACATGTACCAATTAAGGTACGGTGAAATTTGAGTTACCATGCAGTCATACTAAGTGAATAGCAACAAGACACACAGCCACATAAAATAAAAGTTAACATAAACACAACGGCTCCCCAAATTCCTCACTGTGACTGAAGGTAATAAAGTTCAATCTTCTCCCTCTTTGTTCTCCCGCAGTTGGGGCTGTCGAATCATCCACAGTTGGGGCCATCAAAGCTTCCGTAGCCGGCGATCCGAAGCCCTCGCGTCGGGGGACCGAAACTCCCTCGTCAGGACAGTTGAAACTCTCTGCGGCTTGGAGCTCCCAAATCGGTCTCTAACCAGGGATATTAAAGTCCACAGGCCCGTGGTTGGAGCTCTCAACCACAAAAGGTTTTCTCCAGCCCCCGCCCCACATAAAACGAACCAAGGAACACTAAAACATACTCTTTAACACGTACTTAAAATAACAAAAACAGTAGAAAGACTTTATATAGATTCATAATATTATGAGGAATGTACATAGGATAGATGGAATCTTTTTCACAGTGCAGGCGAGTCTCGAACTGGAGAGCAAGGTTTAAGGTGAGAGGGGAGAAATTTAAAGCACGGTTAAGTTTGGCACACAGACTGAGGGTTAAGTTTTCCTCGGTACATGAGGAGACTGCCAGAGGAGGTGGTAGAGGTAGATAAAATTACAACAGTTCAAAAGGATTTGGACAGGTACTTGGATAAGAGCTTTGAGGAATAAGGACCTAATGCAAGCAACCGTGATTAGTGTTGACAGGCATCACAGTCGACTGGAATAAGGGGAGCCAAAAGGGGCCATATCGGAAATGTTCAATGCTATGATTCTATGAAAAGTTGCCTTTATGTTCCAACCTTTAATGGTGCAGGAGGAATCATGTAGACTAGCAACTAGAGTCTTCTCTCTACTATTCTCAACTTCAGTACTGAATGGTTGTCTAACAAGCCTCTATTTTTGTGCTGTCTCAACAATATTCCAGTAACAATGGTGTGTCATTAGGCCAGGCCATTCGATTAGTCCTGAGGCATAATTCATGTTACGGTACCCTATTTCTCATACGTGCAAATGTGTTACTTCTCCCAACCTTCAAAACATCAACTTCTCCAATCTTACTTCACTTTTCTGTACCCCTCATTATTCTTGGGTTACAATTTTCAGTGATTGGAGAGCTCAGAGTCACATAGACATACATGCTGTTACATTTATATATGGTTACTAGACCAAGTGGACCCGTTGGGCCCAAACCTCTCCTGCATTGGTGCAGCACCCTCTCCTCCCCACTCCCCACCGCCCCCTCCCTCCCGCCCTCTCCCCCCTTCCCCTCCCTTCCCCCACTCCATCCCCCTTATCCCCCCTCCACTCCCCCTCCCTCCCTAGAAGATAGATTTAAACTTTAAAATGTGATTAACTTAAAAAATATAACACCGATTTCAATGAATCTTCTTCCATTAGCACCAAAGGGACGTCGGTGAGTAAGGTCGGCCTAAAATTGTCGCGCTATCGGGTACCGTTTTGGCTGTAGTTCAGGAACAAACAAACAAACAAATGAGAGTTTTAGTATATAGATTATCAGCAAGCACCAGGTTGGCTGTCCATTCAAGTTCCACAGAAGAGTTTGTGAATGAAGTGAAAATGGAGTCAATTGACATGGTCTTTCAACGAGCAGTTAGAAGAATGAATGGCGAATGAATTTTTTTTAGTGTTGGTTGAAGAAAGTGTTGGCAAGGCAGAGGAACTTCAAATAATAGACAATAGACAATAGACAATAGGTGCAAGCGGAGGCCATTCGGCCCTTCGAGCCAGCACCGCCATTCAATGTAATCATGGCTGATCATTCTCAATCAGTACCCCGTTCCTGCATTCTCCCCATACCCCCTGATTCCGCTATCCTTAAGAGCGCTATCTAGCTCTCTCTTGAATGCATTCAGAGAATTGGCCTCCACTGCCTTCTGAGGCAGAGAATTCCACAGATTCACAATTCTGACTGAAAAAGTTTGTCATTGGATATGAAATATTCACCAGAACTGGTAAATGGCAGCTAAATATTTTATCTTGATAGCACCTCTGAATCAAGCCTGACTAAACAGAAGGGTACTGAGGAATGCTTCCCTGTAGGAGGAACTATCAAGGTGAAATGTTGCTGTCTACCAAATGGTAAATACCTAATGTCATATACCACTATTTGAAGTTCTCCTCGTGTTCTGCCAATCTTACCTTCAAACAACTTAACAAAATAAAAATCAATTGCTCATTAATTTCACTGCTGTTTGAGAGATTATGCCATATATTAACCCACGCATGAACCATTTGTTAAATAATACATTTATATTGGAAACATTTTCAGGGATATGAAATATAAGTCAAAACTTTCCTTTCCATTTTAATAGAATTCAGATTTGGCAAGGGAACGTCAACAGGCACGACACAGATATCAGAGCACAGCATTATTTTCTTTAAAAACTTGACCTTCTCCAGGATGAGAACTTTATCCATTCCTTTTGTCCTGTTTTCACACCTGCACACCTCCTTATCTATGTATCTCCCTCTCCCCTGACGTCAGTCTGAAGAAGGGCCTCGACCCGAAACGTCACCCATTACTTCGCTCCAGAGATGCTGCCTGACCCGCTGAGTTACTCCAGTATTTTGTGTCTATCTTTGGTTTTAGCCAGCATCTGCAGTTCCTTCACACTCATTTCACCCCAACCTACTTCATCCTAACCAAAATGGTAACATTTCAGCAACAAAAATATTGGTAGACCAAATAGAAAATTCTCAGTTGCCCTTTTCACATCTTTTGGAAATGATGTTAATAAAATTGTATCTTCAATTCTGAAGGCCATCCTACATTTGCACGTTGTCCTCACCTTTCACCCCACCAGACTCCGCATCTAACACATCATCCTCCTCATTTTGATCACCTTCAATGTGATCCCACCACCAGTCACAGCTTTCCATTTCCACCCCTTTCCGCAGGTCCCTTCACAACTCCTTGGTTCACGCATCCCTTCCCACCCAAACCACCTCGTCCCCAGGTACTTTCCCCAACCATCGCAGGAGATGCAACACCTGTCTCTATACCTGTTCCTTTGCCTCCATCCAGGGACCCCAGCAGACCGTCCAGGTGAGACAAAGGTCTACGTGCTCCTCCTCTAACCGTATCTACTGCATCCGCCGTTCCCGATGTGTCCTCCTGTACATTGCGAGCCAAAGTGTGGACTTGGCGACCATTTCACTGAATACTTGCGCTCAGTCCACCAAGGCCTACTGGATCTCCCGGTTGCTAGCCATTTTGACTCCACTTCCGTTTCGCATACTGACATTTCTGTCCTGGGCCTCCTCTATAGCCAGAGTGAGGCAACACACAAACTGGAGGAACAGCACGTCATATTCCGCTTGGGTAGCTTACAACCCAATGGTACGAACATTGAATTCCCCCCCTGCCCCCTCTCCATGCCCCACTTGGGTTCCCATCTCTTTCTCCCCTCCCCCTCCTCCATTCCTTTCTCTGGTTTCACAACTTGCAACTCTTCAATCCTGTCTCTCACCTTCTGCCTTTATTTCTGGCCTTTGTTCCAAACATCTGCATGTCTAAACCTTCCTCGCCTATGTCCTGCCTCTCCTCACTTCCAGCTCTCTTCCCCCCTTCCACACAATCAATCTGATGGGTCCCGACCCATCACCTATTCACGTTCTCCAGAGATGCTGCCTTACTCGCTGAATTACTCCAGCATTTTGTGTCCTTTTGTGTAAACCAGCATCTGCAGTTCCACGATTCTGTAGATCACCGTCTCCAATAATTTCTATTTTTAATACTCCAACCATAGTTACGTTCATAACATAAAGCACAATTCATTTTTGCTGCTTGCCTCTCCTTCCTTTATTAGGCATAGCAATTTAATATTCTCAGGGACATCATTCAAACCAAGACTGATTGCGGAGTTAGATATAGATTTTGATACTATGTCACCTAATTTTTCCCGCTGAAGAAGGGAATCCTCTCAGGAACAGACAATTATAAAGTGCAGGAAAGAGTTCAATTAAATCATGTCCGCAATTATTTTGGCAAGACTCCCTCTCAACACTTCAATTGGATAAATTGCCAGGTTAGAGATTTCAGAAGCAGCCTCTTTACTGTTGCAATGACTATAGTCCAAGTTTGATGGCAAGCTCTTGGAGCACAGGGGGATGTGGCTCCAAGACAAGCAAAGGTTACAACAGTGACATTATACAAAGTTTGTTGGTTAATGCTGGGGAATGGGCCAATATATATTGTTTTGTTCTCGCACATGTCATTATAAATCTATAAACATTGAGAAGCGAGAACCCATGCAAGCCAGTTGGTTTCCCTCCTGTCCGATACCTTCATGTTTAGTTATTCCTTTCCCTTTTGTTCTGCTCACAGGCTTCATAGGTGGCTTATCATTTCATATCTGAGAATCAGATATTGCAGGCACAGATGCTGACAGTTTTATAAAGACAGGGGTTAAACTTGGTGCAATTGCTGGGCAATATATTACTCTTCAAACAGCCCTGGCTAAATGGTTTCTGGTTATAAATATTAGCGGTCAGTGAGATCACAAAGCTGTCAAGCAGGCCTGATAATATTCAATTCATCAAGGCCCATCCCTTCATTTACTCCCTGTCTACACAGCGACAGATTATCCAGAAGTGTTTGGCTATTTCATCAAAAGCAGAATAGCACCTGGTACTGCTCATAGGCACGGCTATTCTTTGAAATATCAAATCTCATACTCTCCTTCATAAACACACAAGCACATATTGACCACATTTGGAAAATATAACATTTTTCCAAATTGCTTCATAAGCAGCTGAAGAGATAAGCATGCATTGGGCATTCTAATATTTAGGCAAGGCTTGTGCTTGTGGGCAAACTTATTTTGAAGTAATTCTGTTTTCAGGCAGCTAACTAAAATAGGACTTCTTCAGACTGGTAGGTGACATTTTGGGCTGGGACCCACCTTCAAAAGAAGGGTCCTGACCCAATACGTCATCTAGCCATATTTACCTGACCCGCTGAGTTACTTCAGCACTTTTGTGTCTTTTTTTGCAAACTGGCATCTGCATTTTCTTGTTTCTATTCGAAGATTTGATTACAGTTCAGAACTGAGGCAAAACATGGGCCACACCAATGTACAGGGTGGTGCAATTATGAGATGGATAACTTTTAACAAAATAAAAAAATATTTGTATGTTGTGGGCATTTCAAATGTTATATTTGCTTAAATTCTTTTCAAGTTAATTTCAGTGATTGCAACACAAGAGGATTACCGGCTGAAGAACAAGAGTAACAAAAAGCAAAACATCTTAAGAAATTAGAATAGCAACCAGCATCTGTGGAGCCAAGAGGTGTAAGTTGATGTTTCAATAGACAATAATAGACAATAGGTGCAGGAGGAGGCCATTCGGTCCTTCGAGCCAGCACGCCATTCAATGTGATCATGGCTGATCATTCTCAATCAGTACCCCGTTCCTGCCTTCTCCCCATTCCCCCGACTCCGCTATCCTTAAGAGCTCTATCTAGCTCTCTCTTGAATGCATTCAGAGAATTGGCCTCCACTGCCTTCTGAGGCAGAGAATTCCACAGATTCACAACCCTCTGACTGAAAAAGTTTTTCCTCATCTCAGTTCCAAATGGCCTACCCCTTATTCTTAAACTGTGGCCCCTTGTTCTGGACTCCCCCAACATTGGGAACATGTTTCCTGCCTCTAACGTGTCCAACCCCTTAATAATCTTATATGTTTCGATAAGATCTCCTCTCATCCTTCTAAATTCCAGTGTATTTCGGGTCAAAACACTGCAACCGGACTGAGTAGACAGACTGCCAGCACATAACAGTACGAGAGGATAGGGATGGAATCTAGTGGAACCACATGGGGAGAGGATGATGGGCATCCAAGACCCAACTCTTGCCATTCTTACCATGATACCATTACTAGTCCTCTCCCCCCCCCCACTCCCTTTCAGCTTTCCACATAGTGTACTGTCACCCTCCCATCCCAATGTGTATTTCAAGTACAATTTTTGGATCGCAAACCTTGATGGATCTGCCAAGTAAAAGCTTTGTTTTTTGTAATGGTTATGGTTGGATAAAGGAATCAATATTGTGCCTTGTCTATATGAGTGACAATTTTCTTTGTGACTTGAAAATAATGTTTTCAATCATTAGGCTCACCTGATCTCCAAATCTGGATGATTATTACTTCATTCCAGAAACAGTCTAAATATTCTGCCTCAGTCTGTTCACATTCAATGGATAATCTCAATTATGAGTTCAGTAACGCATGCTTTATTCTTACAAATAGTAAATTTTACTCTGTAGATTTGCCAATACTTTGGAAGAGGAGGAGGGCGGAGGGGGTGGGAACAATAAAGCTATCCGAGGATTAAACACACAACATGTTAGCAGTTTTACCCCTTTTCTTGAAAGTAAAACTTCTTTAAGTGAATTTCAATTCACTGAACTCAGAATTGAGGCAGTCTTTGTAGGCAATGCACTGTTTCACTATTGTTCACATCATGCAAATGAAAATTTTTGCTTGAATTTCTGAACATTTCACCTCAATTATCGCCATCTTCTTTGGCAATACCTCAAATCAGGGATGACTTGCTGCAACCGAGTAGGTGCTGAATGTGAATTATTTTAAAATGGGATAACCATTGCATATTAGCTACGACAAGGTAGTTGCCTAATGGCAAGGAGGTCCATGACAATTGGAGTCGAGACTCTGCAGCGGACTTACACCCTATGCACATAGACACATACTTGGACCAATTCACCATGAATATACACACATAATCTTGCGCAAACTCTAATCGTCAGATTCCCTCCCTTAACCTCTTTCCCTCAGTGTCCCTAACCATTCTCCCCACCACCACCCCTGACACGATCCCACAGTCTCCCCCGCCTTCCGTATCATTTGAAAGAAGTCTGAGTACTCAGATAGGAAGATTGTTCAACACAGTTAAAGGGAGTTAAAGGGAAAGAAGCAATATCAATGATTTAAGGAGATTCTGGGTGAGTGGACAAAAATTAATAGAACGTTTATTGAAGGAGATGATGGAACAAAAGCAAGACAATAAGGTGCAAACTGATAGAAATTTGTCTAAATCGTATGTTCTAAACTTGCACACATACAAGTGGCTGGAGAAAATTTCAGTACCAGTGTGCATTTACCCAAAGCGACCAAAGATAGATTACTTCAAAGATGTTTTGAATCTTGTGCACAATAAACATTCAATAATTATCTGTTTCAAAGAAAGTTTGAAAAATATGCCTTGCAGCTTCTCATAACCACACAATCAGATCACTCAAGCAACATTTGTTCTGATGCAGCCTAAAGCAAACGTTTGTTTTAAATGGAAAGGAAAATATGCTCTTCATAGAATTCATGCAAATATTTTTTTCAAGCAGTTCCTGATCAGTTAATCAGCTGAAAACGATGTATCACAGGTTCCTCTTGCAAACAGCTGATGCATTCAAAGCATTTATTCATACTGAATGCATTTCATTCACTCAATCATTTACAAAAGGTGCCAGTTAATGAAAGGACCCAAGTTCAGCTCTAAAGACAAACCTAATCTCGTAAGAAAAATCTATGATGTGCTTTTTTTCATTCGCTGGGCAATGAGATAGTTCCTGCAGGACTGAAGGTCAAGGCATGACCCTCTAAATCTTCCATTGGACTCCCGGTTTTAGGATCATGGGGTCAAAATGACCCACATTTTTCATAAACTAATGTAAACACCAAAAAGCACATTAAAGAATGCATCACTGAGCCACATCTGATCTCCGGCTGCCAATCTGCGCTAATTTTAGTTCTGGTACTTATCTTAATAGTGACAATCATTAGGATATTGTGGGGTTATTTTATATCTTCATTTAATGTGGAGTTTTCATTATATGTCCAAATGAAATGATTGTACAAAATCACCGCACATTATCTTTTATCTTAAAATTCTTATCATGCGATGCAGTGAATAAATAGATTAAATCAGGTCGCTGAGCTAATTTTGCAGACTTGCCAGCAGTGATAGGAGAATCATTTGAATATATTTTAGGTATAAAAAGAATCAAAGGATATTGGGCTGGTGCTGGAAAGTGGCACTGAGATAAAAGATCAGCCACAATCCATTGTAATGGAGAGCAGGCATAGGGGCCAAATAGCTACTGTTTTAAATGATGTTTGGTTAAAATGGAACAAATAATCTGGATAAGCAATGAATCAATTAAAGGAATCCTTTCGACTGAGTACATTGGTATTTGTCACATAAAATATTTTCAACAAATTTCTCCTGAAAATCTTTACCTTCTGTTAACATGCATTTTCAAGGGAGCAGATGAGGTCCTAATATCTCACCCATATGTCTAGTCTTGAAATGTAAGCTTACTTTGACAGTAACTGTCAGAGGTTATCTGAATAGAGGGAACATCACAGTCAAGTCCAATTCTATTTTCACCTGACTTCAGGAGCTGAAATGCACTAAAAAGCTCACTGCATAATACATCAATGAATAGTACCATTTAGCCCATCAAATTGATGGCAGGTATCGTGCAGAATACTTATGTACTGATCCTTCCTTCCACAGCTCAGATGCCTTGAGAGGAAAATAACCCCTTGAGCAAGATCTACCAAGAGTTTAGACCACGATTTCAACTTGAAATCTACTTGTCTGCATGCATCACAATGAATATTGGTCACTAGAGTATAAACTTTTAGGAAAATTATTTTAAATAACTGATGTGCCTTGTGGCAGAAGCCTTCTGTTTTGTTTTGAAGAGTTTAGAAGCATTGTTTCGGAGTTCAGTTTCAGGCTGCTGAAGTCTGAGTCACACTATTGTTTTTTTTTGCTCCTTATGACCAATAAAAGTCCAACAGCTGTTTGTAGCTCATTTATTTAGAATACGTTTTGTCCGCCATTGCAAGCAAATCCTATGTAATTTACACAATAGAATCTCCTTCACCCATGATGGTCGTGAATATCTCACGGTGGATTGCAAAGTAGAGAACAATTAGATGTCCTCAGTCTGAAGAAGGGTCTCGACCCGAAACGTCACCCATTCCTTCTCTCCTGAGATGCTGCCTGACCTGCTGAGTTACTCCAGCATTTTGTGAATAAATACCTTCGAGATGTCCTCATTGCTCATTTGTCACATACAGGAATGAAGATGAGCAAATTAGAAGGACTGAAATATTTTGGGCTGCCATGCTGCTATATCGTTTCTTTATTTATCATTCAAAGAATTTGGATAGCCCTTGCATTGACACTTATGGTTTATTCCAGAACTAAAATGACAGTGAAGAAACACACATATTGGTGTGTCTGGTGCAACATATTCACCAGACCAGATAACGATGGCCATTTCCTTTTTCTGAATCAGGTGGGATTTTAATGAAAATCACTGTTTCTGGGACTACCATCTTATGCGAGTGCTGTCAGTGCAGCATCAAACAGGAAGAATTTTGGTTAGAGCTCTGTGTTTCAAAACTTCTAGCAGATAATGAAGCAAACTCTGAAATGTTCACAAATAAATTTGTTTGCATATAGACAACAGACAATAGGTACAGGAGCAGGCCATTCGGCCCTTATAGTGCTTAAAGTGTTCCAATTCAATAAATTACTCTACAAGTAATCAAAAATGTAGATGATCTAGCAGCTATTCACAGATAACAAAAGAGACACATAACCAGTTAATCTTTGTTTGGTTGCTTGTGTTGAAATTAGAATGTTAGCAAGAACATCAAGAAAAATTTTCATCTTTCTATGATCGTCTTGGATCATTTATGTTCACCCGAACAGAATGGAGGGGCAGCTAATCCAAAGGATGCTAACTCTAAAAATATGCTGCTTGTTCATACCTGCACTTGCATTTTACCTTTGAATCCATACTCAATCTAGGACATGCAATTTCTAGATCCAGATGCAAGAGTTTTGCAAACTGTGGACAAGCCCTAATCTTTGACAACATAAGCGTCATTTCTGTAAATACCTTGCAATTGAGATAGATACAAAATGCTGGAGTAACTCAGCGGAACAGGCAGCATCTCTGGATAGAAGGAATGGGTGACGTTTCGGGTCGAGACCAGTCTTCAGACTGAGGAAGGAATTCCTGCACAATATCTTACAATTAACTGGTGAAGAGTGGAACATAGCTCATTCTAGACTCTCAGATTAAGCTTCAAATATTTCCAGGTCTTAGATGCAAGTAAAGTTCTTACATCTTCACTCCAACAAAGACTTCCAAACACAGAAAAGGACATTTTAATGTAACCTATATTTCTCCACCATAGAAACATTGAAAATAGGTGCAGGAGGAGGCCATTCGGCCCTTCGAGCCAGCACCGCCATTCATTGTGATCATGGCTAATCGTCCCAATCAATAACCCGTGACTGCCTTCTCCCCATGTGATAGAAACATATCCTGTGGCCTCTGAGTTTGCCAATCCAGTGCTAATTCCTAATGACTTTGTCAGTTTCTTTGAATGCATAGCGGAAGTGGCGGCGCCTAACAGCTGCGGCTCGCTAGCAGTCTGTTCGTCTTTTTTCCTCTTTTTTTTGTTGTGTGTCGGTGTTGGGATGGTTTTTTTGTTGTTTTGGTTGTGTATGTGTGGGGGGTGGTGGTGTGGGTGGGGGGACGGGGGAAACCTTTCTCTTTTAGGTCTCTTCCTCACGGCGCGGGGTGCGGCTCGGCCGCGGGGCCTTCCATCGCCCAGCGCGGCTCGGCCGCTGGTCTTAACAATGCCCGGTGCGGCTCGGCCGCTGGACTTAACAGTGCCCGGTGCGGCTTGGCCGCGGGACCTAACATCGCCCGGCGCGGCTCGGCCGCGGGACTTTTCATCGCTGGTGCGGCTCGGCCGCTGGACTTAACATCGCCCGGTGCGGCTTGGCCGCGGGGCCTTCCATCGCCCGGTGCGGCTCGGCCGCGGGACCTAACATCGCCCGGCGCGGCTCGGCCGCGGGACTTAGCTGCGCACGGCTCGGCCGCGGGGCCTTCCATCGCCCGGCTCGGCCGCGAGACGTTTCAGCGCCCGGTGCGACTCGGCCGTGGGGACTTCCATCCCCTTGCGGGGACTGTGCGGGTCGGTCGGGGACGAGCTGTCTGTCCGTGGGGGTGGGGAAGAGAGTGGAAGTTTTGTTGCCTCCATCACAGTGAAGGGGTGTTTGGAGTCACTGTGATGGATGTTTGTGTTGGGGTCATGTGTCTTGTGTTCATTTTCTTTTTTTGTGTGGCTGCTATGTAGTTTCGTTCGGTACCTTGGTGCCGAATGACAAATAAAGCTCTGTTGAACTGTTGAACTGTTGAATCCAATATGCTTATTATAACCTTTTCTTCAGGTCCAGTGTCACTTTTACAAGTCTGGTGTCTGGCGTCACTTTTACCAGACTGACAATTACAAAATAAGAAAACAAGGTAGACCTTGTAGTCCAAATCTTACAGCATATTAAATATGCATAATTCACAATAGCGATGTTCAATGCTTATTATCTTTAAACAGTTGTTACATGGTAAAAAAACATTCCTTGTTAAATAGATTTTCTTTTTGTATTACATATACATGAAGGCCTAGTAATTCAAATTTTCACCCATTATTGTAAAACGGAATATCCCAAGGTCTCCTGTGCTTTTACAAAGATTTGGAAGAGCAGAAAAGGGAGAGAAAAAAAAAGTTTAAACCAATCCCTTCACCTCCTACCAACTGGATCAACTGTGCTGGGAAGCAGACAACTGTCTGCGTATTCTCTCAACCAGGATGAACTTGACAGAGGCAAGAAAGCAAAACAGAATGCCAAACAACACCATAAAACAAAATATTGTAATGGCACATATTGAACAGGAGTGAAGCCCGGAAAGCCAAATTTTATTTTCCAAAGCTTGAAACAAGAGTATGGCAGTGATATACAGGAGCCAACACAAAAAGAGACTGACAGGTTTTAAGTGTGGGGCATGTTGTTATTCACTCCGGAGCTAATTTACTACTTCATACGGAGGATCTACTTCTGTCAGCCCAGGGTAACATAATACATAGTCATTTGCTACTGCAATGTCTCAATCCAAAATAGCTACAGCAGGTGACAGTCTATCTATAAGGCAAGCAGGATGGTTACGACCGATGATAAAACATCGTCTGCACACCACTCTGATCTGTAAATATCGCTTTCCAGCCTTATGACAAACTACAGGTCTGACAACTCACTTTACATTTGAGGGCATTCCTAACTTTTTCCCTTGTTGTGACAGGCAAGAAAATTAATTAAACTTCAGACCTGGGATGTGACACTCCTGCATATTGCCTTCTATTTGTTGATTACTATTGATTTTCTTTGATACTTCATTTAAAAATCAATAGCTGGAAAGAAAAATAGGCATGGTTTACACATATTTAAACATACAAAGGCACCCTGGAAGAAGCCGGAGTTTCAGCCAGGCGCTGGCAGCCAATAATGAGAAAAGCTCTTAACAGGTGAAAGCAAGGGCTCGAGATCGATTTTCAGTTTTCTTTTCCAATCACAGAAAGTGGCTATAAATTAGGCTAATCTGTATATTTTTTAAGATAACCCATGAAGCAAATAACTCCAGGTTTTTTAAAACAGAAAGCACCAATAAGTTTTTATAAAAGGAGGATACCAGTGTCATATTGAGAGGATGGCTCACATTACCTGGAGTTCATGCGAGCTCGAAGTTTCTTGGCTTTCTTCCTGATTTTTTGCTTCTCTGCATCCTTCGATACCTCTGGATGGACACAGGTCTCAGTCACAACATCCATAATGTATTTCTTGCAGGACAGATGTTCCTGATTAAAAACAAAATATATATATATCAATAGTCAAGAAAAACGTTATCTTTCACGGCAACTCAAAGTTCCATCACGTGCACATCTGGACAGTCAATCATGACCCAAATCAATTATAAAGGTCTCTGGAAGCAACCAATGGCCTAATGTGCGAAGTCATTGTGTAGCACTAGTCCACACGTAAAAGAATGGTCCTGTGTTCAAGTCTTCATGTATGCTGAATTTCCTGGTCGTATCTACAATCACAGTTTACCGGTTCACACGTTATAGAAGTAGAATTAGGCCCATTACTCCGCCATTCAATAATGGCTGATCTCTGCCTCCTTATCCCATTTTCTTGCCTTCTCCCATCACACCCTCGACACCCGTTCTAATCAAGAATTTGTCTATCTCCGCCTTAAAAATATCCACTGACTTGGTCTCCACAGCCCCCTGTGGCAATGAGCTCCACAGATTAACTACCCTCTGACTTAGGCAGTTCCTCTCACCTCCTTTCTAAAAGAGCGCCTTTTAATTCTGAGGCTATGACTTCTGGTCCCAGACTCTCCCACCAGTGGAAACATCCTTTCCACATCCACTCTATCTATGCCTTTTATTATTCTGTAAGTTTCAATGATCATAACTGTTTGCAAAACCTCAGAGAGCTCCACGATGTTACATAGAAACATAGAAAATAGGTGCTGGAGGAGGCTATTTAGCCCTTCGAGCCATTCATTGTGATCACGGCTGATCGTTAACAATCAGTAACCCGTGCCTGCCTTCTCCCCATATCCCTTAATTCCACTAGCCCCCAGAGCTCTATCTAACTCTCTTTTAAATTCATCCAGTGAATGGCTGTGGCAGAGAATTCCACAAATTCACAACTCTCTGGGTGAAAAAAGTTCCTTCTCACCTCAATTAATGTTGTCAATAATTAATCATCCCTGCTGCAGAAAAGCTGAATGAAACTAAGAACATATCAGATGGTGTACGACATGGCGTTCACGTCAGTTCCCACTTAGGTGACCAATCAATTGAACTATCTCACAAGAACCAATATCTTTTTTTAAAATGTTGATGTAATTTCCCAGCTGAAACACCATAACATGAAACGTATCCTTCATTTGGCATAGGTTAAAACTGAAACTCTTGTTGGTGCTGTCATGTCACACGGTGATCTTTAATCAACAGAGTAATGGTCTGAAGGGTCTTGACCTGAAACGTCACCCATTCCTTCTCTCCAAAGATGCTGCCTGTCCTGCAGAGTTACTCCAGCATTTTGTGTTTAAACCAGCATCTGCTGTTCCTTCCTACAAAGAGCAATGAATGCTATCTGATTTTGCTTCAAGTATTCATTACTCAGTGTATAAACACTCTGGCTGCTAAGTATTTTATGAAACATTGCTGTGTATTCTTTTCATTTTTTTCACATTTTCTTTAGAATTTCCCATCTTTGATATGGTCAAACACAAACTTCAGACTTGGTTCCACAGACTGGATGCAAGTACAATGCTTCACCTCAGTGGGAGGATGCTTTAGAAGAAAAGGTTGCAATGTCAGGATGAGACATTTAGGGCTGAGATGAAGAGACATTTCAGAGGGTGATGAACCTGCAGAATTCTCTCACACAGAATGGTGGTGGAGGCCAAGACGGTGAATATACTTTAGGAAAAAAAATTTAAGAACAAAAGTTGTTGAGGGCACAGATTGGGAATAAGACATAGTAATGGAGGTTCAGCCATGATTTTATTGAAAGGCAGCACAGGTTTGATGGGCCAAATGGTCTACTACTGCTATTTCCTTTGTTACTTGAATGTAAACAATAACCGTTTAAAAGTTTTAATATCAGCTTATAAAAAAATCTGAAAATTTGGACAAAAGATCAATATTACTGTACAATCGTTGACTACCTTCTTTCCATTCTCCCTCATTTTCCAGTACCAATGTTATAAAATCATTATCAATGGCACATGGATATTAAATTAATATTATTTTGAATTAAATCATTGTGGCTTTCCAGTTGAGCTTTACGAATGCTGATAACCAGTGTTGGTATCAGATACATTGAAGGTAAGTTATATCTTACAAAAAATCACACCTTAATGCAAGTTTACAAGTTACAAGAGACATCACATATTGAAAGAACTGGAACTCCACTTAAAACTCCAACCAACTTAGGCAGCTTGGCCCTTTGGCCAAGACGACCAAATTAATGAGTGCTCCAAGTAATGTTTATCCCTCAATCAAGATTAATATAAGTTATCTGGTGAATATCCATTGTTACTTGCTGGACCTTACTAGGAACAACATGTTTCACACATCAGAACAGATAAACATGGCGTTCAGGCTTTCCAACTTTCCTTACTAAGTTAAGAAAATACTGAAATCAGGCAAAATTAAGGCAGATTCCTTCTTCAAAACGGTTTCATGTGTACATGTGGCTTTAGGAGAACATTTCATTGATGTTCGGTGTTGGGAATACTAAATGAATCTAATCTTCCAAAGTTAACGTACATTGGCTTTTTGGTTTTAGATGTAGGCATACTAGAATGCACAGGAGCAAGTGAATCACTCATTTCTGGGAATGGTTAGGACAATGATTTGAGATGGAGCCATTGTGCGCCAGCCAAGAATTGTAATTCCAAGTTGGGAGCAAGCGAATTTGAGGTCAATATCTAAAGGACCTATTAAAACAATTCAATGTCAATACTGGCTTAAAGATAACCGAACATAAAGCAGGCAGAGAGGCCTTTGCAACATTATATACATATAAATTAGAATATCATTGCAAACTAGTAACTAATCACTATTTCTATATAATCTTAGACGGATGATAATACAATTGTTAATCCATGTATTGCTACTAATAGTAATCAATAAGTTGTTACAAATCATAGCAAAGCTTTGCATAGAATGGACATTAAATTTTCAAATCATCTGACTGGTTTATGTGGTATGGAAATTGACATTGAATAAATATTGAGAGCAGAGTATTTACTTTAAACATGCTGTCTTTAAAGTAAATAACTACCTGACGTTCTAATTTCCTTCTTGACTTGTAGGAGGGAATTAATTTAGGTTTCATACAGGATTCTGCCAATTATGGAGATACAGGTGGCTTACATCGAAGGCTTACGATGCTTCGATTTGCGATATTTCGACTTTGCGATGGTACAAACGGCAGCGACCCGTAGTGAGCCGCTGCTCGCTTCCGGCCACGTGATCGCGTGTATTAAATGCATTTCGATGTACGATATTTTCGGTTTGCAATGGGTTTCTCGGAACGGAACCCCATCGTAAGCTGAGGAGCACCTGTACCTTGTATGGGTATGCCACAGGCGCAGCAGTAGAGTTGCTGCCTTACTAGAGTGTGTTTTTCTTTGAGACCTTCGGTTTCCTCCCACACTCTAAAGACATACAGGTTTGTAGGTTAATTGGCTTAGTAAAAAAAGTGTAAAATTGTCCCTAGTGTTTGTTGGATATGTTAATATGCGGGGATTGCTGGTCGGCGCAGACTCGGAGGGCCGAAGAGACTGCTTCCGCGCTGTATCTCTAAACTAAACTAAACCTTCCTAGATGTTTTCAACTCAAAATATCAACCACAAATTTACATGTTCATCCTAAATAAATATCAACTCTAGACAATCGTCCTAGATGTTGACCCATTTAACTGAAATAAAGAACCATTTTTACACCATGACGTTATTCTTCCTTTCAAATCCTTCCTTATTTCCCACAACATTTAATCTCATTAGGTGAATACTCCAGTTGTGGCTGACCCATCAACAATGACCCATTAATATCTGATTTCCTGTCATCATTGTCATCATCCACACCGTACAAAGCAACATGAAGCTCACTCTGTTCAATATCCGGTCCCTCAACAATAAAAGCCACATTCTGAATGACTTCATCCTGGAAAATAAACTGGACTTCCTCTGTCTGACTGAAACCTGGCAACAACCTCTGGACTACCTCCCACTCAACCTCACTACACCCAACGGATACTCCTACATCAATAAACCACGCTCGGAGGGCCGAGGTGGTGGGATTGCCGTAATTCACCGACAGGACTTCAAGATCAGCCTCATCTCCATCTCATCTGCTCCTTCATTTGAACACCTGGCTTTCAAATTCTCTGGCCAAACACAATTAGTCATGGCAGTTGTCTACCGCCCTCCCAAACCACACCCATCATTCCTTTCTGACTTCTCTGACTTTCTGACCCAGTTCTGTTCTCTCTCCCCCTCAATCCTCCTCCTCGGTGATTTCAACATCCATATGGACTCCACTGACTCCACAATAACCGCTGACTTCACTGAAATACTCAACTGCTTTAACCTCACTCAACACGTCAATTTTCCCACCCATAACCGTGGGCACATTCTGGACCTTGTCTGCTCCACTGGACTAAATCTACATCACCTCTCTGGCTCCGACCCCACCCTCTCTGATCACTTAGCCATCACCATGTCCGTCAACATTCCCACCCCAGCTCCAAGGCAAAAACGCAAAATCAACTTCCGTAAGCTGAACTCTGTTTCACCTACCTCGCTCTCAACCTCCCTCTCTGAAATAATGTCCGCCTCTCCCTTCGTTGACCTCCACAGCCCCTCTGACCTCACTGACTACTACAACCACACTCTCTCCTCCTGCCTCGACCAGCTTGCACCTATAAAAACCAAAACAGTTTCCTTCACCCATTCTGCTCCCTGGTTTACCCCAGAACTCCGCATGATGAAGACTCATGCCCGCCAACTTGAAAGACTCCGCAACAAAACAGGTCTCACAATTCACTCCCAAGCCTACAAAGACCACCTGCAGCACTACAAAGATGCGCTCTCCCGCGCCCACTCCACCTACTACTCTCAAATAATTCACTGTGGCTCCGGAAACCCAAAAGCACTCTTCTCTACAATAAACAAACTCCTCAGCCCCCTGGACACCATCTCCCAATCATTCACAGTTGACAAATGCACCACTTTCCTTTCATTCTTCCAAAGCAAAATAGACAGCATCTACAGCACCTTAACCACCAACGCACCTGCTCCCCCTCAAACCACCTGCCCCCCCTTATCCTGTCAACCCCTGCCTCAGTTCTCCCCAGTCTCCACCACCGACCTCTCTGACCTCTTCACAGGAATAAAAACTGCCACCTGCTCTCTGGACCCCATCCCCTCCAGCTTTGTCAAGGCCTGCCTTCCTGCTCTCTCTCCACTTATCACTGCAACAATAAACTCCTCCCTGTCCACTGGCATCGTCCCGCCATCCCTCAAAATCGCTGCTGTCACCCCCATTCTGAAAAAACCTGGTCTCAACCCTGACACCCCAAACAACTTCAGACCAATCTCCAACCTACCCTTTCTGTCCAAAGTTTTGGAACGTGCTGTAGCTTCCCAACTCAAATACCACCTCTCTACCAATAACCTGTATGAAACTTTCCAATCCGGATTCCACTCCAACCACTGTACTGAAACTGCGCTCCTCAAAATCACAAACGACCTTTTCCTCACCTCTGACGCTGGCAACCTCAACATCCTCATCCTACTTGACCTCAGCGCCGCCTTTGACACCATAAATCACTCCATTCTCCTCACCCGACTTGAAACCTCCTTTAACATCACCGGCACAGCCCTATCCTGGTTCAAATCTTACCTCTCTGACAGGCACCAGTTCATCTCCATTAACAACTGTAAATCCCCCACCGCTCCCCTCCCCCAAGGTGTCCCCCAAGGCTCAGTCCTTGGACCCCTCCTCTTCATCCTCTACCTGTTCCCCCTTGGTCAATTAATCCGCCGTCATGGTCTCAACTTCCACTGCTTCGCCGATGATATCCAGCTCCTCATCTCCACCAAGTCAATCTCCACCACCACACACTCTACACTGACAAACTGCATCACTGAAATAAAATCTTGGCTTCAATCAAATTTCCTCAAACTCAACTGCAACAAATCTGAAATCATCATCATTGGTCCAAAAACGCTCACCAAATCCACCCAAAACTTCATCCTCAATATTGATGGTCTCCCAGTATCCACCTCCCCTCACATCCGGAATCTTGGAATCATCTTTGATCAAACCCTCTCCTTCGACAAACACATCAAACACAGCATTCTTCCACCTCAAAAACATTGCCCGTCTCCGTCCATCCCTCTCCTCCACAGCTGCAGAAACCCTCATTCACGCCTTCATCACCTCCCGTCTGGACTACTGCAACAGCCTCCTCTATGGCTCACCCTCAAAAATCATCAGTAAACTTCAATACATTCAAAACTCCGCTGCCCGTCTACTCACCCACTCCCCGATCCGTGACCATATCACCCCCGTCCTTTACAAACTCCACTGGCTCCCCATCCCCCAGAGAATCCAGTACAAAATCCTCCTCATGACCTACAAAGCCCTCCATAACCTGGCCCCATCCTACCTGACTGACCTCCTCCACAGGCACACTCCCACCTGCACCCTCCGCTCTGCTGCTGCCAATCCCCTGTCCCCCCCCCATCCGGACCAAACTCAGATCCTGGGGGGACAGGGCTTTCTCCATCGCTGCTCCCACCCTATGGAACTCACTACCCCAAACCGTCAGAGACTCCTCCTCACTCACCACATTCAAAACATCACTGAAGTCTCACCTGTTCAGCACTGAAGGTCATCTCACCTTCTGTCTCCTTTTTCTGTTCGTTTACTTATTTATCTATTTATTCACTTCTCTATGTTCTAGAAATCCCTGTAAAGCGTCTTTGAGTATTTGAAAAGCGCTATATAAATGTAATGCATTATTATTATTATTATTATTATCATTGGGTGAGTTGTTCTAGCTCTGTTCAGTACGTTTCCACAGAATGCAACTATGAAAGGGAGTCAGAGAAGAAAACAAAAACATTGCACCATTTTATGGTGCTTTTCCAAGAATTAAATTTTGTCCGTTCCGTGTGTGTTTAGAGTTACAAATGAATCCACGTATACTTCTGCTGGGAATGCACGGCATCTCATTATCAATTCTGTAAATGTTGAGATGTGAAGGCAAGCCAGAATACAAACATTTGTCATTTGACTGGAACCTGTGGGTGCTGGTACAATTGTCTCGACTGCTGATTTTGCAAGAATATTCCGCAAAGTAACAAAATTGCATTGCATAAATTCAGAGTGTTTTAATAGTTTCTCTTACCCTCGCGCAAAAGGTCACAATTTTTTACAGACTCAAAATAATTAGAACACTGAAATTTGCCAAATAAATTGGCAGACATTAAATGGAGAGGCAATATTTTTTGTTCAACTAGCAGGGCTTGACTTACTGCATTTACGAGTTTTGTTTGATAGGATACCACAAAATGTGAAATGGATTCTAAAGAAAGCCTGCAGCAGAATGATTTAATGCAGATTTGATGGAGGAAACCAGTCAAAGTGAAAAAAAAGCACTGATACATTATTTTAGCATGCGTTTGTCTTACTGTCAGCCCTTAGCATTGAAAAAATAAAGCTCCAGAAAAATAACGTGCTATGATGTGAACACTTTGCACAACTAATTCATGTCAAAGAGTATCAAACCCTAACTGCGATTTACAATGTTAAAATTTACGATTTTATAATTTTTCTCTCTCCAGCTTTCTCCTCTTTTAATTTATGATTAGACATGGCTGCAGCCGTCCCTCCAGTATTGTACCTAGATGGCTCAGTGCTTAGACAACGAATGTCACCGGAATATACTTCCATATGCACAGAGCAGCCACGCATAAACCCACTCACTCTTATGTTATATCCATAATAACGTGGATAATGATTGGGGATAGGGAAACTTTGTCCGATTTTTCCACATTATCCTCGGAACACGGAGATGCGGCTGCAATCTAGTGATACATCCTAAATCAGAATACACCCGCGATCAAAGTTAAGATTACTCGAAGGGCCGAATGGCCTCCTCCTGCACCTATCGTCTATTGTCTACCCTCGTCTCTCTGGCTCAGCTTCAGATCAGACACATTAATCCTCAAAGGTACTGCAGAAAACTTTTAAAAATCAATAAGTATTTTTGCTAAATCAAAATAAATCAATAAATTTTTAACACCAATAAATATTTTTGGAGATGAAGGTACAGTTTATAGACAATTTTTCCTATGAAAGTTACATGGATTTCAAACAACTGTAATAAATGCTTTTTCTAATATCAACACTCCTCAATTTGTGGAATTTAAAATTCTGCATTATGCAAATCTAAAAAATACTATATTTTTATCTGTGCAGTGAAGAAATTCTGTATATGCAAGATCTATGTATAATCGTAACACAACCCAGCACTTTGTGGGCAACTACTTCATTTTCAACATGCAACTGCATGGATAGATATACTTACTACATTTCAAATCCAACAAAACATTAAAAAAATTAAATTAGTGCGTGCACATCAATTGCAATGTCTGAAAATTACTGGGTCTAGTGTTGGAAATGTAAATGACCTCGGGTACATTCCTATCATAACATTGCTGCAGTTCAAATCAGATAATTCGGGAAAAACAATAGTCATTTGTAAAATTACTGAATGAAACCAGAAAAAAAAACACACCGTGAAAGCTTTGTAGAACACTGGTTGAATGTTCTCTAGATTGAGCTCATACACTCCTGACATGATTTTGCTGCACACTCCAACAACTTGAAACACACTGCAGGCTTCATGCTACACGTAAACCGCAGAATACCAAGGCACTGGAAATGTATCTTTCAAAACCTAAGCAAACTTGTGTTTCTTTCAGTCAAAGGAAGACGTAATTTTATTTTTGTTTATATTTCCGTATCAATATTGCACGGCCTTATAATTTCATGTTATTTGGAAGAAAAATGGAGCTCTTAGAAGTGTTCTTAAATACTGTTATTTTCAACTCCTCTAATTCAGCATCAGAGACCAATCTTTCAGCAACCACGTCCTCCCTCTGGAATTCTTTTCCAAAATCACTTCATTTTTTCACCTTTCCCTTCAACTTCTAAAGTCTCTTAATTACATTTTTTTTAAACCATGACTTTTGGCATTTTCCTCCCAGCCGACCTAATCACAGTGGGTGTCCTTCCTGCCCTTTGTGAAGTGCTCCAAGGCTTTGTCTAAAGGACAGACAGTATGTAAGCACCTGTTAGTCCTTGATGGCCAACAGGTGTTTACATGCTGCCTTGTTACTGATGGATTCTACATAAATCTCTGTCCTACGTGGAACAAGTTCAAACCTCAATGTTATTTGTGTTCCTTATATTGAATAAATCAATGCTATTTTCCTGGTGTGTTCATTCATTGGACTATTCTTACTTCCATAAAACAATAAATATATTCTCTAAAGTGCACTTCTGCTCAGCGAGTAGTCAAGCAATGAGCAGAAGTAGTTTGGGTATTAATAGATGGTAGTGTTGGTGTTCAATTTGTATCCTACAATTAATCAATTATATCACCTGAGAAATAAAGCGTAATAATAACAGCATACAAATGTATAACAAGTACATGATTTCCTGTTTCCTGTATTTAATCAAATCAATTTATTCTTTAAAGATAATTGTTTAACGCTGCCTTATAAAGTGGGAATAAATAATTCCAAATCATAGATTTTTAGTCAATTAATATCACTAGCCAATAATAATTTGCCGCCAGAAGTTAAAGTCTTTTGAAATAGAGAAATAATGTCTCGTTCCCAACGCAGACAATGACTGCTGTTTCTGATCCTGGATGTCTAAAGCAAACATGACTGTCTGAAGAAGGGTCTCAACCTGAAACGTCACCTATTCTTTTTCTCTAGAGATGCTGTCTGACGCACTAAGTTACTCCAGCTCTTTGTGTCCATCCTCGGTGTAAACGTGCATCAGCAGTTCCTTACTACACATGACTGATTAATACTTGCATAATTTTCCCTAATGTAAAATAATAAAACAACCTTTCACTCTCCATCATACACTCATCTCTCATCCCCCTTTTATCCACGTCCCTCCTCCCCTTCCACCTAAATCCCTCCCTCTAGGTTTACATTTCACTCCTTTTCTATATCTGACACCCTTCTGTGTCCTGACACTTACTCCACCCATCTGCCAAGCAACACACCCCCCCCTTCATCTGTATCCTCCTAACATTCGCCTGGCTTTGTCCTGCCCAATCTCTCTTTTCCAGCTTTATCCCCTACTCCATAGGTCTGAAGAAGGGTCACGATCCAAAACATCGCTGGTCCATTCCCTCCACAGATGCCGTCTGACCAGCTGCATCCCTCCAGCACTTTGTGCATTGCCCAAGATTCCAGCATCTGCAGTTCCTCGTGCCTCACACTTTCACACTCATCTCAGAACAGCATCTTTTACTGCAGCAGAGTAAATGTTTACACTTTTACTTAATCAATCCTGCGACTTGACTATGAGAGAAGAGTTAAACTGGGATGATCCAGCATCCGATTGTCCCGAAATCCTGATTTTCTAGCGGGATCCAGACCATGGGCTAGCTGTGTGGCCAGAGGTAGGGTTGGATTCCAGAATACCAGGAGTCAGGAATGTGGTTGGAGCTGGGGTCTAGAGTTTCTATATTTCATGCTGCCTTTAATCGCACCAAGTTAATCAGTAAATGAATGAATAAGTTTATTGGCCCAGTATGTGCATATACAAGGAATGTGCCTTGGTGCTCCGCTCACAAATGACAACACAAACATACAGTTAACAATTAAGAATAAAGCATAAGCACATCAAAACAATAAGGATACACCATTACGGTCTAAACATGTGGGTGAAAATAAGCCAGAGCAAAAACTTTGGTTATTGAGTAGAACTACTACTCATGGAAAAAAAACAGTTTTTATGTCTGGCTGTGGCTGTTAAATGTATTATAATGTGAAATAAAAGTGTTTGGGTATTAATAGGTGCAATATCCAACAGCTTGGAGGTTTTTGCTCATTCTACACTACCAAAGTCCCAAGTGTGACTGATTATCGGAGTTTTATCATTGATGAATTATAGTCATTCGTGATTGTGAAAATAAAAGGGTTAAACATATTTCACATGGTGAACCGGTAACTGGAGGAGGAGAGAGACATCCAACGCAGCAATCAGGATTAAGAAAAAAATAGCAATGGGCGAGATCCCGACCCTACAGAATTCTGATAAAAGTGCGGTACGGTGGCACAGCAGTAGAGTTGCTGCCTTACAGCCCCGGAGACCTGGGTTCGATCCTGACTACGGGCGCTGTCCGTACAAAGTTTTTACGTTCTCCCTGTGACCGCGTAGGTTTTCTCCGAGACCTTTGGTTTCCTCCTACACTCCAAATACTTATAGGTTTGTAGGTTAATTGGCTTGATAAATGTAAAAATTGTCCCTAGTATGTGTAGGTGTAGGATAGTGTTAATATGCGGGAATCGCTGGTCGGCGCGGACTCGGTGGGCCGAAGGGCCTGATTACACGTTGTATTTCTAAACTAAACTATTACTTTCGTTTGTTCTACGAGTTACTCCCAAGACTCAATCCTAATTTTTATTTACAATAATTTGAAAATTCAGTTTACTTCCCAGCTAATATTTACGAAATCTGGTTTACTTTTAACTAAGCCAAATTCTGGAGTTCAATCCGAATGCAACACCACTGAAATAGACAAGTGTACAACGTTAAACTTGAGGAAATGAAATAAAACCTCCCTATACACCTGCAGCTGTGAAACGGATTCAAGAAGTCATCACAGCTATAATCTATTCACACTTGACAATCCTGTCTAAAGTGATAACTGAACAAAACAAACCTAATCCCTGTCTCTGAAACCGACACCCGTCAGTAACAGACCTTCAGATATAAAATGACAAGTCAGCCAGCTGCCCCACTGCTACTGCATGACAATGCAAGCAGTCCGTTAAATGAGGATGGGTGTGGCGATGAATGAGGGCAGAAGCCAGCATCCCTGATGCCTGTTCAGATATGCATTTTCTCATTATAACCTGTCCTTTTATGCAGGACTCGTACAGCATCAGAAGTTCAACGAGCGTATTCAATTGTCATTCAACAGTTTCCAGTACAGATCGGACCTATTGATACCGAAAAAGGAGAGAGAATGAAAAGGGCGGGGGTGGTGAACTCTCATTTTAGCACCACCGAATGAGCACTGCATGGTTACAAGTATTTCTCAGCGTTCTCACCTTTCATGTTGTGGGGTTTCAGCAAATATCACAATTCATCCTTAAGAATTCATAAGGAAAACAGTGAAGTCATGACACCTCGATTCAGACACTAGTGTCAAATCTCAAAGGTTTAGATCAAAGTGCTGGATTATCACATCGAACAGATTAAATACCAGTAAGTCTAAACTTGCAGGCTTGACTTTTCAAACTAATATGGCAAATATTTTCATTAAACTCTTTCACTCAGCAGCAGATTAATAAACCAACTGGCTTTTGACATTTTAAATGACATAGAAAACAGACAAGTTAAAGTGTTAATTTGCTATCATTTGCTATAGCCTAGCATCACTCAACATAGGTGTTAATACTAGAAGTCAAAACGTACTCAGTTTACCTGCTACTGAAACATGCATCCTGGCTTTACTAACTTCACACTCAATCATTCCAATCATCTTAAAACACAGCGCTGGAGGTTCCACCAACACATTGTGTTTTAATGAAGATGCCAGTGTCTGCAGTTTCTTGTGTCTCCATTCCAATCATCTCCTGGCCAGATTACCATCTCCCTTCGTTGTCAAACCTAACCCTGCACAAAACCCAGCTGCCCATATTCTGACCAACACCAAACCCTCTCCATTCTTAATCTCAATTATTGTCAATCCACCATCCCATCATGAATTAAACTCTCATCTTAATATCTTAACAGAGCTGGACATCAAGCATGTGCTCCAGTTTCTGATCCTCTCCCCTCAAATCAAAGACAACCGGCTTTCTTTCAGTACTCTCTTTCACCTTACTTTCACACCTTCTCACCCAATGACAAGGTGAGATTAGAAACTCAGACTCCAGAAGATTGTTGCCCATCTAGGTTATACTAATCTATCATGAATAGTTTACCTAATTTACAACTCCTTTGCAAGAGCTTATGTATTCATATTTCATGTAATGAATCTGGAGCTTTAGTTGAAATTCTAAACATAAGTAATTCTATATATTTTTTGATATCTGAACGTAAAAAGGCTACAGATAATCTTAGCCGCTGTCACAACCAGTATTCAGGCTGAAATAATGGGATCCATTTCAAATGAGGTCAATGGCTTTTATATTTACATAAAGAGTTTGGATATAATTTCCTAGAAAATCAATTATGTATTTTTTACAAAACTTGTTAATATTTACTTCAATGAAAAATAACTTGGTGCATGAACAATTTCTGATCAGCGATTAGTTCCACAAAACAACAACAAAAACATATTAATATCGTGCCTTTAATGAAGGCAGATATTACAAACCACTTCACAAGAGCATCAAAAGAACAATTTACACCAGACCAAATGTTGACACATTAGGTCACATCACTAATGCTCTCTCACAGCTAAGTTTTCAAAGGGGATTTTAGGGTTGAGACAGCTGAAAGCAAGGCTGTCAATCGTAAGGTTCAAAAGTACAGATTTGAAGAATGTAACTTTGCAGGTGGTAATAGAGAAATAACAATGAAAGCTGCATATTATTGTTACAGAAGCGATATTAAATAAAACGAATGAACAGAAACAACACGGTTAAAAATCAAGATTTCCATCATTGCTTCTACCATACCAGACCCATTTTCAGCATATTAGTTGAAAAATAAATGTTTCCTTCAGGAAAAATCATCAGGAAGTTTTGCAATTGACTGAAACTTTCCCTTGTCCAGTTTGAACCAAAAACATGTTACTAGCTTGAATATTATACCATGCAACCATGCAAAATTCAGTCTGTAATAAAAAAGGAACTGCAGATGCTAGTTTACACCAAAGATGGGCACAAAATGTAGGGTCAGGCAGCATCTCGGGAGAAAATGTATAGGTGATGTTTCGGGTGGGGACCCTTCTTCAGACTTTCATATATTTAGTCTATTTAAAATATAGATGATGGTTCACTTAAACAGTAGGAGATGAGCTATGCCATTTTTATGCCTTGGACCAGAATTTATTCTTGTTTGAGAAATTAATGTTCTCCTTCAGCATGTTTTTTCTTACAATACGACTATAAAAATTATACTTGATATTTAAAACTGATGAAGGATTTGAATGAGATCGATTTTTCAAAGAAATTGAAATATAATATTCACTATTCATCCAAAGTATTTTGCCTCTGACACTACAGCACCCCTCAGTACTTCTCAGCTGTGTCTTCTGAGATGAGCTGTTTAAGTTCTGCTGCAGCAGCTGAACCCATAAACGTTTAACGTGGTAAATTATCAGTGATCCTATTAAGGAGAAACAACGTCACCTTTGCTTGCAGAAGAATTTATTTGTGCTCAGCTTGCATTTTCTCAGCTTTGATTGAGTTATGTTGTGGTTTACCCACACTTACAACTTGCACATCTTGGTTTTTCAAATTTTCCTGGATAACCAATTTCTATAAAATCTTCAAGGAAGAAGATACTCTATGCAGGTGTCTAACCTGTTTCTGCACTGTTTATTTTCTCTTTTGCCTTAACTGATGTACTCATGTATGGTTATGATTTGAATGGATAGCTCAAAAAACAAAGTTTTTCACTGCATCTCAGTACAATAATAAACCATGAGCAACTTGCTTCAGTCCTACCTCTGTGGGAAATAAGCATTGAGGAAGGCTGTCATACATTCTTCTTTCATTTTATATGAAAATAACTGCAGATGCTGGTACAAATCGAAGGTATCACAAAATGCTGGAGTAACTCAGCGGGTCAGGCAGCATCTCAGGAGAGAAGGAATGGGTGACGTTTCGGGTCGAGACCCTTCTTCAGACTGATCAGACCAATGTAAATGGTGGCACAGTTTGTAACTTCCCAGGAAATTAAAAATACTAAATACCTTTTAAAGAAAGATTACCAATTCAGTAATGAAATCAAATATCTATTTTTAAATATAATATTCAAGCAGCTGACAAGACAACAGCATCTGCTGATACAGTGCATGAAAAGTACCTTTTCGACCAATCTAAAATATTATATGGCCTAAAATATAAAATAATTAACCTTGAAATTCCTTATGTAGCGATTTCAGGTTATATATGAAGTGATTACTTTATGAGAAACTGAGATAAAATTATATTCCACTGTGCAATAAAAATTAATTTAAAAAATCTTGTGTTCATATTGTACCTTATCATGCCACATCTTACAGTGCTTCAGACAATGAATTACTTTTGTAGTGACCGCTAAGTGGCGAGATGAATATACTACTCTTTTTAATTCATGTATTGTATTAAATATACACATATGGACAGCATCACACTGCGTGTAACTCATTTAATTTAGTCTAAGTTGTCTGATCAATTATATTTTACAAGCTGGGAAAGCAAACGATGGCCATTAATTTAGTTAGGTCATTTTTTTATTCACATGGGAGACATATACGTACATTAATAAGCTAACAAGAAATGCTTCCCTTATCCAATGGGGTAAACATTTTATACAGGGCATTTGGACTTTAAAATACATTTGAACAGGTACATGGATAGGAAAGGTTTAGAGGCCAAATGCGGGTAGGTTGAACTAGCATAGATTGGGCATCTTGGTTGGCATGGGGAATTCGGGCCAAAGGGCCAGTTTCCATGCTGTGCTTTCCATGCTATGTGGTTGCCATCTCTAATCTAGACTACTTGAAACAGCTTTCAAACTTTACCGTTCTGTA
This sequence comes from Rhinoraja longicauda, assembly GCF_053455715.1. Lineage (NCBI taxonomy): Eukaryota > Metazoa > Chordata > Chondrichthyes > Rajiformes > Arhynchobatidae > Rhinoraja > Rhinoraja longicauda. The sequence continues at coordinate 7,725,235 of NC_135990.1, forward strand.
TTTATGTTGGTGGCTACGTAAGCCAACTCTGCCAAGAAAAGAGTCTACCACATGCAAATGGTTAGTGATGTCTGGTGATCCAAAATTCTGGTGCTGGCATATACTACAGAGCTGTTGAAACCACACGATTATTGGTGACTCATCCGTACCCAAACAAATGTCATCATTCCCTTCTGCCTTTGGCTGAAGTTTCTTATTTGTTGCAAACAATGTCAACTGCTTTCACATCCTTTTAACAAAGTATTTCACACTACCTCGGTACATGTGGCAATAATAAATATAAACATAACTAACCTGCATGAAGAAGAGTCTCGACCCGAAACAACATCTATCCATCTTCTCCAAGAATGTTTGGAGAACTGAAATACTCCAACACTTCGTGCCCTTTTCTTTAACCTGCTAACTATGCATCTTACTAATCCTTTGGTTCATGGTACCTCTGTATATGTATATCCTTTGGTAATGTGGGCATTCCTTTAATAGGGCAATAATTCCTTAATTAATGTGAGACAAGTGTACATAGGGCATCTTGGTCTGCGTGGGAAAGTTGGGCTGAAGGGCTGGTTTTCGTGCTGTATGAGGCTATGACTCTATTAAGCTTTCTTGGCAGTTGTTTATAGCCTCATTTCACTGTCATACAGCAATAAGCAGATCTGCAACAAAGTGCTGATTCCTCTGTCTGCTATTCCTCTATCCCCAGATTGCTAATTAAGCAAAGTTAGCGGCCGTCTTTCCAATCAGCATACTGACAACTCAATCTCAAATAATTCAATGGCTGCAATTCTCATTTCCCATGAACTGAACACCTTGCCAATTCTTGCATTGTATTATTTCTCCCGTCTCCTCAGGAACAAATGCCCTCAGACACGTGGGCATTTGCTGCCATGCAGCACCAAACCTGGAATTTCCATCAGCGCTCCATGGGGAAGTGTGATCCAGATTCATTTACACCTTCACATACAGTCAGACGCTGACAACCCCACCTTACGAGTTGCAAACACAAGCAGAAACTGATTTTTCACCTCTCTTGCTCACCAGCCTGATATCAATTGAAATATCACTGCCATCACCCTTGTTAACATTAATTTAAAGACCAGAAGACAAATTTAGGAATTTCTTTTCAGCTCTTAACATTTAATACACAGGTTATTAAAATAATTGCAATATTGATCAGCTATTTTTGTATTTTTCTTCTCCCATTTGTCGTATTTATCCCATGAAATAATTATCATATCATCATATCATATCATATATATACAGCGCGGAAACAGGCCTTTTCGGCCCACCAAGTCCGCGCCGCCCAGCAATCCCTGCACATTAACACTATCCTACACCCACTAGGGACAATTTTTTACATTTACCCAGTCAATTAACCTACATACCTAACAATTATCTAACTTTATTTTCTAAAGCAATGGTATCATCAACAGAATCAAGGCGGACACAACTTTAGTGGAATGGTTGAACAGTCTTGAGAGGTTAATTGGCCGTTTTCCTTTTTATTTTTCCCATTCTCTTATATTTTACTTGGGGATCGCAAGATGAAACAATATCCTAACTTTTCTATTTCCAGTTTCTGGCCGACCTTCCCGTCCTTTAAATTTTATTCCTACCTTCCCGGCTATGTGACTCTCCAAACCCATAATTGGGTGGCCAGACACAGCTCCGATGGCATCTTTAAATTTGCCGATGATACCACTGTCATTGGAAGAATAATGGATAATGAGGAACCGGAGCTCAGGAGGGGGAATGAAAATTGCATGGAGTGGTTCCAGAACAACAATGATTAATACCAAGGAGCAGATTGTTGACTTCAGGAAGAGGGAGCAGGCATCTGGATTCATTAGCAGACAACGGTGGAGAGAGTCAACAGGTTCAATTTCCAGGGTGTGCACGTGTCTGATTGTCCATCCTGGGCACAGCTATTTGATGCAAAGAACCCTCACTTAACATCTCTACTTCCTTTGAAGAATGATCTCAACCCAAAACGTCACCCATTCCTTCTCTCCAGAGATAAACATAGCACAAAAAGTAAGGAAATTTGTGTTTGGTAGATTATTTCTTTGTTGTAACAATGCTTCTTGGCAATAAATCTTATACCGTTGGAAAGCCTGTTTATTTCCCTTTTAAATGGTGCCACATTTGTAAGGAACATGCATTTGTGGGATGAGCAGCAGAGCTGAGTATATGGGTTGCGCCCATGAAAAATCTGCCAAATCTTCTCTGCCAATGCCAAACAGCTTATTCTGCCATTGACTCTTGTTCGGTGTTGTTTGGTGGATTGGATGATTAAAGTCTGAAGAAACAAGACGTATTGGCAATTTAACAATTTATTCATTTAATAAACAGGAGCCTCAGTAGCGTGTGGAAGAACCATACACAGCCACAACAGCCTGGCACCTCCTCCTCATGCTGGTCACCAGCCTGGTCACACATTGTTGTGGGATGGCATCCCATTCTTCAACCAGCATTTGTCGCAAGTCAGCCAACGTGGTTGTGTTGGTCACTCTGGCACGAACAGCACGCCCAAGCTGATCCCACAAGTGTTCAATGGGGTTGAGGTCAGGACTGCTGGCAGGCCATTCCATCCTCTCCACTCCCAAATTCTGGAGGTAGTCTCTGAGAAACCCTGCTCTGTGGGGGCGAGCATTGTCATCTTGGAGGATAGAGTTCGGTCCCAGACTGTGAAGATATGGGATTGCCACTGGTTGCAGAATCTCATCTCGATATCTCTCTGCAGTGAGATTGCCTCCAATGATGACAAGCCTCGTTTTTCCAGTGAGGAAGATGCCGCCCCACACCATCACACTGCCTCCACCAAAAGATGTTACTCTATCGGTGCAGCAATCAGCATAGCGTTCTCCGCGTCTTCTCCACACTTTGACCCTATGATCCAACTGCCGTAGGCAGAATCTGGACTCATCGCTGAACATAACGTTCCTCCACATGTTCAGGTTCCAGTGCATGTGTTGCCGACACCAGCACAAACGTGCCTGACGGTGAAGGGCAGTTATGGCAGGCCTCCTGGCAGCCCTATGAGACCGGAGATCGGCTGCGTGCAGTCTGTTCCGAATTGTCTGGGTAGAGAGTCGTCGGCCATATCGTCCTGCAAACCTTGACTGCAAATCTGTAGAAGACAGCCTATGGTTCCTAAGTGCTGACAGGGTGAGGAAACGGTCTTCTTCGGGTGTCGTCTTCTTGGGACGCCCACTTCGCGGCCTGTCTCTGACATCCCCCGTTATATGGAACTTGGCCTTCACTTTGGAGATGGCACTAGGACTCACTCCAAATAATGCCACAACTTGGTTTTGCGGAACACCAGCTTGAAGTTGCCCTATCGCACGGGCCCTATCCAGATCAGTCAAACGTGGCATGCCGATTCTTGGAGCAGACACCTACTGACCACTGTAGCAGGGCCCATGCTCACAAATGCTGCCAATCAGGTGCCAATCAGGCACCTGATTGTCAGCACCTGGGGGTACCAGAAGCTCAAAACAAGAGTCAATAGCAACAGCAGAATAAGCTGTTTGGCATTGGCAGAGAAGATTTGGCAAATTTTTCATGGGCGCAACCCATATACTCAGCTCTGCTGCTCATCCCACAAATGCATGTTCCTTACAAATGTGGCACCATTTAAAAGGGAAATAAACAGGCTTTCCAACGGTATAAGATTTATTGCCAAGAAGCATTGGTACAACAAAGAAATAATCTACCAAACACAAATTTCCTTACTTTTTGTGCTATGTTTATATAAGAAAATAACTGCAGATGCTGGTACAAATCGATTTATTCACAAAATGCTGGAGTAACTCAGCAGGTCAGGCACCATCTCGGGAGAGAAGGAATGGGTGACGTTTCGGGTCGAGACCCTTCTTCAGACTGATGTCGGGGGTGGGGGAGAGATGCTGCTTGTCCCGCTGAGTTACCCCAGCATTTTGTGTCCACCCTCTCTACTTCCTCAGAAGTTTGAGAAGATACGGCATATTGCCGAATACTCGATCAAACTTTTACAAGTGTACGATGGAGAACATACTGACTGGCTGCATCACAGCTTAGTTCAGAAATTTGAATGCTCAACAATGAAGGAGGCTGCAGAGAATGGTAGATATTGTCCGGTACATCACAGGTTCTGATCACCCCCTTAACCCCACCACCTTCGAAGGGATGTACATGAAGTGCAGTCTCAAGGTGGCAGTTAACATCAGCAAAGACCCACAACACTCTAGCCATGTTCTTTTTGCTGCTACCTTCGGGAAGAAGGTACAGGAGCCTGAGAACAGTCACCCCCAGGTTCAAGAACAGCTTCTTCCCAAAATAGATGCGTAACCACACCGCACAAACCTCACCACAACCCTACCTCAAGCACATCAACCCCACTAAACCACTATGGACATTGCACAGGTAGACACAAAATGCTGGAGTAACTCAGCAAGAAAGGCAGCATCTCTGGAGAGAAGGAATGGGTCAAGCCCCTTCTTCAGACTGAAGAAGGGTCTCGACCTGAAACATCACCCATTCCTTCTCTGTAGAGATGCTGCCCGTCCCGCTGAGTTACTCCAGCATTTTGTGTCTACCTTCGATTTAAACCAGCATCCGCAGCTCTTTCCTACCCATGGACATTGCACCACTACGGCTGCTCCACATACTTTGCTGGTACAAATCGGAGGTTTTTATTCACAAAATGCTGGAGTAACTCAGCAGGTCAGGTAGCATCTCAGGAGAGAAGGAATGGGTGACGTTTCGGGTCGAGACCCTTCTTCAGACTGATGTCAGGGGGGCGGGACAAAGGAAGGATATAGGTGGAGACAGGAAGATAGAGGGAGATCTGGGAAGGAGGAGGGGACGGGAGGGACAGAGGAACTATCTAAAGTTGGAGAAGTCGATGTTCATACCACTGGGCTGCAAACTGCCCAGGTCCTTCCTTTGCACTCTCATGTTTTAGCTTACTTGGAATAACTGATCATTTATAGTACATTTATTATCGTAGTGGCTACTGCATCTAGTGTGCCTGTAAAGCAGCAGCAAGTAAGAATTTCAAAGTTCTGGTTTATATTAGATGCACATGACTAATAAACACACATCAATCTTCATCTAGAACAAAAACTACATTTATCAAATTAGGCATTAGAGGATTTACTTTACAATGGATGGAATTGGCCCATGGAAGAACTTTTCCATGTTTAATTATATCATTTCTGTCAATTTGAGGATCACCAAATACTGACATAATATAGTAAAAGGAAAAAAGCTCACTATCAACATTTGCAATAAAATTCAAACCAAATTTGATAACTGTTGACTAGACTGAAACACTACATATGTTACATCATTGAGCTGATAACCCTGATTTAAAGCAATATTTCTTGAGGTGGTAATATAAGATATTTGGGAGTAAACCCTCATTATGCCAATTATACTTTATTCTAGTGCTGGATGAAACACTGAGTTGCTCCAGTAAAGACACAATATCAGAGCTAAATGAAAGATGTCTTAAGATTAATGAAGTTTCCCAAATATAGCTGAAACTGCAAACGTAGATCAATAAACAGAAAGCTTTTCCAGAATTTAGTTCAAATGTCCGAGATATTAAATTCAAGGTGAGTCGTGTAGGGAACAATTGAACTGATTTCAGAAGGCTTAAGGTTTAGAAATGACAAGTAACTAACCAGAGTAATAAATGTGTAAATAAATAGCTTACTAGTAAAACTTACCACTTCTTCATCTGACATCTCTCGTCCCTGGATGCTGCTGTTCTCCCGTACAGCTTGCTGGTGCTTTCTTCCCTTGATGTGGCTGAAGAGGTAGACCTCAGAAGTGATCTTTGAAAGAGAAAATGAAAACAGTTAAAGCTCACTGACTCTTCCGAGTTTCTTTCTGATTATGACAGGAATAGCCTCTTCACAAAGGTCACTATCACATCTGAAAAATGGGCAACCTGTCACTTTTCCCACTTTACATCCATCACATACTTACTTTGCAGTTGTTGATGTTTTTAGAAACAGAAGTATGATTAAATACACAAAATGCTGGAGTAACTCAGCAGGTCAGGCAGCATCTTGGGAGAGAAGGAATGGGTGACGTTTCGGGTCGAGACCCTTCGTCACCCATTCCTTCTCCAGTTACTCCAGCATTTTGTGAATAAATACCTTCGATTTGTACCAGCATCTGCAGTTATTTTCTTATATATATATATATGATTAAATACAAGTTCCTAACCTCAGTTAGTAACTCGCCTATCGCCATCTCTCAATCATTTCTGATTGCCCAACTCATTTTTTGTTGAATTAAGGATTCAAATATTACACAAACTATAAGTAGTCAAAACTTCCCTCAAACCTTTACCTTTAGACAAACTTTGTTACATTTGTCCATTTCACCGCAGTAAGAAAAATGCGTAATTAATTTAATTACAAATCTTGAAGTTTCAACTCCATTCTTTTAAACCCTCCTCATTTTACAAAGGAAATAAGATCAATGCTTCAAATTGGGAATTAAGGCCATAAGACCATATGACATAGAAATAGAATTAGGCCATTCAGCCCATCAAGTCTGCTCCACCATTCAATCATGGCTGATCTATTTTCCCTCTCAACCTTATTTAGTTGAGTTTAGAGATACAGCGTGGAAATAGGCCCTTCAAGCCCTTACTTTTATACCAAGCCAATTAACATACAAACCTGTACGTCTTTGGAGTGTGGTAGGAAATCAAAGATCTCAGAGAAAACCCGCACGATCACGAGGAAATATACAAACTTCATACAGACAGCACCCGTAGTCAGGATCAAACCCGCAGTCTCTGGCGCAGAAGGACCTGTAAGGCAGCAACTCTACTGCTGCGCCACCGTGCCGCCCTATTCTCCTGCCTTCTCCCTAGAACCTTCGATGCCCTTACTAATCAAGAATCTATCAATCTCCGCTTTACAAATACCCTATCATTTGGCCTCCAAAAGCTGTCTGTGGCAATGAATTCCAGATTCACCACCCTTCAAACATGTCTTCAAACATCATCCACCTGTCAAAGATAATTCATTGTTACAGTATTTCTTTACGCAGTTTAAAAAAAAATAAAACAATATCCACTATTTGAACCTACCAACACATTGCAGAGTGAACAGTGCTTTTTCCGTTCATAAGGAATTAGTTTGGGGGTGTAGTCAGGATTAGAATGCCTCCCACTGCTGAGCTCAGCTGCTTTTTCTTTTCGTTGTTCTATCTGCTCCATGTGCCTCCGACTGCTTTCATCATGCTGAATAAAAGACAAAACAGGTCACCGACTACAAACAGCACAACAGTTTGCGGTTTTGATTAAATTTAAACTCCAGTACTTTCTTGGAAGTTATTAGCTTGCTAAATCAGAAGCATTTATTTGGTTCTGTATCTGGTTTACATGATACACAAATCAATCTGCGTTTCATTGAAAAAGATCTGATCTGTACCATTAAGGAAGTGTTGTATAAAATCCAATCTAATTAGTTAGAAAGTCAAATAGGACTTTTTGCCTAGTAGCAGGCCCTTTGGCCATTAAACCCTTGCAAACTTTACTGCCTATCTACACAAATCCTATTTACCTACATTAGGTTGTATTCCTTAATGTCCATTCAAGTGGTCGTCTAAATGCTTTTTAAACATTGTAACTATCACCTCCTCTGGCAGCGAGTTCCAGAAATGAACACTCTAAAAAAATACTTTCACCTCAAATCCGCTTCAAAACTAATTCTTCTCACTTAATCCCATGCCCTCTTGTTTTGGATATCCTCACCATGGTAAAAAGATTCTGACTATCGATCGAATATATGTCTTTCATAATTTTATACACCTCTTTCAGGAGAGATTTCAACCTAACTTTCTCCAAGATAAACAAGCACAGACTATCCAATTTCTCCCATAATTAATGCCTTCCAATTCCAGGCAACATGCTCGTGAATCTCCTCCACACTCTCTCCAGTGCAACCAAGTCCTTCTGTTCATCAATATTCCTCAATAACCTATAATTTACTCTATATGTCCTGTTCCATTTGACTGTCCAAATGCATCAACTCTCACTTGTTGGGATTAAATTCCACCTGAAGGAGATTTATGTACAATAGAAACATATTTATACATCCACTTAAACCATATTAGAGGTAGTAATTAAAAAAATTGCAAAGTGTTTTTTTTTGTCTCATTGAAAAGATTCAAACTGGTATTCACTGTGAATATGTGATATTGATAAGAATTGGTTAGGGTTTTCTTAATTACCTTATGTGGAAAAATAATCTGCGCAACGGCTCTACCATGAGATTCCTAAATTTATTTCAGGATTTCATGAGAAATAAACAATGGCTGTGCAAAAATGTAACGGTACACATTGGACTATCTCCTGTGAATAACATGGAACTGACAGCTAGTCAGGATCAGGATACTGAAGTGCGAGTGCTAAAAACAAATTAATTAAGAAGGTTACGCTGGACTTTAATCTATGGCAAGTTCCGATCTTGGAAATAAATGCCACATGGCATATTTCTTGCACAATAACGCAGATACAGTTTTTGTCAGCAAGCACCTTGATATTACATACTGCATACCCTTTTTCAGGATTGCCACTGAGAAGCAAGTCTCAAACCTCAAGTCCTTAATATCTGGTGATTGCACACTAATCAAACAAGAGCTATAATGCTTGCAAACCTTGTATATGAATGATTGTGAAGATCAACAACGATTACTCCATTATGTCATACCTTCAGCTGTATTTTTTTCTGTAGTTCCTCCATAGCTTCTTGTTGTGCTGCGCTGAGTGCCGCTAATCTCTCCTCTCGCTCCCTGCCAAAGGAGTAGCAATCATCAGGAAATAAGCCAGTATGGAGGAAAAGCGACAGGATATAGTGTTTGATTTTTTTTCCCCTAATTGCTATTGTGGGAAGATATGGGGAGGCTTAGTTTTCAGAGGAGCGAGATTTAAACGAGTCACAAAGAGTGAAAATGTATGCCTTTTCGTGTGTTCTGTTATCTAATCATCCTCCACCTTCTTTGAGAATAAGCACACAAGGACCACACTGCCCCACAGTACTGAATATATGTAAATATACAAAATATTTCAAAATAGGGTGCATTTATGGTTACTTTTGTGGGGATCTAGGATTATAAACGTTTAAACATTTGCGCGATAGTCCGATGGACTAAGGTACTATGGCAAAGTGGCATCATCACTAAACCTGCCCCACCATCCACAGCTTCCAGCAACCATAACTGAATTGCAGTCTGGCTCAGAGGAACAGGTCATCCATGTTCCCTGTTTCAGAGTTTAGTTTAGTTCAGAGATACAGAGCGGAAACATGCCCTTTGGCCCACCGAGTCTGCACCCCCAGCGAATCCAGCACATTAACACCATCCTACACTGGGGACAATTTTTACCAAGCCAATTAACCTACAAACCTGTACGTCTTTGGAGTGCGGGAGGAAACGGAGGTTCTCTGGGAAAATCCACGCAGATTATGGCGAGAACATACAAACCCCATAGCCAGGATCAAACCAGGGTCTCTGGCGCTGCAAGTGCTGTAAGGCAACAACTCTACCTCTGAGCCACTGTGTCGCCAAAGGAACTAACTAATCTCCTGACCCACATGTTGCTGCCAGTGAGGCCAACTTATTCTCATCTGGAATATTTTGCTCAGGAGCTGTTCATGTTAAACTAATTGGCCGTAGAATCAGTTTGTGAAGTTTGCCAACCTGGCCCTTTCACGAGCAGCATCTTCTCTTGCTCTCTCTTTCTCTTGTCGTTGTTGTTCAACTCGTGCCTCCTGTTCCCTCCGTTTCAACAACAGTTCCTCCACACGAGCCTGACGTTCTGCCTCCAGTGCTCGTTTGCGTTCCTGCATTCAGACACATTTGTATTCAGATTTTATTTTATCATCTAAAGCAGTCATAACACCAACAAAAAAAATATACTACATATAACAAATTTCCAATATTTATATGCTTTTGCCATACAAGTTCTTTAGAAAGTACGTTTCAACACTAGTTTTCTCTCCTTGGGGGTAGAGAACATCCCTTTGTGCATCAGATATTATCGGGTCTTTAACTTCCACAGAAACCTCATTGCCTTATTTATCTGTGGGGCATCACCTGCACAGCCTCATCTCGTGCTTGCTTCTCTTCTTGCCGACGATGCCTTTCTTCCTGCAATTCATTCAGCCGCTGTTCATACTCTTTTACTTTTGCAAGAACGTCGTGACGCTTGTTCTGCGCTTCCAGTGTGTTGATGAAAGCAATTTCATGAACCTGAAAAGGGGAAAACACATGTGTAGAAAGGAACTGCAGGTGCTGGTTTAAACCGAAGATAGGCGCAAAAAGCTGGAGTAACCCAGCGGGACAGGCAGCATCTCTGGAGAGAAGGAATGGGTGACGTTTCGGGTCGGATTTCTTGATGAGGAAAAACTTTTTCAGTCAGAGAGTTGTGAATCTGTGGAATTCTCTGCCTCAGAAGGCAGTGGAGGCCAATTCTCTGAATGCATTCAAGAGAGAGTTAGATAGAGCTCTTAAGGATAGCGGAGTCAGGGGGTATGGGGAGAAGGCAGGAACGGGGTACTGATTGAGAATGATAAGCCATGATCACATTGAATGGCGGTGCTGGCTCAAAGGGCCGAATGGCCTCCTCCTGCACCTATTGAAAATTGAGACCCTTCTTCAGACTAGAGTCTTTAGAGTTACATCCTAAAGATCTCCCCATTATTCTACATCAGGCCATAACACTGCTGACCACTGCTTGGGATTCATGAACCTACAAAGCAACATCTCTAGAATGATACTGCACCTTGGCTTCTTCCTCCTGTGCTTTTTTTACAATGGCTTGCAGTTGCAATTCTCTTTTAAGTTCAGCATGAAGTAGCTTTTCCTCCATCATTTTTCTCCTCTGTTCCAGCAGCTCCCCTTTCCATTTTCGCACTTCTTTCTCCTAAGGATGTTGAGGATAGGTTAGGCAGTATTATACAAGTAACACTTGCTTTTACTTACATTTGAACACAGAAATGTCGAAGAATGATATGATGAATGTGGAGGTTGGTGGGGTAAAACGCAAGGAACAAGTGAACTCCAATGAATACAGGGCAAATCAACAGGAATCGATGTTAGAAGACTGAGAGGGAGATAAGATTGAAACATACACAATTCTGACACAAATGAAAAGGCTGGATGTGGAGAGGGTATCTTCCCTGGCTCCAAAATCTACAATCAGGGCTCTCGCTCTCAGGATATGGGGCAACATATTTATGATTTGAGACGAGGAGAATCACCTATTCCTACTCCTGTATTTCTAGCTCGTTAGCACTAAGCACTTTGGTTGGGGATATTACTCGAAGCCACAGAGGTTTCTTTTACTCTGATCTACCAGGCTCTGTCTCAACAGCAGAGGACACTTCCTACATCTCCAATGTGGCAGCTCTCTAACTGGCTATTAGGAGCAGTAATTAGTGACTTCTGAGACTTGAAATCAGTGTAAATAGAGGTAGTTTTGCTGTGTTCCATTCACCCATCCATCCGAAAACTAGGGCGGCACGATGGTGCAGCGGTAGAGTTGCTGCCTTACAGCGCTTACAATGCCAGAGATCCGGGTTCTTTCCTGGCTACAGGTGCTATCTGTACGGAGTTTGTACGTTCTCCTCGTGACCATGTGGGTTTTCTCCGAAAACGTTGGTTTTCCTCCAAAGACGTAGAGGTTTGTAGGTTAATTGGCTTGGTATAAATGTAAAAATTGTCCCTAGTGTAGGACAGTGTTAATGTGCAGGGTTCGCTGGTCGGTGCGGACTCGGTGGGCCGAAGGGACTGCTTTCACGCTGCATCTCTAAACTAAACTAAATTGAGACGGCAGGAACTCATAGAATATTTAGAAGGAACATTCAGCTTTTCAGTGTGAGTTCCAATCACATCACAGAAAGAGGTTAAAACCTAACCCACTGTATCATGCACTTCCACAACTAAATTTCATGCACTTCCACAACTAAATTTCTCACAGGCCGGAATAGAAACCATTCTGCTTACCCGCTCCAACAATTTCTGTAGTTTCATAGTTTTCTCTTCTCTTAGTTTCTCACGAAGCTGTTGAGCTTTTAACTGCTTTTCCTCATGTTTCCTTTTTGATTCTGCAATCGTCCTGTCAGTAGGAAATTTGAAAGGCCATATTAGGGTTATTATTGTATCTAAAACCTTATAATTTGCAAATGACAATCACAATACCGAATTACAGCTTAATGGTAATTCTGCACTGTGGTAAGCAATTTAAGTCAGTAATTAATCTTAGTCACATTTTCCGCGATGGTGAGGAAAGCTTCTCGTGCATCTGGATGGCGTGTCCTGGTGGTCGTGCTGGCTCTTCCTCCACAATATCCCCCCACGATGTGCTCTGGCGCCAAGGTTCACGTGCTGAGAACAGAATAATAATAAACCTTTGTGTAAAAAATCCAGCTGTGACCATGTTATTTCTCAGTAGGCTCTGGCAAAACCTTAAACTGTCTTTTCCTTTCAGGCGCTGCATCCAAAGCATTGCCTGTGGTTGTTTGGAAAGGTGCCATGAAAAGGGAAGCAGGTGGAAGAGTGAACCAGTGATTCGCAAAAGGGATGGTCCCTTTCAAATGCCAAAGGAGGAAGGGAATGGAAGAGACACCAGATGGTGGCATCTCGTTGAATGAGTCAGTGAGATTTCTAGATGATCCATTGAATATGGCGACTGGCGGGATGGAAGGCAATATATTCACTGAGGGGAAAGGGGTCGGGCTAGGACATCCATGAGACCGTGTCAAGATCTGATGGATGAGAAGCCATGGAAACATATTGTGGAATGTGTTATGACCTGCACAGATGCAACAGATCTGAATAAACTGGCAGAACCGAAATGGAGTGCGAACAAGGAAGGCGGTAGGATAGATGTCGGAGAGCGAATTAACATCAGTCTGAAGAAGGGTCTCGACCCGAAACGTCACCCATTCCTTCTCTCCAGAGATGCTGCCAGCATTTTTTGTCTACCTTCGAATTAACAACAGGGATGAATTACTAACCATGATCCAATCTCCAGAGAGGGTCAGAAACCTATCAAGGTTGAAACTGGTGCTCAAGAAACAATCAGATATTCCCAATGAAAATAAAAATCAGCAAAACATTCTTTTTTTTAAACTTATCTAGTTTTTAAAATTTGACCTTCAGGAGAAAGATGCTATTCACATCAATCTGTCCTCGCCAACAGAACCTGGTCTCAGGAACATAATATTGTCTGACTCTTCTAGGCACTTGTCAAGCATAGTTGTGGGAAATTCAGGAGGAAATTAAGTTGTGCAAATACCATCCGATGCTCAATAAAATTACAAACAAAAGAATAAGAGGAAGATGGAATCTTGGCTGCCAACAATATTGGCATTCAAACGCTTTCACCCCAGACCACAGGTTTAGGATTAAATGGCTGTCACTTCCCAACAGTTATTTGTGGGCCGTCCATGTTGAAACAAAAGACAGTGAACTCTCGTTTAGTCAAAGTACAAATACAGATAACAAAGCTATGAAGCACGTACCTTCATACTCTGCCAGCACATCATTCCAGTCCAGATTTTGGGATTGGGCCGAGAGACCACAGAGAGATAAGCTGCCGCTACTCATGTTGGCCTACAAAAAAAAGGATTTGACAGACTTTTTTGGCAATTTGAGTGCACAAATGGAACCATTCTATTACAAATTGAGCTGAATTACCTGCCAGAGATCTTACCGAAACAACATTTAATCTCTCAAGTAATGAAGAATCCAAACCAAGCTGTTCCAATCCTCAAAATACCTGGACAGCAGTGTGTTCCTCTTTGAGATACTTATTACATCTTTTTGACATTTTCTGAACCATGCATTAAAAAAAAAAGACCCATCTATCAAATGGGTATGGAAAGATGCTTCTTAAACTGTAAATTTCTTAAAAAGCATATAGATATGTAAGCAAATTGAAGAAAGGTCCAAGAGCAATAACATTTTTTAGTTGTTGGGGATCAATAGTGACCAGGATTGCCTTGCGAAAGTGTGTCCAAGATTTGTTTTTAGATAACGTGCAAGGAGTCCTACTGGAGATGGGGCAGTACTTGACAGTATTTTGGGAAATTCAACTGAATAAATTGTGGATGGGGAACACTTTCAGAACACTGACCATAATTTTGCAGGATGGCAAAATAATTTATAGTTCAGAAATGATTTTGTACATATGGTACTCCACTCTCTCTGACACGGGAATGAAGATAAGTATACCAATAACAATAGAAGAATTCTATTATGACCCTGCCATAACCTGAAGACAACCTGTATAAATATATCCATCAGAGTTCCCAAAAGGGCCTTCAATAATATAATTAGAATACAGAAAAAACACTTAGCTGCATTTGAATTTATTACACTACAATTCAGGCATGTGAGTGAGGTAAAAAAAAGAGGAAAAGAGTCGAGCGCTTGCGCGAGGCGTACAGCGAGGGTCAAAAAATTGGAAAATGTACACACAAAATTACCAGTTTCAAGCCTCTTTTAGTGCATTTCAAAGTAAAGACAGACATTACAAAATAATGGGAATACGTCACTGTATACTAATAACATTTTATATTATTTTAATTAATTTAGTTATATAATCTTGCACTGAAATTTAATATTTACTCACTACAGTTGCACCACTGATTGTCTGGCACTCTTAGTTCCAGAGCTTTGCTGGTTTATCCAGCCGGCCACGGAAGTTGGCTACGGGGATAGATGTGCTGGCTCCAGATGGGCTGGAGTTCCAGAGCCCCAGCTGCAGGTTGCAAATTCAACCCACCGATCGGCCGTGGAAGTCCCGGTGAGGTCGAGATTGGCTGCCTTGCCCAGCCTAGGCGCCACATTTTCGGGGAGACTTCCAAGGCGGGGGGATTTCAAGTGGGCTCTCATAATTTTGTCCTGATTTCAATGATTAGCGGCTATTTCTCGCGGAACCCCTAGTGACCTCTAGCGGAACCCTAGAGTTTATTTTCTTTCTTTTTTTCGATCCAATTTCTCCGTTGGTTAACGCGATTTTGGCAACGTGAAAAACACGGAAATCATGCAAAAAGCGGGGAAAATGGATTTTAAAAACGCGGAAATCCGCGGAAAATTCACATGCCTGACAATTATCTGGAGTGAGAAAACATTCCAGAAAAGTTACGTTATTTCCACCATTTTGCACCACCATTTTGCGAAGCAAAACTACACAGAACCTGGGGCATTGCAGGTTTGATTTTTAGTTGTTGTTGTAATAACTCATCTCAACAGGGCTAGCACCTGCATCAGTGGAATTAGTCTGACCAATGTTCTTGAACTTGTTTAGATCACTAATCATTGATGCCTGGTGAATTTATGAACATCTAAACAACCAACCTGTATGTATTTGGTATCTGAGTTATGAAGCAGGAATGCAGTCGTGGTTTGAGTTGTATTAATTTGCCAATTTCAGGAAAAGGTGTAAAAATTGATCATATCGGTGAAGGGTAACTAGAATAGTTCTTTGGAGAAGCACTCTGACCGTACTCACTGCGAACTCGCTTTCAGCATCAGTCTCCAGATTGATGTCATTATTTTCCTCTGCTTGAATTTCTCTTGTCAATTGCTCCTCCTCGGCAATGGCGTTAGCGATTGCTTCTTCGTTCTCCATTTCCAAACGGTTTGCCAGCTCCTCTCCTTTGGCAAGCACTGCGGCCATAGACTGCTGCAGAAGAAAACAATTGTGTTTACGCAGGTCATCTGCAAAACCTCTTGTGTGACATTTACAAGAGTAACAGGCATCAAGAAGCCAGGCTCCTCCTTTGGTAGATGATATTGTGTTCGAGATAATATGGGTTAGTTCGGGTCATAATGAATTTCTCTTTTTCACAAACTCAAAATAGTACAAAAAGTTTAAGAGTTGTATAATATAGTACTTATTTCTACAGATACAGAGTAGTACCATGCTCTGGAATAAGCCACATCATTACAGTTTGCATTGCATGAGTGATTTGACGTTAATTGATAATCCATCCGTTCAAGTATAGGTAATCAAGTATTAGATGAGAAGACAGAAGTTTATTACACTGCTCCAAACAATTTTTCCAGGTGGAAAGTATTAACGACTGAACATTGGAAGGATCAGCTGGTTCCAAAATAAATACTGATGTGATTAGGAGCAATGAATTTGACTTATGAAGAAGGGTGACAAATAATACAAAGCTGCCAGAAAAGTACTCGTGCTGCTCTCAAGATCAATAGAGTGTACAGTAAATCTTATGGGAAAAATAGAATTTTATTCCCGTTAAACATTGAGCATTAGGCAATTTCATAATCTCAATTGATCAATATATTCTCTTTGTGCTTCTCTTACATTCAAGATGAAACATTTTCCAATTTGGCATACAAGCATGTGTACATGCCAACTTCTTGATGAGGACCTAGATTTAGGAACTCATTGAAATGGATTAAGTGCTATAATCTCAGAACAAGGTAAACACCTTTAATCCATTTTAAAAAACCCCACACAAAGTGCTGGAGTAACTCAGCAGGTCGGGCAGCATCTCGGAAAATATGAATAAGTGATGTTTCGGGTCAGGTCCCATCTTCAGACTGATAGTGGTGGGTGGGGTGGGGGGAGAGAACTGGGAGAGAGGTGGGGCAGGACTACGTTTGGCAGGTGGTAGGTGGAGAAAGGTAGAGGGGGGGGTTGATTGGCAGATGGTTGAACAAAGGTCAGAGAGGAAAACACAAAAAGTGTGAGATAAGGTTAGAAGAGGTCATAAAGTCATGTGATTTGAGTAGAATTAGGCCATTCAGCCCATCAAGACTACTCCGCCCTTCAATCATGGCTGATCTATCTCTCCTAACCCCATTCTTCTGCCTTCTCCCCATAACCTCTGACACCTGTACTAATCAAAAATCTAACTCTGCCTTAAAAATATCCACTGACTTGGCATCTACAGCCTTCTGTGGCAAAGAATTCCACAGATTCACCACCCTCTGACGAAAGACATGACTCCTCATATCCTTCCTAAAAGAACGTCCTTTTGACCTCTAATCCTAGACTCTCCCACTAGTGGAAATATGGAAACTAAGAGGTGCAAACTGTGAAGCCAGAGGAAATGAATATAGGTGGAACAGAACAGGAGGAGGGGGAAGGTGAGAAAGATGGATTTCCAGGTGGGGCACAGGTGAATCCAGGTGGGGAAGAGAGGGGCAAATCCTGGTGGGAACAGGGAAGAGAGGGGTTGAATCTTGGTGGGGCACAGGCAAGAGAGGGGCAAATCCTGATGGCCACAGGGAAGAGGTGAGGGGGCAACGAACTGTTAAAACCTGTGTTTAATTCACTCTTTTGCATAACTCCCCATCCTTCGGTGCTGAGAGGATTCCGCATGCTGGAGCGTGGTTCTACACACACCCAAGGCATCATTTGCAGCTCAACCAAACTTTGCATCTGAACCTCAACCTAAACTTTTCTGGCAAGGAAGCCTTCTGATGAAGAGGATATCATAGACCCAGTAACAAATTCACACAACAGATCCAGATCAGTAAAGGGGTCCCATCTAATTTATTTCCTTCTCAGCACAGGTACTTAGAAGTACCTTTTGAACCTTTCTCCAATTGAATTAGCACAGAGAAAGAATGACATATGGGGGTTATGTTCCAATAATTCAGTGCTACCACTCAGGATACAACTCATAAGGACCCATTATGTCACTGGAGTTACAAAACTTTTTTATAATCAGCTCCCTAATCCTATTGTACTCTAACTTTATTCTTGTGCCTGAAGCAAAGTTAACATTAGTCCATCATGAAATTAAAAAAATTCACTGCAAAACAGATTTTCACCACTGAAGTGCAGGGGATATGATTCAATATACAAAACTTATTCTTTCCAAAATAAAAGTCGCCTAATTTAAAAATGCATTTATCCTATAACTGACCACAATAATTTATCAGGCATGGCACTTTGTTCACTGGACAGTTGACACAACATAAAATGGACGTTTTCTTAGGAGAGGTTTTTACATGGCTCACTTGAAAAACAAAATATTAAACAATTTTGTAATGGTTAGGCAATTTTTATAATGGAACTTCAGTGAAACGGAATTGGGAAATACAAGTGATTGCTATCTTCTGTACAATTGAATTCCAAAAACATTAGGAAAAATGACTGCAATAGGCAGTTAGGGATGGATGGTAAACACTAACCAAACTAGAAATTAGCATTAAAATACTAGCTGCCTGACCACTGAGTTACTCCAGCATTTTGTGATATCTTCGAGCCATACTAGAAATATCCACACTCCACAAATTAAAAAATTCAGCACATCATGGAGAAAGAGTTTAGGGAGAAAGGACAAAAAAAACTGGAGAAAGTAGAACATTTTAGGTTTCAAGATTTCTATAGATAGTTATTTAGAACAAATATGGTACTTTAATCATTATATATCCGCAGTTTGCAATATTTTTTTTTTTATTAAAAAAAATATATATATACATATTATTTTTATTGCTTTTTCAAATAACATACAAAAACATTTAACATAACATAAAATAACATAACATGGCACATCAACAGCAATGTCACTTTTAGGCACCTAAAGGCACTTTAAATATAAAGGAAGTAAGGCACGTTTCTGCTATAGTACATTATATATAAACTGCTCCCACCTTCAATAACCTAACCAGACAATAATCACAATGAAAATAAAGACAGTCAGCAGTTCACTACAAGGCCTCAGTAAAATCTTTCCCCTCCAGAAATTTCATAAACGAGCCCCAAATCTTTTCAAAAGTGTCGTATTTCCCCTTAACTATATATGCAAGTTTCTCCAAAGCAAGACACCGCAGTAATCCATCAACCCAGTCTGCAATATTAAGAGTTTTTGGAACAATTTATTTTAACTGGAACATATTCACCTAATCTATTCAGGAAAATTGGATTTTCATAATCTTAAAATGTCAACTTGATACCGTTTACAAGTGTTCATTCCGGTTGTGTTATTCTGAACTCTGAGCCCCTGCTGTCAACAGTAACCTTGTGCTATTGCCCTGACTGTCAGCATTGTTTACATAGACCTACATCCTTTAGGCTTTTTCACCAAACAGCTGAGAGACAACAGACATAACCCTTTCGTGAATTAGGTTAAGAGTGCCTTATCAACATGGGGATGTGTGAGGAGGTAAAAGGATTGGCCCCTTATTAAAGAAAGATAACATCAGGTCGTATTGAAAAACAACATCAAAGTAAATCTGTAAGATCTTTAGGATAACTATACATCAAATTAGAAATATTTTGATTTTCATTATTTTCACACTATAAATTGCTTTGTTTGTTTCCTCTCCAACTATCTTCCTTAATCGACTAACCAGGCAGCTCTGCAAACATTGGAGTTACCTCAGCAAACCTGGACTCACCTGAACAGAGATGCTTCCTTTTCCCTATCCATTCTATCCCCATCCTCTCTGCAACCTAAAGTTAACTTGCTTTCTCACTTTTCTCAGTTCTGCTGGAGTCTTTAACCTGAAATAGAGTCATAGAGTCCCACAGTACGGAAACAGGCCCATCTATTCCCTGCCAACCAGATGCTCCATCTAAGCTAGTCCTACTTGCCTGCATTTGGTTTATATCCTACCAAACCTTCCCTATCCACATGTCTTTTACATATTGTTATTGTACCTGCCTCAAATACCTCTTCTGGCAGCTCCTTCCATGTACCCACCACCTTCTAGATGAAATAGTTGCCCCTCAGGTTCTCACCTTAAATCTACACCCTGTGGTTCTTGATTCCTGGGTAAAAGACTATGCATCCACCCTATCTATTCACCTTGTGATTTTACACATATCTATAAGATCACCCCTTAGCCTCCTACATTCCAAGGAATAAAATCCTAGCTTGTCCATCGTGTAGCTCAGCCCCTGTCCTTGAGTCCTGCTTACATCCTCGGAAATCTTCACAGCACTCTGTCCAGCTTTATGACATCCTTCCTCTAGCAGGGTGACAAAATTGAACACATACTCCAATTGCGGCCTCACTAACACCTTGTAAAACTGTAACTCTTTCTCTTTCTCTTTCCATGGATGCTGCCTGGCCTGCTGGGTGTTTCCAGCCTTTTCTTTGTTTAATTTCAGGTTTTCTGTGTCTGCAGCATTTTTGATTTTCTGTTCCTACTTTCCATTGTCCTATCTGTTTATTTTTAACTTGAGTCATGCCCTTCACTACCTGGTTCTCAACTCTTCACTCAACCGTCCCAAGTAAAACAAAGTTATGGCCAAACAGAGCCATATTGCTGTTATAAAGGTCTGAATCATTGAACTAAAATAACTTCAGTCATTTGACTGTGACATGGCCAAAGCACAAATATTTAATTCCTCCACTGGATTTGCTTTTTCTGTGCTAAATGTAGAGAAAATGAGCCTTGTGTCCTCAACATAATATCGAGAGGAGGAAAATGGCATGGTGTGGTTAGAAGAGAGCTGTTTTGTATGGGAACAATTAATCCATACATTGTATTCCAGACACCTTTAAATGTTATGTGTTATTTATTTTGACAGAATTTTCTATCGTGCCACAAAGTCAATCTTCAGTCAAAGTAAATGATAAGGAAATAACAATGGGTCTATTCAGTGCCCCAAGGTTTTATTTGAATTCTTCTAGTAATTCAACATATAGGAATGTTCTCACCACAGACAAAATCAGATATATTATTTCAGTACTGTCATGCGTATAGCCTCAATTTTTCCCCACAGTAAATTCAGGATGATCTCATCACTGATAGTGTTACAGAGATGTTCCCCAAGAAACACTCAAACTGTAACAATCAAAAGGACTTTATACCAGTTGCTAATATTGCAAATAACTTTTCAGTACATCTCTGCTCATCACATCTCTTGCGACTCTCTGCAAAGTGTGCTGGAATAAATCACGTTGACAAGCAATAGTTAATTATTCACCACAGTGATATATATTCAATAAAAGATAAAGAAAAAGCGAGGAACAGTGAACGAACAAACTATTATTCAAAATGTGTGTTCTTCACATAATTTGATGTGTGACATCCAGTAAAATTCTGGATGCCACACATTCACTCTTTGTGAAAGTTGAAAAAGCTTAAGAGAGGGTGAAGTGAGGAATTAGTAAAATGCTCCTTGGGATGACATCTTTGGTTGTGAGAATAGGCAAGAGATACTGGGGTTGCCTTCCTTGCATCACGGTTGCGAGGGGACCTGATGAAAATATCAAAAATAATGAATGATATCGGCAATGTAAATGGAAAGCAACTGTTCCCACTGACAGAGCAAAGAACCAGTGGATATAGATATGTCCGCAGTAAGTTCCATAACAACACCAAACTGAGCCAAAATTCCCACTGCTATCGTTTTAATGGTTGAATCAGTTATTTTTACAATCCCTGGATGTGATACTCAAGAGTACTATTGGAACCATGGAAATTAGGACCAGCTAGAAAACCATATCACTACATCAGAAAATGCTGGAAATAGCGAGAAGAGGAACAGAGTTAATGTTTTAGGTCAGAGTCTTTGTCAGGATTGGGTAAGAGAAAAAAGAAACTTATTAAGCTGTAGGGAGGGTGGAGGGAAGATTTTTTAATAGGGCAAAACTAGGGTGGTCATGAGATAACCAGCAAACAAGTTCTCTGGTCAATGAGTGAATGGAAGTATTTGGAGAGTGAGAATATAGACAAAAGAAAAGTTAAATGCATAGTGCAAAGCAGAATAACATGCCCCACAGGTCAGGAAAAGGTAAATAAGTGGATAAAACAGTCGTCTATTCAATTTCCACAATGTTCTCACCTTCACATGACCATCTCAGACTCCTCCCGACCTTTTTTATGTCTCTATCTCAGGCGATGTTAGGTACGAACATCCATTACAGCCCACCGACTCCCATAGCTATATTGACCACTCTTGCCTCACCTTGCATCGTGTAAGGACTCTTTTCCATTCTCTCAGATCCTCCATCACAATTGGAGTTTCTCTAATGATGAGACTTTCTGTCCAGGTCCCTGTAAAATATTATCCTTCTTCTTGAACCGGGACTTCCCCTTTACCATTGTTAACAAAGCCCTTGACAGCAGATCATAATTTCTTGTGTTCTGCTCACACCCCCTCTCCTCTCCCGTACAGGCCAGGAGAGAGTTCCCCTGGTCTTCACTTCCCATCCCATCAGTCTCAACATTCAATTAATCATTTCCGTTATCTTCAAAGAGAATCCACAACCCCAAATAATCCTTCCCCTCTTTCCCTTTTAGCGTTTTGTTGGGATTGTTTCCTTTTGCGACTCCCTGGTCTACTCATCTGTTCCCACCAAACACTCCTTACATACTGCACTTTCCCTTGCTAATGGAGGTGATGCAACACTTGACCTCCCTTCTCTTCCCTTCCCATCATATCATATCATATATATACAGCCGGAAACAGGTCTTTTCGGCCCTCCAAGTCCGTGCCGCCCAGCGATCCCCGTACATTAACACTATCCTACACCCACTAGGGACAATTTTTTTTTTTTTTACATTTACCCAGCCAATTAACCTACATACCTGTACGTCTTTGGAGTGTGGGAGGAAACCGAAGATCTCGGAGAAAACCCACGCAGATCACGGGGAGAACATACAAACTCCTTACAGTGCAGCACCCGTAGTCAGGATCGAACCTGAGTCTCCGGCGCTGCATTCGCTGTAAAGCAGCATCTCTACCGCTGCGCTACCGTGCCACCCACCAAGGACATAAACAGTCTTTCCACATGAAGCAGCGATTCACTTATATTTCTTCCGAGCAAGTGTGTTGCATTCAGTATTCCCAATATGGTGCCCACTAATTCAGAGAATCCAAATGCAAATTGGAGACCGCCTTGTGGAGAACTTATGTTCAGTCTGCAGTAGTGATCCCGAGCTTCCTGATGCCTGCCACTTTATAATCCTCCTTCCCACTCCCACTCTGAACTATTGGTTTATGGTCTCCTATGCTGTTGGAATGAGGCCCAATCCAAGCTTGAGGACTAGCACCACATCCATCCGAGCACATTGCAGTCTTCTCGACTCAATGTTGAATTCTACCACCTCATATAACTTGGCACAGCTTGTTTGTTTTTATCCCTTTATTTCACACCTGACTACCCTGTTTATTGCGACTCCTATATTCTCACCTTTCCTATTCATTTGTCCATATTCTTACTCTTTCACTGCCTGCATTCACTCACTAACCAGACATTACTTTTACAGTTGATCTCCAGTCACACCAGTTTCCCCATATTAGATACCCGCTCACACACTTTCCCCACAGCTTAACAAGTTTCTCTCCTTCCCAGTTCTAGCGGTTTTAGACTTGAAATGTCAACGGTTCCTTTTCCTGCCATGACCTGCTATTTCCAGCATTTTCTGTTTTTGTATTAGATATCCACCAGCTGATTTTTTATCACACCATCAACCCACCCAATTTAGCAAGTGACACAGCGTTCAGTGATTTCTATTACGGTTATATGAAATCATGAATAAAAATTCCTATTTTTAATCAAATAATCCCATGTTCTAAAGTAGAAGTTTACAACCATTTTAGGAATGAAAGCTTCATTTATTAATGCATTGTAAAATATACACTCCACCGCATTTACCTCCAATCATAAATGCTTAACAACATCACAGGTCACGTCTTTTAGGGCACTACGGTTAGTATCACCTAAGCTGGGACCATATTTAGCTTTTTTTCCTTGTGAATTTTCTTACCAAATTACCTTAAAGTTAACGCCTATAATACCAGTACCACGCACCGTAACTATCACCCCCACATGCAGTGATGCATCCTAGATTAGAAATTACAATGCCAAACATATGCAACCTTCAATGCATAACACAGTCTTCTGGAATTTTGTGTTTCAATATTGTCTTATAAATATATTTCCTATAATACTTTCCTCAGCTCCTTGGTTATTAGAGATTCAGAAAATCATAACTCCTGCATTCTTCAAAGGAGCCAGCCCATAATAATTTCCTCATAACTGAGCATGGGAGTTTGCTTTACAAAAAATAACTACCACAGTGTGTGCATAGTTTGTTGAAAACGGCAGGGCACGTTGAAAGAAAATGAGTAAGACCGTACAAGATTCTGTGCTTAATAATTTAGATTTTTTTTTTTTTTAGATTTAGAGATACAGCGCGGAATCAGGCCCTTCGGCCCACCGAGTCCGCGCCGCCCAGCGATCCCCGCACATTAACACTATCCTACACACACTAGGGACAATTTTTACATTTACCCAGTCAATTAACCTACATACCTGTACGTCTTTGGTGTGTGGGAGGAAACTGAAGATCTCGGAGAAAACCCATGCAGGTCTCGGGGAGAACGTACAAACTCCGTACAGACGGCGCCCGTAGTCAGGATCGAACCCGAGTCTCCGGCGCTGCATTCGCTGTAAGGCAACAACTCTACCGTTGCGCCACCGTGCCGCCCAATGGAGGCACTGTGGCGGCGCAGGCTGGTGGAGCTGCTACTTCACAGCGCCAGAGACACAGGTTCGATCCTGACCTCATGTGCTGTCTGTGTGGAGTTTACACATTCCCCCTGTGACAGTGTAGATTTCTTCCGGGTGCTCCAGTTTCCTCCCACATCCCAAAGATGTGCGGCTTTGTAGGTGAATTAGCCTTTGTAATATTGCCTCTGGTGTGTAGCGAGTGTGTAGAACAAGTGTGAACAGGTATCAATAGTCGGTGTGGAGTCGGTGTGCAGAAGGGGCTGTTTCCATGCTGCATCTCTAAACGCAACTAGCAAAAGCACAAGAAGAATTGTAGGTGTTGCTATAGTACGAGTTCAGCTGCTTAAGAATTGTAAGTTTGGAGCTTAAACATTAGAGTTTAACTCGATTGTTCTTACATAGAGCCGGTATTGACTGGGCAGCTGAATGGCCGTTGTTTGTACAGTAATCCTTCTGTGAAACAAGGTAAAGGAGTAGACCATTCATCATCAAACATGTTCCACCCATTCAATTAGATTAACTCCATTCACTCAACTTGGGTCAGTGACCCTTACCTACTGAGCCTAACAAATACCAATCTCAGTTGTGACCCTCACAACTCCTCACCTCTAACCTCAACAGATGCTTGGGGGAAGAACAATGCAAACGTACCACTATCCCTTATGTTAAAATTCATTCCTTCCTGACATGACTCCCTCTCAAACTTCAACAATGCTGCTCTTCGCATTTGATGGCTCAGAAAGGACCCGAGAAAGCAAAAGCCCAGTCAATTGGTGGAGAGAAATTAATTTGCTGAAATTCCTTGCCTTCGACTGAATATTACCAAAATCAGTTGACCTCCACATGAACTAGGAATCAGACTAACAATTTAACATCTCATCCACGGCACGGCGCCTCAGAACATTAGTTTAGATTATAAGATTAAACATGATATGGGGCTTAAGTGTTCTGACCTAGAAGTGAAGGTACCACCAAATGAACCAGCCGGATACTTTAAATTTAAACATATCTACAGAGCAGATTTCAAATTCACGCAAATATATTTATATTCTAATACATCCTTCGCATAAATAAATTTGTGGTTTACATGTGCATATGTAATAAAGATGTAATAAAGCTAGAGGAAACCATTTAAAACACTTCATGAGTAATGTGTAACTTTTTTTTGTTTTTAAATAAATGTGGGATGATTCCATTAATAACAAGTAATTGAGAAAATGAGAGATAAAGCATTTGTCATTAATTAACCTGACTTCTGTTACTGGTGTTCACACATAGTCTAAACACAGTTTCTTATCTGAAGCCCCTTAGATATATTTTCTAATGCCATAGAGAACCTGCAGCCTTTTTAAATTTGTAATAGTCTCGTAGACAATTAAATTGCAATTAATCTTCATATTTTAAATAGGCCTTCAAATTTTAGCATAAGTATTGACAATTCCATCTTGAAGAGAGCCCGAGACCAAATTCTTGGTACTTAGCACTCATTAACCCATTAAATGACAATCCTCTAAAGAGCCAATTAGATGTACAAAAGGTCCACAGAGTATTAACAATTAGACCTTAAAAGATACAAATCAACGACAAATGCAGCTCAATAATATTCAAAGGTTGCGGTTTTATATTCAGCACAGCTTCTACATGGCTCGGTCCACGGGAACTTGGCGCAATTCAAAGTATGTTACAATAGTTCAACAGTAATCTACACTAATTCCCCACAAGGCAATAAAAGACTCCTGTCGACTGATTGGAGGCCTGAAAATTAGGTGTTCTATTAATAAAGAGGAGGCTTTCATTTTACCAAGTACCAGAGGACTTATAAAGATTAATAATGTCTCCATCCTGTTCCATAATCTCCTCTGTTTCCTTTCAATTCTTTCCATCCCCCTCCCATACATTTGCAGACATGGTTTGAAATGAAAACGTAGTTTACCACTGGCAATGTTGCTGCCCACATCTCCCATACTCATGCCTTTGCAAGGCTTGATCTCCATTTTATTTATATATATATATCTGCTGAGACTAGAAACCTTCACAGGTTGGTTGTGGTAGATTGGAAAAACATTAAAGATCATGGATAGACACAAAAAGCTGGAGTAACTCAGCGGGTCAGACAGCATCTCTGGAGAAAAGGAATAGATGACATTTCGGGTCGAGACCCTTCTTCAGAAGAAGTCCTTTGCCTTCAGAAGAAGGGTCTTGACCTGAATCATCACCTATTCCTTTTCTCCAGAGATGCTGTAGGACCTGCCGAGTTGCTTCAGCTTTTTGTGTCTATTGCCAGTTTAAACCAGCATCTACAGTTCCTTCTTACACATTAAAGATCATGGCTTGCATTTCAAGAAATAATGCACGATTAACAACAAATATACATTCATTTCAAGGCACAAGGAAACAACAGAAAATGCGGCTCATCCATGCATTGCAAGATAAATTAAATTCTAAGGAAAAGGATTACGAAGTTGCCAGCAGTTGAAGTTTGGGACCATTTTCTAATTCAACTAGATGGCCAGAAAAATAGAAAGAGTGAAGTGACAGGAAGCCAGCAAAATAAATTAAAAAAGACTAAAAACTTTGGAAGGCATGGAAAAAGAAAATGACTAACAATGACAAACTACCAGAGGGGCCCTTACAGATAGAGGTGGGACAATTTACAATGGGAAATAAGGAGATGGCATGGGAAATCAATACACTTTCTGAAGTATTGGAAAAGCAAGAGTCCTTTGCCTATGAGGAAGTACAAGAAATCAGTGTTATTAATTTCTCCAGTCTATAATGAGCAGTGATTTACATCCAAGAGTTTTGAAAGAGGTGTTTATGGAGTTAGTGGATACTCTAGGTATCATCTTCCAAAACTCTATAGGTTCTGCAATGGTTCTTCCAGATTGGAGGGTAGCAAATGCCCTTTAGGAAATGCAGGTGAGAAGACAAGGAACGACTAACCTATTAGCTTGACGATGGGAGTGGGAAGAGTTCTGAAATCGATAATAAGGAAAATGATAACAAGACAATCAGTAAATAATAAAAACTCTCAGTCCACACCAATGTATTAACCCCAATTCCACACCCTTCAACCGTTTCACCAACCTCCTGTGCTGGACCTAATTAATAATAAATAATACGATAATCAAACACTTGATGTCCAGTACAGCACAGAAATGGGGCCTTCAGCCCACAGACCTGTTTGCTCATCTACACTAATCCCATTTGCCAGAAATTGGACAGCATCATTCTATGCCGTGTTATTTAAGACTGTCTAAATCTCATATAGTAATTGTATCCACCACACCCTCCAACAGCATGTTGCAGACATCAACCAATCTTTGTGTAAAATAAAATTTCCCAAAAGATGCCTTTAAATCACCTATCTCTCACCTCCAAACTATGCTCACTTGATTTAGTTTAGTCTGAAGAAAGGCCCCAACCCGAAACATCACCTATCCATGTCTTCTAGAGATGCTGCCTGACCCACCGAGTTTCTCCAGCACTGT
The DNA here is from genome assembly GCF_053455715.1 of Rhinoraja longicauda. Lineage (NCBI taxonomy): Eukaryota > Metazoa > Chordata > Chondrichthyes > Rajiformes > Arhynchobatidae > Rhinoraja > Rhinoraja longicauda. The sequence continues at coordinate 7,753,196 of NC_135990.1, forward strand.
GTGTTCAACAAAAGCTTCCAGCATCTGCAATTTCTTGTGTCCCCATGGGGAAAAAATGAGGTTAGTTAAAATAAAACAGAAATACTGAATATTTTATTAAAGATGGAAAATTGAGAAGTGATTATACTCAAAGGGATTGAGTGTTCTTGTGCACAAGTAACTGAGAGCTAGCATGCAGTGGGCAACTGGTATGGGAAAAAAAATGATTCACTGCAAGAGGATTTGAGTACAAGATTAAAGATTATCATTGAGCACATTTTTTATAATTACAAGAATTTTGTTTTGGAACAATGATCAACACGTGGTATTCAATCCCATTCATATTAATTTGTCTGTTATGCTGTCCATATTACTTTACAGTCAATGCAAATCTATATGTATACAATATTAGAATATTAATATGTACAATTGTCTTAATATACTGCTTCAGTTTGCTTAAATTTGAGATAAAGAATAAAAAGGCTGATTAAAAAAATGCATGTCATAACATCACAGTGAACTGGAAAAGGTCTAATAAGATAGCCAGTGAAATATTTGACAAGCAGCCTGCAGATTATAGTGGGGTGCCACAGTTTCTATTCTTTGCCATGAATAATCTTTTGCCATTCTATATGCTGTTTTCAATTACAGCTGCAGGCATAAAATTAGATACTACAGGTATACACCGATCAGCCAAAACATTATGACCACTGACAGGTAAAGTGAATAACATTGATTATCTTGTTACAATGGCACCTGTCAAGGGGTGAGATATATTTGGCAGCAAGTGAACAGTCAGTTCTTGAAGTTGATGTGTTGGATGCAGGAGAAATGGGTAGGATTAAAGACCTGAGCGACTTTGACAAGGGCCAAATTGTTATGGCCAGATGACTGGGTCAGAGCATCTCTGAAACGGCAAGGCTTGTGGGGTGCTCCTGGTCAGCAGTGGTGAAAACTTACCGACAGTGGTCCGAGGAGGGACAAACCACAAACCGGCGACAGAGTGTTGGGTTCATCGATGCACGAGGGCAACGAAGGCTATCCCGTCTGGTCTGAACCGACAGAAGGTCTACTGTGGCACAAGTCACAGAAAATTTTAATGGTGGTCACGGGAGGAATGTGTCACAATACATAGTGCATCACACCCTGCTGCTTATGGGGCTGCACACGGAGGACCAACAGCATATTAGGCAGGTGGTCATAATGTTTTGGCTCATCAGGTCATAATGTTTTGGCTGATCGGTGTATATGTAGCCGACACTGTCTTCTGCCTGACCATTTTCCAAGAGTCATCTATGTATGGTGATGCCTTTACCTCACAAATCATTATGTGAATATCGTTTGGGATGTCAGAGGTATGTGGAGGTAAAACTGCTGCATCAGAGGTTTAATTAAGATGTTAATGCAAGTCAATGCTAAAGCTATCATAATAGTCATTTTTTTGAAGGAAAGGAAGACATTCAGATTGAGTCTTTGATTATCATTCATCCCCAATGAAAAACATAAAACCAGATTAATTGGTATTTCATTCAAAACACATCTGAACATGAATTGGCTGGAGAGAAAAAAAAAAGGAAAAAATGTGTGGAATTCATCCCAAAGATTTGCACCATAGAGAAATACTTAAATATAATATTATAAACACATGCATTAAAAAATTCTGGTGCTGCTGTGTCACTCAGCATTATATCACGCAGGCAGTCACTTCATTCTTTTCATACTCACATTTGAAAGCTCACTGGAAAGATCCATGTCAGGTCCCAGTCTGGGACTCTCCAATGGAGATGGTTCTTGCACAGAAACAATTGGTGTCACTTCCACTTTCATATCCTCTGACTGGCAGACTACATCTTTTGCTCTTTCAGTAGTGTCTGTCTCTTGCTGCCAGGACTTGTCTTGTACATTATCGGGCTGCACTGGATCCGTCGGCATGTTTGCTGTGTGCTAATGTAACATAATGCTCATTACAAGATGTTTCAGTAGGTCTGCAATTATTCAAAACATTACTATTGATCAAAATACAGAGATCTTTTGGCCCAACTCTCCAGAGTTAAAGCTGTACAAAGACAATTTGGATTTGCTTCCAATTAGATACTAATTAGATTAGAAGCACCTTGTAAATGGGGAGATTTTGTTGCAGTTTGTAAAAGAGAAGGCAGCTGTTCAGGAAAGTACTTACATGTAAAATAATACCTCTTTGTATTATAGAATCAATTAAAACAGCCTAGCTGTGGAATACACCCTATCCTCATACAAGACTGGATTTGTAGGTCTGGAAGTGAGGTATAACTAATGTCTAGTACAACATTTGGCCATGGATCTTTTTTCCACAGAAGAGGTACGCTGGTATTGGCAAGCAATGGGAAACATATCCAGTATCTTGTACTTGCATGGACTCACGAAGATAAAGCAGTTGAAAGTACAATACAAAGAATAAATTAAAAGGACACTGGGCCAAAGAAGATTGGAAGGGGTGACTGTGATCTGTGTTTTAGGGTACATATCAAAGTTGGAAAAGGAAAGGATGGGGTTCCAGGAGGTAATTCCCCTCCTGGCTTGCCAATAATAGGTTAGGTTTAAGTTTTCAGTCCTACCTGCCTACACTCAGAAACAAACAACAGGAAAGTCTTTACCCAGAGTGTTAGACCTGCCACCTGCAGCACACAAGCTGTGGCCTTTGGAGTTCCATTTGAAATACCTTTTTAAATACCATTACTGCATTTAAACTTGATTATGCATTCATTGATCCATAGTTCCATTGTATGTACCTAAATAGTCAAAGATTGAAAAGAAAAATGTACCAATGTTGATGGTCATGAGAAAGTAAGTAGTTAAATAGGAACCTTACCTTTGTCAATGTATCTGTTCATGTGACATTCATTGCCTCAAAATGTCATGGATTATAATAAAAAAATTGCAAGCAAGATTGGCAACAGTAAACCTGAGGCATCAAGATAGTCGAGTGTGTTACGAGACAAAGTAAAAGGCAATATTGCGTGCTTCAACTTGATCTCTTATGGCCTGCTTACCTAGTATAACTGATAATGTATGGAATCATTGTTTATTGTATATTTATTTGTCGTGTTGTTGCGTTACTGTGCCTGTAAAAGTTGCAGCAAGTAAGATTTCATTATTCTGTTCTTGGTGCATAAGACAATTAAACACTCAGAGTGATACAATATGGAAACAGGCCCTTTGGCACAATTTGTCCATGCCAACCAAGATGTCCCATCGACACCAGTCCCACCTGCCTGTGTTTGGCCCAATTCCATTTACTCTCCATGTACGTGTCTAAATGCTTAAATGTTGTTATAGTACCAGGCTCAACTACCCTCCTTTGGCAGCTCGCTCCATATACCCATTTCACTGTCAGTGTGAAAATGTTGTCCCTCAGGATCCTATTGAACCTTTTCCCTCTCACCTTAAACCTACATCCTCTGGTTCTCGATTTCCTCTACTCTGAGTAAAAGACTCTGTGCATTTACCCTATCTGTTCCCCACATGACTTTATACACCTTTACAGGATCACCCCTCAGCCTCCTGCGCTCCAAGGGAGAAAGTCCTAGCCTGCCCAAAATCTCCTTATAGCTCAGTCCCTCAAGTCCTGGCAACAGCCACATAAAAAACTAAAATACTCTTGACTAATATTGCATACTACTGAATACGACCAGCTCTCTTTCTGCTTGACAGCTACAGTAATAATATTTAATTGCATAAAATTGCTTTGTGCTTCTTTCGAAACACGATTGTTCAGTTATCTCATGCTGAAAATTATTAACCATTGAATAAAGCATGAATAATTGCCATCTGGTGGTTTGTCAAATATATAATCACTGAGGTGCGGTATATCAGTGCTGAGGAATGCAATGCTGTCTATTGAGCTCCCTGTGCGAGTCTCACAAGCTCATGGGTAATATTTCTGAACACATGATAAGCTCTTCGGCCAAACATAATCAACATTATAGCCCCAAATGTGCCATATAAATAAAATCAGTCACCCAACCATTTAGTAGCTGAAGCTTGGATGCCAACATGTGCACTAACCTTGGAAACAAACTGTCCCTTGCAGCAAGTCAATACGAAAAGGGGAAACTTTAAGAGCCAAGAATTTAAACATTCATAATACCCAACATAAAATGTCAATTTAATACAAATGCATAGTCTCTTGGGGTCTCGAAGTGTTCCCCATTTCTGAGTGAATTACTGATTTATGATCTATACCAGACATAGAATTTCCCATCAGTGCAAGCCATTTCTTCATAAACCTGCAGTAATCTCATCACGGTCGACAATTCTTTTCTGTAACTGCCACTACTCATTAAGGACATGAAGCAAACTGACAGATGATGATAGGACACTGAGCAAACCTGCTGGCCCCGATGCAATTTGAGAAAGATACAATATATTCTGACATGAAGAACATAGATGCATTGCCCACTACATCTACTCTTCAGACCAAGCAGTGCTTGCAAAATCCCTGCCCTGAATAACTGCACTGAACACAATAGTTTTTTTTTTAATGAATAGCAATCTCTTTTGATGAACAAGAGAAATATTACATTCCAAAAGGAGAAATTAAATTGGGCAGTTGATGAAGTTTTGGAATCTTTAAAAATCAGCTTAGTTTGAAAACTAACAGCTTAACGATGTAATTACAACTCTAGCAAAGACAGCTTGTTTTTACAGTTAACTAGTATTACAACACTGCTGGACAAGCATATACCTCACAAATGTATGAAAAATGAATGCTTCTGCAGTCAGCACTCAAGCAGAGCGCTGCCAATCTCTACATCAACTGGAATAATCGATCAGTCTGAAGAAGGGTCTCGACCCGAAACGTCACCCATTCCTTCTCTCCAGAGATGCTGCCTGAGCCGCTGAGTTACTCCAGTATTCTGTGTCTACCTTCGGACTAATCTTTCTTCCGGTGCATTCCACTGTGCCCAAGTCATGTCTCCATTCTGCACCTCTGTCCTCCTGAAGGAACATTTTGTTTCTGTCTACTTTTCATCTCCACGCCGGATGTCTAACCCAAAGCCGGTTACCTTTCTTTTCCTCAAGCTCCTTCTTGGTATTCCACCACATCCAAAACTGTATATTTTGGGCTTTTCCCTCGTTTAATTACATTACAGAATGAAAGATTGTCTTGCTACTTAGAGCGCACAGTAGCACAGCCTTACAGCTCTTGCAGCGCCAGAGACCTGGGTTTGATCCCAACAACGGGTGCTGTCTGTAGGGAATTTGTACATTCTCCCCGTGATTGCGTGGGTTTTCTCCGAGATCTTCGGTTTCCTCTCACACTCCAAAGACGTACAGGTTTGTAGGTTAATTGGTTTGGTATAAGTGTAAATTGTCCCTAGTGTGTGTAGGGTAATGTTAATGTGCGGTGATAGCTGGTCGGTGTTGACTCGTTGGGCCGAATGGCCTGTTTTTGCACTGTATCTCGAAATTAAATTACTTGACACTTCAACAGAAGGCAAGAGCTCGGAGCTTATTTGACTAGATTCTTCAATCTTTGCAACTGCTTACTCATTCAATGGTCATCCAGATTTTCCAACATTTCTTTTGCTCCACGATATCTTTATTATAATAATTGCCAAAAATTATAATTCACTTACCTTTCACTCTTTATTTACAACACAGATCTGATTGCCCTACCAGAAGGTATTATGTCATCACAGTTGGATGCAACGTGCAGATGACACATTGTAAATCAATCCAGGCCTTGCCTGTACAATGTGTGCACAATGTCTTTGGGGATCAACTTGTATAAACAAGATGAAAATATTTTTCTATTAACTTGTGGGACAATGAAATCTGTCTTTCAGTACAAAACCTAAAATCTGAATATAGCTAATTTAATGGAAGGAGTCAATGAGAATAGAGTACTTTCAACAAATAAATATTCACATTTTAATGATGTACCTTTAAAGAATATTCACTTTACATCCATAATCATTTAATTGGATGATGTAATGATAATTACAAGAGAGCAGGTGCAATAAACTCTGCTATTTTAGTTTTACCGAATTAGAAGGTTAATCACAGAATCATTAATCTGCAGATCAAAAAGAAGCTATTATGCCCGTGGTAATATTACAAGGCATTCCAGACTTATCCCACTTCGCTGCTGGTCTTTAAGGTTCAAGTAAAGGAGACACAAGGAAATGCAGGTGCTCGAAACTTGAATAGAATACAAAGTGCTGGAGTAACTCAATAGGCCAGACAGCATCTCTGGAGGACATGGATAGGTGGCATTTTAGGTCAGGACCTATCTTCAGACTGACTGTAGTGGGTCAGAGAAAACTAGAAAGGACTGAAGAAGGGTCTCGACCCGAAACATCACCCATTCCTTCTCTCCAGAGATGCTGCCTGTCCCGCTGAGATACTCCAGCATTTTGTGTCTATCTTCGGTTTATACCAGCATCTGCAGTTCCTTCCTACATCAAGCTAGAAAGGAGATGGGGACAGGACAAAGCATGGAAAGTGATAGTTGCACTTCAAATAATCATGGAATAAGTGTTTCTGGCGGTATTTCCAGAATTTGTTGGGTGGATTCATTTCTGGGCATTGAAGTCCCAGAAACTGATGGAAGGCCAAGAAGCACGACAGCTTGCTAAATAACCTTGTGCTTAGTATGAGGTCTTGGATTTCTGACACCTTTTTCCTCAACTAAAGAAAGTCCGTTGATGCAATGAAGCAATGTGTGCCATCAGGGATCTTGTCATCAACCTTCATTGTTAGATGACAGGGTTATACAGCAAGGACAGGTTGGGTGAGAATCTTTGTCTTCCACACGTTGAGTATGCTTGTGAATGAGTCAACATTAGCTTGTAGCTTGGCCTCTGAGCATAATGCAACTCAAGCATACTCTATATTCTGTAGCTCAATTATTCAAGGCTTGGTTCTGTCTGCCATTGACATGTTTTTTGAAATAATAGTTGCATGCCACCATAAAAAGATTGTAAATTGGAGATGCATTTTTGTGGAAACGATATTAGACAAAACCTCCAAAATCCTTGCTAACCGATAAATTCAAAGGCCACACTGAGGTGAAAAGGGGCCATAGCTACAGTAATGATTAATGATGTCCCTCTCGTGAAGAAGATGACACACCTAGATAGATGGAATCCACAGGAGCTGTACAATGGAGTCCAGAAGCAGTATTTTAATTCTGACCTATCATGCTCTTAGTTTGTCAGTTTTCAAGTTCACATCATTTACTGCGTATACTCTCTTATTTGCTCCCCCCAAATTAATGACCACACGTGAATAGTTTATTCACTATTCAATATTTTAATGGTGAATAAAAGATTGGTGAGTATTAATATAGTACTAAGAAAATGTGTATTTTACGGATGAAGCAATAAGAGTGTGATTCCATGTAATTTACAGGAATCACAAATAAAAATTAGTTCACATCCCAGCTGATAGCCATGTCAATGATTCATTAAATCAATTAAAACTCAGCAAAAAACGAATAGCCCAAAATGCCACCACCAATCTGGGAAATTAGTTTTAGTGAGTCAGAACGTACACAAATGGTCACTTCCATTCCGAGTATACTTCCCGACAGAAAATCTAACAAGAACACAGATCTCACATCAAACACCTAGTGCATATGAACCTTACTGCACTGCACTTGAATAGCTTCCAGACTTTACGACCTTGACCTACAGGGCCAAGGGATTAAAGACATGCAAGTGTCCTTAGAGGAGAGGCCAGTAAAGTAACTCTCTGTTGAAGTGCCAAGACATGAAAATTTTGAAAAAATGATACTAGCAAGAAATGAGAACTCTATAAGCACTCAATGTTTAACTACATCACAGCATTACTTTGAAGGCATATTAACGCTGACCATATATTGTAAAGAATGTCACCAAATTTACTATGTATTTTTCCTACCCTGTCTGATGACTCTTTTTGGAAAGTTTTCGCACAACAATTAAAGCAGGGGTTCAATATTCAAGTATTGCTTTAAATTTCATATCAGCACAGAAAGTTAAAAAATCACTGTCTCCAAATTTGAAAGTTAAAAACTCACTGTCAACATACAATACTGTTAAAGATTGGTTTACCGTTATATAGCATACCTTAAAGCTGCCAATAGAGGTATCTTCATTCTGGTTCTTTAACTTTTCTGGCGTATCTGTAACACTATCAGAACTGGGACTTGGTTGTTCAAATTCTAGTTCTCCATTCTGTGCAACTGAGAGTCCATTTTCCTTATCACTGTCATCCTTAAGACTGAGGTACATCGTCCCCGATGTCTTGGTGACGTTAACAGCCATTGCGGCAGAACGCGATCGGGTCGTTCTTCCACGCTGCACTGTCTCCCATCCTTCAGTATCTTTCCTGTCTGTAAGAAATTGAAGAGAGAGAGTATGTCTACAAAAGAATGTGTTAATCTATAGCTCCACGATTGTAAAAACAGATAGCATCGAAGAATGGCAAGGATCGAGTTTCCACCCATGAATATTGCAGAGTCCCAAGTCTCATGTGTACAATTAATAATAATCTTCATGAATAAATATCTGAGCTTTAGAGTCCTATATATTATGTTCCAATTATCCAAAATCAAAACAATTATTTTCAACATAAAGCCTAGATAATTATTCATAAAGACATTTTCCACAACTACACACCCAGCCACAAGGTTTATGATTTAAAGGAAAAAAGATAATAACAAAGTACAAAAATTGACATATTTGGCTTAAATACTCTCAGAGCCAATGCTAATTTTTTCTTGATGAGTCCACTGGCAACTACAATACATAATTTATTTAACAAATCACTACCAAGACTTAATTTTTGCCAAAAATTAATGATTATTGGTGAAAAGCGAAATGTAGGCTATTATCTAAACATAAATCTGACTTGCTCTATGACTGCGTGTATGGGTGGGTAGCATCAGACTGGCTGCAATTGTCCCTCTGATCAAAGAAAAAGAAATGCAAAGCTTTACTCAAGTGCACGCAGTTTGCTCAATCAAACAGACCAAAGCTCACTAGCACCAAGACCTCACAACTCAAACCCTAAATGGTCAAGGATTACTCAATCAATCCTGTCGTACCAGAAAGACAGGAACCTCTGATAGAGATCAGAAAAAAGTGTCAACAATAAATAAGTTAACTGGTTAATATACAAAATGACATATATCATACAGAAGTTACCTATGAGAGAGATTGTGCTGTTACTGTGGCTGCTTCATCTATCAATGACGCTAAACAAAAGAGTATCAGTTTTCACCATCTTCCACAAACCCGATCACTGCTATCAAATATCAGATCCTCTGCTATGGTAAGCATATAACGTTCCCTGCTTCGTCTTATACTTATAGTGTAGTCATGGAGAAACTGTGCATAACCAGTGTTGTATCTAGAAGATGTTTGTGAACATGTCAGATTTCACCAAGCTCTATAAACAGATGGAGACCAGCCCAATCTGTGAAGGAAACTCATTTCTGCATTAAACATCTTTACAATATCAATACTATGGCTTTTTAATGACAAATTCTGCAAACTGGAAGATCTTCATCAGCAAAAACATGATAATAGTGGGTGAATCAACTCAAATCATTATATGCACAGGAGTTAGAGTTTTGAGGTAAAGATATAAAGAGCTAAAAATACAGAAAGGAGGTAGTTATGCCCAGTAATGGAACAAATGTGTTTAGTTTTTTGCAAGGCAAGGAGAAAAGAAGTGGTTTCCAAGACTGGATTTGATCAATTAAACACTAGGTAACCAGACACACACTAGATGGGACGTTATAGAATATAGGCAGGGTGAAAGATGGATGGAAACATTGTTTATGGCATACATCTTAATATGCAACTTGATAGAAAATAAGCAAATTGAACTGCCACGGGGAAACATTTACACAGCTTCCTGTGGAGCCAGAAGGAAGTTTTAGGTGCCAATACATCAATGCTTCCTGTCAAGATATTCCCAATCAAATTGACACTGAAAAATCTATCAATCATAATCAGCAATACATCTATGAATAGTGACGCATCAACAAAATACTGGAAATATTCTTTAGGTCAGACAGCAGAGAAAGAAAGAGTTAAATGTTTCAAACCAATGACCTTTCGAAGAACAGCGAGTTAAATAGGACCTGACCCAAAACATCGTCCATCCATTTTCTCCAGAGATGCTACCTGACCTGCTGAGTTACTCCAGCACTTTGCATCTTTTTTGGTAAAACAGCATCTGCAGTTTCTTGTGTTTGCAGTTTAATACCTGGCATGTTTTACGATGTACAGTACAAAGATAATGTCTGGAGACCATGAGGGCCTGAATTGTGGTGGCTTCAGCTGGAAAGAAAGAATGGGTCGCTGGACAATGAGGAAGATGTAAAAGCATTGATAAGGCACCCCTGCAGTCACATGAGAGATGCAGAGGGTGCTGATATTCATTCTGGATGGAATGGGCCCTTCAAAATGCAGAGTGCGAAGGGCAAGATAGGCATGTCTGAGAAGGGACCATGACTGACAAAGGCAGAAATCAGAGAGGATGATCCTTTGACCATGGAGGCTGGTGGGGTAGAAGACAAGGTGGGAGGAGAAAGAGACAAGAGCAGATAATGAAGAACAGATTAGGTTTAGTACTCTGTGTGTAGAAAGGAACTGCATATGCTGGTTTAAACCAAAGATAGTTACAAAATCCTGGAGTAACTCAGCGGGACAGGCAGCATCTCTGGAGAGAAGGAATGGGCGACGTTTCAGATCCAGACCCATCTTCAGACCCGACCCGAAACGTCATCCAGGTTTAGTAATGTAAAAAAGGTTTATTTAACCTATCTAAGGTTAGTACCCTGGTGGTTATGAAGAGGCAAAGGAAGACATGGGTTACAATCCTATCAATACCACATCTTACAATCCACAGCTATCTTGACTGCAACACCACGCACCCTGCTTCCACAGTGCAACACATTCCATCCCCGCTGTTCAGCCGGCTCCATCAAATTCACATTCGGCAGGAAATGATGTTGGGCAGACTGATGGGACTGGAGGCTGATAAATCTCCAGGGCCTGATGGTCTGCATCCCAGGGTACTTAAGGAGGTGGCTGTAGAAATTGTGGACGCATTGGTGATAATTTTCCAATGTTCTATAGATTCAGGATCAGTTCCTGTGGATTGGAGGGTAGCTAATGTTATCCCACTTTTTAAGAAAGGAGGGAGAGAGAAAACGGGAAATTATAGACCAGTTAGTCTGACATCAGTGGTGGGGAAGATGCTGGAGTCAATGATAAAAGACGAAATTGCAGAACATTTGGATAGCAGTAACAGGATCGTTCCGAGTCAGCATGGATTTACAAAAGGGAAATCATGCTTTACTAATTTTCTGGAATTTTTTGAGGATGTAAATAGGAAAATTGACTGGGGAGAGCCGGTGGATGTGGTGTACCTCGACTTTTAGAAAGCCTTCGACAAGGTCCCACATAGGAGATTAGTGGGCAAAATTAGAGCACATGGTATTGGGGGTAGGGTACTGACATGGATAGAAAATTGGTTGGCCGACAGAAAGCAAAGAGTGGGGATAAATGGGTCCCTTTCAGAATGGCAGGCAGTGACTAGTGGGGTACCGCAAGGCTCGGTGCTGGGACCGCAGCAATTTACAATATACATTAATGACTTGGATGAAGGGATTAAAAGTATCATTAGCAAATTTTCAGATGATACAAAGCTGGGTGGTAGTGTGAACTGTGAGGAAGATGCTATGAGGTTGCAGGGTGACTTGGACAGGTTGTGTGAGTGGGCGGATGCATGGCAGATCCAGTTTAATGTGGATAAGTGTGAGGTTATCCACTTTGGTGGTAAGGATGGGAAGGCAGATTATTATCTGAATAGTGTCAAGTTAGGAAAAGGGGATGTACAACGAGATCTGGGTGTCCTAGTGCATCAGTCACTGAAAGGAAGCATGCAGGTACAGCAGGCAGTGAAGAAAGCCAATGGAATGTTGGCCTTCATAACAAGAGGAGTTGAGTATAGGAGCAAAGAGGTCCTTCTGCAGTTGTACAGGGCCCTAGTGAGATCGCACCTGGAGTACTGTGTGCAGTTTTGGTCTCCAAATTTGAGGAAGGATATTCTTGCTATTGAGGGCGTGCAGAGTATGTTTACTAGGTTAATTCCCGGAATGGCGTGACTGTCATATGTTGAAAGATTGGAGCGACTAGGCTTGTATACACTGGAATTTAGACGGATGAGAGGGGATCTTATCGAAACGTATAAGATTATTAAGGGGTTAGACACGTTAGAGGCAGGAAACATGTTCCCAATGTTGGGGGAGTCCAGAACCAGGGGCCACAATTTGAGAATAAGGTGTAGGCCATTTAGAACGGAGATGAGGAAAAACTTTTTCAGTCAGAGTTGTAAATCTGTGGAATTCACTGCCTCAGAAGGCAGTGGAGCCCAATTCTCTGAATGCATTCAAGAGAGAGCTAGATAGAGCTCTTAAGGATAGCGGAGTCAGGGGGTATGGGGAGAAGGCAGGAACGGGGTACTGATTGAGAATGATCAGCCATGATCACATTGAATGGTGGTGCTGGCTTGAAGGGCCGAATGGCCTACTCCTGCACCTATTGTCTATATCTGTACTGATGGCGACATTTTCCACAACAATGCTTCAAAAATGTACAGCATGCAAATAGGTCCTTTGGCTCAACTCATCCATGCTGACCAAGATGCCTATTTACACAAATCTCGTTATCCTGCATTTGGCCTGTATTAGTTTCCTATCCGGGCATCTTAAATGTTTTTAAAAATATTATGCGAGTAATTATACCAGCTTCTGTAGCGCTTGTGGCAGCTTGTTCCATATACCCATTATCTTTTTAGACTCCCCTTCCCTGTGACTATCTAACCATCCCTGAGCCTCCTGCGCTCAGTGAGAACAATCCCAGCCCATCCAATCTCTCTCTGTAAGTAAAGCCCTCTATTGCAGATAACATCCTGGTGAATGTCATCTGCACTCTTTCCAGTGCTGGAATTGTTCAACCAATTTTGCTCCAAGTCTAACGCGTCCTGTTGTTCAGGATCCCTCTCGCATAGCAATGAGCAATGCTCCCATCACAATGTTAATTTTCTTCACTGAAAAAAACATACCAGGACATATCTTAATAAAACTTGCATTCCCAGCACAACCTTCATTTACATAAGCCCTATAAACTAAGCAAAGGAAGTCAGAATGTAAATAACTCGTCTTGTATCAATACGATGATTGAACATATGATGTAAACAAGAGTCACAGGGTTAAACGATGCCAAGGAGATTTCAGGGAGATTCAATCCCAGACTGACCCCCACAGTATCGCCTGAGGCTGCCGAGTGCCTATTTGGTTACGTTTGCATGTAGCAGACTCTAGATAAAGCTATCTTTACATCACTATTTCTAGACTATTTCATTTTTACTGAAATAATTGATGAAAGTGGTGATATTCCCCAGACCCTCAACAGCAGATTCCTCTTCCATGACATGTGATAGAGCACTTGCAGAAAGGGTGGCAATGTTGTATAAAGATTATCAATCTGTGTCGCCAGTAGAATCCACAAAGGAGTAATGTCATTATACCATGGGCACTTTGCGTGTGGAATCTTATCCAGTGAGAAAATAGGAAACATCTAGTTAAAACGTGGAGCTTTGAAAGAGGATTTTTTGAAGTACCTATTATTAAATAAAGGTTATTTATTTTAGGAGATACCGCGTGGAAACGGTCACTTCGGCCCAATGAGTCCGTGCATTCCAGCAATCACCCATGCACTAGTTCTGTGCCAGACAATTTACAGAAGCCAATTAACCTACAAAACTACACGTCTTTAGAATGCGGGAGAAAGCCAGAGCACCCAGAGAAAACCCACGGGGTCACAGGGAGAAGGTTAAAAACTCCGTATGGAGTATCCTTCCTCAAATTTGGAGACCAAAACTGCACACAGTACTCCAGGTGCGGTCTCACCAGGGCCCGGTACAACTGTAGAAGGACCTCTTTGCTCCTATACTCAACTCCTCTTGTTATGAAGGCCAACATTCCATTTGCTTTCTTCACTGCCTGCTGTACCTGCATGCTTCCTTTCAGTGACTGATGCACTAGGACACCCAGATCTCGTTGAACATCCCCTCTTCCTAACTTGACACCATTCAGATAATAATCTGCCTTTCTATTCTTACTTCCAAAGTGAATAACCTCACACTTATCTACATTAAACTGCATCTGCCATGTATCCGCCCACTCACACAACCTGTCCAAGTCACCCTGCAGCCTTATTGCATCTTCCTCACAATTCACACTACCCCCCAGCTTAGTATCATCTGCAAATTTGCTAATGGTACTTTTAATCCCTTCATCTAAGTCATTAATGTATATCGTAAATAGCTGGGGTCCCAGCACCGAACCTTGCGGTACCCCACTGGTCACTGCCTGCCATTCCGAAAGGGACCCATTTATCCCCACTCTTTGCTTTGGGGGAGTCCAGAACAAGAGGCCACAGTTTAAGAATAAGGGGTATGCCATTTAGAACGGAGATGAGGAAGAACTTTTTCAGTCAGAGAGTGGTGAAGGTGTGGAATTCTCTGCTTCAGAAGGCAGTGGAGGCCAGTTCGTTGGATGCTTTCAAGAGAGAGCTGGATAGAGCTCTTAAGGATAGCGGAGTGAGGGGGTATGAGGAGAAGGCAGGAACGGGGTACTGATTGAGAGTGATCAGCCATGATCGCATTGAATGGCGGTGCTGGCTCGAAGGGCTGAATGGCCTACTCCTGCACCTATTGTCTATTGTCTAACCCATAATCAGGATCGAACCCTGGTGTCTGGCGTTGTAAGGCAGCAACTCTACCGCCGCACCACGGTATTGTATTGAAATACAATAAACTGAAATATTAAGATGGAAAACATTCAAACGTCACTAGAAACAATATAATTGTACCTTGTTGGTAAACTGGAAGTTGGGTCAAAAGATACTATAATTCTGATTTTACAACAGTAAGATTTGGTTGAACAAGCAATGGGTCCTTTGCATTCAAAAACTTCACACAAACTTTCCAAAGTTTTCCTAAAAAATCTAAATGTATTAATCCATTGCAAAATTATGCATTCTTTACATTTTTTCTTTACAACATATAAATCTGAGCTATTCAACAACCAGTGGAAAGTTTTTATTTATAAAATATGGCATTTTTTGGAGAAACATGAATACCCTGCATAGTGTAACAATTTATTTTGTTTATAGTTTTAAGACCAAGTTTAGTTATTGTGCTCACTTCACAATTTGCAGTGGGTACAATAAATTAGACCCAGTAAATCCTAGTCAACCTAGAATATTTTTGAGATCTGAATTAATTTATGCAAGTGTGTAGGTGTGTCTGATTCTTGAAAGTACTGTTCGAAGGTATCACAAAATGCTGGAGTAACTCAGCAGGTCAGGCAACATCTAGGAGAGAAGGAATGGGTGTCGTTTCGGGTTGAGACCCTTCTTCAGATTGATGCTATGTACTGTGCTATGTTACATAGCTGGACATCTGGTTAACTTAGAAAATGTAAGGAAACAACAAATAGCAAGCTCATATAAAAAGCTTGAGTAACCCAGTGTCTATCTTTGGTTTAAACCAGCATCTGCAGTTCCTTCCTACACAAGCCAGTTCATATAATTTTAGTTCAATTCTTCTTAAAATAAATTTCAAAATAAGGAGAAAAATATGAATATTACAACTAGAAGTTGTATAATTTTCCTTCACTCCAAACGAGAATACATTTCCCTACCCAATACAGACACAAAATGCTGGAGTAACTCCGGAGAGAAGGAATGGGTGACGTTTTGGGTTGAGACCCTTCTTTAGACCTACCCAATCCCTGATTATGTGACTGAGCACATATACACATAAGGAACTTCGATGATTTTTGCATTTTCTTATTTTTAAATGTTATGATAACAATATAACTCACCATTTGGATGCAATCTAATCCGCTGTGAAGACTTCTGATAGTGCTTTGGTGCCGCAGTCCTATTTGCTCCATTAGCTTTCACTTTGTCTGCCCAACTGACACCTGTTGAAGCCAGACGAGCTGCCACCAAGGCTGGAGGAGCTGCCCTGAAAAGAAAATGTTTAGACTCAGATGAAAACCATGAGGAGAAAGATTCACCGTAACAAATTATTCACTGGAGATAAAAAGGATGTTGAGACTGGGATTCCTAATTTAGCTCTAAAGACCAACTACCTAATCTCCAATGTTCCTCAAACTTTACAAGATGTACCACAACTAACGAATGATAAATTTCCATGTTTTTTTTTGCATGGTTGACTCTTCCTAATTAACCAATCAGCCTACCAGTCTATCTTTGGGATGAAAGAGGAAACCAAATAATCTGATGAAAACCCACACATTTACAGGAGGGATATTTAGACTTTATACAGAGAGGCCCAAGATCATGAGTGAATCAAAGTCATTTGAGCTATGTAACAGCAACATTAACTGCTGCCCTCATCTTCAGCTGGCAGACACTGAATTCTTCTCTATATCTATGCCCCTCCATTAAAAAGATTTAATTGAATATGCCAATGTGTCACCACTGACTCTGCCTTGTACCAAGTCTGCTATGCGTTAACAAAAAGACACAAAGTGCCGAAGTAACTCAGCCAGTCAGGCAGCATCTTTGGAGAACATTGATAGGTGACGTTTCGGGTCGGGTCCCTTCTACATTGGTAAAATGGGTACTTTTGTCATATATATCCAACATAATTTTAGTTTCAGTCTCCAATGCTGCTTATTAATAATGAACCCAGACATAAAAACAGCTTTTTTCCCCACGAGTGATTGTTCTACTCAATAACCAAAGTATGTAGTCTCTTTTTTGCTCCGGTTTAGTTTCCCCCACATGTTTAGACTGTAATGTTGTATCCTTACTGTTTTGATGTGGTTTTGCTTTATTCTTAATTGTTAACTGTATGCTTGTGTTGTCATTTGTGAGCGGAGCACCAAGGCACATTCCTTGTATATGCATACTTGGCTAATAAACTTATTCATTCATTCATTCGTAAGGCAAGGTGCAAACAAAATAAAATAGCTTTATATTTATCTGTTGTTCAGTGAAAGTTGAACTGTTGTATGAATTTCATGTAAATCCGCATGTCAATACCAGTCAACATTTACAGCCCACTTTGATAATCAATAGCCATTTCCTGAGGTAATCCCATTACAAAATAACCGATGTATTGAACCAACTCTTCAGCAGTCTTCAACCACAATAAGTCGTGAACATCCTTCAATGGCAATGTGTTTAATAAATTAAAAGGAGTCGCATGTAAGTGACATTAGAGAAGGATCAAACTACATGTATTAATCTCACTTTAGATTAATTTAATCAAATGGCAACAAAGAAAACTGCTAACATATTAGGCACTGTACGTTCTGCATTCAATTGGATTCAATTCTACAAAGACTAGATTCTGGGCATTTTGGATTGTTTTTTTCTGGAACCGCTGGAGGTTGTAGGGAGACTGATAGAAGTATATAAAATTCTGAGAGGCAGAGATGAGGTAGGCGGTCAGAATCAAAGGATGAAAGGTTTAAGGTGAAAGGTGCAAAGTTTAAAATGAGAAGTGTGGGGCAAGTTTTTTTTTACTCAGAGGGTGTCGAGTGCCTGGACTATGCTGTGGGGGCTGATCTTTGAAGCAGATATATTAGTGGCATTTAAAAGACTTTTGGCTGGGCATATGGATATGCATAGAATGGAGAGATACAAGTTATGTGCAGGTTGATAAGTGATGGTCTTGGCATTATGTTCGTCGAAGACATTGTGGGTCGAAGGACCTGTTCTTGTTCTATGTTCTATTATATTATACACAAGTTGGCTACTACATTTGTCCATGTCACATATAACATTTAAAAAGTAATACAAATAAATTTTCTTTAGATTTTTTAGATTTAGAGATACAGCGCGGAAACAGGCCCTTCGGCCCACCGAGTCCGCGCCACCCAGCGATCCCCGCACATTAACACTATCCTACACACACTAGGGGCAATTTTTACATTTACCCAGTCAATTAACCTACAAACCTGCACATCTTTGGAGTATGGGAGGAAACCGAAGATCTCGGAGAAAACCCACGCAGGTCAAGGGGAGAACGTACAAACTCCGTACAGACAACACCCGTAGTCAGGATCGAACCCGAGTCTCCGGCGCTGCATTCGCTGTAAGGCAGCAACTCTATCGCTGCGCCACCGTGCCGCCACATTATATTTGAATTATTCTGTGATTTCTTCGTAATACAATTGCATTACACAGCTGTGGGTAGTTAATTTATCTGTAACATATACAGAACTGTAGCATACTGTACAAATGAAACTCTGGAAAGGATCCAGCAAACTGATCTCAAATCACTAGATCTGGAAGTATGACTGGTTTGCATTTCATGGAAAGGATGCATAATGTTTTCCATTATCAACCCGCAAGAAACAAAAACTAAGGTAGAAACATTTCTTACATGGTATTGGGAGCCCCGAAATTTAAACTTCTTCGAGCATTCGACGTGGTGCAAATCCTGTCTGTAGGCGGACTTGGCATCACGTGTCGTCCTGGTGACATTTTCCTCACTTCCCAAGCTAGAGACGTGGGTCTGCAAGAGGCAAAATAAAAGCCAGAACTTAAAGCCAAAAAGGTATGATATGCACATGATACCTGCGTACACTAATGGCCTCCATGTGCAATAGGAAAATCGAGGCAGAGAAGGAATAATAAAAGTCCGTAAAGATAATACCAAAAATGAGAGGTTATCAACAAGTAGAAACAACAACCATTGTGTGTATTTTTAAATTCTCTTAAAAAAACAAAAAGCTGGAATTGGTTTGTTAAAACTCTTTAAAATTATAAGGGGTTTCAATAAGATAATTCCAGAAATTGTGTTTCTATATAGGGAATCAAAAAGTGAGGGAATGCAACAACATAGTTGCATTAGGCACTAATAAAGATGATTATGCATTTTGAGAATTACCTACTCAAAGGATGAGAATATGGAACATGCTTTCCTGAAACAGCCGTGGAGAACAGAATGGATTCATGGATCTATTCATGGATAGTACGTCATGGATAAATAAGAAAGAAAGAAGCTGAAGAATGTGGTCCTAAGCAAACATAAAGTATGTTAGGAAAAGGATAATCTGGAACAAAAGCATTAAGACAAATTTGCTGAATTGAATGGTAGAATTTATTTTCTGTAAATCTTTCATGAAAACATATTAATACAAGCAATTGCATATGATGACAACTCCTGACCATCACATAAATATATTGTATCCTCAATATCACCAATAAACCAAATCTGCCAAAAAAAATTACTGATGTGTAGGAAAGAACGGCAGATGCTGGTTTAAATCGAAGGTGGACACAAAATGCTGGAGTAACTCAGCGGGACAGGCAGCATCTCTGGAGAAAAGGAATGAGTGACGTGAAAGGTACAACATCGACAAATGTCTCACTAAAGCTGTTTAAAGTCTAGACACTGCTGTGTACGAAGAAGTGTGTAATCATCATTTAATTTTTAACCTCCAATTTGTTTTTTGATTTTTTTTTATATACAAAAAAACAAGTTCTCCCTAATACTGCCTAATCATCTCTTTACTTAAACTTAACACAAGTGAAAACTAGAAAACTAGAAACAATAAAGTAAATTTCTAATGAAACTAATAATCTGGATCTAAAAATTTTAAAATATATATTGTATCTCAAAACATTATAATTGGAGTAATAATTGGATGCAGTTCAACATTGAGAAAGTGTACAAGGAAGATTAGGAAAATGAAGATAACCCAAGAAATGTTGTAATCACATTCTTTCCAAAATAATCTTTAAATGATGTGCAGGCACTGCAGATCTACAGACTAATAGCTGGATACTGGGATTATTATAGATAATTGGAATCTAATCGTTTCCTTCTACATTAGAAATTTCGGAATCTGGAAGCAAAGTGTGAAGGTATAAAAAAAATACTGTTTGTTCTTTAATATATAAATTTAAATCATCTTTAGTTATCCTGTTACATTTTCACTGCTACCAAAAGATTATGATGGGTGCAGGGTACCTTTCAATTTGCCCATTTTTGGGGGTTTCAAAACTAATTTATATAGTTGTGATGTATGGCCTTTATGTAATTTCTTTCCAATGTCTCCATTCCAAGGGTATTTACACTGGCTATTCTTCTAAAAGTAATGTATAAGGCTGGGTGTCAATTCGACAGAATGCAGTTCTTTCTATCTTTAATCAAGATCTTTGAGATATCTAATGTCCAATGTGGAGTTCTACCTGTTCTGTGCATCTGTCTTCTCCAACCTTTCCTGCAGCTGAAGCCAATCTATCAATGCCTTGAAGTCACGCACATAGTTATCCAGCATCATCAGGACCTCCTGAAAAAGAAATTGATTACAATTGCAGTTCAGTAACGTTTCCTGTCTGTCCCTGGTCTCCCACAAAAGATAAACTGTGCCAATATACATCAAGGGAGCATATCCTTTTACCCTGACACTAAAAAGTTGCAGTTTTACCAGTAAAAGCCAAATATTCAATGAGTTCAATTCATTCAGAATCAAGTCATTGAACCACTAAAACACACCAGAAGAAAGGTGGCAGCTCTACAACCTCGACAAAATAGCTTTACTTTGAAAGTATGCTGTTTGCCGTCATATGAAGTTGACTTACTTTTATTTTACTTAGATATGCAGAGTTCATGCCAAAATTGATCTGTACTTTGGGGATAAGAATTTTGATTAATCTCGAGTTTTAACACCTACACCTGAGAAATCTGAATGATTGATCAGAAAACACATTTGGCCCAACTTCTCCAAACAATGCTTACTATACACTGTGCAGTCTAACACAACATTCAGCATCTTCGCCAATAATGCTAGTGATGGAATCCATCCAATTTCAATCATTCTGCTGAGGTCTTTCTTGGTTATATTGCTAACATGACCTCGTTTACACTTTGTGCTTTTGACCAACGTTTTTAAGCTCTGGAATTCTCTCCCAGAACTTCTCATCTTCCTCCAATTCCTCATCCACCTCTCATTTCTTTTTAAAAACTGTATTGTTACATCCCAGTGGCACAGTGGTAGAGCTGCTGTCTCACAGCTCCAGAGATTTGGGTTTCTCCAGAGACCCCGACTATGGGTGCTATCTGTGTAGACTTTGTACAGCCACTGTGTAGGTTTTCTCCAGGGGCTTCGGTTTCCGCCCACATTCCAAAGATTTATGGTTTACAGTTTTACAGGTTTATGGGTTAATTGGTTTTTGTATATTGCCCCTAATGTGCAGAATGCAAAAGTGGGATAACATGAAACTAGTATGCTGGGTGATCAATACTCGGCATGACCTCAGTTGGCCAAAGGGCCTGTTTCCACACTGTATCTCTACTAAAACCATAGCTGATTAAGGTTTTGTGAACCCCCTAAAGATTACCTATAAACACGGCTTTGTCCAATGCAACAAAAAAGACCCAAACTGCTGGAGTAACTCAGCAGATCAGGCTGCATCTCTGGAGAACACGGATAGATGGCGTTTCTATTCGGGACACTTCTTCAAACTGATTATTTTAAGAATATTTTCATAATTTGTCAAGAATTCACAACACGTACAAGTAGCCAAGCAATAATGGCGAAATGGAATTTAAGGTATTATTTTAGGAAATCTATCACAAAACAACCGTTAGATAAATTTTGCCACTAATATAAAATTCTACGCTCACTGTGAACAATTGTTAAATGTTAGTGGATGCAGCAATTTGCAAAGAGAGTTAACTGATTGTACAAAGTTTGTCCCTTTAAAGAGTAAGCAACCTAAACATGATTCACCCAGAGGTAGTTTTTGAGGCTTGTAACAGAATGATGAAGTGGTACTGTTATACTTCATTACCAGAGGTGACAACAATTTGAAACCGAGTTGAGAACACACAGGAAGCAAGTTGGAAACGTTAGAAAGAAAATATTTTAAGTGCAACCTTCCCATTTGAATTTTGGTGCTACGATAACCATTCCAGTAACAACATCAGATCTTTAATTTTTGCAGAGCCGAGAATCTGACCACTACTGTATGTTTACTTTTGACTCCAACCTGTTTTCTTATAATTACATTCAGTGATTGATGCTCCCAGTGGCGGCCATCTGGATTTCCTCCGCAGGATTTGTTTAAAACTGGCACAACTATGAAAACAAATTTGAAGCTGCTGATAAACATGACAACTGTCAGCTTAAAGTCAGGTTCAACAGGCTGAATGACAGCCAGAAATACTCTCAAAATGGATCATTGATGCTATCCTCTCAAACAACAAAGCAAATTCTCAAAAGACTACAACTGAAGAGTTCAAATCCTGCTGCTAGCTGAAGGAAATGCAATTTGAGTGTCCATTTTTCTGTAGTTTCAGCATAGCTGACCCTGTGACCTGCGTGGGTTTTCTCCGAGATCTTCGGTTTCCTCCCACACTCCAAAGACGTGCAGGTTTGCAGGTTAATTGGCTTGGTATATTTGTAAAATTGTCCCTCGTGTAGGATCGCTGGTCGGCGTGGACCCAGTGGGCCAAAGGGTCTGATTCCCCACTGTATCTCTAAACTAAACAAAACTATTATGGTTTTAGTTGCATGTTTTCCTGAATTGTTTGAAAATAATTGAATAAAGTCATTTGAACACAAACCACTGCTCACAAACCACCTAAAAATCAAATGGTTTGGTGAAAATCTAAACACAGCACTATAACCTTATTATGCTCTGAAGTTGGATTTAAATGATTCCAAAATAATTACAAACTTATTTTTACTTTTCACAATCTTATTCATAATGCTCAAGTTTTCTGAAGAAATACTTCAGTCACATTTTTCCACCCGTTTCCTTTTTCCATATAGGCTCCTCTTTAATATCTGGGCATGTGTATGACTAACTTGCTCCATGACTTCTGTCAATAAGCTGCTGAAATCAATAAGGGATACTTCAATAGTAACATCGAAGTATCAGCGGCCACCAGTGTTTCCTGTCCAAAAGACGATGCAGTAACATCAAAAGAAACATTACAAGATTATCACTTCTGCCAGTTAAGCTCCTATGGCTTACCATGTACCACATCAGTCTGAAGAAGGGTCTGACCCGAAATGTCATCTCTCCATGTTTTGCCAGAGATGCTCCCTGACCTGCTGAGTTACTCCAGCACTTTGGGTCCTTTTATGTATTACCCAGCATCTGCAGTTTTTGTTTCTACTTCACTACGTAATATAACTTGGCAGAATTACGTGTGCATGCAATTGTGCGTTTTCTTTATGCCATTTCTGCGCACATAGGCAGTACTAAGGAAATGCCAACTCCAAAACGTTTAATAGCCTGCCATCCTCACCGACTGACAAATATGCTCAATATTTCCCATCATTTTTATTTTAGGGATATCCAAAAATGTCTGTGACAATATAACTTTCATAGCCGTTTTGAAATGCACATAAAAACACTACTCACTAATAAAACAACAGGAAATTCATCAATGAACTCTCTTAATAAAAACAAGTAATAAATCTCAGCAATCACTTCACAATAAAAAATTGTAAAAGGATGCTCCCAAGTTATTGCAATTATCAATATAAAATGCACACATCCAATTAATATCTATACCTTGGAGAAGACGTACATTAAAATTAATGGGTATACTATTTTTTATATTGGAGAATTGAACCCAACCCATTATAGTCAATGCAGAAGAGAAATTACACTATATAACATTATGGTTCAGATTGGATAATACATTGCAACACAAAAGCCTATGGCATACATCTTCAGTAGAGCATTTAAAACAGAAATTGCTGAAACACTTAACAGGTCAGGTAGCATTTGTGGAAAGAGAACTGAGTTACTGTTTCACATTTCATACCCCGTGTCAGAAGTGGGAAAGAGTGAAATAAATTATTTTTTGAGGAGTAAAAAGGTAGAGCAATGGTGTGGTAGAACAAAGGGGTAGGACAAGGCCAAAACGTGTTCAAATGGTAGTTTGAAGCGCATTATGCTTCTTTGTCTCTAATGTGTTGGCAATAGCAGGGATGTGAGGAACATAGTCAACATCACAGAAGGATGACTTGCAGAAATACCCAGTTCAGATCCAAAAAGAAATATAAAAGTGGCTTACCGAAAGAGTAAGAATTCAATATTGGGATTTAAAGGTTACAATGTGCCCAGATGGAAGATATGCTGCTCAAGATATGTCATTCAAGCTTAATTAAAGCCATGTTGCGGCCACAGAATGGGAGTGGAATGGGAAATTAAAGAGGCAGGTGATCGGAAGCTCAGGGTCACTCCAGTGGACTGAATGCAGGTGGTCTATAAAGAAATAACCTAATTGCATGATGTACAGAAAAATCAGAGAACACCAAAGCCCACTGATTCTGCCGACCATCAACAATCCATCTTTACATCTGTAAATAATCCCCCAATGTTGTTTCATTCTCCTCACATTCTTATCACCCAGATTCTGGCTATTCAGTTAACCTATGATGAGCGTTTGTCGGCACTGGGCCTGTACTCACTGGAGTTTAGAAGAATGAGGAGGGGGCCTCAATGAAAGATACAGAATAGTGAAAGGCTTGGATAGAGTGGGCGTGGAGAGGATGTTTCCACTAGTGGGAGAGTTTAGGACTAGAAGTCATAGCCTCAGAATTAAAGGAGTTTCTTTTAGGAAGGAGACAAGGAGAAATTTATTTTGTCAGAGGGCTGTCAATCTGTGGAATTCTTTGCTACAGAAAGCCGGAGAGGCCAAGTCAGTGGATATTTTTCAGGCAGAGATAGATAGATTTTTGATTAGTACAGGTGGCAGAGGTTATGGGGAGAAGGCAGGAGAATGGGGTTAGGAGGGATAGATCAGCCATGATCTATGCCATGATCTAGACTTGATGGGCTGAGTGGCCTAATTCTACTCCTATCACTTATGACCTTATGACATTTACAATGGTCAATTAGCCTTTCGACCTGTGTGTCTTTGAGATGTGGGAGGAAACTGGAGCATCCAGGGAAACGCACATGGTCTCACAGAGAATGTACAAACTGCCCAAAGACAGAAACCCAGGCATCTGGCACTGTGTTGCAGTGGCTCTACTACTAGCTGTGTCACTGGGCAGCAGTGAACTGAATGAAGTAATTGCTTTTATGTACGACTTTCAAAAATATATCTCTAACATTATGGAGAATGGTTTCATTTGAATTTTGTTTAGCCTGGAAATACAATGCACTGAGGGCCCACAAATAGCAATAAAACAATTCGTTCCCTGGATGTGATGGCTAAGGGCTATATGCACTCCATGACACTAAAAGAACTCCTTAATCTTACTCAAGCAAAATGCCATTGATTAGTTTACTTCACAAGTAGATTTAACCTCCGCGTAATCTCTGAAAAAGATGCATTCTTCAAATTAGCACTCTCTTAGTAAAGCACGATTATATGAGCTGAAGTCCTAGAATATGACAAACGCCCAACAACCTTCTGATTTACCACCTTTCTAAGTGCCATCACTGAACTGAGCTGAGATTTCACACCATAATGTAATTTAGGCGTTCATATATGACTTCATATTTTTATATACTGCATCCCAATTAGTTTGTGTTCCAAGCACATCAGTTTTACAAATTAGGGTTCTGCATTTTTTTTTTAAAGTTCTGAGGAATAGTATTCATATGCTTCCAGCATATCTGTTCTGTTATTTGATGTTCACATCCTTAAATAATATTGAGAGGCAAGACTAAGATTTCAGTCTGAAATCAGGGTCACGTCAGGAATATGCTCACCCCTCCCACACCCAAAGAATACTCCAGAATAAATCCCTATCTACCTTTATTCCGAAGCATTCTTTAACACGTGGAGAAAAGGAGTGCTGATCAACTATTTTACGACTTGCAGTGTTTTATTCTGCTCAGCACTATCTGTTCTAATCAGCTCCAAGCATCCGTAACCTAAAGCTCGCTTGGTGAACAAGGGAATACAAACAAGACAAGCAGTTGGAGTGGCTCCCTGTACTCATTGGTGCGCATCTTTCTCCATGCTGATGATGGCCATTTTGTCAAAGAGGACAGCAGAGAACAAAAGTGGCTCTGAAAACACCGATATAGACAGGCAGATAACAAAGTATAGACGTACAGCTAAAATTACCAATTAGTTTACCAATTGGCTGCAACAGATTCGATTGGTTTGTAATTAATTCTAGTTACTGGCGCATATAGCAAGACAGTTGGCGCCAACCCTTTGTCCTGCTGACATACAATACCGGTGCACAGGACCCAAGGGTCCTGGACATCAATACCTCTCTCTACCTCACCTACATCAGCCAGTGCAGAAGATATACCCTGTGGTGCTGAAACAGTGGAAAGTTCTGCAGCATGAGAAGACGCTGACAAGAAAGAGGTCTTTATAAGCTGAGCAGTGCAAGAGCAAGCGTTGTGCTGAAATAAACTCCTCTGTGAGACAGGTTTTTTTGTGTATGAAGGGAATTTATTTTCTGAAGGTCAAGCCTGCCACACAGAAGCAACACTGAAGTACAACTTTCAGACAAATTATCATCCACCAGGACATTCTTTTACCTAGAAAACTGAGCTCTCTTTTCACTTATTTCCTTAGAAATGGACTGTGACTACAAACAAAACAGCAGCCTCATTCATAACGTAATGTACAGCACAAGTAACACACACCCAGATTAATTTAAATCAGCACCACAGCCCACTGCAGGTAGTGTCTCTGTAAAATACAGTACTGATCATCGAAGCATGTTTTCTTTGACAATGATATGCTTTGAAAAAGACAAGATAATCATATGTCATTGCTCATTTTTAAAATAATTTGACTGAGAGATTATTATTCAGGAAAAAATATTGCAACATCTCACCATCAGATGGTAATTTTCTCCTCCAACCCCCCCCCCCCCCCCCCCAAATAAACTGTGCTCAGTCTGGGATTTCAATCACTTTTCCATCCTTAAATCGTGCATTTGTGTTTTCAGAATCTTCAATTGTTACACAAAATAGTTGTGAAATGTTGAATTCAATAATCCATTTAGTTTCTATCACTCTTTTAAAACTCAGTTCTGGCTGGCTTTGCGTTGCTTCACCTTAAAGTGAATATAAATTGCAACACAGAAACAGGCCATTTTGTTCAAATAAACTGTGCGAAACTTTCTCACCCACAGCAGGAGCAATCCTAACCCGAGTTTCCTGTCCTATTCCTGCACTGTTCCTACACTTCAACCATTTTCAACTAATTGTTTTGAAATGTTGGCATCTTTTTTCCTACAATTACTCATGTATTGCGTGGTTTCCCTTTTGTCTCCTTGTTTTCTTAACTTTGATATTTTAAAAAGCTTGATATAGTCAATCAATAGTCAATAGTCGTTTATTTGTCACATACACATAAATGTGTAGTGAAATGAAACATTACCCGCAGTTGAACAATAAGACCAATAAGATTAATCAATAAAAATGCAATAACACATACAATCACAACTAACACCAAACAAAAAGAAACATCAGACTCACTACGCACTTCCAAACGTCTTATTATTTTACAACCTCTAATATCCATTATGGTACAAATTCATTAATATGCAGGTAATAGGGATTCGTAATTGGTCGAAAGGGGGAAGGAAACAAAGGATAAGGTGTTGTCTATTGATCAGCAAGATGTCTCAATGGATGAAAGTGCAGCTCAACATAGATATTAATGACAGATAAAAGAGATGTGTTCTCAAATTTGTAAATGGCTTCAATAAAACGCACAATAAGTTGTTTAAACGGTAGCAGGAAGTTCTGAAGGATGTGAAAGGAATGACTGGGCAAAATTATAGTTCTGTGGCGTTCAATATAGGAAATGCATTATCATCCTCTGGATCTGACAGAGACAAATCAGAATATTTCTTTAATGCGCAAATTCTTCAGGTTGTGCAGGAGCAAAAGATTTGGGTGCTCATGCAAAACAAAAAGCACTAAAGGCTTGTGCAGGAAGTAATCAAAGAGGCTAATGGAATGGCTGCCGAAATCTCAAAGGGATTCAAATTCAAAAGTGAGGAAGTGATGCACATAACCTTGCGCAGACCCAGTCTGACGTAACACCCTCATAACCTCAGGCATTTTGGTCATGGAACTGGAACAGCCCACATTCACCCGAATAATCCCAAAGTGTGAAGGGTTAAATCATTACAACATACTTGCTTGCCCTGTGTTCTCTCTTCAGCTTCAAAGTGTGAGGGATAATTTAATCAAAGTACTTGTAACATATATGAAAGGTTAGAGGGATATGTGTCAAACACAGGCAAATGCGATTTGTGTAGATGGTATGTATAAGTTGGCCCGAAAGGCCTGTTTTCATGCTGTATGACTCTAATCACAGTGTTCACTAGAGCTGATACAAAATAATCTTTGTCATGAGGCAAGAACCTTGGGTAGCACTGTCACGCAGTGACATAGTTGCTGCCTTACAGCCCCGGACACCAGAGTTTGATCCTGACTACGGTTTCTGTCTGTATGGAGTTTGCACGTTCTCTCTGTGCACGTGGGTTTTCTCTGAGATCTTCCGTTTCCTCCCACACTCCAAAGGCTCACAGGTTTGAAGGCTAATTGGCTGGGTATAAATGTAAATTGTCCCTCATGTGTGGAGGATAGTGTTAATGTGCGGGGATCACTGGTCGGTGCAGATTTGGTGGGCCGAAGGGCCTGTTTCTGCGCTGTATCTCTAAACTAAACTAAACCAACTGCCATTCAATAATTATATTCTCAGCTCCACATTACTGCCTACTTGCGGTATCCTTTTACATCTTGTTTATCAATTATCCATTCACTACTACTATTAAAATATTTAGACTCTGCTTTCACTGCTCTTTAAGGAAGAGAGTTCCAAAGACACACTACCTCAAAAAAAACAATTTTTGGAATTATCATCTTGGAATTAAAACTATTTACTTTTAACAGTGATTGCACATCACAGATTCTCCACAGGTAAAAAAAACATCCTCTCCACATTCACCCTGTCAAGACATTTTTGGATCTCACATTTATAATAAGACACCCGTGACTATTCTAAATGCCTCTGGATTCAAGTATATTCTTTCAAACTTTCTTCCTATTTTATGAGCCCAGCAAATTTCTGTGAACTACTTCCAATGCATCCAAATCCTTCTCTGAATAAAGAGACTAATACCATGCAAAGTACTCCAGATGTAATCTCACTGATGCCTTATATATCTGAGGTATAACTTCCTACTATATTCAATTTCCCTTGCAATAAACATCAATAATGTTTGTTTTCATAATTACTTACTACACCTTCTTACTAGCCTTCTGCAAATCATTAATGGTGAAAGCCAGAGCTTGCAACATTTAACGAAATGCTTCTCTTTTCTTCTTTTCCTGCCAAAAATGTTCAGACTTCACATTTTCTCACATCATATTCTATTTGCCAGTTCTTTGCTCCTCATCACTAGCTGAAGTATGAATGTTAAGGTCATCTTGAAGAAACATATGTCTAGATTAATTCTCAGCATTAATCAGACTTCATCAGGAGTCTGAATCTTCTTCGTAACTTAAGAAATCTGGAAAGCGACAATAATTTTGTTGAATACTGACATTTTTGTCCAGATTTCTGGGCTTTGTTATAAAAGCATCAAACATTTTCTTCATTTGTGACAAAAAAGGCAAACATACCTTGGCTTAATAGGTATATACAATAATTGGAAATATAAAAGACTTTCAACTTCAAATTGTTTTGAAAGAGAGCAATTAAATCATTAAAAGTAACACATTTCAAAGTATGTGGAAAGATTTTCCTCATACTTCATGTCAATCCGTTCCCCTTACGTCTCTTCTTAGCTGGCCCCCCAGCAAGGATGACTGGTTTCTATTCCAGATCTGCGAATTCTAAGGTGACTTATGATTTCAATGTGGTATCAGTAGAATTTGCCATGTGTGGGGTAGATGTCCAATGGGGCAGCAACATGTGAGGTGGAATCTTTTTATCCCCCCCCCAAACATTTACCTTGGTGTGTTCCAGCAAATGGAGCCCAGATTCCAACACACCATTGTGAATGACCCTTCTCCATGTTGGGCCAGGGATTTCCTCTTTCTAAGGGGACTCTTCATTCCCCTCTTCATTCCACAAGGGCCTGTCAGCCGAGCTTGCCTGTTTCAATAGTTTGATGTCGGCCATACACACAAAGCAATTGCCATTAAAGTTTATCAAGTGTAATTAGGTCTGTACTGCAGTCTAGGGAGAGGAAACTAATGCATGTTTGCTTATCGTGTCAGTGAATGCGGAGGAAGGTCAGGGATAGAGATTGACAAGGATGAGTGTGCTCGAAGGGTAGGTTTGGGGAACCAAGGAAGAAGCAGTGACCCATCCACATATGTGTGGAGTGCATGCATATTGAGTGCATATGCCTGTCTAATGAGGTAATTACAGTAAAGCACATAGAGTAGAACCTAGTCTTGAGTCTTGAAACTAAATCAGAAACTTGCTCTGTTAATCACTGTTACAGATATACAAATTCACTGACTTCACCGCTGTTGTTGGCTGAATCACACACGAGTCAGCATAGAGGAGAGAGATAGAAGACCTGGGTGAGTGGTGTCACATCAGCAACCTCTGCTCAACATCAAAGCCGAGCAACTAATTGTTGACTTCAGAAAGAGGAAGTCAGGCTATTGCATGCCAGTTTTTATTGGTGGGTCGGGGTGGATAGAGCATTAGCAGCTTCAAATTCTGAGCATTAACACTTTGAGTGACCTGTTCTGAGCCCAGTTCATGGATGTAACCACAATCCCGATGTGCCAGCGCTTCTACTTTCTGAGAATTTTAAGGAGATTTGGCACGTCACAAATTTCTGCAGATGTACCATAGAAAATATCCCTACTGCATCATGGCTGGATTCCAGTGCAGAGAAATGCAAGAAGCTGTAGGTAGTGACAAACTCAGCCTGGTCCATCATGGACACAGCCCTCCCCTTCATCAAAAGCATCTACGAGGTGCTGTCTCAAGAAGGTTGGAATTATCATCAAGAAGTCCCATGCACTCTTCTCACTGCTACTGTCAGGCAGGAGGTATGGAAACCTTAAGTCTAGACCACCAGTTTCAGGAAAAGAGTGCTTTCCCACATCCATCAAATTCTTGAATCAGCCTCATCCTTCCTCGGCAACAGAACACTACAGCCCCCCTATTGAACTAGCATGGACTCGTTTCCTAATTGTGTTTTGCATTAATATCATGTTTTTGAAAGGTATTTTTCCTTTCACTGTCTTGTAGAAGTTGCATGTAATTTATGTACAATTGTATGCTGTCTAAGTCTAAGTGCTTGCGATGCCATTGCAAGCAAGATTTCATTGTACCTGTATGTCACCGTACTTGAGCATATGACAATAAATTAGCCTTGACTTGATTTGGTAGCTAGTGTGCAATAACTGTTACATATTAAGAGATCTGGATTGTTTAAAATCTTCATGGACCACTCCAGCAAGATGGACCTGAACATCCACCCATCATCCATCATTGCTTGGGACTCAAACACTTTGACATTGATATCACTACCCTGAGTGAGACAGAACTGACAATAGAGGACTGGATTAAGGAATAAGGCAGTTGTGTACACCATATTCTGGAAGGCAAATCGTAAGAGGAACATTGTGTTCACAGACGAAGTGTGAAGGAGGGAACGGCAGATGCTGGTTTACACCAAAGATAAACACAAAATGCTGGAGTAACTCAGCAGGACAGGCAGATTCTCAGACTGAAGAAGGCTCTCGACCCGAAACGTCACCCATTCCTTCTATCCAGAGATGCTGCCTGTCCCGCTGAGTTACTCCGGCATTTTGTGTATTGTGTAGGCAGGTTTGGTTGTCGAGAATAAGCTAGTAGGGAGTCTCAGCTAACCTCTTTGCTCCCAAACTCTACATCCAAGAAATAAATGACTGCGTTATGACCTTCTGGCTTTCTTCAATGCAGAACCATCAAACTTTGATGGTCACCAATAAAGATGCCATAACCCTAGAAGCTCTTGTTCCTCTCGCATAGTGGCAAACTCTTATTCACCCCAAGTCTCAAAAAGGCAAACAGAAATGAAAAGTTCATCGAGTCACAGATCTTAAATCATAGGTACAAACTAACAGGGTCACTATTACCTAGCAATCTGACATTTGAGAACAAATTGAGACCAAGCGTAAGTCTATGATGACACTTGTAAGATTAACTTGCTTTGATTTCTCTGCATACCCAACCTCAACCAATGATCCACACACATTTGCAGAACTACATACTTTAAGCCGCCTTTTAAAATGAAATGTTTTAAGTTCAAATGACAGAATTTTATAAATACAAACATTTAACTCCAGATACTGATTATAAGCTTAAAGAAACAAATTTAAATTACCTTCCACAACTCAGCCAAGATTTCGCAAAGCGCTTTACAGCTAATTAAATACCTTCCAAACATAATCATTGTTGTTAAAAGAAAGCAGTAGCTAATTCAGCAGATGATGACAAGTTGTACGGTCATAATGACATGATAATCTGTTTTAGTAACGTCGAGCAAGGGATAAATATTGGTTGGAACACCAAGCAGAACTCTCCTGCTCTTCTTTGAAACTATGCGGTGGAACCTTCCATGTCTACAGCAGATAAGCCCTCAATTGCCTCATTCTGAGCCTGGCACCTCATTACATTGGGAGCTACCGCAATGGAGCATCAGCCTAGAATTCATTCTAACTCCGAGGTGAGAGTGCTATGAAGCGGATATTTATATATTCCATGTGTGAAGGAACTGCAGATGCTGGTTTAAAGCAAAAATAGACACAAAATGGTGGAGTAACGCAGCGGGACAGGCAGCATCTCTGGAGAGAAGGAATGGGTGACGTTTTGGGGGGGGTGTGTATGTATCCTACATATATATATATATCCTATATACACATGTGTGTATATATGTGTATACATATATATACACACACATATTTATATATTTTTTTATATACCACTCTTTTTATTGAAGGGTATAGTGCACAAGCAGATTCACATGATTTAAGCCATTGTTCAAAATTTAAATATTTTAGACATTTCATGTAGCTTTTTAAAAAATGAAGCACATTGCTAAATGCTGTCTCCTTGTGAGCCACACAGCAGAAAGCAACAACTTCAATGAAACATCATCTTTTTCTTGTTTATAAGGATATTATTAGATTGCTTTGTAAACTATGACTGCATAAATAAGTATTTTCCAATAGTTCAAACTGAAACTGTGTGGTAAGGCCACTTTCAAAGAGTGCAAATCTATCTCACTCTTTCACATTTTACTATATGCTCAAGACTGATTAATTGTTTGTACATGGCAAATAAAATGTAATTGTAACATTAGCACTTGTCATTCCTTATTGTCCTGCACACAGATAGAATAGCCAGAAACAGCAGAGAAAACTGCCAGCATTTGACATCAAACATTCCACGTGTAGTTATTGCTACAGAGTGTGTTTATGAACCCTTCAGGGTAACCTGGCCATGTGAGAGAAATTGTTCTGCATCCCCAAAGGCTTTCATTGTCATTTATCATCGGATCCATTAGCCTAAAGCATCAAGCTACTCACAGTGAATGCATTTTGTGGTTTAAATTTGTGGATTTTGAACCATGAACAGCAAATGCTTTTGTACAGCCTCAGGCACAGTCCAGACTAGAAAAGAAAAATGTACAAAACAGCTGATCTTCTTACATAACTAACCCATCTACCACCTAACCGCAATTCTCCCATCTGCACTTCCAACCACAACCAGGCACCAGAGCCCCTGTCAACTGAACATATGATATTATACTGATTGACAGAATTATACTGGAATCAATAATTATACATGCCTTCCATTAAAAAGCAAAATTAACCATGTACATATCTGTCCAAATTAAACAAAAACACAAAAAGATAATTGTTAACTCCCAGAATGTGTTTAAATCATCAGAGCAGAGTTATGTTCTGTAACAAAATAACTGGGATGTAGGCAGATCGCATTGCTGTGGTTTGGGTGATTTCAATCTCTTACTCAAATAATAGTTCAATTTTCTTCATTTTTTGGAAGAATATCAGTCTGATGCCATGATATAAATGGCCCTTCAATGACTTGTTGTCTTTAAAGCAGTTGAAAGGGTTATTAGTCCGACATACACAAGATGATTCTGTGGGCTTCAATGGCTAATTCAATGAGTTGTGGAAAGGATTCTGCGTGATGTTAATCTTTAATTTTGAGTCAGAATCATTCCCATTCAGCAGAGCTCCTCATATCATGAGGAGCAGGATATGAACCCACAACATTCCCATTCAGGGAAGAGAATGCTGTTGTCACTCAAATGGTTTACTTCTATCGTGAGATTTAAAGCAAATAAACTTGCTGGCCTTTTTGCACATGTTTGTAAATTAACCAAAGTGCTTTTTTTCATGAAATAAACTGGGGAAAAAATGAAATCCAACACTATGCTTGAGGCGAGAGAAAAGTTTTTTTGTTTTTAATAGTCACCACATTGTTGTCTCCAGACACAATGGGAAAATTTTGTTGAGTTTAGTTTAGAGATACAGCGCGGAAACAGGCCCTTCAGCTCACACCGACCAGCGATGCCTGCATATTAACACTATATTACGCACACTAGGTACACTTAACACTAGGCCAATTAACCTACAAGCCTGTGGGTCTTTGGAGTGTGGGAGGACACAGAAGATCTCAGAAAAAAACCACGCAGGTCACGGGGAGAACGTACAATCTCTGGACAGACAGCACCCGTAGTCGGGATCAAACCCGGGACTCTGGCGTTGCAAACACTGTAAGGCAGCAACTCTACCGCTGCACCACCATGCCGCCCTGAGCCAAAATGTTGAGCCAATCAATACATTAGCTTTAATGATTCATTCCAACTTATCTTAAATGTAAAATGAACTTTTCACTCTTTAACCTGAAGAACGTGGATTCAATATTAGTCAAAAAATTACTGTTAAAAAATGAAGTTTCTGAATGAACAATGTACATTAAAAAAAATTGAGTATCCAAATCTGTGGTATCTTAGCCTGCTCTCAGAACATTCCAAAACACGTCACAAACCCACAAGTTATTTGCTTTCACACTGACTATTCTGTGGATGAACATACCAGCTACTTTTGAGGTCTCATATTCAGCAAATTAATTGAGTGCCCTCTTTAACAGTCTATACTGAGTTTGGATGAAGGAAAACTGTTGATCAAGACTACCATATTATTATTTTATGAGCCATACCAGTGACTTTTTTTTTCTCGTTATATAGGGCAGATAGGGGATAGAATTTAATAATCTATCCAAAAAATGGCAACTGCAACAGCTAACTAATGCATTGACAAAGATTGTCAAACTAGATTTGGTGCCCACATTCAGAAACCAAGCCTTGATCCCATAACTTTCTGATTATGAGATAATAACTATAAGCCAATTTTTGCTGAGATTTATTTGGAATGCTTACACTTTAAACTTTATAGCTGGCATTTCTTTGAGTTCTGAATAATTTACAACCTTGAGCTTGGCACCAACATTTCTCTATTACAAAATGTATTTATCTTATTCAGCACAAATAATCCACTGATGTTGTAATGGATGTATTAATCTACATCGAAAATTGTGACCAACAATTTAAAAGTTGGTGAATTAACCAGAGTCTGAAAATAGTTTTGAATGAAAACAAACTTATCAAAAACTGGACAGAAAATACACCAGGGAATTGCATGCCACCCATGCACTAGTTTAAAACTGCTCATCAATCTCTCTTTATAATCAGACATGAATGCAGGAATGTTCTGATACGTCACCTGCTAGTAAGGGTTAAAAGCCCAATTCAGACATTAAACAGGAAACACAAGAATGTCCAAATAAAATACCAAGCCTCAATACTGCCATCTACTGTAAGCAATCAATGCATTCACAGCCAGCGGGCTGGGTCTTCTATAAACTCCATTTAAATTAGCCAGGAAGAGGAAATCATTGATAATAGACAATAGGTGCAGGAGTAGGCCATTCGGCCCTTCGAGCCAGCACCGCCATTCAATGTGATCATGGCTGATCATTCTCAATCAGTACCCCGTTCCTGCTTTCTCCCCATACCCCCTGACTCCGCTATCCTTAAGAGCTCTATCTAGCTCTCTCTTGAATGTATTCAGAGAATTGGCCTCCACTGCCCTCTGAGGCAGAGAATTTCACAGATGCACAACTCTCTGACTAAAAAAGTTTTTCCTCATCTCTGTTCTAAATGGCCTACCCCTTATTCTTAAACTGTGGCCCCTGGTTCTGAACTCCCCCAACATTGGAACCATGTTTCCTGCCTCTAACATGTCCAACCCCTTAATAATCTTATACGTTTCGATAAGATCCCCTCTCATCCTTCTAAATTCCAGTGTATACAAACCTAGTCGCTCCAGTCTTTCAACATATGACAGTCCCGCCATTCCGGGAATTAACCTAGTAAACCTACGCTGCACGCACTCAATGGCAAGAATATCCTTCCTCAAATTTGGAGACCAAAACTGCACACAGTACTCCAGGTGCGGTCTCACTAGGGCCCTGTACAACTGCAGAAGGACCTCTTTGCTCCATCCCGATCAAAAATGAAATGATCATATGATTCCATTGAATGATGACACTCGCCTGACTACTTGGGTGCCTGGAACGTGCTGCCGAGGGTGGCAGTGTAAGCAGAGTTTAAAACGTTTTTAGATAGTCATAGGGAAATGCAGAGAATGAAGGGTTATGGATCATGTGCAGGTAGAGGAGATAGGTTTATCTTGGCATCATGTTCTAGCACAGACATCGTGGGCCACAGGGCTATGCTTGTGGTGCACTTTTCTATGTTCCATGTTCTCAGTGGACGAGAATGATGGCACATCCTTAATGCAGCAAACAGATCTCTTTCCTCTTTAAAGTTAGGTTAATGTCTATGGATGATAGACAATGCTACTTTGAAAATATACAGGCTTAAGTATGGATGTAAGAATGGAAAATGTTATGATAATTGTATAATCATCGAACCATAGTATCTGTGCTGTTGGAACCACAAATGTCTCCTACAGAAAGTGATTGTTGATATATAAAAACAGAGCCTTGCTCATAGTTTAGGAAAGCAACAGTGTGAATGTTCTTCCTCGAAATAAATTGGATTCAGCGAGAAGGCAAATTTTATCCAGTGCTACTGAGGTTGATCTTCCTCTTTCTGTGCTTAGGTTTTTCAGGATTTGTTTTGTATATTTGCACAGAAATGCAATAGTTTAATTACAAACATTAGTACTGAGCTTCACTTCCAATCCTGGATTACTTAGCTCCATTGAAACAGTCTATCAAGCTTTCCTGAACAGATTTATTTCACACAGAATGCCTATTTAAGCTCAAGTACTAATTATTTTGTACAAAAATTACAACAAGTATGTGTACAATATGATTGGCAAACCACAACCTTTTCACTGTCATTCCTTTCTGAACTTGTAAAGTATAAATTATTCTCAGAGGGACTTTCACCCAAATCAAACACTTGAAAAATAACAAGTAAAAATGGTTTGGTTACATAAGATAAGTAGAGGAGTAAAAGTATCTAACAAACATCTGCAATATAGGGGAAAAAATAATCATACCTTACATTCCACCACACTCTGGTCTGACTCACAAGTGACGTATATTTCATCCACTGCTCGTCTGAGGTTGTCGAAGAGAAATGCCCAGTAGCGTGCTCTCAAATCAATCTTTCGGAGCTGCCGACCTTTTGTCGGACTCTTCTCAACTGTGTTCTTCTCCCCAACAGTGCTCAGTGAGGATTTTTCAGCCTGCAGTAGAAATGAAGAGGGCTGTTCCATGAACAGTGCAAGTCATATAATAGGCGATCTCATACTATTAAAAAGCTGTAGTCAACTTGCATATCAGCAGTTAAATGTGGTGATTGTAAAACTATCAATACATTTCACAGGTTCCTCAGAAACCCACAAGTTAATTGCTTTGATTTGAACATGTTGAAGTATATGACAAATTGGTAGATCAATAGAATTTTCAGCATTCTATTTATCATTCCACATTAGGATGCATTGACTCCCAAAGATTTCCCGCACCACTACCTAAAATACCAGAGGTTAAAAAAAATATATCAAAAGCCGAGTGGTTCCCAGATTGTCCCTGGTGCTTTTCATGTGCAATCAAAACTGGCAGAAACCTGGGAGGCTGCAGGCTGTCCACATGATCAAACACGCATGGGGAATTGTGTGGATAGAAACAAGGGAAGGAAAGTATGATGCAATGGTACTCAAACAATTAAACGTCAAAGTAGTGTGTTAACGTTAGCAGGAATTTGGAATTAACAACGAGAGCACAACTCATTTCACAGGGTAGTAAAAGGTATCTGGAATCAAAAACATGCACAAAGCTTCTTGGGTGGCTTTCCTCACAGCCCAGTGATCGCACCAATCACTGATGTCACTCCGCAATAGCCCGACAGTCTTAAACTTGAATCCTGAAGACAATTAGTTTAAAGTGTCAACATTTTAATTTTTCTTCACGCAGAGGTTTATGAAGAACTTGAGCACTATTTTAGCCCCAAGATACTGCCAAGTTACACTTTCAAATAATGGCTTTGACTTTTAGTTTGATTTAATTTAGAGATACAACATGGAAACAGGCTCTTCGGCCCAGTGAGTCCGCGCTGACCAGCGATCACCCGTACGCCATTTCATTCCTACACACTTTGAACAATTTACAGAAGCCAATTAACCTACACGTTTGCATGTCTTTGGACTGTGTGAGGAAACGGGAGCACCCGGAGAAAACCCACATGGTCAGAGGGAGAACATATAAACTCCGTACAGACAACACCCCTCGTCAGGATCGAACCCAGGGCTCTGGTGCTGTAAGGCAGCCACTCTACCATTGCGCCACTGTGCCGCCCTAAGAAACGGTATTCAATTTTGGATTGAAAAACTAAATTATATTGACAGTATTTTCTGCACAGAATAATTGACTTTCATTGTTGAATAAAAAAAACCCTTGCATTTGTG
Organism: Rhinoraja longicauda; assembly: GCF_053455715.1. Taxonomy (NCBI): domain Eukaryota; kingdom Metazoa; phylum Chordata; class Chondrichthyes; order Rajiformes; family Arhynchobatidae; genus Rhinoraja; species Rhinoraja longicauda. The sequence goes on from NC_135990.1 coordinate 7,792,216, forward strand.
ATAACATCTATTTAAATGTTTAAGAAATATTCCAGAGTTTACGTTACAATTAACTATTCTGAAATCTAGTTGCTGTTTGTAATGGAGTTACTTGTTCATGCAAACAATAACTTGTTCATGCAAACAGCAATAACTGGGTAAGCTGATTTTCATACCGACACTTCCGTACTAGGCCTCCTCCACTGCCAGAGGGAGGCCACACGCAAACCGAAGGAACAGCACCTCATATTCCACTTGGGTGGCTTACAACCCAACAGTATGAAAATGGAATTCTCCAACTTTAGGAAATTAAACTCCTCCCCCCTCCCCTTTCATCCTCCACATCCTTTCTCTCACCCTCCCCCCAACCGTGCTCCATCAGGACTCACGCCTATTTTTTTCCCCTCCCATTCCACCTACATTCCTTCCACTAGATTCACAATTCAAAACCCCTCAATCCTTTTGTCTCATACCTTACGTTTCATCATCTGTGGTCTTTGTCCAACCATCTGCCCATCAAAACCACCTGTACCCACGTATTACTTTCCAGGCTTGGTCCTGCCCCTCCTCTCCTTTGCTCCCCCCTCCCTCCCCACAATCCATCTGAAGGGACCAGACCCGAAACATCACCCATCCTTGTTCTCCAGATATGCTGCATGACCCATTGAATTACTGTGTCTTTTTTTTTGTAAACCAGTATCTACAGTTCCTTGTTTCTATATTGCTATCTCTGTTCCACACTCCCTGTTGTACACTATGGAGAGGTGCTTCAAGCTGCATTTAAAAAAAAATATTTACAAGTAACCACATAATGAGTGAAGCTGACATCTGCTAACAAAGTATGATTTACATTACCAAAGGTTTCTCGAAACATATGTTATGGGTTAAAGTGTTTACAGGTACAAATTAAACTTACACTGATGGTCATCAACCAGACATTTCTATTGCATCAACTAAAACAAAATGGAGAATTGCCTTTTTGATGAGATGCCAGAAGATTGCCAGCACCTTGTGTAACTAGCCAACTTCTGTGCAGGATGAATATGAGGAGAAACTGGATAAGAACACCCAAAAGGTTTAAAGTTAAGGTTTAAGAAATTGGTAACCTTTCATAATTAACTCCCGCAGTTCAGAACATTTGACAGGGTGTCACTTTTCAATTGAAACCGTGAATTTTAACACTTTAATATATGGTTAATTCTGTTTAAAAGTAAATATCTAACAAACACAATGAACATGATAAAATGAAGGACACAAAATGCTGGAGTAACTCAGTGGGACAGGCAGCATCTCTGGAGATCATGCCTGTCCCGCTGAGTTACTCCAGCATTTTGTGTCTGTCTTCAGTTTAAACCAGCATCTGCAATTCCTTCCTACATATGATAAAATTAAACATATATTTTTCCATTCATGCTTACTCAACCATTTCAAATGCTGTTTAACCATCAAGTTTCAAATCATAATACACAGTAGTTTTCCACATCTGAGGATCACACAGATAAACATCATCATAACTGTGCATAAAGTAAACTCACTTCAAAGCAGTGAACCAGAGTTAAAGGGCATTAGACAAAGGGTCACACGATCAAACATATGCACTAAATCATCAGAAACTGGAGAACTTTGATGGTAGAATGGATAACATATCCACCTGGTGAATATTCACCTGGTATGAAGACAGGAGCTGGTGAACATGGGAATAAAGGCGTCCATGTTTCAAAAACAACACCATAAATGCCAGTGTAGGATGGAACTGCAGATGCTGGTTTTCACCGAAGATACACACAAAATGCTGGAGTAACTCAGCAGGACAGGCAGAATCTCTGGAGAGAAGGCCTGTGTGTTAATCATGAACCAAATCTCAATCACAAATAACAGCTCTATTTGGATAAGAGACTGCGGATTCTGGAATCTGGAGTTAAAAATATACTACAGCAGGAACTCAGTGGATCAGGCAACATCTGTGGAGAGTAATAGACTGACACCTTTTCGGGTCAGGACCTTTCTTCATTTAACATTTATATTTGCTGATCTACACTAGCAGGTAGTTCAGCGTCCCCTTTCCCTCAACAAATAATAGTTTACTGGTTTGATTTATACAGCTACTAACCCAAAACTACTTGTTAGATGTATTAATGCTAAAAGTTGAATCCTGTTGAGGAGAAAATGACCTTCCTGTCATGCACTACTCCAACAGACGATTAACAAAACTGTTAAGGTCCAGAAAAATACCCTTGAACTTTCAATGAAAAGATAAGTCTGGTATATAGAACACAAAGGAAACGACTATGAAAAGTGCTCCTTCCATAAAGCATAACTTGCTTTAATTAAATTAGGAAACCAAAATGTTATAAATAGCGTAAAACTAGTATTTGCAATTTGCAAAGACTTGTTTAATAGCAAAATCAGTTTTACCCAGAAGAAATCAGATAGAAAATTACATGTATGTAACCCTATCCAACTGCACAGACTAAGGTACCATTTGGCTAATGGAAAGGTCATCTTCTGTCTCCCAGCTACCACCCAGCCCCGACACTACTTATTTGTTACCGTTCAATAACTGTCAGTCAAGGCATAAGGAGAAGGATATGACTGTACAGCCGAATCCTGGAATTTTACCCTCCATTAGCTACATGCAGGGGTCATTCCGAACCAGCTGCCGAGTAGTAATGGCAGTACAATGCCGGGATTTACCTCCAATCATTCTATCCAGGGCTGACAAACATAGGAATATTGCAAAGATTCTTATTGCCATTGCTAGAAAGTTGATAATATTTATTTAATAATCTAGCACAGAGGTGAACACAGAAGCTTGAAGAATGCTGATACTTACTATGTATGAAGATGCAAATATTAAAAATAGAATTGTAATGTTTACTTTTAAATTAAAATTCCATACACTATTGTAAAAACGCCTACATGGTTTTGCTTATAAAGGCGGACATGAACCATCTCCTAGTGTTGTCTCTCCAGTCTCCACATGAACATCCTTTGTCACAATCAATAGTCCCAACAATCTCCTCAGCTGCGCAATACTTGAAGCTTGACCTCACACACATCCCTTATTGAATATGACACCAGGAACAAAATCCCTGCAATTTGCAAAACAAAACAACGATTTGGTGTTTCTTAATATACTATTCATCTGAAGCTAACTGGAATGCATCAGTATGAAGCGGTAAAGCATATTACCCACACTTTTCATTGTTCAGCTTCATTTCTTTTATCAAGATAATAAACCAGTTCTGTACTAGACTGGTTATATAGATTACCTGACAAAAACCTCAATAATCACTGTACAAAAGACAAAATATTTGACCACTCTTGTTGAAAGATTTGTTGATTCACATTTAGTGATTTTATTCCATTCATGGTACAAAATTTCAAGTTATGAATATTAAGCAAATCACATGTTCCTAACTGGACTATGAAACATGAAATCCCAATGTCATGATGAGGTTATGGTTGCGCACTAGCAGCTATGGAAGTAATTTTCAATAATCTTCTCTTCAAATGTGTTGGACCCAGTAAATATTAAAGCATGTCATAGACAAGTAAAGACCTTTGGAATTTCTCACTGGTTTATTAACTCTACCATTGTTGACTATTTCAAGAAAGTACAATATTTTGCCTCTACTAAATTTGTTGGTGACGTTTGCAAACTATAGGGCAGCACAGTGGCACAGCTGGTAGTGTTGCTGCCTCAGAGCTCTATAAACCTGAGTTTGATCTTGACCTCAGCAGCTGTCTGTGTGGGGATTGGAGGTTTTCCCTGAGACTGCATTGGTTTTCTCCGGGGGACACCTGCTTTCTTCCACATCCTAGACATGTTGGTTTGTAGGTACATTGCCTCTGGTAAGTAGGATGTGGATGAGAAAGTGGAATAACATAGAAACAGTATGAACGGATGACCCAATGGCTGGCGTGGACTCGGTAGACCAAAGGGCCTGATTCCATGCTGTATTTTTCAAAGAATCAATCAAAATGTATCACACTGGTTTAGTAGGACAAATTTCTCATGAGTAGAACTAATTTCTACTTGCATTTCCCAAGATAATTTTTTCTTGTTTCTTCTCTTTGCTTTTGTTTATACTTGCATTTGTTTCTATTTTCAAGTCTTAACTTCAAATTTAGATTATTGCATCTTTTCCACCATCTTTTCCACATTTCCCTGTTACTTATTGTTTTAGGTTGTGCTTCCTGAAAAAAGGATACTTTTACGGGAAAAAAAAAGTTTCAATTATTGCAACAACTGAGGCCATAGTATCCACTTGTAAATAACACCATCTAAACAGATTCACGAACTGGGAGAGTTAATCAGGCTTACTCCCTCAAAGTAATAAGTTTTCATCGAGCTCTCTTAATGCTTATCACAACCCCCAAAACCTGCACTCCAACCAGCAATGACGCTCTACTCCCATTTGTCGTACCAAAACTTAATCTCACACAACCCACGGTGGGCGGCACGGTGGCGCAGCGGTAGAGTTGCTGCCTTACAGTAAATGCAACGCCGGAGACCTGGGTTCCATCCCGACTACGGGTGCTGTCTGTACGGAGTTTGTACGTTCTCCCCATGACCTGCGTGGGTTTTCTCCGAGATCTTCGCTTTCCTCCCACACTCCAAAGACGTACAGGTGTGTAGGTTATTTGGCTTGGTATAAATGTAAATTGTCCCTAGTGCGTGTAGGAAAGTGTTCATGTGCGGGGATCGCTAGTCGGCGCGGACTCGGTGGGCCGAAGGGCCTGTTTCTGTGCTGTATCTCTAAACTAAACTAAACCCAAACTTAGAGATATAGAAATTACTAATCGTCCAATTGAACTGGTCAAATTAACAAACCTTTCGTACTTTGGTGGTTACGTTTCCTTTCCACACAAAAAAAACATGAATTGCTGAAACATTTACCTCAAGAGCTTTTAAATCTTTATGTTGCTTATCCAACTGCTTATTAGGATGTTTACATACGATCTACCACACAACTGTAGAACATGTATTCCTTTCGGAAGGAGATACATTTAAACGTGACACATTGGTACAGATGGCAATAGAACAAATTCTTCCTTCCTCCATTAATGATCCTCAGACTGAAAGCAAGCAGATTTAGCTTTTGCAGAAATCGAAGCCTTCATTCAAACTCTACTCCCTAGCCACATGGACGAAGAATGGCCATATGAATGTAATATTAGAAACAGATTGGTGCCTGTGGAATCAAACTTGAGCAAGTTATCAGAGACAAATTAAGAAAATTAGCACAAAAGATAATATGAAAAGCCTGATAACATGAAAGATGTTCTGCAGATAGTACACTGTTATAATTCTGATTCTACATTTTTAATCTGAGAGTGTTTTGTTTCACACAAAACAATCGATAAGTATTGATTTATAACTAAAACACAGCATCTCGATTTAATAAGAAATTTCCAGATTTAACAATTTTACATTTAGAGAGAGCATGAGATACAGAGACCCAAATGACCCTGTCAAATTAAACTGGCTTAATATAAATTGCTTTACAGAGCAGAGGAAATTTATGAGACGGTATAGATTTCCTTGTTTCATTATATTTTTCACATCCAATCAATTATGAAAATATTGAGTTATGGGTCATGTAACAATAATAAGCAGCATTCTGTCTGTTTTGAGAGCAGAATTTCATGTCTAAATGTTTAATGCTGTTTATCTGTGACCAATGCAATATATGTTGGTGAATATTAGAATACTGTCAACATCAAACTCAGCCCATCAACAGGATAGCATAGTTCACCAAGATATTGCTGCTATGCCCAAGTTGAATCTACATATCCAATGTTAATTCAGCATGTTACATCTATCTCTCATGGATACAAGAAGGATTCTATACATTTATCTCAGATTAACTCACTGGGAGATCTGAAGTGTGGCATATTGGATTCAATAGATGGTTGAAATGCAGACTTTAAAACAGCTGAAGGCATTTTAACTGGAAAACGGCCTGCAGATTGCAGCACTAAACATTTTTATAATGGGATATTAGATCTAAACAAAAGTTTTCTATGGTATTGGGCAGCTCCTCTGTTCTTGTATGCATTAAGTTTTCAACAGCTTGATAAAAATATCACCCTTGATGCCTGACAAGAACCACTGTTATTTTACATGGGGCTAGCAGAAAAAAAGAAACAGCATGCTCTACCTACACATAATCATTCAAGGGCAATTATTCACAAAATATCCTTCAACAAATAATTAAAACCAGACAAAGTGAGATCCAGATTTAAATTTACAATTGTTCGGTTTCATTAATAGCTACACTGTCACTGCTTGAAGTAAATTTTCATCAATGTGCTTCCAAAGCAAGTGAATAGAAAGCAAGAGCACCCTCCAGTGGCCACATGAAAGAACAGCAGGCACCACACAGGATTCAGCTAACCACATTTATTTCATCATCATCATCATATCATCATATATCTACAGCCGTAAACAGGCCTTTTCGGCCCTCCAAGTCCGTGCCGCCCAGTGATCCCCGTACATTAACACTATCCTACACCCACTAGGGACAATTTTTACATTTACCCAGCCAATTAACCTACATACCTGTACGTCTTTGGAGTTTTCAAATGCTTAAAGGAGAAACTCATATCAAACATTTGATTTCAAATTCTCAAATAATAATAACTTTTAATAAAAGCACAAATCGTTATACTAATTGTTAACAATATAAAGCTATTAACATGAAGAAACTTTTCAGACTACGAATAGCCCACTCACCCATATCACCAATTAAAATAAAATCTATCCTTTGCCCGGTAACAGTCAAGTAAGAATCTGATTCAGCCTGGACATAGCGACCCTTTCAATTAGTGCCCTCTCAAGCGCTGTGTTTAACTCAAAATAGCTTTGAAATTTAAAATTAAGTAACGTTCAATTGCAATAGGAAAGACACAAAATGCTGGAGTAACACAGTGGGTCAGCAGCATCCCTGGAAAACATGAAAGTGACATTTCAGGTCGGGAACCTTCTTCTGGCAGTCTGAAGAAGGGTCTCCGACCTAAAATTTTACCTATCCGTGTTCTACAGGTATAGGCACAAAAAGCTGGAGTAACTCAGGCAGCATCTCTGAAGACAAGGAATGGGTGACGTTTTGGGTCAAGACCCTTCTGGGATGCTGCCTGGCCCGCTGAGTTATTCCAGCATTTTGTGTCTTTCCTTGGTAAACCAGCATCTGCAGTTCCTCGTTTCCACTTCTTCAATTGCAATAGTTCATTTGGTTTTTTCCAACACATACTCTGGCTACCTTACACAAGCAAAGGTCTAACTGAGATGTTCAGGCTTCATTGCACATTCCAGGACAACGTTTACATTGTTCCTCTGGACAGATCTTCAACTAAATTAGTTAAAGGTGACAAAATTAAATTTTGGAGTGTGTTACGCAGTACATTGAGTGAAGCAGGATCGTGAGATCCCACATCACAGTCTATTAATGTCATATCTTCATTTGCAAATGGTGAAAAGGATTTAGTGTTAAAGGGAACCTTTTGAATTTGAAAAGAATGGAGTGGGATATTATTATCTGGGAGCCTCTCTCACAGTTTTAAGCTGCAGCTGGGTCCAAGTCATTTATACAATGGCATATAGAAATTGCAATACATAGTTTCCATTAACCAGAGGACAAATTGCTTCATTAAAGAGTCAGTCTATTAATTCAAAGACTTTTAATTCAATTACCCACTCCAACCAAAACCAAAAGAAATAGCTCCCATTGGTATTCCAATAGAAGTACATGGTTCTGAAGAAAAACAAAGCGGGTAGAAAAGATTCCAGAAACTCATAGAAGTCAGAGGGCTTGTATACAAGGTAAGCATTAGGACTTTATCGCTGCTTTACCCATGCCAATGTATTCTAGGCCGAGAATTCACTGCACTGCTTCCTGAAGGAGTCTCATCAGTCTCTATAAAAGGCAATTCTATAAAAAGGCAATTGCACAAAGGAATGGACATTTAAAAAATTAAGATATCCTTCCCCACCCCCATGGAGAAACTGAATACTGTTAAAATGTGTACAAAATAATGATTTAGCCAAAGATGGAGAAATATGTGGACTTCTAAATGGTTCTCACCTCTGGCGGCCATGGGTTTCAAAAATTTAGGCCAACACTTCAACACAACACCACGGGTGTTCTACCTGTTGGAAGGGAAGTTAAACTAGGACCTCTTCTACCTTCGCCGATGGGTATATTAAAAAAATTACCAATGAGCACATTTTTGAGGCATGAACACCCGAAGGAATCAACTTAGTCAGTGGGAGAATTTGCAAACTCCACATAAACAGACCAGAGATCAGGATTGAACGTTGAGGCAGCAGCTCTATTAGCTAGGCCATTGTGCCCCTTAAAGATTTTTAGAACTTGAAATTTTCAAGAATATTTGGCTTATGAGGTAAATGATAATACTTCATTAAAAAAAAGAAAGTAGATAAAACAGAAGCCTTGATATGACTGTGCAACTCAGTGAGAAGAGTTCTCAAAGTACAAAAGCACAGGTGGTCAGAAAAAAATCCTGGATGCGCATGCAACACTACTCTATTACTTTTAGAATCATACCGTCACACACCATAAACAGGCCCTTCAGCCTAATGCTTTTAGTTGATGCATTTGTCCAAGATTGAAAAAAAATCCCCACATGTTTGGCAAACAATCAAAGTGACGAAAACCATCCCAAACTAAATCAAAAAGTAAAAGTAAAATATTTAATCCCTAGTTCATTTCACAACACATCAGCAACAAAAACACAGATGATCATTCCAATTGCAGGATTTAATATTGTCTGCTGAAAAGAAATGTGAATGAGAATCCTCAAGTATTGGATTAAGAAACCGCTGATTAAATACAGCACTATATATTCAGTCCTTACTTCAAACATCATAATTTCAATGTCTACACTAAGGCAAATTCCTTGTATGTATACATACTTGGCTACTAAAAATTTATTCAATTACAATGAAAGCTACTGACATAAATTGGTCTGAATAATTATTCTCTTTGTCATTCTTCAGCAATACGACCATCAAGCCTCTAATATAGCTCAACACCTGCGCTTGGTCCACGTTGGCCAATCTGATCTCCCGGTGGTCGGGCACTTCAACTCCCCCTCCCATTCCCAGTCTGACCTTTCTGTCATGGGCCTCCTCCAGTGCCATAGTGAGGCCCACCGGAAATTGGAGGAACAGCACCTCATATTTCACCTGGGCAGCTTGCAGCCCAGTGGTATGAACATCAACTTCTCCAACTTTAGATAGTTCCTCTGTCCCTCTCTTCCCCTCCTTCTTCCCCTCCCCCTTCCCAGATCTCCCTCTATCTTCCTGTCTCCACCTATATCCTTCCTTTGTCCCGCCCCCCTGACATCAGTCTGATGAAGGGTCTCGACCCGAAACGTCACCCATTCCTTCTCTCCGGAGATGCTGCCTGACCTGCTGAGTTACTCCAGCATTTTGTGAATCAATACCTTCGATTTGTACCAGCATCTGCAGTTATTTTCTTATAATATAGCGTGACAGGTTTACATAAGCAGATAGCACTGTAAAAAATAAACTGCTTCGGCCAACATTGTCTGGGCCGAAGATTCTGCCTTAAATTTCTGACAACACGCATTATAACATAACTTGTCAACATAAAGTGTGCATGAACTTCAAAGCTATAATGGACTATTTATCTTAAAGACAGCACTCATTAATTCCCATAAGTACCTGCTTTAAGATCCTCTGTGAACTCTGAGCAGCTCGCTGTGACTTCACTGCATCCTGTGTTTTTCCACTGATGTGTGTCTTGGATTTTGCTGGGAAATTTTCATTAAAAAGTTATTGAAAAAAATGTTAATTTCTTGAAAAACATTATATTGAAACAAGAGTTTTCCTTCTTGAACTACAATGGAAAGATAAGATGGTTGATGCACACAAGTCTAAAGTAATATGTTTTACTTTAAAAATACGAAAAGATATTTGAACATTTTCTCAGATCAACCAACCAATTATCTCAATCAACCAATTAGTTCCAAAAATCTGTTGTTTTTACAAAACTGTCAAAATGACAGGTTGCCATTTATATTTCAGCCATATAGAATGCTTTGGAGGAAAAGGATTGCACAGTGGCACTTTGCAGAAGGCAAAAGGGGGCTTGATTTGAAAAGTGCCAGGCAAAGTACAGAACAATTAGGAAAGTTACATTGTCTTGTCATGAAACAGCGAATCGAGGCCCCATCTGCCCATAAGAGTAGCTAAAGAAGATATTCATGACAATCTGATATTTTGATCACCTTCCTTTTCCTCAACCATTACCACCCAACGGTCAAAACAAATAACTGGTTATTCATCCCAATGAATTGGAGCGACCAAAACCACTCATTTATTGATTTGCCTGCATAAAAAAAGTGATTCTTCTTCAAAGAAATCAAGGACAAATAACTTGACGGAAATGAGCAAACAGATCTACAAACTAGTGAAAACATGGTTGACAACTATTTTGTTGAATCAGAAAAATTAAAAAATGGAATACCACATATATTTGTAAAGTTCATGAAAGAGTAATATGTAGTTACATTTCAGCGGCTTTCTGCTTACGACTGAGGAAGCCAACTTACTGAAATCTCGGTTCAAAGTAAAATCCCAGTACAAGAGCAAAAATAAATCCCGAGGCAAAGTAAACTGTTTGACAAATGAATACACACTCTAAACCAAATGCCACAAACTGAATAAATATTTTTTTAGTATACGCATTTACCTGCCATTGGCATTGCTAAAGTATCCAAAGAAATGGAGTAATGAAAAACTTAGCAGAGAAATCCACTCAGGATACTCATCTTAAATAAGCAAATCCTGTTTTAATTTTTGCCATATTTGAATAGCAAGTTAAAAATAAGTTAAAATCTATTGTTACTTTCATCACAATACTCCCTCAGTTTAATGAGGAAACTACATATTAAAAATCTTCTCCAAAGGGTTGAAACCTCAGAATTAAGTAACTTTTTTTTGTTGCTGTCAATCCAGTTTATCTCTTGCAGCGCTTAATGCTTTATCTACTCCTACCATGGCTTGTTACTTCATACCCACTTTAGGATTGAGACTTGCCAAATAAACATAACAGATGTGACAAATAAAATTTGATGTGCAGCCATTATCTACAAAATAAGTTAGCGAGGCAGCCTGTCATTATGAGCCATTTTAAACCAGTAATTGTGCTGAATTTACAAATGACAAGCCCCAGCTCGCTTTTATTGATGCTCTTGTGGTTCTAAAAACATTGATCCCTTCAAGCAGTATCCCATCACGCCCATTGATTTTCTACTGTTTGACCATGTAACCTGACCGCTGACAGCCCATTTGAAGGATCCACTTTCCCAATAATCAATACCATGCCCTCGATCCAACTGGGGGAAATTTAGCATAGTCTTTGCTGCTTTATCTCTGGATGCAGATATGACAAAATGTCCAAGTTGTAATAGAAAGTGGAAAGTATTCAGGATGACTCAACATTACAATGCAATACTGTACAGACAACCACAATACACATAACTGCATACATTATAAGTTTCTAAAAAGGCCATTGACATCCTTTGGGCTCATAAAAACGGCAGTCCAACAGTATCCTTGATAATTCATATGCTAGATTTTTCTATTTAATGACACAATTTTTGCTGTGTTTTCCACTTGTTATTTCTTTAGAAGATTATCTTTAAATGCTCTTTTAGGTATCAGAGAAGTTTCCGGAACTATGGTCATATTTGTTGCAGAATCACCATCACTAGCATAATATTCTAAAATCAAGTCACAGTGTGAAGTAATGAAAAATTTAGGGAAATATCTTGCATTTTAGACTTTCGATCGCAGTTGATGCAATGTTTGAATTTGCTATCTTCGCACTAAACTAAATCAGACTTCGATTTGTGTTACACCTTCTACATTTGTTTCATTGAAATGCCATTTGTTATGTGTTTAGACCTCTCATGTAGCCTTCAATGTGTGGCTGACATGATGGTACTGTGTGCTGAAAAGATGGTTATGTAACAATTATCATCATATTGCAAGCTCCTATCCTCATGAACTATCCTGGAGTAGCAAAGGTTTCAATACAGTGAAATAAGAAGAGAGATCTGCTGGATCACTAGTACATGTATTTGTATAGGTTGACTCCAGCAAAAATTGAAGAGTAAAATGAATCTTATAGCCCTGGGCACAGTTGGACTAATTGCAGTATTGGAAAAGAAGCACTAAACATAGAGATAAAGAAAATTGTTCGTGGAAAAAATGCAATGATGCTTTTTCTACAATGAAAAGAAACGCACTGGCACATTAGAGGGAGCTTGACTCTGCTTCTACGTGTGTCTGGAAATGAGTAATAATACCTAGTTTAGGATTGAAAACAAAATCTATATATAATCTATATGTAAATCTATATATTCTTATTAAAATACGTTTAACAATTTCAAGCAACCAGGCTTCCTCCTGTGTATAAATTTCTATTGTTCATTGTACTGGCTGGGACAATTGTCAGGAAGACAATTATTGAAGCTAAACCATAAAACAAAATTGCAGACTTTCACTACTGCAAATGCTGTGACCTGCGTGCAATTTAGGTTCAAACAAACCAAGTGAAAATAAAATTAATTGGCACGGTTTAATTTGTAGCAAATGTTCTATCAATACCAACCACATATGTTAGTTTTTAGCATCTCTTGACTACCATCTACTGATAAATTTTAGTATTACACAATGCTCACTCAACGTATGAAACAGAAATGAAAGATGATTGATCCTTCATATTTCGTCCTTTTCGGTCGCTGCTGATTTTTTACACTGGCACCCCTTTCCTGCACAAATTTCATGCCCAAAGGTTCCCTAGGCAAATTTCTCATTCTCAGCCACGAATATACTCAGTGCCTATTCCTGCACTCTTGAGATTAGAATAATGAGATTATCCCATTGAAATATAAAATTCGTACAACACTTGGCAGGATAGACAAAGAGATGGCATATCGTTTAGCTGTACTTTGCCTAGAACTAGAAGACAAAGTATCAAATTAAGTCGCAGTTATTCAACACTGGGATAAGGAGAATTTTTTTTGCAACCACAAAGACCTATTCATTGGAGTTCTCTGGGTCAATAGGGCTGTGATGGCCCAGTCTCCGAGTATATTCAAGATTAAGATTGGTAAATCTTTTAGATATTAAGTAAATCAACAGATATGGGGTTAATGCTGTGAAGTAGAACAGAGATTAAACAGCAGTCGTGATCTTGGTGAATGGCAAAACAGTTATCAAAGCCAAATACATATTATCACTTCCAAGTTCTTCTGTCGCTGAATGCCAACATCCTTGTGTGGTTGCGTATGCCAGATGCTCTCTCATCTAAAACCAACAGTGACAGACTAGCAAATGGCTGGCTTTCCAGGTTTTGAATACAGTCAGAAAATTGAACACTTAAGTTGTCTGTCAGGTATTGAAGGCCGTCCACAGCGTTCAGTTTTATCCCCAAATGTCTAGTCTTCCACTTTTGTAGCCCAATTCACAATTTCAAGACAGCCCAACAAAACATTACAGGCAAAGAATTTAATTTTGAACTGCAATCATCATTGTAACACAAGCAGAAAATAAATAATTTAGAACTTACCATCATCATCTTTACTTTCCATGGGAACACTCCATGCAATCAGGTTTCGAGCTGCCCTTCCTTCTTGTGCCACTATTTTTCGGACTTTGTCGTGGCTATTGGATCGCTGGAACGAAGCCTAAAAAGATGTTTTAAAAATCTAACATGAACTAATGCTACATGACGAAAAATAAATTACTTCCATTCCTCAAATGCTCACTCATTATCCACTCAGTGTTCAATATTCTCTGCCATAATGCCTTTGATCCATTATTAAAGCGGCAGACACAATCTCCACGGCCCTACACTCAACCTTGGAACACAGGATAACAAGGCCACCTATGTCAGTCAGACTCCTATTTATTGACTATAGCTCCACCTTCAATATCATAATTGCAACAAAACTCATCTCCAAATACCTGGACCTAAGACTCAGCACCTCCCTCAGCAAATGGATCCTTGACTTCCTGACCCATTAACTGCAATCAATAAGGACAGGTGACAAAACATCCTCCACGATAATTCTCAACAGTAATGCCCAGCAAGGATGCGTTCTCAGTCCCATACTGCACTATAAAATTTGTACAACACTTGATAGAATAGATAGAGAGATGGCATTTCTCCTGGCTAAGGTATCTAGAACCTGAAGACGAAGTATCAAAATAAGTAGCTGTCCTTTCATGGATGAGATAAGAAGTTTTTTTGCAACCAAAGACCTAATCATTGGAGTTCTCTGGTTAATAGGGCTGTGCGGCCAAATTCTGCTCTAATTCCACTCACGTAGGCAGATGATATCATCACATAGGGCCAAATTTCAAACAATACAAGACAGAGTAAAGGAAGGAAATAGAGAACCTAGGAAGAGAGAGAGTCAAGAGTGTTTTATTGTTATACATCCCAAAACAGAACAATGAAATTCTTATTTGCATGATGTCAAGACAACTTCCTAGCCCTTAATGTCAACAAAACAATGGACCAGGTCATCGACTTCAGAAAGCAGAATGAAGTACACATCTCAGTCTGCATCCATGATACTGAAATGGAGATGGTCGAGGGCTTCAAATTCCATGGTGTAATTACCACCAGTGATTTGTCCTGGTCCATCCACTTTGATGCCATGGCTAATAAATCACAAATACCTCTGGAAGGCTAAGGAAATTTGGCATGTCTCCAATGACTCCTACCAATTTTCTACAGATGCACTGTAGAAAGCAACCTATCTGAACCATCGCACCTTAGTATGGCAATTGCTCAGTTCAAGACTGCAAGAAATTTCAGGGAGTTGTGAACATAGCCCAGTCCATCATACAAACCATCCAACCTCCTCCCCAACGACTTGATCCCTACTTCACTGTCTTGGGAATGCATCCAACATAATTAAGGATCCCTCACAACCCAGTTATTCTGTCTTCTCCTCTCTTCTGTCGGGCAAAAGATACAAAAGTTTGAAAACACATACTACCAGATTCAAGAACAGCTTCTACCTCACCATTATCAGACTCTTGACTATCCAATGCTAAGGATAAGTTCCCAACCTTCCAATCTACTTTGTTGCAGCCTTTGCACTTTTTTATTCTCTACACTTTCTCTGTAGCTGTAGCTATATATTATGCACTGTATTTTCTCTTTTGCACAACTTGATGTACACAAGTATGGTACGATTGCTTGGAAAGCAAACAAGACTGTACCTTGTTAACCGTGGTGATAATAAATCAAAACATGAGGTGCTTAGCACATCCCTTGGTATCTAGGTCTTTTTTTTTTCTTCACCTCGCCCAAATCGGGGTGAGAAAAGATCCAGTAATATATCTCTCCTGCTAAAGCAGTTGCACCTTATGTGATAGCTCAAAGTTCGCAGTGGCAAAATGATCGACATTATGGATGTCATATCCATGTCTAATCCTGTTCTTACCTGCAATTTGGAAAATAGTAAACTGTACAGTAAAAGAATGAAAACGGAACCAAAACTAATTTACACATAATTCTAGTGTGTTTAAGAAGAGAGACACCAACTAAGATAGAAGCAAAACACAGAAAATGTTGGAAATCCATAATGAAAATAAAGTGATAGATATATTCATCAGGTCAAACAGGTGTCATGAGGAGAGAGAAGTGGCCACTACTTTTTTTCCCCGACTGCTGGTGCCTGACAAGGTTGCTGAGGATCAATTACCACATTAAAAATTGGATAAGTGCAGAAAAATCAAACTATACTTGGGCAATGAATTTCTCTGTCACGATATCGCCAGAACATTTATATTGGAGGTAATTTTTTTTTAAATAAAAGGAGAGAGCAACAGAGTGGAAAGGAAATGAGTGGGGAAAGTCCGACCATGAAGCAACAGAACGTAATGGACACCCAAGATAAGCCTCTTGTAAAGACCTCCTGCTGGAGTAACATTAGGCAGCAGGTGCATTACGCAATTTTTCCTCTCTGCAGATCCAAAATTAACTCTCCCAAATTCTCCTACCATCCACCCACACCAGTGGTAATTTTCATTAGCCAGTTAATCTACCAACATTTGGGATGTGGAAAGAAACTAAAGGTAGTTTCTGTGAGAAGGTAAACCCACAGCGTGACAGGGAGAACATACAAACATGTCACAGAGAGCAAGATTAGTGTGGGGGGGGGGGGGGGGGGGCAGGAGAATCAGCTAGAGTTAATGGGACATGATAGATTAGGTCACAGGGAAACAAAGTGGAGGCAGTGGGTTGAACTGAGAGCCAGCAAAGACTTAATGGACTGAATATTCTCTTTCTATACTGTGAGGACATTTTAAAAAAAAGGATAAAGTATATTTGTGTACATCAAGGGAATCATGAGAAATGAATCTGTCAAAAATTGGAATTGAATATGAACAGTCACAATCTTATTAAATAGTGGACCAGAGGAGAGAGGCATAATCCTGCTGCTTCTAAAATATTAATCTTAAAAAAAATCACTTTACTCAAGTTCACGTTTACAGAAGCAGATAACAAAACACAAGTTACAAGCAAACATCTGTGGGGCTCAAATATTGAGACAATAAAAATTTATTGCAGGAGAGATTAGGTTTAGTGTAATTTAAATTCAAAACTTGCTAATATGCTGCAGCTGTGCAAGCATCACTATAATTGAACAGGTTTGAAGCAATTTTCCATTGCAAAGAGCAAATTGAGGAGAGACTCAGATTATGACTTAAGGCTTTTCAGATTATGCAAGGTCTCAAAGCATAGTTTTACACACATGACCAAATCCCAAAAATGGAGATTATGAATTTATTTGGCAATTTTGTATTTATAAAGGAACAGCATCTCATATTTTGCTTGGGCAGCTCACAACCCAAGGGTATGAATATTGATTTTCTCTAACTTCAAGTAACCCCTGCATCCCCTCTCTCTCCATCCCTCCCCCACCCAAGTCATACAGCTTCAAAGTCGCCTTGCTGAGTCTCATTGTCTATACTCATTCTCACCTAACAAAGATATGTTTCCTTTTTTGCACATCTTTCATTCATTTGTTCTATATCTCTCCACATCACCGTCTATATCTCTAGTTTCCCTTTCCCCTGACTCTCAGTCTGAAGAAGGCTCTCGACCCGAAACCTCACCTATTCCTTTTCTCCAGAGATGCTGTCTGACCAGCTGAGTTACTCCAGCTTTTTGTGTCTATCTTCGGTTCAAACTAGCATCTGCAGTTCTTTCCTACACTATTAGAAGTTCAATCGCTTTGGATATTCAAGATGGAGATTGCTTATTAAAGGAACCAAAGGACATGGGTTTGAAATGGGAAAATGAGACTAATGGAAAAAATCAGGCAAGATCTATTTGAATGGCAGAGAAAGAACAATGGTCAAATAACTTAACCTTTTTGTGTGAATTGGTAGAGCAGAGGAAGAGTGGAAGGAGGCTCATGAAGAGTGCAATACTAACGATGGCTGGTTGGGATCAATGAGCCGATTCTCTAAATAGATTGTAATTCTGCTACAGTTGATTTCAGATTTTGATATGAAAGCAACATAACTTGGGGTTTCCATTGAAATTAATTGGCAGCACAGTGGAATTCCCTGAGATTTCAATGGAGTAACAGAGCATAGAACAGTACAGCACAGGAACAGGCCCTTTGGCCCACAATGTCAGTGTCAAAGATAATGCCAAATTAACACTTATCTCCTCTGCCTGCACGTAATCCATATCACTGCATATCCATTTGCCTCTCGAAAAGCCTCTTAAACACCACGATCGTATCTGGGTCTGCCACCACCCCTGGCACCACTCTGTGTAAAAATCATGCCCGCACACCTCTTTAAAACTTTGCCCCTCTCATCTGAAGTCTATGGCCTCTACACTTTGCCATTTCCAGCCTATCTACGTCGCTCACAATTTTTATATACTTCGATCAGGTTAACATAAAAAGTGACAATCTCACACAATCTTGGATGCAAATTCTGATATCGGGAGGAAAACAAAACGCTGGAGGAAGTCAGCAGATCGAGCAGCATCTGTATAGCAGAGAGATTGTCGCTGTTTTAGGTCCTGGCGCAAGGTCTCAACCCATAACGCCAACTCTACAGATGGTGCTCAATCCGCTGAGTTCATTCAGCACACAGAATTTCTTTGTTACTCTGAAGACTGCAATAATTAGACACTACACATCATCCCCTTAAATCTTGGTGCTGCAAACATCAATAGCAAATAAATTTTAAAATCAAAGCATCCAAAATTTGTTTCTGCCAATGAGTGGGAACTTTGATCTAAATTTAATTTGAATCTCTCATTGAGAAAAGCTGACAAGAACAGTTTTCAGTCGACATGCAAATATAATTGCTGGTCATAGGTCTGTATTGCAGAGCAATTATTTCTTTTCAAAACGGAGTTAAGTTGTTCCTCTTACATGTTGCATTTTTAAGTGTTTTGAGTTTTTAAAGAGGAATTAGTTTAAGTGGCCTAAAAGTACAAAAATGTGTAAGAACTGCAGATGTTGGTTTACACTGAAGATAGACACAAAATGCTGGAGTAACTAACAGCACAGGCAGCATCTCTGGAGAGAAGGAATAGGTGACGTTTCGGGTCAGAACATGTCTTTGGAGAGAAACATTGAGGCAAGAACACACATTACTCAGGATATTGAATGGTGGAATAGAAGGACATTGAGTATGTCTGCATCTATATACTAAAACTCTCGTTTGTTATCTTGTTTGTGACTGAACTTCAGCCAAAACGGTGCACGATAGCGCGACAATTTTAGGCCCACCTTACTCACCGTTGTCACTTTAGTGATAATGTAAGTAGTTTTATTGAAATTGGTGTTATATTTTTAAAGTTATTCACATTTTAAAGTTTAAAAGGAGGGGAGGAGGAGGAAGGGGGGAGGGGTTGAGGAGAGAGGACAGGTTGCTGCACCAATGCAGGAGAGGTTTGGGCCCAACAGTTCCACTTGGTCTAGTTGATCCTAAAATGACAGGTCAAAACATTGGATGGTTGGGGGGGGGGGGGGGGGGGGGGGGTGTAAAAGAGAATACAGACAATGAAAGATAGTTGGTTTATTCACAAAATGCTGGAGTAACTCAGCAGGTCAGGCAGCATCTCGGGAGAGAAGGAATGGGTGACGTTTCGGGTCGAGACCCTTCTTCAGACTGATGTCGAGGGTGGGACAAAGGAAGGATATAGGTGGAGACAGGAAGATAGGGGGAGATCTGGGAAGGAGGAGGGGAAGGGAGGGACAGAGGAGCTATCTGAAGTTGGAGAAGTCGACGTTCATACCACCGGGCTGCAAACTGCCCAAGCGAAATATGAGGTGCTGCTCCTCCAATTTCCGGCGGGCCTCACTATGGCACTGGAGGAGGTCCATGACAGAGAGGTCAGACTGGGAATGGGAGGGGGAGTTAAAGTGCTGGGCCACCGGGAGATCAGTTGCGTTAATGCGGAAATGTTGCCAACTGGCCCACTGCAGACTGCAGGAGTACGTGCTGAGGGACGCTCTGAAGCTCGGTGCAGCCAACGCCAAGGCCCTGTGGGGGAGGACCACAGTCTAGGGTCCTTCCGCTGCTGGACATGGGGGGCAGGGTGTGGTGGAGAGAGACGCCCCTCCAAATAAGGGATATGTATGTAAATGTATGTAAAGGTCTAAGTAAATGCCTGTATTGAATATGTAACCTCCGGGAATGTCGGATGGGTTTGTTTTAAAAATGATGTTTTGTAAATGATATTTATAACTTGAATAAAGTATTTTTTGATTTAAAAAAAAGTTAATGCGGACCGAGCGCAGGTGTTCAGCTAAGCGATCGCCGAGCCTGCGCTTGGTTTCGCCGATATAAATAAGTTGACATCTAGAGCAGCGGATGCAATAGATGAGGTTGGAGGAGGTGCAGGTGAACCTCTGTCTCACCTGGAAAGACTGTTTGGGTTCTTTGATGGAGTTGAGGGGGGAGGTAAAGGGACAGGTGTTGCATCTCGTGCGGTTGCAAGGGAAAGTGCCCGGGGTTGGGGTGGTTTGGGTAGGAAGGGACGAGTGGACCAGGGAGTTACGGAGGGAACGGTCTCTGCGGAACGCAGAGAGGGGAGGGGATGGGAAGATATGGCCAGTGGTGGGGTCCCGTTGTAGGTGACGGAAATGTTGGTGGATGATATGTTGGATCCGCTGGCTGGTGGGGTGGAAGGTGAGAACGAGGGGGATCCTGTCCTTGTTGCGAGTGGGGGGAGGGGGAGCAAGAGCGGAGCTGCGGGATGTAGAAGAGACCCTAGTGAGAGCCTCATCTATAATGGAGGAGGGGAAGCCCATAGGATGGAGTCGAGGTAGGTAGAGATAAGTTCGGTAGGGCATGAGCAGGCAGAGACAATGGGTCTGCCGGGACAGTTGAGTTTGTGGAGATTGGGTAGGAGGTAGAATTGGGCCGTGCGGGGCTGGGGAACTATGAGATTGGAGGCACTATGGGGTAGATCGCCGGAGGTGATGAGGTAGGTGATGGTGCTGCTGATAAAGGTCTGGTGTTTATCGGTGGGGTCATGGTCCAGGGATAGGTAGGAAGAGGTGTCTGATAGTTGTCGTCTTGCCTCGGTGCGGTAGAGGTCAGCACGCCAGACTACCACAGCCCCTCCCTTGTCAGCGGGTTTAATTATCACGTCCGGGTTGTTGCGGAGTGAGTGGAGGGCTGTACGTTCAGGAGGGGAGAAGTTGGTGTTAGTCAGGGGAGTGGAAAATTTGAGGCGGCTGATGTCACGCCGGCAGTTTGAGATTGGCTAATGGGTTGAGTAGGTGACAACGATTAGAGGTGAAAAGGAGACAAAAGCGGGTCAGATAAGGAAAGAGGAGGTGGAATGAAATGTAAAGTCGGAGTTGGAAATGTAAAGCTTTGCACTTTACAATTCACTCCTCCTCTTCTCTATTTATC
This sequence comes from Rhinoraja longicauda, assembly GCF_053455715.1. NCBI lineage: Eukaryota > Metazoa > Chordata > Chondrichthyes > Rajiformes > Arhynchobatidae > Rhinoraja > Rhinoraja longicauda. The sequence goes on from NC_135990.1 coordinate 7,813,175, forward strand.
TGACACCCTTTATCTCCTTCACGCCTCTAGCATTCGGCACTTATTCAGTCCTTTGCAACCAGCAATGGGCTGCACGGCTGACTTCTCTGTGAAGGAAGGAACTGCAGATGCTGGTTTAAGATAGACACAAAAAGCTAGAGTAACTCAGCGGGTCAGACAGCATCTCTGGAGAAAAGGAATAGGTGACTTTTCAGGTTGAGACCCTTCTTCAGTCTGAAGAAGGGTCTCGACCCGAAACGTCACCTATTCCTTTTCTCCAGAGATGCTATCTGACCCCGCTGAATTACTCCAGCTTTTTGTGTCCAACTTTGGCTGACTTCCCTGTTTCTACAATATCGGGGGCTAAAAAAGGAATTTAGTCCTTGCAACCAGAATGTGTATAAATTTCAAACTACCTTATAAACCTGTAATGAAGCACTAAAACAAAGCAGAAACAAAAAATTCAAATATACAAAGCAGTGTACAATAAATAAGAGCACAAAAAAAAGAAAGTGAACTGGAAAAGCTACTCAAGTACTCAGACTATAGGTTGACATGAGGGGCTGCTTGGTTGAATGGACTACAACAGTCATTCTTTGCATACTCACAATTAAAGAATGTATCACAAAATGCTGGAGTAACTCAGCGGGTCAGGCAGCATCTCAGGAGAGAAGGAATGGATGACGTTTCGGGTCAAGACCCTTCTTCAGACTGATGTCAGGGGAGGGGACGAGACAAAGATAGGATGTAGTTGGAGACAGGAAGACAGTGGAGAACTGGGAAGAGGAGGGGAAAGAGAGGGACAGAGGAACTATCTGAAGTTAGGGAAATCAATGTTCATACCGCTGGGGTGTAAGCTGCCCAAGTGAAATGTGAGATGCTGTTCCTCCAATTTGCGGTGGGCCTGACTATGACAATGGAGGAGGCATATGACAGAAAGGTCAGACTGGGAGTGGGAGTTAAAGTGCTGAGCCACCGGGAGATCAGGTTGGTCAAGGCGGACTGAGCGAAGGTGTTGAGTGAAACGATCGCCGAGTCTGCGTTTGGTCTCGCCGATGTAGGGAAGTTGACATCTGGAACAGCGGATACAATAGATGAGGTTGGAGGAGGTGCAGGTGAACCTCCGCCTCACCTGAAAAGATTGTTTGGATCCTTGGACGGTGTCGAGGGGGGAGGTAAAGGGACAGGTGTTACATCTCCTGCGGTTGCAGGGGAATGTACCTGGGGAGGGGGTGGTTTGGGTGGGAAGGGACAAGTGGACCAGGGAGTTACGGAGGGAACGGTCTCTGCGGAAAGCAGAAAGGGGAGGAGATGGGAAGGTGTGGCCAGTAGTGGGATCCCATTGGAGGTGATGGAAATGTTGGAGGATAATTTGTTGTATACGCTGGCTGATGGGATGGAAGGTGAGGACAAGGGGGACTCTATCCTTGTTACGAATGGGGAGAGGGGGCGCAGCGGTAGAGTTGCTGCTTTACAGCGAATGCAGCGCCGTCGACTCAGGTTCGATCCTGACTACGGGTGCTGCACTGTAAGGAGTTTGTACGTTCTCCCCGTGACCTGCGTGGGTTTTCTCCGAGATCTTCGGTTTCCTCCCACACTCCAAAGACGTACAGGTATGTAGGTTAATTGGCTGGGTAAATGTAAAAATTGTCCCTAGTGGGTGTAGGATAGTGTTAATGTACGGGGATCGCTGGGCGGCACGGACTTGGAGGGCCGAAAAGGCCTGTTTCCGGCTGTATATATATGATATGATATGATATGATAAGAGCGGAGCTGCGGGATATAGAGGAGGCCCTAGTGAGAGCCTCATCTAAAATGGAAGAGGGGAAGGTGGTCCGTTTGCTGTGAAAACCATACTCGGATGGGTTATCTGTGGCTCCCCGAGAAAGAATAATAAAGGCAGAAAAGGGAATAATTATACTGCTGCTGCTGTCAACCGAATATCTATTGTAAACCTAGAGGAGTTGTTGACTAAGCAATATAATCACGACTTCAATGAAAGAGCCGGCAAGGAATCAGAAGAAATGTCCAGAGAAGAAGTGAAATTCTTGGAAATTATGGGTCGCTCAGTAAAGATGATAGAAGGTCATTATTGCCTGGATCTACCATTTAAACGAGAAGGTCTTAGTCTGCCGAATAATCGATGCATTGCAGAACAACGTATTCAGAATCTGAAACGCAAGTTTGGTAAGAATACTCAATTTCATGATGAATATACATCTTTCCTCTCGGAAATGATTAATAATGGTTATGCAGAAAGAGTGCCGGAAGACCAGCTGAATAGAAGTGATGGAGAACTTTGGTATATCCCACATCATGGGGTGTATCATTCAAAGAAGGGAACATTAAGAGTGGTCTTCGACTGTGCTGCGGTTTTCAAGGATAAATCACTTAACTGTCAGCTGTTACAGGGTCCAGACTTAACGAACTCACTCATCGGAGTTCTCATCAAATTCAGACAAGAGCCGGTAGCCTTGATGGCAGATATCAAAGCAATGTTTTATCAGGTCAAGGTCTCGGAAAAACATGTTGACTACTTGTGATTTCTATGGTGGCCAGACGGTAATGCACAACAAGATCTCGTTGAATATAGGATGAAGGTACATCTCTTCGGAGCAGTGTCATCGCCGAGTTGTGCAAACTTCGCATTGAGGAAGACCGCTGAGGATAATAAAGCTTACTTTTCAGAAGAGGTGACAAACACATTAAAGAGCAATTTTTATGTGGACGATTGTTTAAAATCTATGACGACGGAAGAAGAAGCGATTCAAATGGTCAAACATTTGACTTCCCTTTGCAATAAGGGAGGGTTCAGGCTAACGAAATGGATCAGCAACAGCCGTGCTGTACTGGAAACTATTCCACCGGAGGACAGAGCTAAGGAGACTCGGGAGTTGGACTTGGATAAGGACGATCTGCCCATGGAAAGAGCACTGGGATTGCACTGGTGCGTTGAAACAGATGTGTTCAAGTTCAGAATCTCGATTCAGGATCGACCGTGTACAAGACGGGGCATCCTGTCTGTGATTCGTTCTGTTTACGACCCTTTGGGATTTCTTGCACCATTTACACTACCAGCCAAGTTAATTTTGCAGGATCTCTGTAAGAAGAAACTTGGATGGGATGAGGGTATAACGCAAATCGTCTCTCAGCGATGGACAGAGTAGTTAAAAGATCTCAACAAGATCTCGGAGTTCAGAGTGGATGAAGCCGACAAACTTTGGTCGAATCAGATTTGCACAGCTGCATCACTTTTCTGACGCAAGTGAAAGTGGTTATGGTACTGTTTCGTATTCGAGGTTGGAAAATGATGACAGTGAAGTACATACTACGTTCATAATGGGAAAGGCCAGAGTGGCACCATTGAAGCAAATGACGATTCCCAGGATGGAGCTTGCAGCCGCAGTCTTAGCCGTTAGAATTGACATATTGCTGCATAAGGAGCTGCAGCTTGAGCTGGTGGAGTCTACTTTTTGGACTGATAGCATGACAGTGCTTAAGTACATTAATAATGAAAACAAACGTTTCCTAACCTTTGTAGCAAACAGGGTCTCTTTAATAAGGGATGCTACTAAGGTATCACAGTGGAAGTATATTAATACCAAGGAGAATCCTGCGGATGAGGCATCTAGAGGATTAACAGCGGACCGCTTCTTAAGTAATAAGAGATGGATCGGCGGGCCAGAGTTTCTCTGTAGACCAGACAGTGAATGGCCAAAGTTTAAGCTGGAAACTGAAATCCTTTCCAATGATCCGGAGGTCAAACAAGACATTGTAGTGAATGTCATTAGTAAGGATCCGCTAGATTCCACAAACTATCTAATTACTTACTTTTCATCATGGAATAGATTGAAGACTGTGGTGGCTTGGTTTGTTAAATTAAGAACAATACTTTTGCAGTGATCTCGTAAGAGAAATAAAATTCGGACTGCTATGAGTAGTTTGGAAACGGATCCTGACAAGTTGAAATTCAAGGTGGACACGAGAATATTTACCTTTAATTCAGGAATGTCAACGATGGTTGAGAGTGAGAAGAAATTTTATTCCAGGCGATATCATTTTGGTGGTTGATTCTACTGCACCACGAGGTTCTTCGTTGATGGGCAGGATACTGGAGATTATGCCGGACGTTAAAGGTTTTGTGTGTACGGAACGACTTCAAACTAAGGACAATATTTTGGTAAGACCAATAACCAAGATATGCCTGCTTCTGGAAGGCGAAGGAGAAGATTGAAGAATTGCGAAATAAATTTGTACGTTGATGTATATGTAATGCGTATTGTTTTGTTATTGGATGAATATTAAGCTTTTATAGCTCCTTTGATATCTATTAGTAATTGCTTCGTTATATACGCAGAACAATTAGGGGCCGGTATGTAGGAGCCATTTATGCTTAATTCAGTTATTGTCATTGTGTTATGGCTTTGTTTGAATATTTCTAGTTTATGTATTTTTTGCCTGCTTGTGGGTGTGACTTAATGCGTAATTGGGAGTGTCTAGATGGGAGGAGGCTAGCGTGTCGACAGAGGTTGTGGGTCAGTTTAGACTCGGAGGATGGTGAGCATACAGTTCTTTACCACGCGCTCGTACCATGCGCTCGCACCGGTTATATTTGTAAGAACCATACGGTAGTAACTGCAAGAATTTCTAGATATCGTTTGAAGAAGAAACAGTTGATAAAGTACGGAAACTGATTTATTACTCTATGATTTGTGCTACTTTAATAAAACCAATTAATGAAGAAAAGGAGTTTGGAAGATTTGTTTTGTCATATCAGGGTGCGACGTGTGCGTAAGCTATAACTACATTTCATCCCCGAGAAGTAATGGCTATCGAAGTGGGATTTCGAGATGGTATAGAAACTGCCATTACACCCCGTTTCCTAAAGAACGAGGACATCTCTGAAGCCCTGGTATGAAACACCTCATCCTGGGCACAGGTGCGTCGTAGACGGAGGAATTGGGAGTAGGGGATAGACTGGTTACAGGAGACAGGGTGGGAAGAAATGTAGTCAAGATAGCTGTGGGAGTCAGTAGGTTTGTAGTGGATGTCAGTTCCTAAACCTACACAATTAAAGAATGGTCAATTGACGAAAATACAACAGTAAATCAATAACTTCTTATGTTTAATGTAGAGATGGGGGGGGGGGGGGATTGGTGGCCAAATAGGTACAATTTGTACAAAATAATCAGAAAACAAAGGGAAACTGTCAGCAAGTTTTTTTTGAGAGAGTGAACCTGCAAGTATCTTTTGACTAAGCACTTTCAGACTATACTCACAGTCAACACCAAATATAGTTTCTTCATCACAACTTTAAACTATATTAATATTTACGATGCATGTCTGTCAGCTGTTCTCCTGTCAAACAGATAGAAACTAATCTTCCATTCAGGCAGAAAATTTTATTCATTCTAACCATATTCCAAATTATAAATGATTGAAAATCCCCTACTAGAATAAAACTACAAATGGATTATTACAGTGAAAAGTCAAGAGAAATTTGTAGCAGTATCATCAGGTGATGAATTATAAGAGAGCATTTGATCTTTCCAAAGTGGCATGTAGTAAAAAAGATACATATAGAGAAAAAGTAGGGCCTACAAGTGGATTCTTCAGAATTCTCTTCCATCGAAGTACTTCAGTACAGTACTTGCATAGGCTACACTTGAGGACACATTCTGTCTCCACCATTTCTAAAATATACTGTGCTTAATGAGGAGATCATCTGACTGAACAAAAATAGCCCTCTTTTCATCCCGCTTAGTTGTCCAACCACGTCGGCTTTCTCCTAATGATACAAACAGAAGTTCAGTTTGGAAAGAGACACAGACAATGTGACCTTCAGCCCTGTGTGCTTCTTGAATTATAACTGATCTGCAGATTTGCCCACACAAATTCGGTGTATTTGACACTCTAAAGAGAGGTTATTCCTGCATTGTTGCACCATCACAATCTTTGATGACAAAATTAGTATTTTAAAGGGTTATTATTTAATAAATTAATTCCACCTTCCAAATTTAACATGAGCAACTAAACTTCAAGTAACATTTGCCTTCCCTCTCTCCATCTCTCGCCTTCCCAGTTCCCCAACTAGTCTGGTTGACCTTGTTTACATTATATGTCTGTTTGTTTTGCTGTTACATTCTACTAGCTAACAATGATCTATTCGACATTTTCTTTGATCTCCATCCCATTTGTCTAGTTTTCACACTTTACATTTCCTTATATCAATAGACAATAGGTGCAGGAGGAGGCCATTCAGCCCTTCGAGCCAGCACCGCCATTCAATGTGATCATGGCTGATCATTCTCAATCAGTACCCCGTTCCTGCCTTCTCCCCGTACCCCCTGAATCCGCTATCCTTAAGAACTCTATCCAGCTCTCTCTTGAATGCATTCAGAGAATTGGCCTCCACTGCCTTCTGAGGCAGAGAATTCCACAGATTCACAACTCTCTGACTGAAAAGGTTTTCCTCATCTCAGTTCTTAATGGCCTACCCCTTATTCTTAAACTGTGACCCTTGTTCTGGACTCCTCCAACATTGGGAACATGTTTCCTGCCTCTAACGTGACCAACCCCTTAATAATCTTGTACGTTTCGATAAGATCTCCTCTCATCCTTCTAAATTCCAGTGTATATCTGTATTTCCCTTTCTCCTGATTCAGTCTGAAGGGTCTTGAACCAAAATGTTGCCCAGTCCTTCTATCCAGAGATGCTGCTTGTCCCGCTGAGTTACTCCAGCATTTTGTATCTATCTTAACTAATTAGCATACTAACCAAGCTACCTTACATCCTAAGATCCAAGCACAAATAACATGCTTATAAAAAAAAAAATTAACACAACTTTAGAGTAAAAATAAGAAACTGCAGATGCTGGTTTACAAAAAAGATGTAATTTCAGTCTGTAGAAGGGTTCTGACCCAAAACGTCTTGTATTATTTTTCTCCAGAAATGCTGCCTGACCCACTGAGTTACTCTAGCATTTCATGTCTATCTTCAGCCCAAATAGCAATACAGCATGGAAACAGGCCCTTCGGCCCAACTTGCTCATGCCGATCAAGATGCCCTGTCTACACTTGAGGCTCAGTTAGACATTGGCAAGTATGATGTTGTGGGAATCACTGAGACATGGCTACAATAGGACCAGGGCTGGGAGCTGAATATTCAGGGGTACACAACGTACAGAAAAAACAGGCAGGTGGGGAGAGGGAGCGGGGTAGCTCTGTTGGTAAGGAATGATATTCACTCCCTTGCAAGGAGTGACATAGAATCAGGAAATGTAGAATCAGTATGGATAGAGATGATGAATTGTAAGGGTAAAAAGACCCTAATGGGAGTCATCTACAGGCCCCCAAACAGTAGCCTAGACATAGGGTGCAAGTTGAATCAGGAGCTAAAATTGGCATGTCACAAATGTAATGCTACGGTGGTCATGGGAGATTTCAACATGCAGGTAGACTGGGAAAATCAGGTTGGTAATGGACCCCAGGAAAGAGAGTTTGTGGAGTGTCTCCGAGATGGATTCTTAGAACAGCTTGTACTGGAGCCTACCAGGGAGAAGGCAATTCTGGATTTAGTGTTATGTAATGAACCTGACCTGATAAGAAGACTCGAGGTAAATGAGCCATTAGGAGGCAGTGACCACAATATGATAAGTTTTACTCTACAAATGGAGAGGGAGAAGGGAAACTCGGAGGTGTCAGTATTACAGTATAGCAAAGGGGATTACAGAGGCATGAGGCAGGAGTTGGCCAAAATTGACTGGAAGGAGGCCCTAGCAGGGAAGACTGTGGAACAGCAATGGCAGGTATTCTTGGGAATAATGCAGAAGTTGCAGGATCAATTTATCCCAAAGAGGAGGAAAGATTCTAAGGGGAGTAAGAGGCACCCGTGGCTGACAAGGGAAGTCAAGGACAACATAAAAATAAAAGGGAAGAAGTATAACATAGCAAAGAAGAGTGGGAAGCCAGAGGATTGGGACTCTTTTAAAGAGCAACAGAAGATAACTAAAAAGGCAATACGGGGAGAAAAGATGAGGTACGAGGGTAAACTAGCCAATAATATAAAGGAGGATAGTAAAAGCTTTTTTAGGTATGTGAAGAGGAAAAAAATAGTCAAGGCAAATGTGGGTCCCTTGAAGACAGAAGCAGGGGAATTTATTATGGGGAACAAGGAAATGGCAGAAGAGTTGAACCGGTACTTTGGATCTGTCTTCACTGAGGAAGATACAAAAAATCTCCCAGATGTTCTAGTGGCCAGGGTGACAGAGGAACTGGAGGAAATCCACATTAGGCAGGAAAAAGTTTTGGGTAGACTAATGGGACTCAAGGCTGATAAATCCCCAGGGCCTGATGGTCTGCATCCCAAGGTGCTTAAGGAGGTGGCTCTAGAAATTGTGGACGCATTAGTAATTATTTTCCAATGTTCTATAGATTCCGGGTCAGTTCCTGTGGATTGGAGGGTAGCTAATGTTATCCCACTTTTCAAGAAAGGAGGGAGAGAGAAAACGGGAAATTATAGACCAGTTAGTCTGACATCAGTGGTGGGGAAGATGCTGGAGTCAATTATAAAAGACGAAATTGCGGAGCATTTGGATCGCAGTAACAGGATCGTTCCGAGTCAGCATGGATTTACGAAGGGGAAATCGTGCTTGACTAATCTACTGGAATTTTTTGAGGATGTAACTAGGAAAATTGACAGGGGAGAGCCGGTGGATGTGGTGTACCTCGACTTTCAGAAAGCCTTTGACAAGGTCCCACATAGGAGATAGGTGGGCAAAATTAGAGCACATGGTATTGGAGGTAGGGTACTGACATGGATAGAAAGTTGGTTGACAGACAGAAAGCAAAGAGTGGGGATAAATGGGTCCCTTTCAGAATGGCAGGCAGTGACTAGTGGGGTACCGCAAGGCTCGGTGTCGGGACCGCAGCTATTTACAATATACATCAATGACTTGGATGAAGGGATTAAAAGTACCATTAGCAAATTTGCCGATGATACAAAGCTAGGTGGCAGTGTGAACTGTGAGGAAGATGCTATGAGGTTGCAGGGTGACTTGGACAGGTTGTGTGAGTGGGCGGATGCATGGCAGATGCAGTTTAATGTGGATAAGTGTGAGGTTATCCACTTTGGTGGTAAGAATAGGAAGGCAGATTATTATTTGAATGGTGTCAAGTTAGGAAAAGGGGACGTACAACGTGATCTGGGTGTCTTAGTGCATCAGTCACTGAAAGGAAGCATGCAGGTACAGCAGGCAGTGAAGAAAGCCAATGGAATGTTGGTATTCATAACAAGAGGAGTTGAGTATAGGAGCAAAGAGCTCCTTCTGCAGTTGTACAGGGCCATAGTGAGGCCGCACCTGGAGTACTGTGTGCAGTTTTGGTCTCCAAATTTGAGGAAGGATATTCTTGCTATTAAGGGCGTGCAGCGTAGGTTTACTAGGTTAATTCCCGGAATGGCGGGACTGTCATATGTTGAAAGACTGGAGCGACTAGGTTTGTATACACTGGAATTTAGAAGGATGAGAGGGGATCTTATCGAAACGTATAGGATTATTAAGGGGTTGGACATGTTAGAGGCAGGAAACATGTTCCCAATGTTGGGGGAGTCCAGAACCAGGGGCCACAGTTTAAGAATAAGGGGTAGGCCATTTAGAACAGAGATGAGGAAAAAATTTTTTAGTCAGAGAGTTGTGAATCTGTGGAATTCTCTGCCTCAGAGGGCAGTGGAGGCTAATTCTCTGAATACATTCAAGAGAGAGCTAGATAGAGCTCTTAAGGATAGTGGAGTCAGGGTGTATGGGGAGAAAGCAGAAACGGGGTACTGATTGAGAATGATCAGCCATGATCACATTGAATGGCGGTGCTGGCTCGAAGGGCCGAATGGCCTACTCCTGCACCTATTGTCTATTGTCTATATTGTCTATTGTCTACACTAGTTCCACCTGCCTGCGTTTGGTCCATATCCCTCTATATCTTTCCGATCCAGCTTGGGGGGACCACCATGTGGGAGGGGGAGAAGGGGGAGAACAAAGGAGGAGCCGGCACAGGATACTTTGTAACTTTAACAGCGGTGTTTATGTGGCGACTATTTGCATACCTTGGGTATGCAAACAAAGAATTTCACTGTGCCTTGTCACATGTGACAATAAAGTATTCCAATTCCAATCCCTATCCATGTATCTGTCCAAATATCTTTTAAATGGTGTTTTAGTGTCTACCTGAACTGCCTCCGCTGACAACTCGTTCAATATACCCACCGGGCTTCGTGTGAAAAAGTTACCCTCTGGTTCCTATTAAATCTTTCCACTCTCACCTTAAACCTCCATTCTCTGATTCTTGATTCCCATACTCTGGGTAAAAGACTGTGTATTCACCCCATCTATTCCCCTTATGATATTATACAACTCCAAGATCACCCCTCATCCTCCTGCACTCCAAGGAACAAAGTCCTAGCCTATCCAGCCGTTACCTATATTTCAGGCTCTCAAGTCCTGGCAACATCCTCATAAATCTTCTCTACACGCTTTCCAGCTTAACAACATCCTTCCTATAGCTGTGTGACCAAAACTGAATCCCAAATTATTTCTATGAATAGAATACGCAAAGCAAATATCAAAGGACATCAGCAATGATACAATCAACACAGTCAAGAAACTTCACCGATGTCTCTTTCTTGCATGTCCTTTATTACTTATGATTTTGAAGTTTCATTTCATGCTAATAACTATTGCTCAATCAACTAATTAAATTGTAAATGCTGATAAACAATGATTATAAATAGATCCAAAACAAGCAATTCCACTATGGCAATTGCAAAATTCAGTGTTAGTACCAACAATCCCAAGATTAATGAGTCCAATACACTGCTTCAAATGTATCCCTGCTATATCAGCAGGACACTTCTTTCCATTTTTCACATGATGGTTCCCAATGAAAACTCTTTCAAAAAGATAATGTATTCATCACTTTCAACACAAAGTTCTCACAAAAAGCTTATCTGTTTTAGTTAGCAGAAGTAGGATAAATGCTGGCCAGGACCTAAAGAGAACTCTTTGAATTTTTTAACATCCATCAGAAATGACATCTGAAAAATAGTTCTGACCCAGGACATCACTTGTCCATGCTCTCCACAGATGCTGCCTGACTCACTGAATTACTCCAGCACTTTGTGTCTTTTTTTGTAAACCAACATCTGCAGTTCTTGGTTTCTACATCTGAAATGACAAACTCAGTTTCACATCAATACACTAAAAAATTACAGCAATGCCATTGAATTGCATTGGAAGGATCAGGCTAAATTGTGCGCTCAAGTTAGATCCATCTGTAACATACTACAAACCCACAGGATAATTTGCCCCACTAGCTGTGTTGATCACAAATTGTGTTCACAATAGATCCTTATACCCAACAAACAAAAGGAACTTAGCAATTTGGACTGACCCAGAAGTAAATAAACTCCTATGTCCAATGCCTATTGTTTACTTTTCCAAGCAGTGATGCCAGCAATAAGATGTTCACTGAATATTTCTACCATTTCCTCAAATTTACTCTCTCCCTGCCAAGAATTTGTACTTGTAATTCAAAGCAAGTGTAAGCAGCAGGAGATGCACATGATTTCAGTTCAAAATGCAGCAGTCAACAGAGAGCAACAATAATCCAGATCCAGTGATCAGACTACCACAATATACTGCCTTGTAATTTTATTACCTGGAGAGAAAATTAAATCTTCGGGCTCAGCAATATCTATGTTCAAAACAAATGGTGTGCGTATGAAAAGTAGTTACTGTGGCACTACGGGAAACCGATAAGCTAATATATACATAGCAAAACTCCTACCGCAATACTTTAACAACCAGGTGGTCAGTTTTAGTCATGTTTGTTGAGGAATGAATATTTTAGTTTAGTGACCATCATGTGAAAAATGCGCAGAAACAGAACCTTCGGCCTACCTAGTCCGTACCGACCAGCGATCCCCATACATTAACTGACAGTGAAGAAGATTATCAAGAACTGTAGAAGGGTCTTAATTAACTGGGTAAGTGGGCTGAGGAATGGCAGATAGAAGTTTATTCGGCTTAGTGCAAGGTATTGCATTTTGTAAAATCAAATTAGCTAGGACTTTCACTGTCAACAGTCAGGCCCTATGCAGTGTTATAAAACTGAGAGACCTAGGAGTACAAGTGCACAGTTCCTGAAAGTGGTGACAGGTGGACAGGATGGTGAAAGCTTTTGGTACACTGACCTTCATCAGTAAGGTATTGAGCATAGAAGTTGAGACATTATGTTGCATTTGTACAAGACGTTGGTGAGGCTGCACCTAGAATATTGTGTTCAGTTTGGATCACCCTGCTAAAGGAAAAATACCTTTAAGCTGGAAAGAGTGCAGAAAAGAATTAAGGATGATGCTACCATTTGAGCGACTGAATTACCCAGATGAGTTTACGCATTTTTGGACTTTATTACTTGGAGCATAGAAGAGGTGATCTTACAGAGGTGTATAAAATCATAAGGGCATAGTTAGGGTGAATACACACAGCCTTTTCCCCCAGGATGAAGGAAATAAGAACAAGTGGAAATGTTTAGGATGAGAGGGGGAAGATTCAATAGGTACCCGAGGGACAACTTTTTCACCCAGAGTGGTGGGCATATGGAATGAGCTGCCAGAGGAAGCATTTGAAGCAGGTACAATAACAACATTTAAAAAGACATTTATTCAGGTCCATGGTTGTAAATTGTAAAAAATTGTAAAAAACCTTTATTGTCACTACACAAAGTACAGCGAAATTAAAGCAGTCCAGATGATGCAATCACACACAGCAGACAGTATAAAGGATAAACCTTTATCCATAACAAGCTAAACCTAATCTACTGAATTAAACAAACTGACCTCTAATACAATATAGACAAAACAATTACGATACGGTCGAGGCAGTGTACAGTGCAATCAAGACAGCAAGTTATTGCACAGCAATGAGAGCTAACATATTGCAAGTGCCGTTTAAAAAATAAAAATAAAAGAAAAGAAATAATGTAATTAAATATAAGGTGCGGTCGGTTGTAACATGTAATAAGTTTAGCAAATGTTAACAATATAAGTGCAGTAGAATGTAAACTTGTATTAAATTGAGGCTTATGTTTTCTGACAAGTAACTGACAGTGTTCCGATCAGTTCCGATTATTATTATTATTATTATTATTCCCTTCAGTTTTATGTGAGTGTCTGGCAGTGTTCAGCTCACGTATGACACTGGGGTAGAAACTGTTCTTGAGTCTATTAGTCCGTGATGTAATGGACCTGAACCGTCTACCAGAGGGCAGCAGTTGGAGCAGCTGATGACCAGGGTGGGAAGGATCCCTCAGGATGTTGGCTGCTCTGCTGAGGCAGCGGAGGGAGTAAAGTTCCTCTAGAGAGGGCAGTGGGCAACCAATGATTTTCTTTGCAGAGTTGATGACCCTCTGAAGGGCTTTCTTGTTTGCCTCTGAGCTGCTGGTGTACCACATAGAAATACAGATAGTCAACACACTCTCGATGGTGCAACGGTAGAAAGTCACTAGCAGCTGCTCTTGCAGGTTGTTCTTCCTGAGGATCCTCAGAAAGTAGAGCCGCTGCTGTGCCTTTTTGACTGCCGCTATGGTGTTTGTGGTCCAGGAGAGATCCTCAGCAATATGCGTGCCCAGGAACTTGAAGGCAGGGACCCTTTCCACACAAACCCCGCTGATATGCAGTGGTGTGTAGCCCGTATTGTGTCTTCGGAAGTCTATTATGAGTTCTTTTGTCTTGGAAGGATTCAGAGCCAGATTGTTTTCCGCACACCATCCTATCAGTTTTTGGACTTCATCTCTGTAGGCTGTCTCGTCATCTCCTGAGACGAGTCCAACCACAGTCGTGTCATCCGCAAACTTGATGATGGCGTTGGTAGGATGAGTGGGGGTGCAGTCATGGGTGTAAAGGGCGTAGAGAAGAGGGCTCAACACGCATCCTTGTGGGCAGCCGGTGCTGATTGTGAGAGTGGAGGATGTGTGAGGGCCTAATCTGACCATCTGGGGCCGATTGGTCAGGAAGTCCTTAATCCAGTTACAGACAGATTGGGAGAGTCCTAAATCAGTTAGTTTAGAAACCAGTCTGTCCGTGATGACCGTGTTAAATGCTGAACTATAATCTATGAAGAGCATCCTCACGTAACTGCCCTGCCGCTCAAGATGGGTCAGTGCGGTGTGTAGGGCAGTAGTAATGGCGTCCTCTGTAGACCTGTTTGATCTGTAAGCGAATTGGTGTGGGTCGATAGTGGCTGAGAGGCTGGCTTTGATGTGCTGCTGGACCAGCTTCTCAAAGCACTTCATAATGACTGGGGTTAGTGCAACAGGACGGTAGTCGTTGAGATCACGGATGACTGGTTTCTTTGGCAGTGGGATTATTGTTGCAGATTTCAGGCAGGATGGGATGATGGCTTTGGACAGGGACAGGTTGAAGATCTTCGTGAAGACCACTGAGAGCTGGTCTGCACATTCTTTCAACACCCTTCCCGTCACTCCATCCGGGCCTGCAGCCTTCCTTGTGTTGACAGCCCTGAGCACACGCCTCACCTCATGCTCCTGTACCGTGAGCGTGTGGCTGTTGAAGGCAGGTGTAGATGGTGTAACTAACTTTGCCGCTCTCACCTCAAAGCGGGCAAAGAAGCCATTAAGTTCCTCTGCCATCGAGGCGTTTGCATCAGCGATCTTGTAGTTGCTGGTTAGGGATGGTTTGGAGGGATATAGGCCAAACATGGACAAATGGGACTAGCATGTATGGGCTTCTTGCTCAGCACAGATAAATTAAACCATAGGAGCATTTTCCGTGCTGTACAACACTCTGACTCTACATGTGGAATAATATTATTCCATACCATCATTGTAAAGGGAGAGCATGAACATCTTAGCTCCAGGGAGAGCAGTTAGGATCTCGGTTTCACATCTCATCTGAATGCACATCTCAAAGAGTAACAATCCCTCAGTATTACACAAGTGTAATGCCCTAAAATTTCATTTTGCTCCAAACTAGAGTTGGATTTGAAAATATGACATTCAGATTTAGAAGCAAGAGTGTCAGCAATTGAAAAACTGGGGCAACCCGGTGGAAAAACTGAACACCAATTAATCCTACAATTTTCATTTTTAAAAAAAGTGCTGGAGTAACTCCACAAATCAGGCAGCATCCATGGAGAAGATGGATAGGTGATGTCACGGGTCAGGGTACTTCTTCAAGGGAAGTCCCGACATCCCAATCAGAAATGTTGCTTTCCGTTTTCTTGGGATATTGCCTGATCCGTTGAGTTGCTCCAGCACTTTGAGTCTTTTATTTTGTAAACCAACATCTGCAGTTCCTTGTATGTACTTCTCAGGATGATGGAAAAGCAAAAGGACATTCAAATGTATATTCAGATATTGTGAATTTAGTTTGCAACCCAATCCATATTCCATCAGTTTAGGTGTTGGAAGTCTAAACAGAAATACTGTAAAAAACACCCATAGAATGCTTTCACATTGTGATTATTAATGTACTAATTCATGACCACAGGCCTTACTGGCAAGGTTATCATTAATTCTTTCATCATTGGAATAATAACAATCACCTTATGTTTAGATATATTAATACAGTGGAACTTTAAGATGTTCCATGGGATTATTATCAGATTTAAAAAATGACACCAAGCTACATAAGGAGATATTAGGATAGGTACCCAAATATTAAGGAACATCCTTAAGATGGAGAGGTAGAGTTGCAAAGGTTTAGGAAAGCCATTCAGTAAAATCAGCCTTGATAGCAAAAGGAGACGACTAACTTTGAGGTTGAAGTAGCTAAAACTGAATTGCAATATACGGTATTGATAACACATGGAGATTGGGCAGAAAGGATGTTTGAAAATAGATATTTAAAAAAAAAGAAAGTGCTCATTAACCAGGGGCTTATATAGAACAGCATCTGATAGGCAAAGCAATCCTTCATCTATGTTGGAACAAAGCAATAGAGTAACATGATCTCAAGTTTATAGAGTATGGTGGGGTTCTGCTTCACGGTCCCTGGTGTAGGATACAAGTCACAGATCAGGCAGGCCACAATTACATCCAAAATTTGCTTGCAAAATTACATCCAAAATAAGGACGCGTTTATACCAGAGATAAACATTTTGCTAGTTTTCCAAAGCCATTACATGTAAAATAAAATGGAGATTAAAAGTATTATCAAAAGCTGTTACTTTTCTCTTTTCCAGATTAAAAAAAACATAATGGGATTGTAAAACTATTTTTTTAATTCACTAGGAACTAGGGTAGATTCGAATACCATGTGACAATAAAGACAGGGTAGATCGCAGAGACAGCTTTAAGAAATTTGTGCAAATTTGGAAGATAAAACAAAGCAGGTGGGGTTAATATTCAATTCAGACACAAAATGAGAGCACAAGGCTGTAACACTGAAATATGGCAAAAGAGTCGAGGGGATGGGGGGGAGAGAGAACCAGGAGATAGCAATAAAATCGCATTCGCACCTTCAATGGCAAAGACTGCAGTGATGTTTGAGACAAAGGGTGCAAAATAATTTGCGATTCAAAAATGAAACCCATGCACGTAATGTGGGATGTGATGCTACTCGCAGATAGCCGCTTGTGAAATTAATCGCTTGACAAAGGGCCCCAAAGAGAGAGAGGCGGTCCAGTCTGGAGGACCTCTAATATTTTTTTAACTCTCATCACTGAAGATCATCACCATTCTAAATTATGTCTGACGGAGATTGATTACAACGATTTGTGAAGTCCACATTGTGGTGATGGAAGAAAAGGGGAACCGGTTTTGGGGGCCGTTATTATTTATTCGTCTTGTAATTACTCAGGGGAAGGTGGAAATTGAAGGTGAAATTTAAAGCGTCTGCGTTGATTTCTAACTGATTATTCAGAGAGATGGAGAGAGACACACACAATGAGTGCACCCACAACGCCGCACCTTAGAGCTGCCGCTGCCCGCCAGGCTCTTGCTCTTGCTCTTGCCTCCATACGAGGATCCCGAGCTGCCGCTGCCAGACCTCTCGCGTTCGTCTCCTCCGGGCCCCATCTTAGGCCCCGGCCTGTCCCGGGGCTCGGCGCCGGCGCCGGCTCCGGCTCCAGCCTGCTTGTGCTGCCCGCTCCTCTCACACCCGTCGCCGCCGCCCAGCAACGAGGCTTTCAGCCCGGGCGCCAAATACTCGCGCCGCCTCCGACCCGCCTCGCTCCTCGGCTCTTTGAACATTTCCTATCCGCTGCTCTTTCTTTAAGCTCACATATACATATGTAAATATTTTTAAAATGGGGAAATAAAGCGTTGTTTTTTTCGAAATTTCCCCTCAGTTACAATAACAAACAGCGTTCGGCCATTGACAGCTGCGCATCCAAACTTGACGCCGGGAACCCGCGGGCGATTGACGTCTGCTTGGCCAATCGCGGCGCGGGGCGTCTCCAACGTGGCGGGTCGGCCACCGGCAACCTCCAATCGGGTCCGGGGGTGTGGGCGGGAGTTAGGCGTGCGTCATGTTTGGTTGCAGCGGCAGCATCGCCCGGTGTCAAGCAACGCTCCTCAGGCCGGCGCTCCCATTGGTCACATCGGGATCGGCCTGCCCGACGGGCGTGGCTGCCCCATTCAAACTAGAGGCGGCAAGCAAGGGGTGGCTGCGGTCGTGGTGGCAATGTGTGAAGGCGTTGCTGCAGCAAAGCACTTAAGAAACTAGTGAATAGAAGCAGAATAGATGTTCTTTTCTCCAAAGATGCTCACTAGTAAATAGAAGCAGACAAAATGTGTCAGAACTGCAGATGAAATGTTCTTTTCCTTGTATATATGCACATACCTGGCCAATAAACTTATTCATTCATTCATTTATTCAAATGTGTAGGAACTGCAGACGAAATGTTCTTTTCTCCAAAGATGCTGACTAGTAAATAGAAGTAGTAAATGTGTCAGAACTGCAGACGAAATGTTCTTTTCTCCAAAGAAGCAGACTAGTAAATAGAAGCAGACAAAATGTGTCAGAATTGCAGATGAAATGTTCTTTTCCTTGTATATATGCACATACTTGGCCAATAAACGTATTCATTCATTCATTCATTCATTCAAATGTGTAGGAACTGCAGACAAAATGTTCTTTTCTCCAAAGATGCTGACTAGTAAACAGAAGCAGACAAAATGTGTCAGAACTGCAGACGAAATGTTCTTTTCTCCAAATAAGCAGACTAGTAAATAGAAGCAGACAAAATGTGTCAGAACTGCAAATGAAATGTTCTTTTCCTTGTATATATGCACATACTTGGCCAATAAACGTATTCATTCATTCATTCAAATGTGTAGGAACTGCAGACGAAAAATGTTCTTTTCTCCAAAGATGCTGACTAGTAAATAGAAGCAGACAAAATGTGTCAGAACTGCAGACGAAATGTCCTTTTCTCCACAGATGCTGACTAGTAAATAGAAGCAGGCAAAATGTGTCAGAACTGCAGACGAAATGTCCTTTTCTCCACAGATGCTGACTAGTAAATAGAAGCAGACAAAATTTGTCAGAACTGCAGACAAAATGTCCTTTTCTCCACAGATGCTGACTAGTAAATAGAAGTAGTAAATGTGTCAGAACTGCAGACGAAATGTTCTTTTCTCCAAAGAAGCTGACTAGTAAATAGAAGCAGACAAAATGTGTCAGAACTGCAGATGAAATGTTCTTTTCTCCAGAGATGCTGTCTGACCCGCTGAGTTACTCCAGATTTTTGTATCTATCTGAGGAACTGCAGATGCTGGTTTACACCAAAGATAGGTACAAAATGCTGGAGTAACAGCGGGACAGGCCACATCTCTGGAGAGAAGGAATGGGCAACGTTTCGGGTCGAGACCCATTCTTCAGATGAAGGGTCTCGACCTAAACTGTCACCCATTCCTTCTCTCCAGAGACGTTGCTTGTCCCACTGAGTTACTCCAGCATTTTGTGTCTAAATAGAAGCAGATGTAGACAACAAAAGGTACAAAGTGCTGGAGTAACTCCAGCTGCCCGAAGAATAACTCCAGCTGCCTGGGGTGGGGGGAGGGGGTGCCAAGAGAACAAAGAGGAACCATTGGGGACTCTTTGCATACTTATGTATGCAAAACAAATAATCTCACTGTGAATGTCGCATGCGATTTATAAAGTTTCATTCATTCATTCATTCATTTATTCAAGAATCCTGACCCGAAACGTCATCCAATCACGATTGTTTTATGGTCATATGTCACGAAAGGGAACAATTAAATTCTTACTTGCAGCAGCACGACAGATATGTGAACATAGTACTCTGTAACCACTATAATGAACAACAAAAAAAACGTTCTGTATATAAAACCAAACAAGCAATAATAATGGAAAGACAAAAGCAAAGCCCCCCAAAGTCTACGTAGTTCTGAGTTTAATTGAAGATGGTAGTGTTTAATAGCTTGATGGTTGTTGGGAAGAAGCTGCTCCTGAATATCTGCACATTACAGGTTTCAAGCTCCTATACCTTCTTCCCGATGGCAGGAGTGAAATGAGAGCATGGTGCGGGTGTTTGATGATGCTGGCTGCCTTTTTGAAGCTGCAACTCTGTAGATCCCTTCGATGGTTGGGAGATTAGTACCCGTGATGGACTAGGTAGTGTTCAACACCTATCTATGCTGTAATATTGTGCAAAAAAACAAAACACAAATTGTGGAAGAAAAATTAATATCCTTCCTTACTTAATTTTGATTGGAATTGAACAAGGCAACGAAAGGCTGCTTGGATGTGACAATTGGCATCTCTCGTTGACCAGGTGCAGAAGAGGTCCTTGGGAATTAGCAAAGTAAGATTAGATGTATTATCTCCTGTCTGGGAATGTGTTGAAGGGCGGATGGTAAATGTAAACATGAAATAGTAGAAGTGATAACGATGCTTGTTTTCCTTTGTGGGAATTTACAGTAGATCACCCATGCCCCCTACCGCTCGTGGCATTGAAATGTTACTGTAAATGTGAGGCTTGTGATTGGCTCGGAGAGGGGATGATGGCATGGGCCACCTAAAAGGTGAGATAGAATAATGTCAAGATGCCCCTGTATTGTGTTTGACTTGTATTAAACATTTGTTGTTAAATAAGATTAACATAAACAAAAAGTATGTTATGACTAATGAAATAATTGGTACCCAAGTAGTTGATAGAATATTTAGTATCTAACAACAAACAAAAGTTGTTTACTGCACAGTATAACTGTTGGCTAATTCTGCTGTGAAGTCAAAGAACTGGTGGGCAGTTTACTGCCGCAATCTCTTCATGATATGCAATAAAATCTTGAAGTAAATCTGCGAAGTCTCTGCTTTTCATTTTCCATTAATTTCCCTCTAAATTAATTTCTTCCACACCAAGAGTCAGGCAGCATCTGTGGAGGAAAATGCATAGACAATATTTTGGGTCTGAATTGTAGTAGACTGTAGTAGAGGAGAGAGAGCTGATTGATAGAGGTTAGGGGAAAGGGTGGGATAAGCAGACAAGTGAAAGGTGGATCCAGGTAAAGAGGGGTTGAATTGCCCGAGGGAGAGAAGGGTAGACACCAGCTCCAAGGCTGGAGGTGTTAGGTAGAGAAGACAATGGGCTCCAGACAGTGGAATCTGACAAGGAAGATGAGGATTGAAATGTAGAAGCAGAGGGAAGGATAGTCAGGGAATGGGGAAAAGTGGAAATAGGGGTCCCAGAGTGAGTAGTGGAGGTTGCCTCCCTGTGCTACTGAGTCAGTCGTGGTACCACAATTCTAGCCCTGATTCCACTCTCTAAAGAACCATCCTCCTCACCAATATCTGATCAGGAGAAAATCATTTATGATCATCTGTCCATTTTTCTCCACAAATACTGCCTGACCCAATGAGTTCTTCAGGCATTTTGTTTTATTGCTCAGAATTCCAGCATTTGCAGTCTCTTGTCTCTCTTCCCTTTTTTACATCAATGTCATCTTTCATTAAGTTAAAGATCTTCCAGTAATAGTTGATGTTTGTCTTTGGGAACAGCCTGATCCTTGTTATGCAGGATCCTTGTTATGCAGCAGCTTGAGATGAATCTTTGCAAAGACTATCCAGACATTTTGGCAGACACACGGTCCATAAAGAGGCGGATAAGGGTAGTGAGATGGAGACTTTGGCTGTCTATAATGGGTCAGAAGGGTAGTGTCCTCTTCAGCCAAGTGGGTCTTGGTGTTTGTTTCAGAGTTCTTGTGATGAAATAATCTGCCAAATGTCTGTGGCAAATCTCCCTGGGAACTGTCCAACAGGATCCACTGTCTCTTTCTCCTACAAAGCCTCCAGAAAATTATGTGCACACCACTGCCTGATCCATTACTCGTCTATGAACGACAGATACAACAAAATGAAATCTTCCATGAGAACAAGTCCAAGCACATTCTTCTCAACACAGGGCTCGTTGATATCATGATTAGGTCAAATGCTGCTTTAATGTCACGGAAAATTAATCTGATCTCACCTCTTGAATTCAATGCACATGGTTCAATGGTGAAGTGTTTGTTCACAGCGAAATGCTTGTTCTGTGGCCTTTTCATCCATGATTGTACCAAGACTCTATAAAACAGAATGGTGCTGTCCATCCAGGTTGTGAAAAGGGGTAAATAAATGCACATATTTATGAATCAACATTAACAAATTAGAAAGATATTTAAACGGTAAATACTGTACACACGGTATGAACTAAAATACTGATTGTAAAGTATTTCTGTTAATGCTATGAATTTGCCATGGAAATACAAATATAGACGGTTTAAGTATTACGTCCTGTGGACCCTTGCGCAAGTTGGATGTCACCTAAGTCGAAAACAGAAGTTCTACTGTGCATGCGTAAATATACTATTCGACACGGAGACCATGGGTGAGCTCCGGCACAGAGACCACATGGGAGCTCCGACGTGGGGACAACGTGGGAGCTCTGACGCCGAGACCGCTGGGGGACTCTGGACAGGCGACCATGGGGAAGCTTCCGTGCAGAAACCACATGGGCATCAGTGGGCTTAAATAATTGCTTACATAAGTACGAGATTACGTACGTCACCTATTACATAAGTAGTGAAGTGCCTCTATTTAAATACCAATGTGACCTTATTCACCAGAATACCACTATAAAGACCATGGCATAGAAATAGAATTACGCCTTTCGGCCATCACTCTGCAAT
Organism: Rhinoraja longicauda; assembly: GCF_053455715.1. Lineage (NCBI taxonomy): Eukaryota > Metazoa > Chordata > Chondrichthyes > Rajiformes > Arhynchobatidae > Rhinoraja > Rhinoraja longicauda. The sequence goes on from NC_135990.1 coordinate 7,835,356, forward strand.
TAAATCTACTCTGCAATTCAATCACGGCTGATCTATTTTTTTCCCCTCTCAACCCATGCTCCTGCTTTCATCTCATAACCTTTGCCACTCTTACTAATTAAAAAAGTATTACTGTAAAAAAAATTACTTTAATTGAGATTTAGATTAATAGGTTTGAATACCAGCGTGAACATTATTCACAAGAACACCACTGTAAAAAGAATACTTTAATTGAGATTTAGATTTATAGGTTTAAATACCAGAGTGAACATTATTCACAGGAATACCACTGCAAAAAGAATACCTTAATTTAGATTTAGGATTATAGGTGTAAATACCAGAGCGAACATTATACACCAGAATACCACAGCAAAAAGATTACTTTAATTGAGATTTAAGTTTATAGGTTTGAATATGCGCATGAACATTATTAATAAGAATACCGTTGCAAAAATAATACTTTAATTGAGATTTAGGTATATAGGTTTAAATACCAGAGTGAATATTATTCACAAGAATACCACTGCAAAAAAAAACTTTATTTGAAATTTAAGTTTATAGGTTTGAATACCCACAAAAACATTATTCATAAAAATACCATTGCAAAAATAATACTTTAATTGAGATTGAAGTTTATAGGTTTGAATATCCGCATGAACATTATTAATAAGAATACCATTGCAAAAATAATACTTTAATTGAGATTTAGGTTTAAATGCCAGCGTGAACATTATTCACAAGAATACCACTGTAAAAACATTACTTTAACTGAGATTTGGGCTTATAGATTTAAATACCACAGTGGACATTATTCATAAGAATACCACTGTAAAATGATTACTTTAATTGAGATTTAGGCTTTATTCATAAGAATACCACTGTAAAATTATTACTTTAATTGAGATTTAGGCTTTATTCATAAGAATACCACTGTAAAATGATTACTTTAATTGAGATTTAGACTTTAATCATAAGAATACCACTGTAAAATGATTACTTTAATTGAGATTTAGGCTTTATTCATAAGAATGCCACTGTAAAATGATTACTTTAATTGAGATTTAGGCTTTATTCATAAGAATACCACTGTAAAACGATTACTTTAATTGAGATTTAGGCTTTATTCATAAGAATACCCATGTAAGATGATTACTTTAATTGAAAGTTAGGTTCTGGACATTGGTTTTCTACTGTGTGAATTGGTCGCTGCCTCCATTCGGTCCTCCAGCGGCTGCGCCCCCTGGGCGTCTCCAGGGCGACGTGCGGCCGGAAATGACGGCGGGAGCGCGCGGACAACAGTCAGTGAGCTGTCGGTTGAAGCGAGGAGGGCGGCTGAGGTAAGATGGAGGGGGCGGCGGGCTGGTCTGGTCTGGTCTGGTCAGATTTTGTCAGTTCTGGTCTTGGTCAGGTCTGATCGGGTCTGGTCAGGTCTGGTCTGATCTGGTCTTGGTCAGCTCGGGTCAGGTCTGGTCTGATCTGGTCTTGGTCAGGTCTGGACTGGTCTGGGTCAGGGTCAGGTCTGGTCTGGTCTTGATCAGGTCTGGACTGGTCTTGGTCGGGTCTGATCTGGTCTTGGTCAGGTCTGATCTGGTCTTGGACTGGTCTTGGTCGGGTCTGATCTGGTCGGGTCAGGTCTGATCTGGTCTTGGTCAGGTCTGGACTGGTCTTAGTCAGGTCTGATCTGGTCTTGGTCAGGTCTGATCTGGTCGAGTCAAGTCTGGACTGGCCAGTTCTGGTCAGGTCTGATCTGTTCTGGTCGCGTCAGTTCTGAACAGGTCTGGATTTGGTCAGGTCAGTTCTGGTCTGATCTCGTCTAGGTCGGGTCTGATCAGATCTGGTCAGGTTTGGATCAGGTCCGGTCTGTTCCGGCCAGTTCTGGTCAGGTCTGATCTGTTCTGGTCGCGTCAGTTCTGAACAGGTCTGGATTTGGTCAAGTCAGTTATGGTCTGGTCAGTTCTGGTCTGATCTCGTCTAGGTCGGGTCTGATCAGATCTGGTCAGGTTTGGATCAGGTCCGGTCTGTTCCGGCCAGTTCTGGTCTGAAGAAGAGTCTCGACCCGAAACGTCACCCATTCCTTCTCTCCAGAGATGCTGACCGACCCGCTGAGTTACTCCAGCATTTTGTATCTATCTTCAGTTCAGGTCGGGTCTGGATTAGATCTGGTCAGGTCTGGTCAGGTCTCAAGCATAAGGATGAAGGCTCACCTCAACCAGCTTGCCTCCTCCGGGACGCCTTACCTCCTTCAGATCGGAGGTAACACGAGCTGGAGAGGCAAAGAAGTAAGATCGTGATTCACCCGCCAATAGTTACTCAACCCCCAACAGTATTTCAACAATTTCCCCGCAAAAAAAAAAGTATTTTGCCAAAAAATGTCTGTCTTGTTTAAGAAATGGCATTTAAAAAACGGTTGTAATAAATTTTGAGTAAATGTAATGTTTCCAGGTGTGAGCTTGCAGGTTATTTCTGCAAATACTAAAACAAATGTTTATTTCTGTGCACATTCTTAAAATAAGAATTCACGTGGAGTTGTAACCGTATCTTTAGCATTAGATATCTGTTGTAACTTTTGGCAGATGTCCCATCTTCTGCAACGTTGTGAAATGTGTACCATATGTAATTATCCAGCGTATAGAGCCATGGAATGTAAAATATTTACAGTTGTGATTTGTGCAGAGCAACAATATGAATTGTGTAGGAAGGAACTGCAGATGCTAGTTTAAACTGAAGATAGACACAAAAAGCTGGAGTCACTCAGCGGGTCAGACTCTGGAGAAAAGGAATATGTGACGTTTCGGGTTGAGTTGCTGCGGTAGAGTTGCTGCTTTACAGCGAATGCAGCGCCGGAGACTCAGGTTCGATCCTGACTACGGGTGCTGCACTGTAAGGAGTTTGTACGTTCTCCCCGTGACCTGCGTGGGTTTTCTCCGAGATCTTCGGTTTCCTCCCACACTCCAAAGACGTACAGGTATGTAGGTTAGTTGGCTGGGTAAATGTAAAAAATTGTCCCTAGTGGGTGTAGGATAGTGTTAATGTGCGGGGATCACTGGGCGGCACGGACTTGGTGGGCCGAAAAGGCCTGTTTCCGGCTGTATATATATGATATGATATGAGACCCTTCTTCAGACTGCACTGACAACTATACATAGAAAGACAATTCTTAAGACAAGTCTGAAGAAGGGTCTCGACCCGAAACGTCACCCATTCCTTCTCTCCCGAGATGCTGCCTGACCTGCTGAGTTACTCCAGCATTTTGTGAATAAGACAATTCTTAACTAGTCACTAAGCTTGCTTTAGGGCTGAATGACTCCAGGTTGAGCATTTATTTAATCTTGTCAAAATCTTTGGATCAAATAATACATTTTTTTAGCATATGTTCTACAAGTGCCTGGTATAAATTTGCTTTTTTGATATTGACATTCAGAAACTACAGTTGCTACTTTCAGTACATTGTTTTACTTGAAGTGTATGGCTCTGTGCCTGTACAAAAGGTGTCATATAAAAAGGTGTACAGAAAGTTTAGTACATGTGACTGACATGGTACAATAACACATGACATTTTGAAATAAAGGTTATAAAACATCAAATTTCTGCTTGTGCGGGGTGGGGGGAATCAGCTGTTTTCCACTGTCAGGAAGGAAGGGAAAGTATACCAGTACCAAACATTTTAGAGTTTTCTAAACATTAGTTCTAATTGGTTTAAAAATCCACCTTTTTACATTTAAGATTGTCGCCATAAAGAGTCACAAAATGCTGGAGTAACTCAGCCGGACCGGCAATATCTCTGGAGAGAAGGCACAGGTGATGTCTCGGGTCTTGACCCTTCTTCAGACCGAAGATTGGGTCTCGACTCGAAACGTCACCCATTCCTTCGCTCCTGAGTTGCTGCCTGTCCTGTTGAGTTACTCCAGCATTTTGCGTCTACCGTGTAAACCAGCATCTGCAGTTCCTTCATACACCAACATTAAGTTACTTCAACGTCACTTATATTGAGCATTACCTCCTAATCACCTATTGTATTGTGTGATGAATTATACCACAGGGTTTGGAACATAACTGGCTGCAGCTGTCTATGCCTGTGGAATCACATTTCAGTAGCAATTGTAGCTTTCAGATGAGAAGAGGAAAAACTATAAAATGACCTTATTTTGGTTAATCACCATTAGGAGAAATAGGTGTAATTTAATAACATTAGTTAATAGTTAAAAATGAATGAGGGAGGCATGTATGTATGGCATTTGTAACAATTTTTGTATGATTTTTTAAGAACATTGCCACGTTCAGTTTTTAGCTCTAAATGGCGAATAATAGTTGCAAATAACACAATTTTGAGTTGAATGCTAACATTTATATTCTCCAACTTTGCTGATAATACAGAAATATAAATTGGATATCCACACCAAACATACATGGCTCAAAATGTGGTCTTGTGCTTGAGGTGTATAACTTGGCAGTTCTTCAAGGCAAACAATCAATCTTCTTTCATTGGGCCAAGTCTTTTAAACCTGATGGAAATTACCATTATGAAAAATCATGAAGTTGTTACTGAATTTATTCTGAAATGTAAAACTGTGCAAGTGTAAAAAACAGCAGCTATCATTACAGGTGAACCAGACCATTCACTCCCCAAAATAGAAGATCAAAATCCTCTTCCATATTCCTCATGCAGATGGATAGACTTCATCCTGTTAAAGTCCAATTTCAAAGATTAAAATGGGCGTTTCCATTTTTTAATGCTCAGCTTTAAAATGCGTGTTGCAGTTGAAAATAAACGTGAAAAGAACACAGGTGGAGTCAGGCTGACTAATTATAGGCTATTTGAGGAGGAGCTCCCTGAATTTTAAACAGGTTCCAAGGAACATTTTGTTTGTGTTCCTGAGACAATAGTCATTTAAAAATGCAAAGTAAATTTGGTTTTCACAGTATAAATTTGTATTTCAAAGTACACTTTACTTGTCAGTTCTCATTTTATTCTTGTACGTGGACTGTAACCCTTGTATGTATTTTGTTTCCTAAACCAATCTAAATTTTATGCAAAAAAAGGCAGAAGCTCTTCAAACATGAAATTTGCCAACTCCGATAGTCCAGTATCGAAAATGCTCAAGAACAGGCTGAGAGGGAGCTATATATTTTTTCCATGTATTCTTTTCTCCCTGTTCCCTGATGACTAGTGAATTATCAATTGGAGAGTTGGATCATGTAATTTATATTCCATTAGTTAGTAAACTGGACTGGTAAGGGATGAGGTAAAAGTCATGGTGAGGGACGTTGTTTATAATAGTTCTTACAAATGATTAGGAACAATGAATTGTACATTTGAAATAACATTTTATTTTTTTCCACAGCTACTTACAAGACTGAAGCTACCTTGACGGAAGATGCAGTTTCAAGTGTTTGTCAGCTCTACTTTTGTTGTGATGTGCTTCGCTCATGTTCATCATAAACACGAGGAAAGTCTTCCTGATGACCACTATAAGGATGGTGAGCATAATCCAGAGTTCGATAGGGAGGCGCTTTTTGGCGGAGAGGTAGGAAATTCTATTTTGTTCTGTTTACTCATTTCAAATCAAAGAAGGACATAGTGTAATATTCATTACTTGATGATGTTAATTTCAAATCTTTTCCAATTTGTCCTCATTTTCTTTCACTAAATAACACCTTCATTGATATACAAGAAAGAAAGGATTGTTTGAGAATCTGGATGCTAAAACATTCAAGACAAAATCTGAATTTGACCTTTCACAAATTTATGATGATGAGAATCAGTTCTAAAAGGAGAAATTTTAGATAGCTTTGTATTTTGTTTTCGTAAATAGATTGAGGCATCAATTGCTTTGATTTTTGTGTATTTGACTTGCATTTGACAAAATTGGGGAATTAAAATTCCTATTTACCTCATTGCTGTTATTTAGAAAGAGACCTTTCTATCTTGACCTCACCATGTTCAAGAGTGCTCAGCAAATACCAAATCTGTGAGACCAAGATGTACATACAACGCAATGAAGCACAGCAAAGTGTTACAACTTTATAATGGGAACTTCACCGTACTGACCTTAGTTCTTAAAATCTCATTTGATCCTGGAACTTCAGAAGTATTAAACTAGATTAGAATGGCGACACAAAGAACTACAGATGCTGGAATCTTGAGCAAAGCGCAAAATGCTAAATTAACTCAGCGAGTTAGGCAGCATCTGTGGAGGGAAAGGACAGGCAACGTTTTGCATAGGAACCTTGACTGAAGAAGGGTTCCAACCCGAAATTTCGCCTGTCCGTACCCACCACAGATGCTACCTGACCCGCTGAGTTCCTCCAACACCATGTTTTGCTCATATTGGATGAGAGGCTTACTAACCTACTTGGAGACATAGTGGGAATCAGGTGCAATTAGCAACCTTTTGGAGATGAAGGACTCTGGTCATAATGATATTGTTCTGCTTTGGTAAAATTCCTAGTGGCTTAGTGAATGAATGAGACAAAAATTTAACCATAAAAGATGTTGGACTGTTCTGCAAGTATAGTATTGCCCTTCAAGAATAGAAACCTGATATTCCTAAGGAGTCTCCAGTTGTGTTCTATATAGCTTATTCTTAGCAAACTCTGAACAGGTGTCATTAAGCCAATGCAACTAAGAAACAAGAATAAATATCCTTGACAGCTTTACGTGCATACCAATTATGTAGAAAGTGTGAACTAGTCAATGCTAATTTAGTAATTCTGTTGCTTATGTCGTGTTCTGATCACTACACTGTTAATCTGCCTGTGAGAAATACTTTGTCCAGAAATAATACCAATTAATAAACCAGTACTGTCCAATTTCTACTCTGCCCCAACTTTTCCATTCCACTTTTAGTTTTATTTCCCATACACAGCAAACACTTAATATCAACTCCACTCTGATGAAAATCCACACTTTATGAAGCTCAAATGTAAAGTTTAAATTATTTGTATATATCACAGATATTTTAGATTCCATTCTTGCATTTGCTCACTGATAAAATGATTTTCAGGGGTTTTGTTCAAAATAATCTATGTGTGTAATTTATTTTTCTTACCCAGAGTGATGCAGGTGAATTTGCTAAACTGAAACCCGAGGAGCAGCAATCTCGGCTTAAATCCCTCATCAGGAAGATGGATGCAGATTCAGATGGCTACATAACCAAAGGTGCAAAACTGATTAATTACCAATCTTATAATGAGCACTGAAGACATTTTTTTAATGCAAAAGCAAAGTTCATGGTTGAAGTAAATTATCTTACGTGAAGTTATTCTGTAACAGTCTGAAACTGTTGCGAGTACATCAGGCCTGTGCACATGATTTTCCATGGCACTTCACTTAACAGGTGGATGTCTTGTACACACAGTTCTTTGAAAGAAAGAAATTGCAACTAAGGTGAAAGTTCTGAATGTAAAATAAGGCAATGTTAGAACAAAATACAATTCAAAATGAGAAGCTGCAATTTCTTTACGGAGCACTCTTGTTTGCCACAGATGAGCTCAGTGCATGGATCCAGCAATCATTCAAACATTATGCCACAGAAGAGAGCAAAGAACAATTTCCTGAGCATGATCTGGATGGTAATGGAGTTCTTAGTTGGGAAGAGTATAATATTCATAGTTATGACCGAATGCTGCATTATGATGAGAATACCCCACTGGAAGATGAAGAAGAAGAATCGCTCAGACAGGTGAACATAGGCCCCTGCTTAATTCAGATTTCATGCTCAATACAGTTTTCAAACTTCTATTAATATCTAATGTACAGGGTTACTGACTAAGATACAAAATGAAAATTGTAAATTGCTATTTATAGTTCATATAGTTACTTCTGGGTTATTTAAAATAAACGGTACCTACGTGGGATGGACCAGATATTCTTATTGAAAACATTTTTTTGTAGAACTCAATTTCAGCAGTAATATTAAAACTGCATCAGTTACCACATTTATTTATTCGTTTTTTTAAATAATTGGAGAAATCAAGAAAAGCTCTTGATGAGACTAGTTGTATCTCTTTGTGAAAGATTTTAAATATTTAGTTAGGCCATTAATCTGAGCAGAAATTTGAACCAGAACATTCCCAGGAATGATTGGATAAACATATGATGACTTCTCCAACTTTAGATAGTTCCTCTGTCCCTCCCTTCCCCTCCTCCTTCCCAGATCTCCCTCTATCTTCCTGTCTCCACCTATATCCTTCCTTTGTCCCGCCCCCCTGACATCAGTCTGAAGAAGGGTCTCGACCCGAAACGTCACCCATTCCTCCTCTCCCGAGATGCTGCCTGACCTGCTGAGTTACTCCAGCATTTTGTGAATAAACATATGATGACTGTTTGACGGCACTGGGCCTGTACTAGCTAGAGTTTAGAAGGATGAGGGGGGGGACTTGAAACGTAGCAAGTAGTGAAAGGCCTGGATAATGTGGATGTGGAGAGGATGTTTCCACTAGTGGAAGAGTCCAGTACCAGAGGCCATAGCCTCAGAATAAAAGGACGTACCTTTAGAAATTTTTAGAAATTTAGGAATTTCTTTAGTCAAAGGGTGGTGAATCTGTGGAATTCAGTACCAAAGATGTAGAGGCCAAGTCAATGGATATTTTTAAGGTGGAGATTGACAGATTCGGGTGCTGTCTGCATGGAGTTTGTACGTTCTCCTCGTGACCTGCAAGGGTTTTCCCTGGGTGCTCTGATTTACTCCCACGCTCCAAAGATGTATGGGTTTGGCAAAATTGTAAATTGTCCTTAGTGTGTGTAGGATAGTGTTAGTATGTGGGAATCTCAGGTCGGCGCAGACTCGGTGGGCTGAAGGGCTTGATTCCGGGCTATATCTCTAAATTAAACTAAAGTAATTGGAGCAAACAACTACGCTCTCTTTAGAAAGTATGATTTGTTAAATTAGCATCAAGGAGTTTATGTTCTACGCACAAAGTGCATTGGGATGCCAAATGCATGACAAACAAGTGGTAGCATACAGCTTTCTGTGATGGATTCATAATGGTGCTTGATATTCATTGTGTATGTCAAGGAGTGATGAGCATAGAGAATAGGATCTTTTGCACGAGGCAAAGGGTGTAGAAGATTTAAATCGTATTTCAAGGTGATTTCTCTGCATTTCACATTGATGAATTGGGTGATAGCCTGAAATGTTCCATTGGGTGCTGCACTTGAGCACAACTCAAAGGCTTACACCATGATATTCTTTCCAGGTGTCTTTAGTTATTAATCTTAATATAAGCTTCCATTATTTTCCACTGATAATCGAGTAACATTTTTTTGAGTTCTCATTAACCCGTTAGTGTTTGTGAATTTTTATTTTTTTCACCCGTTCTATGTGTTATTATCTCTTATTCTTTATATAATTCCAGAAAATTTACAATTCTATGGTTTTCATATCCTTCCTTATGAACATATCTAGAATTTCATATGAAGGTAGACACAGAGTGCTGGAGTAACTCAGCGGGTCAGGCAGCATCTCTGGAGAGAAGGAATGGGTGACGTTTTGGTTCGAGACCCTTCTTCAGACTGATGTCAAGGGAGGGGGTGGGACAAAGATAGAATGCAGTCGGAGACAGAAAGACTAGTTGGAGAACTGGGAAGGGGGGGGATAGAGAGGGAACGCAAGGGCTATCTGAAGTTAGAGAAGTCAATGTTCATACCGCTGGGGTGTAAACTACCCAAGCGAAATATGAGGTGCTGTTCCTGCAATTTGCGCTGGGCCTCACTCTGACAATGGAGGAGGCCCAGGACAGAAAGGTCAGGTTGGGAATGGGAGAGGGAATTGAAGTGCTGAGCCACCGGGAGATCAGGTCGGTTAAGATGGACTGTTCAGCAAAACGATCGCCGAGCCTTCACTTGGTTTCGCCGATGTAGAGCAATTTCATACGGTAGTCCAATAGTAACGAATTAAAATTCTATTTCAAATTCAACATTAATCCCTTTTATAGTCAATTTCCAGTTTTTTTCCAAAGATATTCAGCAGCCCTTTTTACCTTTTTAATGTCTGTTGATCTGGCATTCTTTTCTTTTAAGTTCCTGCACCTTTACTTCACTCTGCTATTCCATACTTCTCATAGTATTTATCCTTTTGGTGTTGATTTTCAAAAAATATGCTGAACATTTTATTTTCTGGTGTGGGACTTGCTGTGAATGTAAACTTTTCAACTTCTCATGTCCACGAATCCTTCAAAAATGATGTTTGGATAAGGACAAAATAAATCTCAATATTCCGGGTTAGCTGTAGAACATGTTTTACTCAAAATGTGAAAAACAGAAATTAGAATGATAAATGGATTATTTACCCAGCTTGAGTGGCATGGAGCAAATGTTCTTAAAGTCTATTGAACCAGAGATGAATCGGATGAATTGGATAAAAGTGCCTTACCTTTTTTTAAAATCTTTCTTTAGATTTTTTTGAAGGATAAAAAGCGCTTTGACAAAGCAGACATTGATGGAGTGCCTGGACTGACTTTGGAAGAATTTGTTGCATTTGAGCACCCAGAAGAAGCTGAGTATATGACGGTGGGTTAGAATTTGTTGTTCACAGTACATTAAATAATACACATAATTTGGCACAGGGATGTATCCTGGTAATCCTGGATTCCATAAAAATCTAGTCATCTTCATAGCAAAAGTTTTCCCTTCTCCCATATTTGTACCTGTTAGGCCTCATTACAATGTGATCCTATCATCAAGGCTGATGTCATCAGACTTTCTGAACAGATAGTCACACTGAAGAATTCATACAGAAAACCAAGAAACTTTTAAAATTAACTTGGTAAATACTATGGACTGGATCTGGCTTCTCAGAGTGGCCAACTGACCAGACTAACCATACATAGAACAGTACAGCACAGGAACAGCCATAATATCTGTACGAAACATGACACTAAGTTAAATTAATCTCTTCTGCAGGCATGTGATCCATATCCTTCCATTCCCTGCATATAAATAAATGAGCTTACTTGAAATCGGCTTTGAATCATATCTGATTCCACCACTGCCCTTGGCAGCACATTCCAGGCACCCACCACTCTCCGTCTGAAAAAAAACTTGCCCCGAGCATCTAAACTTTCCCCTTCTGATCTCAAACCAGAGCTGGGTGATCTCACTTGCTCCACGTGCTGGACAATGCATCCTCTCCAAAATTTTAGTTATTGTCTATGTACTTCTAGAGTAGTAACTGGGTAAACAAGGATGTAAATTATCCAGGTAAAATTCTTGCAATTTGAAGGATAATTTATACAGTATCTACCGGCAGTCATTTAAGAACTTGTTTGGTAATTACAACAGACTAATCAAATGTGGGTGATGCCATAACTGATTGAATCATATCCATACAAATGCTTCAATTTTCTTATTGCAGGACTACGTCATACAGGACGCTTTAGATGAACACGACCGCGACAAAGATGGATTTGTGAGCTTAGAGGAATTCCTTGGTGACTATAGGAAAGACCCAGGTAATTTGGTTACTCTAATATTTATAACTTAAAAATATCAAGTATATATGTAATATTTTCTCAGTAATATAACACGGACTATGGAGGGATTAAATTATTTGACCAATCTTGATATTTTAGTGATCTTACAATGATTATTACATTTCTGAAAATTCCTTTTGTTTGTCGCTACCCATACATATCCCACCATTCCACACATTTCCTCTACTCATTATTCCGAAATTGCAATCAAGACTCCTGCACTATCGTCTGTGTTTTCTTTTTAAAAGCCTTTTCTTTCCTAAGTATCTTCTCCCCAGAAAGATAGATTAAGTAATATTTTGCCGAATTGCCAAATGTTGAATTTTTGTTTTCAAAATTGGTAATGATGCACACTGGGCTCTTTCACCTCTGTTGCAAAACCTTGCGTAGCAAATTGCACAGAACATACATTGAAACCTAGCATTCCCTGCATTGCCCTCATCTCGAGTGTGGTGTTGTGAAAAGGAAAGGGCAAAATCAATTGCTGAAGGAGGAAGATGGGAAAATCAAGTTAAAAAGTCCTGGGCCACTACTGCCTGCTACACAGTTATATTGGGGTGTGATGACAATTGAATGGGTGCACAGACATCCAGTTAACTGAAACTGCTGCTATTTGATAGTATTGTAAGCCTATAATCTCAGATGTTTTAACATATCTGAAGTAACCGCGGATCATTTATCGTCAGTGAATTTTACTTTGATGAGATGCAGCGTGGAAACAGGCCCTTCGGCCCACCGAGTCCAGCGATCAGCCTGTACACTAACACTATCCTACACGCTAGGAACAATTTACAATTTTACCGAAGCCAAATAACCTAGAAACCTGAAGGCTTTGGAATGTGGGAAGAAACCGGAGCACTCGGTGAAAACCCACGCGGTCACAGGGAGAACGTACAAACTCCATACAGAGAGTACCCAGTAGTCAGGATTGAACCCGGGTCTCTGGCACTATGCCTACACTGTGTACACTGAGTATGAAATTAACCTTCTTGCAATCCTTTCCCCAAGAATCTGAATACTTCCCAAAGTGCAAATTTCCATTCTTGTTAACATGTGGCTAGTTAGGATTTATCTATTTAAATATCTTATTTACGCCTCTTGGAAATAGGCGCAGTGGATGATCCTGAATGGGTAACTGTGGAAAAGGATCGGTTTGAAAATGATTATGACAAGGACAAGGATGGCAAACTTAATAGACAGGAACTTTTGTTGTGGATTGTTCCAAACAACCAGGACATCGCGCTAGATGAGGTAAATATGTTTTAAAAAATTTTAACATTTAAAAAATATATATTAATCCTATGTCACAGTTATTTTTTTTGGCCCTTGAAAAGTTTTGGAGTTTTTTGTGGAAAGAGAGAAATCTTAACGTAGAATCAGCTGAGTGTACTCCCAATCTGAAAATCACCTTTGGCTATCATTACACAGAGGCCATTGGACAAATGGTGTAGGTAAACCAAGTGATATAACAGGTGCTGAAACAATAAGAATCGACTATCTAATTCATGTTTTTCATAGCATAAAAAGGGCAACTGGCCCATTGGTTCCATGCAGCTCACACAGCATTCTCATAATTCCCGTTTTCCTGCTTGTTTCCATGTAACGATTTCTCTCTCACATGTTCATCAGCTCCTACTTGAGTTAGATATTCTATGGGCTAACGGAATCAAGGGATATGGGGGAAAGCAGGAATGGGGTACTGATTTTGGATGATCAGCCATGATCATATTGGATGACGGTGCTGGCTCGAAGGGCCGAATGGCTTACTCCTGCACCTATTTTCTATCTTTCTACTTTGCAGGTACACCAATGGGAATTTACACCACCCAATTAAAGCTCTGTTATACCTGTTATACCTGTCTGTTATACCTGTTATTAACCTGCAAATCATATCTTTAAGGAAACTAGAGCACAAAAACAACACTGGAGGTCAAGATGTAACTCGTTGTTAGAGTTATGAGGCAGCTGCTCTATCTCCTATCTCACAGTGCTTGTCTATATGTAGAAATGAGGAATTGTAGATGCTGGTTTACAAAAGATGGATACTAAGTGCTGTAGTAACTCAGCATGTCAGGCAGCATCCCTGGATAACATGGATAGATGATGTTGCGGGTTGAGAACCTTCTTCAGACTGATTGTATGGGAAGAAAGCTGGGGGAGAGGAGAGGCAGGACAAGGCCTGGCAGGCGAACACAGGCGAGAGGTGTTTTGATAGGCAGATGGTTTGAACAAGGTGTGAAACAAAAGGAATGAAGAGTTCGGAAGTGTGAAGTCAGAGGAAGGAATGTGGCTGGATGGGTAGGGCAGAAATGGATGCAAATCCAGATAGTTGGGCTGAAGCGTAATGTTGGAGGGAAACCAGAAGAAGTCATATTCAGTCTCATGCTGCATTATTTTTAAGTGGGGATACCAGATTGGATATTGAGTGTCCGAGAGAGAAATATTTTATTCCCGTAATACTTTGACAATAAAAATTAAGAGGTCATTTAAAAAAAAAACATTTGAAAGTTTCTGCCCTACCCATCCAGCCACATTCCTTCCTCTGACTTCACACTTCCGAACTCTTCATTCCTTTTGTTTGATCAATATCAAGGTAGAGAGTGAATGCAAAAGTGCAATAACATGGTGTTAATGGGTGATCAATGGTTAGTGCAGGCTTGGTGGGCCAAAGGGCCTGTTTTCATTCAATTAAAAGAAAGAAAATAATATATTAGGGAAAAATTGCGCATAATTGATCTTAACAATTAAGAACCTTGTATGAAGTAAGGAAAATGCTAAGATTAGAGGAGTAATACATTACTTTGAAAGCTTCAATAGTGTCATGTTTTGGGAGATTTTGTCAAAAACATCAGCAAACCATGTCTCTGATACAATCTTAGACAGAACAAATAGTACATTTGAATCTGAATGAAAATCAAAATGAGAGCAAAAATTAGCATTTTTTAGTTTCCTGGTACAGTAACCATACATTGGCAGGTGGAGTGGATAGATTGTCATTTTAGATGACAGATTGACAGTAATACTAAATCTGTAGTATGAATTGCATATAGTACATAAGATGGAGGCCTCAAATGTGACAAGAACAATGTATTCATGAAATGGAAAATAAGATTTATTAATTTACTGTGTGGTCCAAAATTCAACAGACTTCTAAACTAATCACTAGGTGGTGTACTTGAGCTATGTTACTTTTGTCATTCCTCCAGATATTCTCAGTCAAAATCATATTTTGTTTAAGGCTGTTAGTTTAACATTGCGAGTTTCTGTTCTATAACAGGCCGATCATCTTGTGAAAGAAATGGATACAAATGGAGATAGGAAACTCACAGAAGGAGAAATAATGGCTAATCAAGATCTCTTCCTCAACAGCGAAGCAACCGACTATGGTAGCCAGCTACATGACAAGAAATTCTATCATGATGAACTCTAGTGCCAATAATCCTCCAGTGATAGGTTTGTTTCTGTGAATAATTAAATTTCTTAGACCACCTTCAATGAAACTTAACAGTTGGACAAGTGCTAATCATTAATAAGCTTTAATAGAATAAAATGAGCAGTCAAATAGATTTTAACAATGTTACTCCTGTTACAAAAAAACCTGCATTCCTGCTATTCTACTTGCCTTTGATGGTAATCTTGTTCATTCCTGTTTCATTTGTGTTGTCATGAAGGGAATTCCCTAAATTAGTGCAGACACAATTGCCTTTGAGAATATTTGTAGTCATCACAAAATGGTATAGGTTACAAATAATAATTGTACTACCTTTTGAAACCAATGTTAATATTTTTATAAAAGGTGGAGTATCAACTTTCACTGCCATAAGGCAGTACAATACGTTTCAAATATTTCTGAGTAAAGAAACTTCCATCTGCTCATTAGTTTTAAATTTTAAAATGTATACATACCGAGCAGATATTTAGAAAAAAAAACACTAGTTAAGACAATGAGGCCTGATTTCTTGTTCCCGTTAGCTTGATTCTTTAATACATAGCTTTATGATTTTGCCTTAAAAATCGAGGAATTTCTTCTTAGGAAATCTAATAATTGGTATGGATTCTTTTGAACACCTATACTTAGCACTTAAGCTGCTACTTCACTTAGCAGAGGAAAAATAATGTGAACATATTAACCATTGTAGTCAAAAGTGCTTTCTAGGTTTAATCTAAAAGCATGGTTGGAACAAAACAGCATCGTGGCTTGTACCAACTGTTAACTCCATTATCAGGGACCAAAGAAAAATCTGGATGTGGATGAACTGGGAAAAGTTAAGACCCCAGGAGTGATATCTTCACCAGGAAAAACATAACATTTACAAAAAAAGTTTTTTTGAAAATCCCCAAAACATTTATAAATTTAAAACATTACTTGAAACTTGACATGGGCTATACTACCTGTTTGGATGAATTCTTTCATTGTAACTTTCTTCTCAAATTGTTTATAATAGTGCATTAAGATAGATGGCCAAATAATTGCCTCGTCTGTGTTTTAATTGTTTAAAGTTACCAATTGAAGAAGATCAATTCTATGGAGTTGCTATACACTTTCTAATTTTACTCTATAATTTATTATTTGAGCTAATTTATGTTTCAGTGGTATCACTTGATGATCCACACAAACCTGTCTTTGTACGATGTTCTTTCTTGGTTTACACTTTGTCAAGGACAGGGAGGGAATGCCCATTTCAGCCTGGGTTTTCTGCAAAATTCAATATGTACTTCCTGATAAATGTTATTTCTTTAATGGAATTGATTCCAGAACTTGGTTACATTTGTACTTTTTTTAGCCTTCCTTCCTCTTGAGCTAATAAGCCCAGTACTCTAAACTCTGTTCAGTGCCACTTGTGTGTTCCAGAATCAAAATAATGCTACTGTGCTGTCAGTCTCAAATAAATAGAATTGGCACAAAGTCTGCATGACTAACATCTCAGAATTGTTAATGACTTGGTTTCTACAGTTAACTTGACTCGACACTGCTGCATCCACAAATATCAGCTTGACACCTCTAGACTGGTTATGTTCATACAATTAATTAGTATGCATCCTGTTTTGTTCTGTGCAGAATATTTTGCAGTGCAATGCTACTGAAGATGTGCTCTGCTTTATCCTTCATATCTCAGTGTTTCTGTAGTTCCGATCTATTACTGAAAATGTTGTTCCTAAAACTTCACAGTTCCGTTTTGTTCAATATATGAAGTACCCCACTATCAGCATTGTATTCTCGATATGGTTTAGACCTATATTTCAGTGAATGCAGCTGGCTAATTAACTTTTGAACACTATTGAATCTGCATCTGCAGTAGTTACACTAACTTTGGATATTCATATGATTTACACTTAATTTTAAAGATCTGTATTTGCTCATTTATAATTTCTATATCTCTATTCCTTTTCTTGTATACACTTTGTTCAAGGTGACTTGGAATAAGATAATTGTTTTTTATTAATTTCTTTGGTTATTTGTTAATGATTCCATATCACCCTTTTAAAGTGACCAGCATTACTGCTGAAAACAACAGGAAAAAATGTTTCAGAAGACATTAATGAATCATAAAGATATGGAAAAGGTCTAAGTGGCATCATTGACATACTGGGAGAGGGGGGGGGAGGTAAAGAATCTTAATGTGAGTCAAAACACAAAGTTTTTTTTTAATCTGCAGAGAATGTCAATACTTCATAACAGCAGCATCTGAATGTTCAAGCTGTAACTTAATGTGTTATCAATGAAATCATTAATACTTCAGAGTTCTCTTTTGATGAATAACCTTGTTACTTTTTCACTGAAGTTAAGGAAATGTTTCCTTTTACAAAGTTAAGATACCTTTTGATTAGTCTTGTCTAGTTTTCTGGTTTATAACCAAGATGACAACCTGACTATATCTTAAACCAATACCACTACACCCTGTATTTTAAAATTAGATGTTTGCCTCAAGTTCAATTAAAATCCTGTGAAAAATAAATGAATTGCCTTTGTTTTTCCTCTTGTACCATATATTAGAATTTATTGTAATTACCATTTTGTTCATGTGATGAATCACACCCAGCAGGTTACCCTATCTTTATCAGAATCACTGTTAATTTCAAGCACTGTTTATATTTACCTAAATTACTAGTGAGACACAAAGTACATGTGCTATATATAACACCAGGGCAAGCGCACAACCAAGCCAAAAGCCAAAGTATCTTAACTGCTAAAACACACTTATGCTAAGGACAATAACTAAGTCCATATGCAATAATAATCTATCGACATATTAACAAGCATATAAAAACTGATCACGTGGATGCAAGTATGTCATTGGGGTTATCAAGTGGACACCTCCCTTCACTGGTGTTCCATTGAGTTAGGCCCACAACACTTCGGGAAGACTCAACAGTTAGTTCTAGTCATCACGGACCTCACCATCTCCGGCGATCTACCCCCCAATGCCTCCAAACTCATAGTTCCCCAGCCCCGCACGGCCCGATTCTACCTCCTACCCAAAATCCATAAACAGAACTGTCCCGGCAGACCCATTGTCTCTGCCTGCTCATGCCCCACCGAACTTATTTCCACCTACCTCGACTCCATCCTATCCCCCCTGGTTAAATCCCTCCCCACCTACGTCCAAGACACCTCACACGCTCTCCATCTCCTCGATAACTTCCGGTTCCCAGGCCCCCACTTCCTCATCTTTACCATGGATATCGAGTCACTCTACACTTCCATCCCCCACAAGGATGGTCTCGAAGCCCTCCGTTTCTTCCTCAACCGCAGAACCAGCCAATCCCCATCTACCAACACTCTCCTCCGCCTAGCAGAGCTGGTTCTTACCCTCAACAACTTCTCCTTTGACTCCTCCCACTTCCTCCAAACCAGAGGCATAGCTATGGGCACTGGCATGGGCCCTAGCTACGCCTGCCTCTTTGTCGGGTACGTCGAACAATCCCTGTTCCGGGCGTACACCAGCCCCATCCCCGAACTCTACCTCCGCTACATCGACGACTGCATTGGTGCTACCTCTTGTACCCATGCAGAACTCACTAACTTTATACACTTCACCTCCAATTTCCATCATGACCTTAAATATACCTGGACTATCTCCGACATCTCCCTCCCGTTTCTGGACCTCACCATCTCATCACAGGAGACAGACTAGTGACGGACATTTACTATAAACCCACTGACTCGCACAGCTATCTGGACTACACTTCTTCCCACCCGATCCCCTGCAAAAAGTCTATCCCCTACTCCCAATTCCTCCGTCTAAGCCGCATCTGCGCCCGGGGTGAGGTGTTTCACACTAGGGCTTCAGAGATGTCCTCGTTCTTCAGGAAACGGGGCTTCCCATCTTCCATTATAGATGAGGCTCTCACTAGGGTCTCCTACATCCCGCAGCTCCGCTCTTGCTCCCCCTCCCCCCACTCGCAACAAGGACAGAATCCCCCTCGTTCTCACCTTCCACCCCCACCAGCCAGCGGATCCAACAAATCATCCACCAACATTTCCGTCACCTACAACGGGACCCCACCACTGGCCATATCTTCCCATCCCCTCCCCTCTGCGTTCCGCAGAGACCGTTCCCTCCGCAACTCCCTGGTCCACTCGTCCCTTCCTACCCAAACCACCCCAACCCCGGGCACTTTCCCCTGCAACCGCACGAGATGCAACACCTGTCCCTTTACCTCCCCCCTCAACTCCATCCACGGACCCAAACAGTCTTTCCAGGTGAGACAAAGGTTCACCTGCACCTCCTCCAATCTCATCTATTGCATCCGCTGCTCTAGATGTCAACTTATTTACATCGGCGAAACCAAGCGCAGGCTCGGCGATCGATTCGCTGAACACCTGCGCTCGGTCCGCATTAACCAAACTGATCTCCCGGTGGCCGAGCACTTCAACTCCCCCTCCCATTCCCAGTCTGACCTTTCTGTCATGGGCCTCCTCCAGTGCCATAGTGAGGCCCACCGGAAATTGGAGCACCTCATATTTCGCCCGGGCAGTTTGCAGCCCAGGGGTATGAACATCGACTTCTCCAACTTTAGATAGTTCCTCTGTCCCTCCTGTCCCCTCCTCCTTCCCAGATCTCCCTCTATCTTCCTGTCTCCACCTATATCCTTCCTTTGTCCCGACCCCTGACATCAGTCTGAAGAAGGGTCTCGACCCGAAACGTCACCCATTCCTTCTCTCCCGAGATGCTGCCTGACCTGCTGAGTTACTCCAGCATTTTGTGAATAAATACCTTCGATTTGTACCAGCATCTGCAGTTATCTTCTTATACAGTTAGTTCTAGTGTATGTGCTGGGAGCTGAGCCTAGTGAAGGTAGAACTATTTGCGTTTGTTGTTGGGGTATTGGGTTTACGAAGCATGGTGGAATGCATGCCCCATCAATGGTGCTAAGCTCTAAGCCATATCAATTGCATCAATGGTGCTGAGGTGGAAATGGTTGAGAGCTTCAAGTCTCTGCATTAATACCACTGATGATCTGACGAGGACCAACCACATTGATGTGACAGCCAAGAAGGCATACCTGTGCCTCTACTTCCTGAGGAGGATGAGCAAATTCGGCATGTCTCCCATGACTATTATAAACTTCGACTGATGCACCATAGAAAGCATACTGTTGGGTTGCATCATAGCTTGGTCTGAAAACAGCTCTGACCAAAACTACAAGAAATTGCAGAGTTGTAGGTATAGCCCAGTCCACATAGACCAGACTTACTACCATTGATACCATCTACATTTCATGCCGCCTCGGAAAAGCTGCCAACATAATCATAGATGTCTCTCACCCAAAAGATAGAGCAATGGGGAAAGAAAAGAGTACAGAATACAGTTCTTAGCATTAGAGTCATACAGCGTGGGAAACAGGCTTTTCGGCCCAACTCGTCCATGCCAAGCATTTCTTCTCCCCAATCCCGCCCAACAAAAGGTACAGAAGCTTGAAAGCATGCACCACCAGACTCAGGAACAGCTTCTTCCCCTCCATATTCAGGTTTCTGAATTGCCCTTCTATAGGCTCGAGTACTGTCCAATTCACCTCTACCCCATTGTGGACATTGAACTTATCTGTAGCTGTAGAACTGATGCGCTACAAAGCGGTAGATATAAGGAATGAGCTGCGAGAGGAGATGGGTGAGGCAGATCCAATAACAATATTTAAAAGATACATGGACAGGTACATGAATAAGAAAGGTTTAGAGGAATATGGGACTAGCTTGAATCGGGCATCATGTGATGGCATGGATGAGTTTCCCATGATGAATGACTCTAATTTTGAGAACTATATTCTATAGTTCCCCTTCCCCTTTACAGTATCTATTGTACTTGAGTTTGACTTGATTGTATTTTTGCAAGGAAAATCTGATTTCTTTAGATAGCAAACAAAACAAATTATTTACTGTACTTAATAATAATAAACCTAAACCTTTTAGAAACATAGAAACATAGAGAATAGGTGCAGGAGTAGGCCATTCGGCCCTTCGAGCCTGCACCGCCATTCAATACGATCATGGCTGATCATCCAACTCAGTAT
Organism: Rhinoraja longicauda; assembly: GCF_053455715.1. Classification (NCBI taxonomy): domain Eukaryota; kingdom Metazoa; phylum Chordata; class Chondrichthyes; order Rajiformes; family Arhynchobatidae; genus Rhinoraja; species Rhinoraja longicauda. Next base: position 7,856,320 of record NC_135990.1, read on the forward strand.
CCTGTACCTGCCTTCTCTCAATACCCCCTGATCCCTTTAGCCACAAGGGCCACATCTAACTCCCTCTTAAATATAGCCAATGAACTGGCCTCAACTACCTTCTGTGGCAGAGAATTCCACAGATTCACCACTCTCTGTGTGAAAAAAAACTTTCTCATCTCGGTCCTAAAAGACTTCCCCCTTATCCTTAAACTGCGACCCCTTGTTCTGGACTTCCCCAACATTTTTCCCTTTTCCTAGAAGATTTTTCCCTTCTAAACCACCATTTTGATTTTTTTACATCTCTTTGGGCAGAACAGATTGAAATCTCAGCTAAACATTCCAGGGAGCGCAGAATGTTAAGCGCCATAGCCCTCTGCACTGCTTTGAGCTTCAGCTGGATTAACTGGTGAGACTGCTGATGCTGGAATTGAAACAAAATAAACCCAGGAAGAACTGGTTTCTCTTTTTTACAGATACTGCTATTGAGGGCGTGCAGTGTAGGTTCAATAGGTTAATTCCCGGAATGGCGGGACTGTCGTATGTTGAAAGGCTGGAGTAATTAGGCTTGTATACACTGGAATTTAGAAGGATGAGGGGGGATCTTATTGAAACATATGATAATTAGAGGATTGGACACATTAGAGGCAGGAAACATGTTCCCAATGTTGGGGGAGTCCAGAACAAGGGGCCACAGTTTAAGAATAAGGGGTAGGCCATTTAGAACGGAGATGAGGAAGAACTTTTTCAGTCAGAGAGTGGTGAAGGTGAAGGTGTGGAATTCTCTGCCTCAGAAGGCAGTGGAGGCCAGTTCGTTGGATGCTTTCAAGAGAGAGCTGGAAGTGAGGTTTCACAAAATGCTGGAGTAACTCAGCGGGGCAGGCAGCATCTCTGGAGAGAAGGAATGGGTGACGTTTCGTGTCGAGACCCTTCTTCAGATGTGTATTGGAACTGATGTTGTTAGCTTTGCTGCGGGCCATAGATGGAGAAGATATTCTTACATTCACTGTTGCCAACAGTGTCCAAAACAGCAGAAGGAAAGGGAGCCAACTTCTTGTTTGTTGGGATCAATTGATAGAATTCCCTTTTGAACTGTGTTCATGAATGGTATTACAGGCTCTGGGCAATTCTTACATTTGCCATCGCCATTGGTATGCACTAGCAGTAGAGCAACAAGAGTTGTTTTTACTTTAAAAGTACTAACTGTTTTTCTCCTTGTTACTACCTAATAAAACAGTTTCCTCAAATAAATTGATTCATCAGAATCATATGATGCAACCAGTGTTGCAACCAAAGATAGACACAAAAAGCTGGAGTACTCAGCGTGTCAGACAGCGTCTCTGGAGAAAAGGAATAGGTGATGTTTCCAGTTGCGATCCTTCTTCAGACTGAAAGATAGGGGAGAGGGAACCGTGAGATACAGACAGTGAATGCTCACTTATTCCTTTTCTCCAGAGATGCTGTCAGACCCGCTGAGTTACTCCAACTTTTTGTGTCTATCTTCGATTTAAACCAGCATCTGCAGTTCCTTCCTAAACATTTTGCAACCAATAGCTTGTTCTGAACCTTCCAAATCAATTAAGGCAGATGGGCATGGCCAAAAGCTTAGTGAAAGGTTGAGAAAATAGCTGCAAATATAAGTGCACTTAACAGCCCAAAGATGTCTAGGAAGGTTTCACAATGAGTTTCTTGTATGGTTACTGTAGGACAAGCTAAAAAATGTGTTCGACAAGAATAAAGTGAGTTTAGAGAGACATGTACATGTGGTAGGAAAGGTTTAGAGGTATATGGGCCCAAAACGCAGGCAGGTGGGACTAGCGTAGATGTGGCAACTTGGTCGGCATGGACAAGTTGAGCTCAAACCGCTGAAGTTAAGCTGTTTCCACGCTGTATGACATTATGACTGGGATTAACAGTTACTGGTGTCATTTGCAGCTGTGATATTGCTATATGAAAATTAACTCTTCTAGTCTCTCTTATTGTCAAACTAGTTTTTTTTTTGTTTTTTTTTTAACTTTCTTTTTTCTTTTTATTATTATTTTTTTTTACATACATACAAACACAAACTAAACAAACATAGGAGATGCATATTGAATGTAAATACCCTTACTTTAAGTTCCCAAAATCGGAAGAGACTAGAGTCCCGGCATTGCCTGTATTAATAATGACCATCTTTTATCAAACATGTCTGTTGTCAACTGTAACCTTGCTGTGATTTTTTCCATTATATACACATTTTTTACCCTATCTCTCCATTGCATTATGCTTGGAGGCTGTGGTTTCAACCAAGAAGTTGTTATCGTCTTCTTTGCTATCAGCAGCAGGATTGTCAGTAAATGTTTCGAACTCTTATCTGTCATACTGTCAGGAATTATACCCAAAATGTAAAGTGCTGGTTCCAGAGGGAAGTTAATGCCCATAATCTGTTTAATTTCCTTTTGAATATTCTTCCAGAAATCCTGTATTTTTGGGCAATCCCAGAATATATGAGTGGAGTCCCCAACTTCTCCACACTCCCTCCAACATAAATCAGTTGTATTACTATATTTCGATGTAATGAATGGAGTATAAAAGTAACGCATTTTAACTTTCCAGTCAAATTCCCTCCATGTTGGGCTCTTAGTTAGTTTATGTCCCTCTTTAAATGATTCCTCCCACCCTTCTTCTGATATTATGATATTCGCTTCCAGTTCCCATTTTTCTTTGATATGTAAGTTGTTCTCATTGGATTCATGTTGTAGTGCTTCATAAATTTTTGATATAATCCCTTTTTTTGACTTGTCTTCCGAGAACCCCCACAACACTTCCTCTAATTTAGATGGAGTCTTGCAGATGCTCTCCCATTCCTGATGTTTCTGTAGGTAATCTCTTAGCTGTAAGAATTTGTAAAAGTCATGAGCAGGTAAATTGAATTCTTTTTGAAGTTGTGTGAATATTTTCATTGTTTGTCCCTGAAACATTTGATCTATGTATATTAGCCCTTTGTCAGCCCATCTGTCAAATCCTGAGTCCATGGTAGATGGTACAAAGTCTGGGTTTTTTGCTATTCTAGTAGCCCAGCTTACAGAATTTGACAGCTTCAGCTTCTTTCTTACTGCTGACCAGATTTTCATTGTTACCCTAATCCACTCGTTGCCCATCCTGAGCCTCTTCCGGGCCTTCTCGTTTAAAAATGGGAGTGATTCTAAAGGCAAATTTTTACAAGCGTTTTGCTCCATCTCCACCCACATTGAATCTTTCTCTTTAGTAGTCCACATGATTAAGGCTCTGAGTTGCGTTGCCCAATAATAATTTCTTAAATTAGGCAAGTTCAACCCTCCCTTTTCTTTTTTGCTAAGAAGCGTCTTGTATTTAATTCTTGCTTTTTTACTTTGCCATAAGAATTTCGATATAATTTTATCCAGTTTTTTTAGAAAAGCTCCCGAGATCATAATAGGCAACGATTGGAACAAAAACAACAGTCTTGGCAATATATTCATTCTGACTGTTTCTACTCTTCCCACCAGAGTCAACGGCAAAATCTCCCATCCAGCCAAATCATCCTTTATCTCAGATATCAGTTTCCCATAATTAGCTTCAAATAGCTGTGCTGTATTCGAAGTGATAATTATACCAAGGTATCTAAACCCTTTTTTGGTCCATTTAAAATGGACTTTTTCTTTAAGTTCCACTGGACAATCTCCTGAGAGCATCATTGCTATTGATTTGGCTTCATTTGTCAAATATCCTGATATTTCCCCATATTCTTTTAGGTTATCTAGTAGAGCTGGTATAGACGTGGAGGGCTCCACTATGTATGTTAATAAATCGTCCGCAAATAATGACGTCTTGTGTTCTATGCCCCCTTCATCTTTTATTCCTTTAATGTTTTTATTTTGTCTTATTGACTCTGCTAACGGTTCAATACTTGCAGCAAACAGTAGCGGGCTCAGGCAATCTCCTTGCCTGACTCCTCTTTTGAGGTAGAAGAAGTCTGAGCAGCAGCCATTAATTCTGATCCGTGATTTGGGATTTTTATAGACAATTCTTACCCAGTCTATAAACGTTGAGTGAAACCCAAAAACCTTCAAACTAGTTTTTTTTTAAACTGTGACTGTGTACCGTGGATGATTTCACAGATGTGATGTTGATTGTGTAAGATGATAGGCCAGGCTTCCTGTTTAAGAACAGAAGTCATAATGTGCTAAATGTATAAACTTGGTTCATTACAAGTGACTTCCAGCTCTGAAATAAACAGCATCGCATGTATTTTGCAAACAGTCCTGCTGCAATTAAGCGAGCCACCTTGCACTCGAGTTCCAAAAATGGGTGTGAAACGGAGAGCAAATTTGCCAAAAATAAAGGTCTTTAAGAAACGTATTCTCAGAATGTAGGTAACAAGAACCCTTGCTGCTGCTGGTGATGCTGCTTTCTCAGTAAACAGAGGGAAGGAAAGTTATGATAATGATATGCTATATGTTCAAAGTAACTGTATTTTAGAAACAAGAAACTGCAGATGCAAGTTTACCAAGGAAAGACACAAAATGCTGGACTAACTCACAAGTCAGGCAGCATCACTGGAGAACATTGATAGGTAACATTTAAAGAAGGGTTTTGACCCGAAACATTTCTTATCCATGTTTTCCAATAGGCGGCGCAGCGAGTAGAGTTGATGCCTTACAGCGTCAGAGACCCGGGTTCGATCCTGACTATGGGTGCTGTCTGTACAGAGATTGTACATTCTCCCTGGGACCGTGAGTTTCCTCCGGGTGCTCCGGTTTCCTATCGCATTCCAAAGACGTACAAGTTTGTAGGTTAATTGGCTTCTTTAAATTGTCCCTAGTGTGTAGGATGGAACTAGTGTATGGGTGATCACTGGTCGGTGTGGACTTGGTGGGCCTGTTTCCAAGCTGTATCACTGAACTAATCTAAATAACTGCCGAGAAAATCTTGCAGCATTTCCAGGCACATTACACGTCTTGTACATCTCAGGGTAGAACAGTAGAAGAAAGTTGTTGCCTGGGAGTCATAATCTGCTCCAAGTTGGCACAGTCTGTTTCATTATAGGAGGAGTTCTGAATGGAGCTGATCGCTGAAGGGCCTGATGTGACCTGAATGCTGTGCTGAATACTCAAGCTGGGGATATTCCCCTGAGTTGGAAATCTCCTGCAGTCGGGATGTTTGGCAGCACTCTTTGGAATATTAAAGTCAGTTACTTCTCCTTTCTAGCAGGAAATTAGGTCTTGCATTTTAATTTGAATCTAAGCGATGATGATATCTGGTGCCAAGTGGTCCTGGAAGAATACAAACTGAATGCTGATGATTCAGATTACATTAAATTGCATAGCACAGGCACGGCCCATTATGCTTGTACTGGCTCTTCAAACGGTTTATCCAGCTAGTCCCAATGCCTTATTTTCTCCTTAGCCCTGGAAGAGAATTTATTCCCTTTACCAATTGCATTTTGATAGTTATTATTGAATTTCATTCCACCACATATTCAGGCAAGATGTGGTTATTTGCAGCAGCGAATTGTTTTGAACTGTGTGGCTGATTAAGCCATTCAAGGAAGTTAGGCCATTGATAGTCAGGACAGATTTTTTAAAAAGCTGGACTTTACAAAAGAACATAAGTGAATCAGATCACATTTTACATTCATTCATACTTTCATGGTAGCTACCAGCACTTTATTTCCAGATTTATTTGATTCATTGTTTAAATTGTCCAGCTGTTGTGGTAGTATTTGCAATATTTGGGTTATTAGCCCACAATGTAATTAGAAGTATCATTGTCTTCAGTTTGAGGACGACTTGCTTTGATTAGGAAGGGAGTTTAAGGCAGGAGAAAGGGATTGAGAGGAAAATATAGATCAGCCATGATTGAATCGCAGAGTAAACTCGATGGGCTGAATGGCCTAATTCTACTCCTATGTTTTAAGGTCTTGTGCTTCTGCTATGAGTTCTGATGGACAACAATGCTTATTTATTCACAAAATGCTGGAGTAACTCAGCAGGTCAGGCAGCATCTCAGGAGAGAAGGAATGGGTGACGTTTTGGGTCGAGACCCTTCTGACAACAATGCTCCTCAATGACATAAAAGTTATTATAAACCAAACCATCAAAACTTCAAAGGTTAACACAAAATGCTGGTGTAACTCAGCGGGTCAGGCAGTATCTCGGGAGAGAAAGAATGGGTGACGTTTCAGGTGAAGACCCTTCTTCAGACTGAATGTAGACACAAAATGCTGGAGTAACTCAAAACTTCAAGGTGAAGTTTCATTTCTTCCCTTGGGATCTCAAAACGTGGAGGAGAGAAGGTGCAAATATAACACTGCTAAAAATATTGAACAACATTCAGTTGAAATAAAAACAGGAAATGCTGAAAACACTCAGCAGGTCAGGCTGTACCTATGGAAAGAGGGACTGAGTTTATGTTTCAGGCTGAAGAACCTGTTACAAAACTGGGAAAGGGGGAAACACAGTTTGATCCAGAGATGGGGAGGGAAAGGTAGATAAGGCAAAGAGAATGTGCAGGAAAATTACTGCAGATGCTGGTTCAAATTGAAGGTAGACACAAAATGCTGGAGCAACTCCGCGGGTCTGAAGAAGGGTCTCGACCCGAAACGTCACCCATTACTTCTCTCCTGAGATGCTGCCTGACCCGTTGAGTTACTCCAGCATTTCGGATTATCGCTTTAAAAAAAAAGTCTTCTCCTTAGAAAACTCTCCCTTAAATCACCTTGTACACCCACCTCTCCCCCTTCAGTATGATTCGACTTCGGTTCAAAGACGCCTTTTGGGTGAGTGAACTTCTCTGCATGTTTAAAGGCGCATGTGTTAATCCAAAGAGTAGTTTCAATCAGACCAGAAGAAGGGTCTCGACCCGAAACGTCACCCATTCCTTCTCTCCTGAGATGCTGCCTGACCCGCTGAGTTACTCCAGCATTTTGTGTCTACCTTAGGCAAAGAGAATATTGGTTTCAGGGGAGGCCACGAAGGGAGTGTGGATATGTTCTGGAGGTAATCTTGAAGACAGTTAAAAGGCGAAAATACCAACAAAATGTAAAGCATTACAAAATCCAAATCTGTGGGAGCTCCCAGCAAGTCTGGAGTCCCTCCTCTCACCTTCTCTGCAACTTAAATCTCACTTATTTTTCTGCCTTTCCCTGTCCTAACCATCTAACCATCTTCCACCTGAATTTGACTTTGCTTTCCACAGATGCTGCCTGACATGCGGAATGTTTTTCTTGTCATTTTGATTAACGTTTAGGTAAGTTTCGCCCCCAAACCAATATGCTCGGTCCCACGAATTTCAACACATCCTTTCTTCAATCCCATCTGTCACTAAATGCCCTCGTCTGTTTATTACACAAATAGCCATAGGCGCGGTATATACTTCAGCTGTGCTAGCAACTGTCTCCACCTCCCTGTCTCACAAACACCTTCACTTTTTTTGTTGCAAAACCTGTCGCTGAATCTTCCACTTTTGTTTTGCACCCTTCTCTCGACAAATCCAGGAATAAATCCAGTGTCTGTAAGCGTGCCACCGAGGTCTCACGTGTTAATTGTGGTTACTTTCTGACATCACTGGGGCGAACAAAAAAAAAAGCCTCGCTCTTTCTCGCAAGGGAGGTTGCGACCAACAAGAGTGAACTGAACAGTGCCTCGGGGAAGAAGGGGAACGTGTCTGGAAGCGAATTTTGGAAGCTGCATGCAACAAAGAAACACACCGCCGGATTATCGCTTTAAAAAAAAGAGTCTTCTCCTTAGAAAACTCTCCCTTAAATCACCTTGTGCACTCACCTCTTCCCCTTCAGTATGACTCGACTCCGGTTTAAAGACGCCTTTTGGGTGAGTGAACTTCTCTGCATGTTTAAAGGCGCGTGTGTTAATCCAAAGAGTAGTTGTAAGTGTGTAAATATGTCATCAAACCTTCTATTTCCATGTCGTCTCCAGCCAAAATCATGATTATTGTTAATATGAAATAGACATTTCTATCTAAGAATTGGAAATCTAGAGATTTTCGCGGATGACCCGGCAGCCAATTAACCCCAGAAGGTAGTGTAAGAAAATAACTACAGATGCTGGGCTGAAGAAGTGTCTCGACCCGAAACGTTACCCATTCCTTCTCTGCTGAGATGCTGCCTGACCTGCTGAATTACTCCAGAATTTTGTGAAATAAATCCCAGAAGGTAACTGAATTCAGGGAGTTTGATCGCACTTGGTGAAATATTTGCTGTTTTCCATGTAGCCAACCAGTTTTCATTTCCCCCCAACTTCAGTTTCGCGTTTCGTAGCGACTTTTTTCCCCCCCAAGTCTATTTCAACCTTCTGGTAATGAATAATCAAAGTCAATGGACCCGATTGAAATTACCCTCTTTAAACACAAGTGCTGGAAAATACTCGAAGGCATGAACTGGGTGCAGTGATTCCTAGGGTACTGAATATCCATGTATCTGAAATCTGACCTTTGCAGATGCTGGTTTAAACGGAAGATAGACACTAAAAGCTGGAGTAACTCAGCTATTTGGGTAGAGTTGCGGGTGATGTACTAATGGTAATCGAGCCTGGTACTGAAAAACGAGGTACAGAAATACATCCCAACTCTTACATTGATTCATATGGGTTGGATTTTTGTTGTTGTTGGAAGCAAGGGAAGGTGGGGGTAATGGATATCAGAAAATAATGAGAGATTTTAATATCCGGAGAACGAGCTAGGCTTTCTAAAAACGATTTAAGACGATCAGCAGTAATGAGACAACAAATATTTTAGGAGCCCCACCCATGCTACTGTATTCAACTGCCTGAAGAAGGGTCTCGACCGCAAACGCCACCCATTCCTTCTCTCCAGAGATGCTGCCTGTCCCGCTGAGTTACTCCAGCTTTTTGTGTCTGTCTACTGTGTCTGTATTCAACTAGTTGGCCTTGACATTCGGAGAATGTTACTACATCTAAACAAAGTGCCCCAACACGAAGCGTCGTTTGTACATTTCCCTCCACAGATGTTATCTGAACCGCCGAGTTCCTCCAGCACTTTGTGCTTTGCACTGCATCATCTAACAATTTAGATTGTGGTGTTTTGTGCCGATATTAAGAGAGAAACGCTATCTTGTCTAAAAGTGTCACTGTGTTCCATTTCTATGCCAGCCTTTAGGGGAATTAATAGGGCGAATGCACGTAGCCTTTTACCCAAGGTAGGGGAATCAAGAACCAATAGTACGCTTTTTAATAGTGAAAGGCTTGGATAGAGTGGATGTAGAAAGGATGTTTCCACTAGTGGGAGAGTCCAGGACTAGAGGTCACAGCCTCAGAATTAAAGGACTTCGTTTAAGAAGGAGATGAGGAGGAATTTCTTTGGTCAGAGGGTGGTGAATCTGTGGAATTCATTGCCATAGAAGGCTGTGGAGGCTAAGTCAGTGGATATATTTAAGGCAGAGGTAGACAGATTCTTGATTAGTACATGTGTCAGAGGTTATGGGGAGAAGGCAGGAGAACGGGGTTAAGAGGGAGAGATAGATTAGCCATAATTGAATGGCGGAGTAGACTTGATGGGCCAAATGGCCTAATTCTGCACCTATCTCATGATCTTATGAACCATTGGACATAGTTTTATGGTGAGAGGAGTAAGGTTTAATCGGGGCATTTTTTTCACTCAGAGGGTGGTGGGTATCTGTAATGTGCTGCCAGAGGTGGTAGTTGAGGCAGGTACAATAACAACATTTAAAAGACACTTAGACAGTTACATGGATAGGAAAGGTTTATAAGGAAATAGGTCAAATGCAGTAAAATGGAACTAGCTTAGAAGGGGCGGCTTGGACAGCATGGATGAATTGGGCTGAAGGGCCTGTTTCTATGTTGCCTGATTCTATGACAGACGTGCCCCTAACTCTGGAGTCAGAATACATTAATGCCTCTGTGGTGACACTCTAAAGTCAATGGACTCAAAGCATGAGACAGTTTTACCCAAATCCGTCCAAAAATTAATTTTGCACTTTTTGCTTTAAATCATCAGCAAATTTTTTAGGAAATAATGACAAAATAACAGATTACTTGATGGCAATGTGAAGTGGTATTTGTTCCCTGGTGCCAAGCTTGGATTTTAGGAAGACCACTGGGCTCCAGGTCAGAGTCTTAATCCAAAATTGGACCAAAGCCAAATGCCAGTGCAAAGGTTAGAATAACTCCCCTTAACATCAAGGCAGTTTTCAACTGAGTATTGTATCAGTAAGATTCTAAAGAAGGATCCCGACCCAAAATGTTGTCTGTCCATTGCCTCCACTGATGTTAGTTTAGTTTAGAGATACAGCGCGGAAACAGGCCCTTCGGCCCACCGGGTCTGCGCAGACTAGCGATCCCCGCACATTAACACTATCCCACACCCACTAGGAACATTTTTTACATTTACCAAGCCATTTAACCTTCTGACCCATTGAATTACTCCAGCACTTTGCTTTCATTGTTTATTCCAGAAGTGGGTTGTGGTATAAACTGAAGTCAGTGGATATAAAAGGGAAAGCGTTCTTGTTGCTACGGTTGTGAGGTTCTTCACAAAGGAAGAGGCTTTTGGTTGTTGGAGGTCAACCATCTTGAACCTAGGACATCACCGGAGGTGTTCTTCAAAGCTAACCAAGTACTATATCAATGGCCTTCCCCTCTTTCCATCATAACTTCCGAAGTTCACTGATGATTCCAGAATTCATATCATAAGGTTATAAGTGATAGGAGGAGAATTAGGCCATTCGGCCCATCAGGTCTACTCCACCAATGAATCATGGCTGATCTATCACTCCCTCCTAACCCCATCTCCTGTCTTCTGCCCATAACCTCTGACAACTGCACTAATCAAAAATCCATTCAGAACTTCTCTGCAAGTAAAACAGTCCAAAGTTGCATGCAGCAAAACTCACGGCATGGGCCGATAAGCTGAAGTATCATAACCTGTCACCGGCGTTTGAGTAAAATGATCATTTCTAAGGAAGGATATATACAGTATAAGAAAATATCTGCAGATGCTGGTACAAATCGAAGGTATTTATTCACAAAATGCTGGAGTAACTCAGCAGGTCAGGCAGCATCTTGGGAGAGAAGGAATGGGTGAAGGAAGGAGTGGTTCGACAACCTCTTACCCTTGGCATTCAATGGCAGTATCAGCTCTTAACCGGCTGCCCAAAGGGTTCACCATTAATCAGAAACTGAACTGAAACTATGTACATCCTGTGGTAAGTGCCACCTCAAATGCTTTCAACTATCTACAGGGCTCAAGTCAAGTGCGATTGCATACTCTCGGCTTGCAAAGATAGTGGAGCATAAACAACACTGAAAAAGCTCAATGCTTCTCTGGGTAAATCAGCCTGCTCAAATGGTTCACAAGTTCTAGGATTTAGAATTCGGCCCATCGAGTCCACTCCGTCATTCAATCATGGCTGATCTCTGCCCCCTAATCCCATTCTCCTGCCTTCTCCCCATAACTCTTGACACCCGTTCTAATCAAGAATTTGTCTAACTCTGCCTTAAAAATATCCACTGACTTGGCCTCCACAACCCTCTGTGGCAGTGAGTTCCACTGATTAACTACCCTCTGACTAAAGAAGTTCCTCCTCACCTCCTTTCTAAAAAAGCGCCCAGGTATCCCATCTACCGCCCTTCACCTTCATAACGTCCACCAACAATGCACAGTGGTTGCAGCCTATACCATTTGAACATGCACTGCTGTCATTTGCTTCGTTTATTCTGACAGTATAGCCCAAACCTGTGACCTCTCCCACCCAGAAGTACAAGACCTTGTTGGATATTTGGGAGCACCACCCCCAGCAGGTTTCCCTCTACCTCACAGACCATCCAGATTTGGAAATCTCACCCCCATTCCCTCTACCAACATCTGCAAACTCCCTTTCCAATAGCGCTGTGGATGTACCATCACAGGAAGGACTCCAGCAGTTCAAGCAGGCAACTTACTTCCAACTTTTGAATGAGGATTAGCGATGGGCAATGAATGTTGGCTTTGCCAGCGATACCTACACCTAGAGTAAAAAATGTCCCAAAAAATACTTGGAAAAAAAATTTGAAAACACAAACGTGAAATTCAAGCCTGAATCTCCACATGCAAGATTAAACAGTTATAGTGTTGAAACTGGAATTTAACAGAATCAGTGGAACCACATTGACCCATTCTTTGAATGATTTGGAGCAGATTTGTATTCCATAGCAATTTAGCATTTGGATATTCAAGTATCCAGATCAGACCAAAGACTCTGATTTTTGAGGTAGAACAGAAAAGATTTAAAGTTATTTTAACCTGAAATGTGGATTCTGTTTCTCTCCCCACTATTGCTGCCTGACCCGTTCAGTGCTTCAAGCGTAGTATGTCTTTGTTTTGGATTTTCAGCATCTGCAGTTTTTTTGCTTCAGTTGGAAAATAAATATGTTTCCTCTGCGAGTTGTCTCATTGTGAACCTTAAAAGAGCAGTTTTCACTTTGGTTTCATCCAATATGTGTTGACATTTCAGTTGTCGTTTCAATTCATCCAAAATGGTGTGATGGAGATTTACATTTACCTCTGGTATCTTTCTTAAGGGAGCAAATTGGTCATGTTTCACTCAACCTTTCTCTCTCTTTGCACGTAGCCACAGCAGTGCCAATGTATCATTTCCTACCTCTGCAGCTCTGTGGTTTCTCTTGGTTTCTCACTTATGCTCAGAGTTAGAGCAGTCACAAGCTTACGTTTTAAGCTCTATGGAAGTTCCTTGAGACTGCTCGTACAATGTGCACGGTATCACTATAAAGAAGGGCACTAATAAACTCAACGGCCTTGGCTGGTATCACGGTCAAATCCCCAGAGTTAAAAGTGCAACTTTCAAAAACGGGAATGATAAATATAGTTGCAGAATATTTAGTTTGGTGGGCAAAGGCTTTACCTAAAATTTTCATCTGTGTTTGAAACCCAAGCAATACATCTTTGGCACAAATTGAACATTGAGATTTGTACGTACAGACGGTTCTAGATTATAAAGCTTATGCATTGTTGATGTTGTGAGGTCATAATGCAAGTTGTATATTCACTGCGTGAATTTTAGAGTCACAGTCATGCAACGGGGAAAAGGTCCTTCGGCCCAGCTTGCCCACGCTGACCAACATGCACCATCTACACTGCATTGGGCTATATCCTTCTAAACCTATTCTACCCATTTTGCTTTGTTTTTCTTTCAATTCTCAAAGTATTCAGCTTGCTGTTCATAGATTTACTTTTAAACCTTTTGGATCAAATGGTATTTCTCATACGGAATGCTTCCTAAGGAGAAAATTTGGAGTTGTTACCACTTGGAAAGGTGCCATTGGCCCATTGAGTCTGTGCAGCATATGTAAAGCCAAGACTGATGGCTTGCATTGAATAGTGTAAGATGGTTCTTCATTGCTTCAAGTGGACAGATCAGCATGAAATATCGCTGAACACCATCGTTCAGTCCGCCTGGGATTACCTGATCTCGCGGTTGCCAAAAGCTTTAACTCCCCCTCCCATTCCCACACTGACCTTCCTGTCCACAGCCTTCTCCATTATCAGAGTGAGGCAAATTGGCGGAACAGCACCTCATATTTCGCTTGGGCAGCTTACAACCCAGCGGTATGAATCTTGATTTCTCTAACTTCAAGTTGCCCTTGCATCCCCTCTCCCTCCATCCTTCCCCAACCCAAGTCATTGTACTAGCTTCAAAGTCGTCTTGTTGAGTCTCATTGTCTCTAACTCGTTTTCACCTAGCCCACAGCTAACAATGACCTGTTCCCTTTATCGTCGGTACTTTTTTGCATATATTTCATTTATTTGTTCTATATCTCTCTACATCACCGTCTATATCTCTAGTTTCCCTTCCCCCTGACTCTCAGCCTGAAGAAGGCTCTCAGTCCGAAACGTCACCTATTCCTTCTCTCCAGATATGCTGTCTGTCCCGCTGAATTACTCCAGCTTTGTGTGCCTATCTTCAATATAAATTCAAACTTTGATAGGAGGCCATATTTGGTGTTTCAAAGTTGTTCTTTCCCAGCTTAGTGACATTCGCTGGACATTCAGTTTGAAGAAGGGTCTTGACCCGAAACGTCACCCATTCCTTCACTCCTAGATGCTGCCTGACCTGCTGAGTTACTCCAGCATTTTGTGATACCTTCGCTGGACATTAGATTGGCAGCAATTGAGCTGTGTGATGGAAAATGGGTTTAAACCCGGAATGGAATGAGGTAACCATTTCCTGGTTGCATCACCATTTAGAAAACTTTGACTGGGCATTTGCTACAAGTATTTGCTACCCTGGTGCACTTTTGACATTAAATTGGACACTAGTCCAATTGTTCTTTGACAATCAAAAGTCAAACATACTCGCACTGAAAATGAAAACTTCTGCAAGCTGCTGGAGATTGCTTTCACGGGCTGAAAACTTATGCTCACCCTTTTGTTGAGCTTGAAGATAGACACAATGCTGGAGTAACTCAGCGGGTCAGACAGCATCTCTGGAGAAAAGGAATATGCAACGTTTCGGGTCGAGACCCTTCTTCAGACTCGACCCAAAATGTCACATATTCCTTTTCTCCAGAGATGCTGCCAGACCTGCTGAGTTACTCCAGCCTTTTGTGTCCATCTTTGGTGTAAACTAGCATCTGCAGTTCCTTCCTACACAATTTAGCTGAGCTCAACTAACACTGGTACTTGTGAGCTATTCACAAAGGCTGCTTATTTGGCAATCCTCTGGTAGTACTTACTGAATCAGTGCTTCAAGCCAGATGATTTGGTGCACCTCAAGAGGGAAACGCCCTCATCATTCATTCAGGGGCACCCTAATATTCAACACTCTTGAGTTAGGGACACCCTAATATTAGATTCCCCTGAGTTTGCTGCCTTGTCTCACAGAGTGTTTCATGGAATACATTGCAGTCAGGCAGCACGCGTTAACAATAAGCATCTGACAATGCTGAAACTATATTGAGGGTTCAGTGTTGAGGTTGATAGAAAATTAGTTGGCGGACAGGAAGCAAAGAGTAGGAATAAACGGGTCCTTTTCGGAATGGCAGGCAGTGACTAGTGGGGTACCGCAAGGCTCAGTGCTGGGACCCCAGTTATTTACAGTGTATATTAATGATTTGGACGAGGGAATTGAATGCAACATCTCTAAGTTTGTGGATGACACGAAGCTGGGTGGCAGTGTTAGCTGCGAGGAGGATGCTAGGAGGCTGCAGAGTGACTTGGATAGATTAGGCGAGTGGGCAAATGCATGGCAGATGCAATATAATGTGGATAAATGTGAGGTTATCCACTTTGGCGGCAAGAACAGGAAAGCAGAGTATTACCTGAATGGTGACCGATTGGGAGAAGGGGAGATGCAACGTGACCTGGGTGTCATGGTGCACCAGTCATTGAAAGCAAGCATGCAGGTGCAGCAGGCAGTGAAGAAAGCGAATGGTATGTTGGCATTCATAGCAAGAGGATTTGAGTTTAGGAGCAGGGAGGTTCTGCTGCAGTTGTACAGGGCCTTGGTGAGACCGCACCTGGAGTATTGTGTGCAGTTTTGGTCTCCTAACCTGAGGAAAGACGTTCTTGCCTTAGAGGGAGTACAGAGAAGGTTCACCAGATTGATCCCTGGGATGGCGGGACTTTCATATGAGGAAAGACTGGATAGACTGGGCTTGTACTCGCTGGAATTTAGAAGACTGAGGGGGGATCTTATAGAAACATATAAAATTCTTAAGGGGTTGGAGAGGCTAGATGCGGGAAGATTGTTCCCAATGTTGGGGGAGTCCAGAACCAGGGGTCACAGCTTAAGGATAAGGGGGAAGTCTTTTAGGACCGAGATGAGAAAACATTTCTTCACACAGAGAGTGGTGAGTCTGTGGAATTCTCTGCCACAGAAGGTAGTTGAGGCCAGTTCATTGGCTATATTTAAGAGGGAGTTAGATGTGGCCCTTTTTGCTAAAGGGATCAGGGGTATGGAGAGAAGGCAGGTACAGGCTACTGAGCTGGATGATCAGCCATGATCATATTGAATGGCGGTGCAGGCTCGAAGGGTCGAATGGCCTACTCCTGCACCTATTTTCTATGTTTCTATGTTTCTATAAAGGGCCTGTCCCACTTAGGCGATTTTTTAGGCGACTGCGATAGTCGTAGCAGGTCGCCAAAAATACGGCGACTGGACCTCTCCCACGACAATGTCTACGACAAGCTACAACAACCTACCACCTAGTCGACGTCAAGCTACGGCAAGCTACCGACAACCGGCGACCCAATCATAGGACGTCCACCTACGACCGCACCTACGGCAACCTACGATGACACCTACAACAACCTACGACCACACAGGCAACAACCTATGACAACCGACGTCAACCTACGTCCACCCACGCGACAAGCCACGACTCTGTCGGTGACAACTGAAGACAATTCACGTCACTTTGGCCTCCGGTTTTGACGCTGGTTGACGTAGGTAGTCGCCAAAGGAATCCACCGAAGTCAGCACTGGCGACAACCTACAACAGAGCCTATGTCAGGATGCGTCAAGCTACGCCCATTGGCGTCAAACCCACTGTTGCCGAAATTTTTTAAACGTTCTGAAAATCCAGCGGTGACCAGAAAGACACTACGATTCTTTGGGCGACTGAGGGGACAACTCACGACCATACAGCGGACACATCGGGGACCATGTGGCGACAGCCTAGTCGCCTGTAATCGCCGAAAAAATCACCTAAGTGGGACAGGCCCATAACTGAGCCTAGCCTATGTTCTCTTCAAACACATCTCTCTTTTTGTCAGTGGAAGAATGAAATGTTGTTTTATACTTGCCGGCTTGCGTTATACCAAGTGGTTGGATACTCTGGGACATTTTTCTCTGGAGTGTAGAAGATTGAGGGGTGAGCTTATTGAGGTGTACAAGATCGCGAGGGGCAGGGATAAAGTGAACACAATCACAGTCCTTTTCCGCCAGTGTAGACGATTCTAAAACTAGAGGGCATAAGCTTTAGGTGAGAGGAGAGATATTTAAGAGTGACTTCAGGGGGAACTTTTTCATTCAGAAGGTAGTCCGTATCTGAAATTAGCTGCTAGAGGAAGCTATACAAGCAGATACAATGTGTGTAGGAAGGAACTGCAAATGCTGGTTTAAATCGAAGATAAACACAAATTGCTGGAGTAACTCAGCGGGACAGGGAGCATCTCTGGAGAGAAGGAATGGGTGACGTTTCGGGTCGAGTCCCTTCTTCAGACAGGAGAAAACTGAAGTCTGGACAGTCTGAAGAAGGGTCTCGACCCGAAACGTCACCCATTCCTTCTCTTCAGAGGTGCTGCCTGGCCCGCCGAGTTACTCCTGCGTTTCGTGTCCATCAAGTGGATACAATTATGACTTTTACAGGATATTTGAAAAGGTAAATGGATGGGAAGGGTTTAGAGGAATATGGGCCAAAAGCAGGGAAGTGCAGCCCAGTACAACTCGGTCAGTATGGACAAGATGGGCCGAAGGGCCTGTTTTGTACTGTATAGCTCTGTGACGAATACTCCAGTAGTCGCCACTACTGGGAAGTACTTGTGCGCGTATTATGACTAACACTGGTTTCCACATGTGGAAGTAGTCCTCCAAATAATTCACTTGCACTTTTGTGCCTCGACCATGATCTAAATCCAAGCTGTTGTGGGGAGACCTTGCACCATCATTTGATGCTCCAAAAATGGAGCAAATAATGTCTCGGCTTCTATGTTAAAGATTGATCCTGTTTTTGACAGAGTTATATAATGCCACAAAATACTTTCTTAATGGGAAAAGTTCAGTGCCTCGAGACTGTTCCCCTTTCAATTATACCAAGGAAGAAACAAATTTGAACTCTCTCGCTCTCTCGATTCCACAACCGTTGATATCGTTGCCCAATAATTTAACTCTTCTATTCAGAATTTGTTGTTATTGAGAAATGATGTGAATTCCAAAGAACCCCTTTGCTTTACTGCAAATAATGTTAATGGATAAACGTGTGCTACACTGACCGCACGAGGTGGAGAGGTATCCTGAACCAACATCTCAAAACGGGGGAAGAGAAACTGATGAACGCAGCGGCAGACAAGTGGGCATGCAGAGAGGAGCGCAGAAACTTCAACAGACCAGAGACCACACACAAATGTGACCTGTGCCACAGAGACTGAAGTCTGAAGAAGGGTCTCGACCCGAAACGTCACCCATTCCTTCTCTCCTGAGATGCTGCCTGACCTGCTGAGTTACTCCAGCATTTTGTGAATAAATACCTTCTATTTGTACCAGCATCTGCAGTTATTTTCTTATGTTACTCCCGCATTGGTCTCTTCAGCCACAAGCGACGCTAGGATGCATCAACCATGGCCAGCCATGACCGAGGGGGCCTAAGAAGAAAGACACAAAGAAACTAATATGGCAAAGTTCCTTTAAAGTATAATTTTCTAATGCCTTGGTTCTAAGTGGCAAAAATCAAACATGCTCTCTTACAAATATTTGAACTGGGAATAGTGGATGAGGGGGAGGTCCCTGACAAAGTGCAATCCAACCAAGACCTCAACAGTGGAACAGGCGGAGGGAGGATGACTGTTAGTGGAGCGTCACAGCGGCTGGGAAGGCGGATGGATGAAGGCCGCAGTGGGCGGGTGCTGCAGATGGGAAGGTAGACGCTCCCACCCCCACGGGTCTCGGGCGGATGAGGCTCGTCAGCCTGGGAAGGCAGTCCATCCAGGAGAGGGAAAACGCTGATCTAAAACCTCCACTGCCTTGAGGCCATATCCAGTCATGGAAAAGGCTCCAGGAGTAAACCTCAAGAAAAATCCGGAGTCGGAGTCCCTAAGGCAGCTCGTCGTTGTCTACAACATGGTTCTGGCAGCACCCGCGATGGTGCTGGTGCCAAACTGTAATGGCTCTGCTGTTCCTTTGGGTCGATCAGCCACGTGGAGAGGGGGGGGGACGTGCTGCATGGGCAACAGCCGGTCCTTCACATGATATCGCCCAGGCTTGCATCCGCCCACACATCAACGCTGCTCTAGCCGAGGTTTGAAGCAAGCAGCCAACATCCCGGATGCATCACCCATGGTCAGCCATGACCGAGAGGGGCCTTAGTGGATGAGTTAATGAAGTAGCCTGCTTGATTGGTAACCCATTGACCCCCCCTTAATAGACAATAGACAATAGGTGCAGGAGGAGGCCATTCAGCCCTTCGAGCCAGCACCGCCATTCAATGCGATCATGGCTGATCATTCTCAATCAGTACCCCGTTCCTGCCTTCTCCCCATACCCCCTCACTCCGCTATCCTTAAGAGCTCTATCCAGCTCTCTCTTGAAAGCATCCAACGAACTGGCCTCCACTGCCTTCTGAGGCAGAGAATTCCACACCTTCACCACTCTCTGACTGAAAAAGTTCTTCCTCATCTCCGTTCTAAATGGCCTACCCCTTATTCTTAAACTGTGGCCCCTTGTTTCACTCCCTCCATCACCAACGCTCAATGGCTCCAGTGCCACCTATAAAGTGCGCCTAGTAAAAACTAGAGGGCATCACTTTAAGGTGAGAGGAGCAAAGTTTAAAAGAGGTGTGTGGAATAAGTTATTTTGTACACAGTGTGGTGGGTGCCTGGAATGTGTTGCCAGGGGTAGTGGTTGAGGCAGAAACGATGGTGGCATTTAAGAAGCTTATAGATAAGCACTTGGATATTTTAGATTTAGATTTAGAGATACAGCGCAAAAACGGGCCCTTCGGCCCACCGGGTCCGCGCAACCCAGCGACCCCCGCACATTTAACAACTATCCTACACCCACTAGGGAGAATTTTTACATTTGCCCAGCCAATTAACCTACAAACCTGTACGTCTTTGGAGTGTGGGAGGAAACCGAAGATCTCGGAGAAAACCCACGCAGGTCACGGGGAGAACGTACAAACTCCGTACAGTACAGCACCCGTAGTCGGGATCGTACCCGGGTCTCCGGCGCTGCATTCGTTGTAAGGCAGCAACTCTACCGCTGCACCACCGTGCTGCCCAATTGCAGGGAGTGGAGAGATATGGATCACATGCAGTCCAAGGAGATTTGGTTAATTTGGCGTCATTTCTGGCATGGACATTACGGGCCCAATGGCCATATCTGTGCTTTATCATTCACCCACCTCAGCTACTGAGACAGCACCCCTGAGATGAACAATTTCTGGCACCAAGGAGAACATAAGCAGTAGGTGCATGGGATCACCACCACCTACTGGTTCCCCTCCAGGTCGCACACCACCCTGACATGGATATATATCCACACTTCACAGTTGTTGGGTCTAAATACTGCAGCTCCTTCCCCCAACAGCAGTGGAAGGAACACCTTCACAAACATACATCAACCTCAACGGGCGGCATGGTGGCGCAGCGGTAGAGTTACTGCCTTACAACGAATGCAGCGTCGTAGATCCGGGTTCGATCCTGACTGCGGGCGCTGCCTGTATGGAGTTTGTACGTTCTCCCCGTGACCTGCGTGGGTTTTCCCTCCCGAGATCTTTGGTTTCCTCCCACACTCCAAAGACGTACAGATATGTAGGTTAATTGGCTTGGTAAATGTAAAAATTGTCCCTAGTGGGTGTAGGGTAGTGTTAATGTGTGGGGATCGCTGGGCGGCGCCGACCCGGTGGGCCCAAAGGGCCTGTTTCCGCAGTGGGCCTGTTTCCCAAACTAAAAAAAAACAAACATAGTTACCTCTTAACGGGCCCATGAAATGGTCTAACAGGCCTCTTGGGTTGGGGATGGGCCAGGGAACCCCATATCCTGTGGATGAACAAACAAAAAATAGCCTATTGTGCACTGTGAAGAAAAATGGTCATTCCAATGTCTTGTATGTTCTTTTTTTTAAAAGTTTGAATATTCAAATTAACATGGGAAAACATTGGGGGCAGATTGATCGGCGTGTATGAGTTGGGCCGAAGGACCTGTTTCCATGCTGCATGACCCCATGACTCTAAAATTCCGAAATGCTGTGATGATATGTGAAAGCAATAATAAGTTTGTGGTTCTGATGTGTCTGGTCTGGTGGGCTGGGTCTACTGATAAAGGGCGCATGTCTACATATCCTGTTATGCACTTTCCTGAGATATACTTGAAAACGAGTTTAATTGAAATTTAATATCGAGCAGATTTAAGTTGTCTTATCCACATGCTTAATGTGTTGGAATAGTACATCCATAGTCGTAAGTGTACAATGCAGCTAAGGCTGTTCAGCCCATCTATGATAATGTGCTGGAAAGAACTGCAGATGCTGGTTTAAATCGAAGGTAGACACAAAATGGTGGAGTAACTCAGACAGGCAGCATCTCTGGAGAGAAGGAAGAGGTGACGTTTCGGGTCGAGACCCTTCTGAATTCTGAAGAAGGGTCTCGACCTGAAACGTCACCTATTCCTTCTCTCCAGAGATGCTGCCTGTCCCGCTGAGTTACTCCAGGATTTTGTGTCTACCTATGATAATGTGCTACCTGGCCTATCCCAACATTCTAGCACTTACTCCATAGCTCCAGAGGTCACAGCTCTTCCAGTGCACATCCAAGTCATGTCTAAACCTGGCTGCAAAATGGTAACTTGATGGTCAGTGGAACACAGTGGACCAAGAGCCTGGTCCCTTGCTGTAGGACTCTGAGCTGATTATGGAGCTGGTTTGGGTCCAGTTTGCCTCTTCTCTCCTTGAATCGTTGTGCTTTTAGTTCTTTTGTGTAGCAACCCGCCTCCCGGCCCGGGCGGCCGCCATTGGTGGAGCGGGAGCACGTGGCCGCTAGCTGGGTGAGGTCATGTGGGGCGCGGGGCGGTGATGTCACCTTGTCCCATATTTGGGAGTGAGATAGTTGGCACCCCTACCTCAGAAATGCTGTGGAGTTGGTCAGGATTTCCCTGATGAGTCCTTATTTAATCGTATTAACCTGAATGAGGTTTATACCATGCCTTGGAATTTCAATAACTTGTTCATGCTTGAAGTTAAACTAACTATTTGTAGTTCTCTTTTTCTCGAAATGCTTCATTACCCTGTAAGCCACAATGGTTAATCAATAGCTCGTCACCATGGTAACCCTGGCCTTACATAAAATCATCCCATCACAAATATCCTTAATATAGAAACAAGGAACTATGATGCTGGTTTACAAAGAAGTACACACTGTGCTAGTGTAACTCAGCGGATCAGGCAGCATCTCTGGAGAACATGGATAGATGACATTTCGGATTGAGACCCTTCTTCAAACTCAAATGTCCTTAATCCTACCCATCTCTCTTCCTCCACCCCCCTCTACAATTCAAACTAGCAGCCTTCGGTCTGAAGAAGGGTCTCGACCCGAAACATCACCCATTCCTTCTCTCCAGGGATGCTGCCTGTCCCGCTGAGTTACTCCAACTTTTTGTGTCTCTCTTGGGTTTAAACCAGTATCTGCAGTTCCTTCCTACACATACAGCTTCCTTTTGTAGTTCTGACGAAGGGTATTTAATTTGAAACATTCGCTATTTTTCTTTCCTCAGACACTGCTTAACCTGCTAAGTTTCCAGCAGTTATATTTCATATTTCCAGCATCTGCTGTTTTTAAAAATAAAATCATGGCTTGTTAATTATGTGCAGGAAAGAACTGCAGATGCTGGTTTACACCGAAGATAGACCCAAAATGCAGGAGTAATTCAGCGGGTCAGGAAGCATCTCTGGTTGCCTGCAGCTACTCCAGCATTTTGTGTGCATCCATGGTTTGTTAATACTTGGTTTGTCTTTCCTTTCTCTTAAAAGAAAAAAAGACAATAGTCCATGAGGAACAGATAATTAAAACACAGAGAGCATTAGTATGCTGTCTGGACGGTGGTTTAGTTTCAACAAAATCATCACCAAAGCAGCTGAGAGACTTTTCCGGATGTGTGTATGAACCGAAAAGGCAAGGGTAATTAGCACACAGTTAATTATAATGCCCCTACCTCTCTTCGTCTTTTAATACTGATCTTTCTTTACTTACCCTCAATTATGTTGCCATAGTTAACATCACCAAACAATAAATCTCCGAATCATAATGTCAGCTTAGTTCAGCTGTTGATAAATTTGACTCTGAATCAAAAATATGTCAATACGATTGTCACAGAGATTCATCCAACGTGGAAACCGGCTCTTGAGGAGTTGCTGAACTCTCGTCAGCGAGAGGAGGAGAAATTCTGAAGAAGGGTCTCGACCTGAAACGTCACCCATTCCTTTTCTCCAGAAATGCTGCCTGTCCCGCTGAGTTATGCCAGCATTTTGTGTCTATCTCCATTGAGTTTAATTTTTCCATTCTGAGGAAAAAATTCTGATTGTCTACCCTTTGTATACCTCTCAGAATAAAAGGACATAGGTTTAGAAAAGGAGAACAGGGGGAATTTATTTCGTCAGAGGGTGGTGAATCTGCGGAATTCGGTGCCACAGATGGCTGTGGAGGCCAAGTCATTGGGCATTTTTAAAGTGGAGATTGATAGGTTCTTGTGTAGGAAGGAACTGCAGATGCTGGTTTACACCGAAGATAGACGCAAAATGCTGGAGTAACTCAGCGGGCCAGGCAGTATCTCTGGGGAGAAGGAATGGGTGACATTTCAGGTCAAGGCCCTTGTTCAGACTTCTTCAGAGGTTCTTGATTAAGAAGGGCATCAATGGTTATGAGGAGAAGGCAGGAGAATGGGGTTGACAAGGAAGATTGATCAGCCATGATGGAATGGTGTCGTAGACTCGATGGGCCGAATGGCCTAATTCTGCTCCTATGAATTAAGAACTTGTGAACTCTCATAATATGCTCAATACCACCGAGATGGTTACTCCGAATACAGCCTCATCAACTTCCAATCAAAGTGAAAAGAATGAAGCAATCACTAATATCCAACCATCTTGATGATTCTACGTTTTGCAAAGAGCAATTGGCAAAGAATGAAGAGTCTGTTTATGGGAAAAAACCTACTCAAATTAGATATGACACATTGGAAAAATCACCATGAAAAATATTTATGAAATAAGTGTCTGACTAATCAATGAAGTAAGTGCAAAGACGGAATTAGTTATTCACCTCCCACAAACTGATTTAGACGTTAGAGCTCCAGCGTGAAACAGCTCGCAAAGCCCGTGCCCAACAGCGATCACCCCGCACACTAGGGACAATTTACAATTTTTCCGAAGCCAATTAACCTACAAACCTGCACGTCTTTGGAGTGTGGGAGGAAACCGGAGCACCCGGAGAAAGCCCACGTGGTCACAGGGAGAACATAACATAACATAACATAACAACACTTTATTGTCACTCGGCTTTTTACACCGAACGAAATTTCAGCAGTCACACAAAACACAGCAAAAAAAGAAAAGAACACAGGACACCCGACCCCAACACAAACATCCATCACAGTGACTCCAAACACCCCCTCACTGTGATGGAGGCAACAAAACTTCCCCTCTCTTCCCCCCGCACCCACAAACTCTGTACGGACAGGACCCGTGGTCAGGATTGAACCCGGGTCTCTGGGGCTGTAAGGCAGTAACTCTACTACTACACCACCATTGTGTGGTTTTTTGTGAGGGAATCAGAGGGATTTACTACCTCTGAACCCCTGGAATCTCTTCCTTAATTATCTTTTGAGACGGATTTACCTGGAAGTATCCGATCCCATTAGTCAGAGAGTCATACGGCATGGAAACACCCTCTTCAGCCCAACTTATCCATACCGACCACAATGCCCCATCTCTCTCCACGTCTCTTTCTTGTTTAAGTTTGTTGGGTTGGTGATAGAGAGTGTTGGACCTGAAATTCAAATCTGGTCAGTTTCTTTGTTCCCATAACACCAAACCACAAACCAAAGTTTTATTCGCCATTATTTGCAAGAATTATTCTTCCTGTATTTCTGAATCTGTGTTACCCTGACACCCTTTAAAGTGCGACTAATCTTTGTTCGCCCGACAGTTATATTTATCTTCACTATTTAGACCGTAAACCTGTGAAATATTCATGTGCAGTGAAGATGAGATCAGGACACAGCCCGGAGCATCACCCAAACCATCACACTCCCTTCTATTGGCTCCATTTATACCTCACACTGCCTCGGCAAGGCCAGCAGCCTAATCAAGGACCAGTCGCACCCTGGCCACTCCCTCTTCAACCCCCTCCCATCGGGCAAAAGGTGTAGAAGTGTGAAAATGCACACCTCCAGATTCAGGGACAGCTTTTTCCCCAGCCTTCATCAGGTAACTGAATCATCCCACCACAACCAGAGAGCAGTCCTGAACTACTATCTACCTCATTGGTGACCCTCGGACTATCCTTGATCGGACTTTGCTGGCTTTACCTTGCACTAAACGCTATTCCCTTATCATGCATCTATACACTGTAAATGGCTCGATTGCAATCACATTTTGTCTTTCTGCTGACTGCTTAGCATGCAACAGAAACTTTTCACTGTACCTCGGTACACGTGACAATAAACTGAACTGAGGCCCTTTCTTGACTGCTCTGTCACTCAAGGTATTAGTTGTGCTTTCTTCACCTTTCTGATAATTTTCCTTTCATCCCTTCGTTATTATACTGTCTTAAAAAAATATCTTGAGTTTAGTTTTTTTTAGTTTAGAGATAGAGCGCACAAACAGGCCCATTGGCCCACCGAGTCCGCATCAACCATTCATCCTCTCACACAAACTCTACCCTACACACATTTGTGACAATTTTACAGTTTACATTTATACCAAGCCAATTAACCTACAAACCTGTACGTCTTTGGAACCTGTACGTCTCTCGATGTCATTCTTGAAGGTATAACTTTCACTGAGCTAAACAATCGGTAGAGATGCTGCCTTACAGCGCCAGAGACCCAGAGGTTCGATCCTGACCTCGGGTGCTGTCTGTGTGGAGTTTGCCTGTTCTCCCCGTGACCGCATGGATTTCCTTCTGAGGTGGTTTGATCTCCTCCCACATCCCAGAAACGTGAGGGTTTGTAGGTGAATTGGCCTCTGTAAATTGCCTTCAGGGTGTAGGGAGTGGATGCGAAAGTGTGATAATATAGAGAACTAATGTAAACAGGTGATTGATGGTTGGCCTGGACCGAAGGACCTGTTTCCATGTTGTATCTCTAAACTTCTACAGGCTCTTGTAATCCTCTCTCCAAACCTCATGTGAGAGGTTTAATGAGAAAGGTGCCAAGGAAAGTCTTCAAATCTCCACCAGGTATGAGACGATCTTATTCGACCTTTCCTTCCTGTGCCACCTCCATGTCTCGGGTATATCGTGACTGAGAGCCAGCTGTGAAAGAAGTTAGTCCGTCCTTCTTGAGAGATCGAAACTCCTCAATACTTCAGCCACAGTAAAGCCCAGTGCAACAAGCAGGAAAACCTCCATATCCTTGTTGGCACAGCCTGGGCGTCACGGTGGGGCAGCGATAAAGTTGCTGCCTTACAGTGCAAGAGACCCAGGTTCGATCCTGACCATGGGAGTTATCTGTAAGGAGTTTGTACGTTCTCCCCGTGACCGTGTGGGTTTTCTCCGGGAGCTCCGGTTTTCTCCAAAAACATTCCAAAGGCGTACAGGTTTGTAGGTTAATTGGCTTCGGTAAAAATTGTAAAATTGTCCCTAGTGTGTGTAGGATCGTGCTAGTGTACGGGGATCACTGATCAGTGTGGACTCGGTGGGCCAAAGAGATTGTTTACGTGCTGTATCTCTAAACTAAACTAAACTAAACTTGTCCTCCAATGGCCTTGAATAAAGGGCCAACAAAACCTTTACTGATAGTACTTGACTTTGTGTTTCATGAATCAGAACACCAATGTCCCCCTGTGATCCTGCAATCTCTAGTTTCTCACCATTGAATAAATAATAGTTCTGCTTCCCACTAATTCACTAGGGGTGGCACAGCAGTAGAGTTGCTGCCTTACCGCGCCAGAGACCCGGGTTCGGTCCTGACTACGGATACGAACTGTACGGCGTTTTTACGTTCTCCCTGTGACTGTGTGGGGTTTCTCTGATTTCTACCCACACCCCAAAGACATGCAGGTTGTAGGTTAATTGGCTTCTATAAATTGTCCCTACTGTGTAGGATAGAACTAGTGTACCAATCGTTGGTCGGCACAGACTCGGTGGGCCGAAGGGGCCTGTTTCCACGCTGTATCTCTAAACTAAACTAAACTACCAGTATTTTTTGTGTGCTGTCAAAAAGGTGCATGGATTGGCGACGTTTCAGGTAGGGACCCTTCTTCAGACTGATTGGAGTTGTGGGGGTGGGGGGGGGGGGGAGGGGGAAAGAAAGCTATACGGGTCACGACCTGAAACGTCACCTATCCATGTTCTCCAGCGACGCTGCCTGACTAGCTGAGTCACTCCAGCACTTTGCGTTTCTTTCCTTGGTAAACCAGCATCTGCGGTTCCTTGTTTCTACACTTGGATATGAAATAAAACTCGCAAGGGCACTACTGCAAAAAGCACAGAACACAAGAAAAATGGAGAAATTAATACCGATGACTCAGAGCCGGCCCTATGACATCTCGAGTTTCTGTACAGCTTTTTAAACTAAATTGGAGAACACTTTACATCCATACTTGGCATGTTATTTGTTTGGATCTCCACGTCTGGCAAGAAGGCCAGGATTTCCCTTTTACACTCATCTCAAACAGTTTCTGCTTTCTGAGCCTGAGGTTGGCCCCAACGGTTTAGTGGTCGGATGAATGCTTCAAGTGCCACTGAACTATAACAATATAACAATATAACAACTACAGCATGGAAACAGGCCTATCCGGCCCTACCAGTCCACGCCGACCATTCTCCCTGACCTAGTCTCATCTACCTGCACTCAGACCATAACCCTCCAATCCCCTCCTATCCATATACCTATCCAATTTACTCTTAAATAATAAAATCGAGCCAGCCTCCACCACTTCCACCGGAAGCCCATTCCATACAGCCACAACCCTCTGAGTAAAGAAGTTCCCCCTCATGTTACCCCTAAACCTTTGTCCCTCAATTCTGAAGCTATGTCCCCTTGTTGGAATCTTCCCCACTCTCAAAGGGAAAAGCCTACCCACGTCAACTCTGTCCGTCCCTCTCAAAATTTTAAAAACCTCTATCAAGTCCCCCCTCAACCTTCTACGCTCCAAAGAATAAAGACCCAACCTGTTCAACCTCTCTCTGTAGCCTAAGTGCTGAAACCCAGGCAACATTCTAGTAAATCTCCTCTGTACCCTCTCCATTTTGTCGACATCCTTCCTATAATTTGGCGACCAGAACTGCACACCATACTCCAGATTCGGCCTCACCAATGCCCTGTACAATTTCAACATTACATCCCAACTTCTATACTCGATGCTCTGATTTATAAAGGCAAGCATACCAAACGCCTTCTTCACCACCCTATCCACATGAGATTCCACCTTCAGGGAACAATGCACAGTTATTCCCAGATCCCTCTGTTCCACTGCATTCCTCAATTCCCTACCATTTACCCTGTACGTCCTATTTTGATTTGTCCTACCAAAATGCAGCACCTCACACTTATCAGCATTAAACTCCATCTGCCATCTTTCAGCCCACCCTTCCAAAAGGCCCAAGTCTCTCTGTAGACTTTGAAAATCTACCTCACTATCAACTACTCCACCTATCTTAGTATCATCTGCATATTTACTAATCCAATTTGCCACACCATCATCCAGATCATTAATGTAAATGACAAACAACAGTGGACCCAACACAGATCCTTGGGGCACTCCACTAGACACTGGCCTCCAACCTGACATACAATTGTCAACCGTTACCCTCTGGTATCTCCCATTCAGCCATTGTTGAATCCATCTTGCAACCTCACTATTAATACCCAACGATTTAACCTTCTTAATCAACCTTCCATGTGGAACCTTGTCAAATGCCTTACTGAAGTCCATATAGACAACATCCACAGCCTTGCCCTTATCAATTACCCTGGTAACCTCTTCAAAAAATTCAAGAAGATTAGTCAAACATGACCTTCCAGGCACAAATCCATGTTGACTGTTTCTAATCAGGCCTTGATTATCCAAATAATTATATATATTGTCCCAAAGTATCTTTTCCATTAATTTTCCCACCACAGACGTCAAACTAATAGGTCTATAATTGCTAGGTTTACTTTTAGAACCTTTTTTAAACAAAGGCACAACATGCGCAATGCGCCAATCTTCCGGCACCATCCCTGTTTCTAATGACGTTTGAAATATTTCCGTCATAGCCCCTGCTATTTCTGCACTAACTTCCCTCAATGTCCTAGGGAATATCCTATCAGGACCTGGAGACTTATCCACTTTTATATTCTTCAAAAGTGTCCGTACCTCCTCTTCTTTAATCCTCCTAATTTCCATCACTACTCTACTTGTTTCGCTTACCTCACATAATTCAATATCCTTCTCCTCGGTAAATACCGAAGAAAAGAAATTGTTTAATATCTCCCCCATTTCTTCCGGCTCAGCACATAGCTGTCCACTCTGACTCTCTAATGGACCAATTTTATCCCTCACTATCCTTTTGCTATTGACATATCTGTAGAACCCCTTGGGGTTTACTTTTACATTACTTGCCAAAGCAGCCTCATATCTTTTTTTCGCTTTTCTGATTTCCTTTTTAAGATTCCTTTTACCTTCTTTATATTCCTCAAGAACCTCATTTACTCCCTGCCGCTTATATTTATTGTATATCTCCCTCTTTTTCCGAACCAAGTGTCCAATTTCTCTGGAAAACCACGGCTCTTTCAAATTATTATTCTTTCCTTTCCACCGAACAGGGACATAAAGACTCTGTACTCTCAAAATTTCACCTTTAAATATCCTCCATTTCTCTATTATATCCTTTTCATAAAACAACAATTTCCATTTCACTCCTTTTAAATCCTTTCTCATCTCCTCAAAATTAGCCTTTCTCCAATCCAAAATCTCAACCCTTGGTCCAGATTTGACCTTCTCCATAATGATATTGAAACTAATGGCATTATGATCACTAGACCCAAAGTGCTCCTCAACACATACCTCCGTCACCTGACCCATCTCATTTCCTAACAGGAGGTCCAACACCGCCCCTTCTCTGGTAGGCACCTCTACGTATTGCTGCAAAAAACTATCCTGCACACATTTTACAAACTCCAAACCATCCAGCCCTTTAACAGAATGTGATTCCCAGTCTATATACGGAAAATTGAAATCACCCACAATCACCACTCTGTGCTTACTACTAATATCTGCTATCTCCTTACATATTTGCTCTTCCAATTCTCATTCCCTATTTGGCGGTCTATAATACACCCCTATAAGTGTTGCTAAACCTTTCTCATTTCTGAGTTCCACCCAAACAGCCTCCTTAATCGAGCCTTCTAGTCTGTCCTGCCAAAGCACTGCTGTGATATCCTCCCTGACAAGCAATGCAACACCCCCACCTCTTGCCCCTCCGATTCTATCACATCTGAAACAATGAAATCCTGGAATATTTAATTGCCAATCGCAACCCTCCTGCAACCATGTTTCACTGATCGCCACAACATCATACTTCCAGATGTCAATCCAGGCTCTAAGCTCATCCACCTTTCTTACAATGCTCCTAGCATTAAAATATACACATTTAAGGGACCCATCATTTCTTATTCTCAGTTTATTTCTTTTCCCTTCTTTCTCTCCTACATATTGGGTCTGAGTGTTTCCCTTTTCTGCCTCCTGCCTCACACACTGCCTATTAGCTATCTGTGTTTGAGACCCTCCCCCCAACCGTACTAGTTTAAAGTCTCCGCAGTTATTTTAGCAAATCTCCCCGCCAGGATATTGGTTCCCCTTGGGTTCAGATGCAACCCGTCCTTTTTGTACAGGTCATACTTCCCCCAGAAGAGGTCCCAATGATCCAGAAACTTGAAACCCTGCTCCCTGCACCAGTTCCTCAGCCACGTATTTATCCTCCACCTCACTCCATTCCTATTCTCACTGTCGCGTGGCACAGACAGTAAGCCTGAGATTATTACTTTGGAAGTCCTTTTTTTTAACTCTCTTCCTAGCCCCCTGAATTCTCCTTTCAGGACCTCTTCCCTTATCCTACCTATATTGTTGGTACCTATATGTACCACGACCTCTGGCTCCTCTCCCTCCCCTTTCAGGATATCCTGGACACGCTCAGACACATCCCGGACACCGGCACCAGGGAGGCAAACCACCATCCGGGTCTCCCGACTGCGTCCACAGAAACGCCTATCTGACCCCCTCACTATAGAGTCCCCTATTACTACTGCTCTCCTCTTCCTTTCCCTACCCTTCTGAGCAACAGGGCCGGACTCCTTGCCAGAGGCCCGGGCACCGTCGTTGCCCCCAGGTAGGCTGTCCCCCCCAACAGTACTTAAACAGGAGTACTTATTTCCAAGGGGTACAGCCACCGGGGTACTCCCTAGTCCCTGCCTCTGTTCCTTGCCCCCCCTAACAGTGACCCACTTGTCTACCTCCCGTGGTCTAGGAGTGACCACCTCCCTGTAACTCCTATCTATAACCTCCTCACTCTCCCTGATCAGACGGAGGTCATCAATCTGCCGCTCCAGGTTCCTAATACGGTCCCTTAGGAGCCCCATCTCGTCACACCTGGCGCAGATGTGGATGTCTGGAAGACTATCAGACTCCCAGATTCCCCACATCTGACACCCAGAACAAAAAACTGCCCTGGCAGTCATACTCTCCAAACAAAGCCCCGCGCTCGGTTACTAAACCTACCGCCCGGCCGCTACTCCAACCGCTCCAACCGCCCACCCAAAAGAACTGAGTGATCTCCTGGGAGAGGCGAAAAACCGGATAAAAAACCCAGGCCAATTTGGGAAAAAATCCGGGAAATTCCTCTCCGACCCCAAGCTAGGCGATCGAAACTAGTCCGGGAGATCACACAGGTCTTACTCCTTACTATCCCCACACACTACTTCCCAAGCAACACAGCTTGGTGCTGCTTGCTACTGCTGCTGCTGCTGCTTGCTGCTGCTGCTACTGCTGATTGCTGCTGCTGCTGCTACTGCTGATTGCTGCTACTGCTGATTGCTGCTGCTGCTGCTGCTGCTGCTGCTGCCGCTGCCGCCGCCGCCGCCGCCGCCGCCGCCGCCGCTGCCGCCGCTGCTGCTGCTGCTGCTGCTGCTGCTGCGCAGAGTGGCCACAAGCAGCAACTCTGATCCCAGCCTCTATAAACCCCTGCCAATAACAGTGGACAAGTCATGACCCATCCCTAACCTAGGAGGGAGCATAAGAAAATAACTGCAGATGCTGCTACAAATCGATTTATTCACAAAATGCTGAAGTAACTCAGCAGGTCAGGCAGCATCTCGGGAGAGAAGGAATGGGTGACGTTTCGGGTCGAGACCCTTCTTCAGACTGATGTCAGGGAGGCGGGACAAAGGAAGGATATAGGTGGAGACAGGAAGATAGAGGGAGATCTGGGAAGGAGGAGGGGAAGGGAGGGACAGAGGAACTATCTAAAGTTGGAGAAGTCGATGTTCATACCACTGGGCTGCAAACTGCCCAGGCGAAATATGAGATGCTGTTCCTCCAATTTCCAGTGGGCCTCACTATGGCACTGGAGGAGGCCCATGACAGAAAGGTCAGACTGGGAATGGGAGGGGGAGTTGAAGTGCTCGGCCACCGGGAGATCGGTTTAGGAGGGAGCCACTTGCAAGCACCAAGCAAAGACTGGCAGGGAGGAAAGGTTATATAGGCTAGGCTTGTCTACGTAGTATTTCAAAGAGTGGGACGAGACAATGTATTTAGAAGGGCGTAGGAGGGAACTGCAGATGCTGGTTTACACCGAAGATAGACACAAAATGCTGGAGTAACTCAGCGGGACAGGCAGCATCTCTGGAGAGATGGGTGACGTTTCGGGTCAGACTGAGAGTCGGGGGAGAGGGAGACACAGATGTGGAAGGGTAAGGCGTGAAAACGAGAGATCAAAGGGGACGAAATTCAAGGAAAATGTGGAATTGATCATTAGACCTACTGTGATGGATGTTTCTTTTTGTTTGTTTGTGTGTGGTATTGCTTATTTTTATTGCTCTGGTTGTTGGACTGTGGGTAATCTTTCATTTCACTGCACATTTATGTGTGTGTGACAAATAAACTTGACTTGACTAGACCCATTGAGGGGTCTTTACTGATAGAATTGGAGAGAACTTTTCTCCTTGTAAACAATAATCTACAAATGGGTGTAATTTAGACAATAGGTGCAGGAGTAGGCCATTCGGCCCTTCGAGCCAGCACCGCCATTCACCTTGATCATGGCTGATCATCCACAATCAGTACCCTGTTCCTGCCTTCTCCCCATATCACTTGACTCCGCTATCATTAAGAGTTCTATCTAACTCTCTTTTGAAAGCATCCAGGGAATTGGCCTCCACTGACGTCTGAGGCAGAGAATTCCACAGCTTCACAACTCTCTGAGTGAAAAAGTTTTCCTCATTTTTGTTCTAAATGGCCTACCCCTTATTCTTAAACTGTGGCCCCTGGTCCGGGACTCCCCCAACATCGGGAACATGTTTCCTGCCTTTAGCGTGTCCAATCCCTTAATAATCTTATATATTTCAATAAGATCCCATCATCCTTCTAAATTCCAGAGTATACAAGCCCAGTCACTCCAGTCTTTCAACGTACAACAGTTCCGCCATTCCGGGAATTAACCTCGTGAACCTACGCTGCACTCCCTCAATAGTAAGAATGTCCTTCCTCAAATTTGTTAAAAACGAAAGAGATGGCCATGGAAGAGAGATGAATCTCATGTCTTTTCTGAGTTTTTGGAACTCTCTCAATGGATGGTGGAAGTGGAGTCATTGAGTATTTTTAAGGCATGGGCAGATGGGTTCATGATGAGGTAAGGGGTGAACGGTGAGCAGGGGTGAAGGGGTACTGAGTTGAATGTAGGGTTGCCAACTTCCTCACTCCCAAATAAGGGACAAAAGGTGCCTTCACGGCCACACGCCCCACATGGCCACACCCAGCCAGCGGCCACGTGCTCCCACTCCACCAATGGTAGCCGCCCAGACAGTAGGGAAATCTAGAGGACCAGAGGACATAGGTTCAAGGTGAAGGGGAAAAGATTTAATAGGAAGCCAAGGGGTAACTGTTTCACACCGAGAATGGTGGGTGTATGGAACAAGCTGCCAGAGGAGGTAGTTAAGGCTGGGACTATCCCCATCATTTAAGAAACAGTTGGACACTGCAGGAGTAGGCCATTCGGCCCTTCGAGCCTGCACCGCCATTCAATATGATCATGGCTGATCATTCAGCTCAGTAGCCTGTACCTGCCTTCTCTCCATACCCCCTGATCCCTTTAGCAAAAAGGGCCACATCTAACTCCCTCTTAAATATAGCCAATGAACTGGCTCAACTACCTTCTGTGGCAGAGAATTCCACAGACTCACCACTCTCTGTGTGAAGAAATGTTTTCTCATCTCGGTCCTAAAAGACTTCCCCCTTATCCTTAAGCTGTGACCCCTGGTTCTGGACTTCCCCAACATCGGGAACAATCTTCCCGCATCTAGCCTCTCCAACCCCTTAAGAATTTTATATGTTTCTATAAGATCCCCCCTCAGTCTTCTAAATTCCAGCGAGTACAAGCCCAGTCTATCTAGTCTTTCCTCATATGTAAGTCCCGCCATCCCAGGGATCAATCTGGTGAACCTTCTCTGTACTCCCTCTAAGGCAAGAACGTCTTTCAATAGACAATAGACAATAGACAATAGACAATAAACAATAGGTGCAGGAGTAGGCCATTCAGCCCTTCGAGCCAGCACCGCCATTCAATGCGATCATGGCTGATCACTCTCAATCAGTACCCCGTTCCTGCCTTCTCCCCATACCCCCTCACTCCGCTATCCTTAAGAGCTCTATCCAGCTCTCTCTTGAAAGCATCCAACGAACTGGCCTCCACTGCCTT
Organism: Rhinoraja longicauda; assembly: GCF_053455715.1. NCBI lineage: Eukaryota > Metazoa > Chordata > Chondrichthyes > Rajiformes > Arhynchobatidae > Rhinoraja > Rhinoraja longicauda. The sequence continues at coordinate 7,891,170 of NC_135990.1, forward strand.
CTGAGGCAGAGAATTCCACACCTTCACCACTCTCTGACTGAAAAAGTTCTTCCTCATCTCCGTTCTAAATGGCCTACCCCTTATTCTTAAACTGTGGCCCCTTGTTCTGGACTCCCCCAACATTGGGAACATGTTTCCTGCCTCTAATGTGTCCAATCCCCTAATTATCTTATATGTTTCAATAAGATCCACCCTCATCAGGTTAGGAGACCAAAACTGCACACAATACTCCAGGTGCGGTCTCACCAAGGCCCTGTACAACTGCAGCAGAACCTCCCTGCTCCTAAACTCAAATCCTCTTGCTATGAATGCCAACATACCATTCGCTTTCTTCACTGCCTGCTGCACCTGCATGCTTGCTTTCAATGACTGGTGCACCATGACACCCAGGTCACGTTGCATCTCCCCTTCTCCCAATCGGTCACCATTCAGGTAAAACTCTGCTTTCCTGTTCTTGCCGTCAAAGTGGATAACCTCACATTTATCCACATTATATTGCATCTGCCATGCATTTGCCCACTCGCCTAATCTATCCAAGTCACTCTGCAGCCTCCTAGCATCCTCCTCGCAGCTAACACTGCCACCCAGCTTCGTGTCATCCGCAAACTTAGAGATGTTGCATTCAATTCCCTCGTCCAAATCATTAATATACACTGTAAATAACTGGGGTCCCAGCACTGAGCCTTGCGGTACCCCACTAGTCACTGCCTGCCATTCCGAAAAGGACCCGTTTATTCCTACTCTTTGCTTCCTGTCCGCCAACCAATTTTCTATCCACCTCAACACTGAACCCTCAATACCGTGTGCTTTAAGTTTGTACACCAATCTCCTATGTGGGACCTTGTCAAAGGCCTTCTGAAAGTCCAGATATAACACATCGACTGGTTCTCCCTATCCACTACTAGTTACATCCTCGAAAAATTCTATAAGATTCGTCAGACATGATTTGCCTTTGGTAAATCCATGCTGACTTTGTCTGATGATTTCACCACTTTCCAAATGTAATGCTATCTTTAATAACTGACTCTAGCATTTTCCCCACTACTGATGTTAGGCTAACTGGTCTATAATTCCCCGTTTTCTCTCTCCCTCCCTTTTTAAAAAGTGGGATTACATTAGCTACCCTCCAGTCCTCAGGAACTACTCCAGAATCTAAAGAGTTTTGAAAAATTATCACTAATGCATCCACTATTTCTGAGGCTACTTCCTTAAGCACTCTGGGATGCAGCCTATCTGGCCCTGAAATATCCTCCTATTCCTACTCTGACTAGCACGTGGCACTGGTAGTAATCCAGAGATTAACTTTGAGGTCCTACTTTTTAGTTTATCTCCTACCTCTCTAAATTCACCTTGTAGGACCTCATCCCGTTTTTTACCTAAATCGTTGGTGCCAACGTGCATCACTACAACTGGCTGCTCACCCTCCCCCTTCAGAATGTCCTGCAGCCGCTCAGAGATATCCCTGACCCTTGCACCAGGGAGGCAACATACCATCCTGGAGTCTCGTTTGCGGCCGCAGAAACGCCTGTCTATTCCCCTTACAATTGAATCCCCTATCACTATAGCCCTTCCACTCTTTTTCCTCCCCTCTTTTGCCGCAGAGCCACCCACGGTGCCATGAACTTGGCTGCTGCTGCCTTCCCCTGATGAGCCATCTCCCCCAACAGTATCCAAAATGGCATATCTGTTTAGGAGGGAGATGACCGCAGGGGACTCCTGCACTACCTGCCTACTGCTACGCTGGCTAGTGGCCACCCGTTTCCTTTCTGTCCTCTTATCTTTTACCTGTGGTGTGGCCAACTCACTATACGTGCTCTCCACGACCTTCTCAGTATCGTGGATGCTCCAGAATGAGTCCAACCGCAGCTCCAACCATTCAATGCGGTTTGCCAGGAGCTGCAGCTGGACACACTTCCTGCACATGTAGTCATCAGGGACACCGACAATATCCCTGATCTCCCACATGTTGCAGGATGAGCAATCCACGGGGCCGATCTCACCTGACATATCTTACCCCCAAATTAAATCAAATCCCTCTTAATCCTTTAAACTGTACCTTTACTAAAAAGCATTGAACCCTTAACTCACTGAACCCTTAACTTCCTGAACCCTGAACTCACCGAACCCTTAACTAAAAGTACGAATAAAAAGCAGAATTACAACGCCGAATCAGCTGCTTCCTCTAGTCCGCTTCCACCAATCAGCGGCTTCCTCCAGAACACTTATTTTAAAGTGTGTGGGAACGTTTTTATTCTGTACTCTTCTACATAATACTGCTGGGGCTGTACTCCAAAATGTACCTACCTCTCCCTTGTCCTCTTGGATAAGAAAACTCGCAATGACCATGATTGTAAAAACAGCAGGTGCAAGAAAAATTGAGAAATTAATATCGAAGGTGGAAAATTAATTTTTATTAGCATTTCCTTTTTACTTATTTGGCCTCTTTATACGACTGAAATGTGTTGGTATGTACATTTCTAGGGTCTGTAAGACATTTCCGATGATTGATGTACAAAATATTTTACTGGTTTATCAATAAATGGTTACAGTCTCAGTAACTGAAACATTCAAGTACAGATTCAATCTGAATCTGATTTATTTCACAAAATGCTGGAGTAACTCAGCAGGTCAGGCAGCATCTCTGGAGAGAAGGAATGGGTGATGTTTCGAGTCGAGACCCTTCTTCAGACCCATTCATTCTCTCTTGAGATGTTGCCTGACCTGCTGAGTTACTCCAGCATTTTGTGAAATAAATACCTTCGATTTGTACCAGCATCTGCAGTTATTTTCTTACACAATCTGAATCTGACATCAGTCTGAACAGGGGTCTCGACCCGAAACGTCACCCATTCCTTCTCTCTGGAGATGCTGCCTGACCTGCTGAGTTACTCCAGCATTTTGTGTCTATCTTCGGTGTGTATCAGCATCTGTAGTTCCTTCCTACAAACTACAATCGTTTCTGGTCGATGACCACACGGAGGGAAAATTAGAAATCACTAATGTTTTACATTGCAGAAAAGGTGGAAAAGAGATAAAGAAAAAAATTCATTCCAAAGTCCATCTTTCATACATGCGTTGCAGAAGTGAAGTACCTGGTAATGGGGTCAAATTTGTTCATCTCTCACTGGCTGTTCGGAGAAGGAGCAAAATCGACGAAGCGAAAGGAGAAGTTTGGGGACCTTGTCCGACATGTAACTTCCCTGTTTCTCCTACATCTGATAGATTACATACCCCATGTGGAACTGAACCATGCGGAACAAGGAAGGTCTCTGATTTAGCTGCAGTGCTTAGCTATTACGTGGCCTCTTTCAAGCTGAGGTGTTGATGCCATCTAGAAGTGGAAGGCACATGCAGAATGGCACAAAGATTATCCCTCAGGAGATCTTCCGTACTTCACCCAGAAACATAGAAAATAGGTGCAGGAGTAGGCCATTCGGCCCTTTGACCAGCACTCCCATTCAATACGATCGTGGCTGATCATCCAGAATCAGTACCCTGTTCCTGCTTTCTCCCCATATCCCATGATTCCGTATGTCTTTGCACGTCGTTGAATATTCCATTGAACTTCCACGGGTTTACGGTAGAAAGCGCACTGACTCGTAGCACCACCGCCTAGTTCAGTAACTCGAATGCCCAAGAGCTAAGGAGGCTGCACAAAATGGTGGGCACTGCCTGGTCCATCGCCGCTACTCACCTCCCCTCCATCTAAATAGTGTAACTCTCTGACATTTGGCTGATGCCAAACAACAAAAAGAAGACTCCAAGTTTTGGAGTAACTTAGAGGGTCAGGCAGCATCTCTGGAGAACATGGATAGGTGACATTTTGGGTTGGGACCCTTCTTTGAACTTTTGAAAACCATCCTGATCATTTTTATCTGTGCTTCTCAGCAAGTATTTCTGGGAAGGCTGATACAATGGTGGCATTTAAGAGGCTTTTAGATAGGCGGATTTGAGTGGTGCAGTGGTAGAGCAGCTGCTTCCCAGCACCAGAGAACCAGGTTTTGATCCCGACCATGGATGCTCGCTGTGTGTTGTACATTCTCCCTATGACTGCGTTTTCTCTAGGTGCTCCAATTTCCTCCCACATTCCAAAGATGTGTTTGCTGGTTTGTAGGTTAATTTGCTTCTGTAAATTGTCCCTAGTTTGTAGGATGCGAAAGTGGTATAATATAGAACCAGAGTACAGATGATTGATGGTTGGCGTGGACTTGGTGGGCTGAAGAGGCTGTTTTCATGCTGGGTCTCTAAACTAAACTAATCAATGATACGCAAGCTCTTGAGGGATATGGATCACATGCAAGCAGAAGAAGGGTCTGAAGAAGGGTCTCGACCCGAAACGTCAACCATTCCTTCTCTCCTGAGATGCTGCCTGACCCGCTGAGTTACTCCAGCACTTTGTGAATAAATACCTTTGATTTGCAACCAGCATCTGCAGTTATTTTCTTACACATGCAAGCAGAGATTAGTTTAACCTGGCATCATGTCCATTGTGATCTGAAGGGCTTGTGGTTCTGCTGCACTGTTCTATGGCCTATGAGATGATGAGGAAATGGACCGAGTTTCTGGATTGTAAAACAGTTCTGAGTACAGATTTGGAAGGCAGTGACATTGGAGAAAGTGTGGAGGGGACGTGTAGCAAGTCATTGTCTTTGTGTTCTTTTCACAGTGTCCAGAGTTCACCAGTCATGTCGGGCACGAGGTCTTACTGGAGCGGCTAAGGGAAGGCCGAAAAATATGCAAGGACATGGAGGAACTTCTGAAACTGAGGTAAGGTTGAACGGAGTTCCTTCTGAGGCAACTATTTTACGCATGAAAATGTTCCCATTTACGTGGAAGGGAAAACTTCCTCGTAACACGCCCATTTATGCATTTCTACTTTGAGGTTAAATGTTCGTCCTACTTTTCTGAAAGGGATCATCTCTGGAGGAAAAAGAATAGGAAAAAGAAAGGAAAAGGAAGACATTCTGGCCTTCCATCACAGTGAGGAGGTGACTGGAGGAGACTCACTGTGATGGATGTTTCTTTTTGTTTGTGTGTGTCATTGCTTATTTTTATTGCTCTTATTGTTGGACTGTGGGTAATCTTTCATTTCACTGCACATTTATGTGTATGTGACAAATAAACTTGACTTGACGTGACTTAAGGTGACGTTTTGGGTTGAGACTCTTCGTCAGACTGAGAGTCAGGGGAGAGGGGATCAAGCAATAAAGATGGTACTAGGAAAAATGAATGGAAGATATGTGAACAAGGGGGTAATCAAGGAAATGTGTAGCCCACAATGGTTCAATGGTCAACACCCTGAGATATCTACTTCTCGCTATTCAAACGGGCGGCATGGTGGCGCAGCGGTAGAGTTGCTGCTTTACAGCGAATGCAGCGCCGGAGACTCAGGTTCGATCCTGACTACGGGTGCTGCACTGTAAGGAGTTTATACGTTCTCCCCGTGACCTGCGTGGGTTTTCTCCGAGATCTTCGGTTTCCTCCCACACTCCAAAGACGTACAGGTTTGTAGGTTAATTGGCTGGGTAAATGTAAATGTAAAAATTGTCCCTAGTGGGTGTAGGATAGTGTTAATGTACGGGGATCGCTGGGCGGCATGGACTTGGAGGGCCGAAAAGGCCTGTTTCCGGCTGTATATATATGATGATGTATGATGATGCACTTTTGTCTAGTTCCACTCCGACATTGTAAGCTGAACACGATACCAAGTTAAACCAATCTCCTCTGCCTGCATTCGATTCTTTCCTCCACGCAGTTCCTACTGAACCACAGGTTTACTCAACTTCTGTCTTGGTGGCCACACTGTTGTTTGACGTCATGACCAGCTTGTTCGCCTTGCTTACAACTTCCCCAACTCCCCGCCACACCTCCTCGTCAAATCTCCAGAATCCATTCCGTCCTTGAAGGGCACACCGTTTAACTTCCATCGGTGTAAATCACACTCCCCATATAGCCGGCTCCCTTTCCTCATCCTTGAACGTGCTGCCATATTGAATCCATGCAGCCCTTTTCCAACCAATATTTTACTCATCACAGTCATTGTTCTAGAAACGTAGAAACATAGAAAATAGGTGCAGAAGGAGGCCATTCGGCCCTTTGAACCAGCGCCATTCATTGTGATCATGGATGATTGTCCCCAATCAATACCCCGTGCCTGCCTTCTCCCCATATCCCTCGATTCCACTAGCCCCTAGAGCTCTATCTAACTCTCTCTTAAATCCATCCAGTGATTTGGCTTCCACTGCCCTCTGTGGCAGAGAATTCCACAAATTCACAACTCTCTGGGTTGAACTCTCGGCCTGAATATTAAATGATCTTCTCAAAGTTACAATTGGCCCTGTAACTCTCCTTCTTAAGGATAGCGGAGTCAGGGGGTATGGGGAGAAGGCAGGAACGGGGTACTGATTGAGAATGATCAGCCATGATCACATTGAATGGCGGTGCTGGCTCAAAGGGCCGAATGGCCTCCTCCTTAAGGGCCGAATGGCCTCCTCCTGCACCTATTGTCTATTGTCCTTCTCCCCCACCTTTATCGACACAGTTGGTGATTATTCGTCCTTTTATAGGCACAGGGAACTGCAGGTGCTGGTTGACAACAAAAAAAAGACACAAAGTGCTGGAGTAACTCAGCGGGCTAGGCAGCATCTCTGAAGAACATGGGTAGGTGACGTTCGTTCCACCCTACACGTCACGTATCCATGTTCTCCAGGGATGCTGCCTGTCCCGCTGAGTTACTCCAGCACTTTTTAATATGTTTATTTGTCTCTTTTTGTTCATGCTGATGGAACAGAAAACCTGTTGACGGAATCCACCCTCCCAGCTCTCTGTCTGTAACTCTGAAGGTTATGGAACTACAAGCCACTTTTAGTGCAAGCCTTTTCCCTTCCCAGTCTTTCGTGGAAAGAATTCACGACCTCCCCCTTTGTTTTGTGAAAAGGAATTTCCGCAGCTCTGTTCTTCTTCTACCATCTCCCTCTCGACTCCTCTGCCCAGTTCTGCTTGACATCTCAAGTTGAGAATGAGCTTGAAATTCTCTCCAGTCAAATACTGGGAAGATTGAGACCACCGATTTGGTCCCCAACGTAATCTGTGTTCCCCAGTCACTAACTAACTCTATCCCTTTCCCTGGCCATCCTGCTTTTGCCCCGAAACGTCACCCATTCCTTCTCTCCAGAGATGCTGCCTGTCCCGCTGAGTTATTCCAGTCTATCTTTGGTTTGAACCAGTGCTTCTGCAGTTCTTTCCTGCCCACTGCGAAGATGGTTGATGGATGTGACTAAACAAATGTTCTGTCTTTTTGCCCAGGGCAATCGCGGAAGAAAAGTACGGAAAGGAATTAATGAATATTGCGCGCAAGGCCGGGGGTCAGATGGAGCTGAAGTAAGTGTAACGGGTCCGCTTGAGTTGATGCGTCAAGTTGAGTTTATTGTCAAAGGCATAAGTACAGCGAGGTATAGGTACAATGACAATCTTGCAGCAACGTCACAGGCACACTAGATCAGCACGCAACAGAAATGTCTTTCACTGTGTTGTAGTCTGTGGCCTATTAGAAAAAACAGGCAGACAACCGAATTCGTATAATCTGTACCTCAGGACATGTGGCAATAAACTAATCTAAGCTAATACACTCTTGATTTCAAAAATCTTCTAACCCACCACTCTCTCTCCAGGTCCCTCAGGTCGGCCGACTTGGGGCTACTGACTATCCCGCGGCCTAGGCTTAAGCTCAGGGGTAACCGCGCTTTTGCGGTTGCAGCTCCTAGACTGTGGAACAGCATCCCTCTCCCCATCAGAACTGCCCCCTCCAGCGACTCCTTTAAGTCCAGGCTCAAAGCCTATTTCTACTCCCCAGCGTTTGAGGCCCTCTGAGGGGGCGCTGAGAACTGTTTATGTATGTGCTGATATGTTTGTGTGCCATTGTGTGTTCGTTTCTTAGTACCTGAACTGACGTACAGCACTTTGGTCAACGTGGGTTGTTTTTAAATGTGCTATACAAATAAAATTGACTTGACTTGACTTGACTTTGGAGCTTTTTAACCTACAAAATATAATTGTTATTAAAATCTAATCTATGATGAGGAAGTGTGGGAGGGAACCGGAGCACCCGGAGGAAACCCACGTGATCATAAGGGAACGTGCAAACTCCACACAGTTGATTCCACTCTTGATTTCCTATGGTGCTTTTTAACGTACAACGTCTAATTGTTATTAAAATCTAATCTATGATGATGAAGTGTTTGCAGTTTTTAAAATGAAGTGAATTTTAGCTGGTTGCCACTCCAACATCTTTATTTTTCAATGGTCCTGTGATGTTCCTCCGTCTACAGGTTCGATCCTGGCCTCGGGTGCTGTCTGTGTGGAGTTTGCACGTTCCCCTTATGATCACGTGGGTTTCCTCCGGGTGCTCCGGTTCCCTCCCACACTTCCTCATCATCGATTAGATTTGAATAACAATTAGATTTTGTAGGTTAAAAGGTTCCATAGGAAATCAAGAGTGTATTAGCTTGGTTTCGTTTATTGGCACATGTCCTGACACATGTGCCGATCCAGTCAGCAGAAAGACCATACATGATTAAAATCTAGCTGTCAACACTATACAGATACAGGATTAAGTGAATAGGTTTAGTACAAGGTAAAGTCTGATGAACGATAGTCTGAGGGTCTTCAATGAGGTAGAATGTAGCTCAGACTGCTCTCTGGTTGGTGAGAGGATGGTTCAGTTGCCTGATAGCTGCTGGGAAGAAACTATTCCTAAATCTGGAGGTGTGCGTTTTCCCACTTCAGTACCTCTTGCCTGATGGGAGAGGGGAGAAGAGGGAGTGGCCGGGGTGAGACTCATCCTTGATTATGGTCTGAGATGCCTTGAGGTCTTGGATAGAGCTGTTGTCAAACAGTAATTCTCTTGCCCTGGGAGGGACATTCTGTTTGTTCCATTATGATTGGAAAAAGGAACTGTTCTGGTTTTCTGATGAAAATAATCTTCGACTTTTCTTAAAGTGCATGGTCGAATACTCAAATCTCTGGAGCATTTCTGTTCCAATCTTTCCTCTTCAGCAAATATAGGTTATGTTTAATGTGTTAATTAGCACTGCTTAAAAAAAGAATTGACTCATTTGCAGCAGAACACTTCTTAGCACAGCATGTGTTCATTTCCTGCCTGAGGGGCTATAAAGCCAACTGTTAAAACAGCTTGTGCAGCAAGATAGGAAATGATGGGACTGATGAAAAAGTGCACCTTGTTACCATCAAAGTTGTTTCGGCACACTCTTGGCACCTCAAGTCCATTCTTAATCTGTTCTAGACAAAGACGTACAGGTATGTAGGTTAATTGGCTGGGTAAAAATGTAAAAAAATTGTCCCTAGTGGGTGTAGGATAGTGTTAATGTACGGGGATCGCTGGGCGGCACGGACTTGGTGGGCCGAAAAGGCCTGTTTCCGGCTGTATATATATGATGATATATATGATAACTTCAAATCTCCCTTTTTGCCGATCCGTGGCAGAATAACACGGATGTTGACTAGACTCGGGGGCCTGAGCTGAAGTGGGAGGTTGGGCAGTTTAGCATCTAGAGTCATAGATAGAGTGATACAGCGTGGAAACAGGCCCTTCGGCCCAACTTGCCCATGCTGGCCAACATGTCCCAGCTACACTACACCGCCATTACACTAGACCCATCTGCCTGCGTTTGGCTCTGATCCCTCCAAACCCGTCCTATCCATGTACCTATCAAACTGTTTTTTAAACGTTGCAATAGAACCCCCCCTCAACTACCTCCTCTGGCAGCTCGTTCCATACACCCACCACCCTTTGTGCGAAAAAGTTACCCCTCAGATTCCTATTAAATCTTTTCCCCTTCACCTTGAACCTATATTCTCTGGTCCTCGATTCACCTCCTAAGGGGCAAGAGACTCTGTACATCCAACCGATCTATTCCTCTCACGATTTTATACACCTCTATAAGATCACCCCTCATCCTCCTGCACTCCAAGGAATAGAGTCCCAGCCTGCTCAACCTCTCCCTGTAGCTCAGACCCTCGAGTCCTGGGACCATCCTCATAAATGTTCTCTGTACCCTGCTTCATTCATTGGAGTGTAGGAGGTTGAGGGGTGAGCATATAGGGGGGTATAAAGCCATGAAGAGAACAGATGGGGTGATTACACTATTGTTCCTAGGGAGAGGAATCGAGAACGAGTGGGTGTAGGAATAAGGTGAGATTAAGGGAAAGATTTAGCAAGAGCCCGAGGGGGATCTTTTTCCACACAGAGGATGGTGGATATATAGAACGAGCTGCAGAGGAAGTATTTGAAGGTAGACACAAAATGCGGGAGTAACTCAGCAGGACAGGCAGCATCTCTGGAGAGAAGGAATGGGTGACGTTTTGGGTCGAGACCCTTCTAGTAGTTGAGGCTGGTACAGCATTTAAAAGACTTTTGGACAGATACATGAATAAGAAAAGTTTAGAGAGATATGGGCCAAATGTGGGAAAATGGGACTAGTTTAGCAAGGGGCATCCTGCTTGTTATGGACGGGTAGGGCTGAAGGACCTGTTTCCATGCTGTGTGACTCATATCAGGTTCATGTGCCTGGATAGACACAAAAGTAACTCAGCGGGAGAGGCAGCATCTCTGGAGAGAAGGAATGGGTGGCGTTTCGGGTCGAGATCCTTCTTCAGACTCGAAGGTCTCGACCCGAAACGCCACCCATTCCTTCTCTCCATAGATGCTGCCTGTCCCGCTGAGTTACTCCAGCATTTTGTGTCTACCTTCGATTTAAAGCAGCATCTGCAGTTCTTTCCCACACATTATATGCCTGGATATTAGGCTGACACTGCATGTTTCTGCTATGTTGTAGGTTCAACACGGCTTTACTTAGTGTAAGAGTACAGTTGATGAACTGAGTGCACCGATCTCCAGAGAAATCACCACAAAAATAAAGATGGTTTGGTGGGTTTCAGAAAAGAAATGTAGAAAACCCCTTCTCCACTTCCTTGGGACAATAAAACAAGTAAGTTATACCGCATGGAAATAGGCCCTTTGGCCCAACTTGTCCATGGTGACCACGATAGACAATAGGTGCAGGAGGAGGCCACTCGGCCCTTCGTGCCAGCACCGCCATTCAATGTGATCATGGCTGATCATTCTCAATCAGTACCCCGTTCCTGCCTTCTCCCCATACCCCCTGACTCCGCTAACCTTAAGAGCTCTATCTAGCTCTCTCTTGAATGCATTCAGAGAATTGGCCTCCACTGCCTTCTGAGGCAGAGAATTCCACAGATTTACAACTCTCTGACTGAAAAAGATGCCCCATCTAAGCCAGTTTCAAGTATTTGGCCCACATCCCTCTAAACCTTTCCCATATTTGTACCTGTCCAAGAGTCTTTTAAATGCTGTTATGTTACTGCCCCAACTGTTGGCAGTTCATTCCATACACCCATCACCCTTTGACTGAAAAGGCCACACATCAGGTTCGTATTAAATTTTGCCCCTCTCACCTTAAACATATGACCTCTTGTTGTTGATTCCCCTACCCTGAGTGAAAGACTGTGCATTTGCCCTCTTTATTCCCCTCTTGATTTAATACGCCTCTATAAGATCACCACTTGGCCATCTGCGTTCCAAGAAATAAAATGCCAGCTGCACAACTTCCCCCTGTAGCTCACGCTCTCGAGTCCTTAACTCGAGGCACAAGAGACTGCAGATTTATTTCTTTGGCTGGTGTTCCAGATTATGCAACAATAAAAGATTACTGTGCTGGAGGAAATCAGCAGCATCTGTGGAGGAAATGGACAGATAACGTTCTGGGTCTGGTCCCTTCAGATTGACGTTCTGACCTGATTGATGTTCTGACCTGTCCAATCCCTCCATAGATGCTGCCTGACCCATCGAGTTCTTCCAGCATTTTGGGTTTTGCTTAAGATTCCAACATCTGCAGTTTAGTTTTAGAGATACAGCGAGGAAACAGGCCCTTTGGCCCACCGAGTCCGCGCCGACCAGCGATCCTCGCACATTAACGCCACCCCACACACACTACGGACTATTTACACTTATACCAAGCCAATTAACCTACAAACCTGTACGTCTTTGGAGTGTGGGACGAAACCGAAGATCTCGGAGGAAATCCACGCAGGTCATGGGGAGAACGTACAAACTCCGTACAGACAGCACCCATAGTCGGGATCGAACCCGGGTCTCTGGCGCTGCAAGTGCTGTAAGGCAGCAACTCTACCGCTGCGCCATCGTGCCGACCCTATTTGTTGTCTGTTGTTGTTTGTTGTTTGTATTTAAAATCTAAAGAGTTACAGGAATAGGGTAGAACCGCAATTGGACAAAAAACAGGCGTGTTGCTGGACATTTTTTTTTACAAACCTTCATCAGAAAACCAGAACAGTTCCTTTTTCCAATCATAATGGGCCAAACAAAATGTCCCTCCCAGGACAAGAGAATTATTGTTTGACAACAGCTCTATCCAAGACCAAGTCAGTGAGCACAAGGAAATAAATGTATTGTTTTGTTCAAATTCCAGCATCTACAGTACCTTGTGTCTCCAGAAAAATTATATTGGTATCAGTTTTCGAAATACTTGAAATTATTTACATTGTAAGAACTATGCAGAGCAAATTTGGATTAATGGAAAAACACTGCACTTAAAAAACTTATTTACATCGAAAATAATTACCAACACATCTTCAAACTCCCTTTGATGCGTTCAATGGAAATGTTGCTGTTACTAAAACTGAATTTCGATACCTAACTATTTCCAACTAGTTGTGGTTTATGTAAATTGGTGTTGGTATATTATTGTTAGATGTACTGAGAGGCAATTTAAAATAAGTTATTTTGCATGCTGTTCAGGCAAATCATATCAAAGCGGGAGGACAATCTAGTTACACGCAAGTGCAACAGGTAGTGCAAAAAGTGAACCTCTCCCATGGGAAGGAACTAGTTGTCACTTCAGGAGGTGGGGTGGAGTACGTACTCCATTCTGCATCAATGGTCAAGTCAAGTCAAGTCAATTTTATTTGTATAGCACATTTAAAAACAACCCACGTTGACCAAAGGGCTGCACATCTGATTAGGAAAAAAAAAAGAAACATACAGTGGCAGGCAGCCAAACACAACGGCGCGGCCATCTTGAACAAAATGTTTAACTAAAGCAGAATGGTGGAAGGCCCCGCGGCCGCGCCGCACCGGGCGATGTTCAGTCCCGCGGCCGAGCCGCACCGGGCGCTGTTCAGTCCCGCGGCCGAGCCGCGCCGGCGATGGAAGGCCCCGCGGAAGAGACCTAAAAAAAAAAGAAAGATTTCCCCCACCCACACCCCCCCCCCACATACCCACCCACCCTCACCACCCCCCCCCCCCCCCCACATACACAACCAAAACAAAACACCCCCCCCACCAACACACAAACAAAAAGGTCAAAGGACAAACAGACTGCCAGCGAGAGCAAATACTGCACCTGGTCTGTGGTGAGAGCAGCGATGGTGAGATCAGTCTTAAACATCGCTCAGGTCTTTACTCCTGCCCATTTCTCCTACATCCAACACATCAACTTCAAGAACTGACTGTTCACTTGCTGCCTGATATATCCCACCCCTTGACAGGTGCCATTGTAACGAGATAATCAATGTTATTCCCTTCGCCTGTCAGTGGTCATAATGTTTTGGCTGATCAGTGTACTTCTCTCACGTCTCCCCTCGGCCTCCGGCGTTCCAGAGAAACGTTCCTGGAACTCCCTACCTAACAGCACTCTGGGAGTACCTTCATCAGGACTGCAGATGGATAAGAAGGTGGCTCATTCTCATGTGATCTCATCTTCATGACAATGGTGATGAAGTGAAGATGGTTGAGATTATGTATGTTGACCTCTGGGCGTATATTTACCAAAGATAGACACAAAATGCTGGAGTAACTCAGTGGGACAGGCAGCAACTCTGGAGAGAAGAAATGGGTGACGTTTCGGGTCGAGACCCTTCTTCAAAATTCAGAAGCGTCGGAAGAAGGGTTGTATACACTGGAATTTAGAAGGATGCAGCCCAGTCCATCACGCAAACCCACCTTCCCTGTTGACTCATAGAAACATAGAAACATAGAAAATAGGTGCAGGAGGAGGCCATTCTGCCCTTCGAGCCAGCACTGGCATTCATTATGATCATGGCTGATCATCCACAATCAGTAACCCGTGCCTGCCTTCTCCCCATACCCCTTGATTCCACTAGCCCCTAGAGCTCTATCTAACTCTCTCTTAAATTCCACAGCCCTCTGTGGCAGAGAATTCCACAAATTCACAACTCTCTGGGTGAAAAGGTTCCTTCTCACCTCAGTTCTAAATGGCCTCCCCTTTATTCTAAGACTGTGGCCCCTGGTTCTGGACTCGCCCAACATTGGGAACTCCATCTACACTTTGCGCTGCCTCGGGAAAGCAGCCGACATAATCCAGGACCTTTCTCACCCGGTCAACCCAGTAGTTGATAACCGAAAAGCCATTCATTGTGATCATGGCTGATCATCCACAATCAGTAACCCGTGCCTGCCTTCTCCCCATAAAAGCTGGAGTAAGCTGGGTCAGGCAGCATCTCTGGTGAAAAGGAATAGGTGATGTTTTGGATTGAGACCCTTCTTCAGATAATCTTTTGGTGTTTAGGGCAAAGGTCTCCCTTGGTTTTGTAATAGATCCCAGCATCTCATCTGGAGGTGTTCTTCACCCTTGCCCCCAGAGCAATTTTGGAAGCCACTGAACAAGTGACAACAGGAAAACCATAAACATCAGAAATGAGGAACCAGTGCACAATCTAACTGTGCGCTTGCAGTTTCAAAATGACATAGCTTACGTATTTTACAAAAGAAATGATAAATGGAAACCAGTGATCCATTCCTGGCATTGAGCAGAATGTATAATTAACATTTGCAACCAAGGTTAGGATGCAATTAACAGCATGTGCTAATGCTTCAGCCTTTATTGAGCAGAATTGAAAGTGGCAAATTGTGGCACTCCAGTGTTTGATAGAAACATAGAAAATAGGTGCAGGAGGAGGCCATTTGGCCCTTCGAGCCAGCACCGCCATTCATTGTGATCATGGCTGATCATCCACAATCAGTAACCCGTGCCTGCCTTCTCCCCATATCCCTTGATTCCGCTAGCCCCTAGAGCTCTATTCAACTCTCTTTTAAATCCATCCAGTGAATTGGCCTCCACTGCCCTCTGCGGCAGAGAATTCCACAAATTCACAACTCTCTGGGTGAAAAACTTATTTCTCGCCTTAGTTTTAAATGGTCTCCCCTTTTTTTGTTAGACTGTGTGGCCCCTGGTTCTGGACTCCCCCAACATTGGGAAAGTTTTTTCTGCATCTAGTTTGTCCAGTCCTTTGATATACTTGACTAACTCAGCGGGTTAGGCAGCATCCCTGGAGGGTGGCGCGGTGGCACAGCGGTAGAGCTGTTGACCCCCGTTCAATCCTGATTTCAGGTGCTGTCTGTGCGGAGTTTTCATGTTCTCCCTGTGGTTTCCTCCGGGTGCTCTGGCTTCCTCCCACATTCCAGAGACGTGCAGATTTGTAGGTTTAATGGGCTTCTTGAAATTGCCCCTCGAGTGTAAGTGGAGTAACATAGAACTAGTGTAAGGGGTGATCGATGGTTTAGTTGAGTTTAATTTAGAGATACAGCGTGGAAACAGGCCCTTCGGCCCACCGGGTCCGCGACGACCGGCGATCCCCGCACATTAACACTATCCGACACCCACCAGGGACAATTTTTACATTTTACATTTACCAAGCCAATTAACCTACAAACCTGCACGTCTTTGGAGTGTGGGAGGAAACCGAAGATCTCGGAGAAAACCCACGCAGGTCACGGGGAGAACGTGCAAACTCCGTACAGTGGTTGGCGTGGACTCGGTGGGCCGAAAGACCTGTTTCCATGCTGTATCTCTAAAACTAAAACAAAAGTGGATGGGCGATGTTTTGAGTCGGGACGACCAGAAATGACACCTATCTATGTTCTCCAGAGATGCTGCCTGATCCGCTGAGTTACTCCAGCTTTCGTTCATTCAATAATATTGGTACTTTTGAACAGCGGCTGTATAAACACTTTGCACTGTATCTAAATTAGAAACTTTCAGTCAGTGGAGAATAATGTGAGAGGAATTCACACCCTTTAGACCGCTCCCTTCATTACAACAGTAATGATCGTCCATTGAAGATTCCATATCAAGTGGGGCAGATGGATATTGACCATTTCCACCTCCATTACTGAAGGAGATTGTCCAACAATGGAATGATAACTCAGTTCATAGGAAAGATCTGCAGATGCTGGTTTAAATCGAAGGTAGACACAAAATGCTGGAGTAACTCAGTCGGTCAGGCAGCATCTCTGGGGAGAAGGAATGGGTGATGTTTCGGGTCGAGACCCTTCTTCAGACTGATCTGCAGTTCTTTGCGAACTTTGTTACTGGAATTTGGCGGAGAAGTGCAAACTCAAAACTTGCCGCCATGATTACAGAATTCCATCTACACGTCACGTTGCCTCAGCAAGGCCACCAGCACAATCAAGGACCGGTCTCATCCCTCTTCTTCCCTGTTCCATCAGGCAAGAGGTACGGACGTTTGAAAACACATGCCTTCAGCTTCAGATTCAGGGTTAGTTTCTTCCCAGCTGTAATCTGGCAACCAAACCGTCCTCTGACTAGCTAGAGTGCGGTCCTGACCTCCCATCGACTTCATGGGAGACCTTCGGACTATCTTTAATTGGACTTTATTGGACTTCGCTGGAATTTAGTAGATTGAGGGGGGATCTTATAGAAACTTACAAAATTCTTAAGGGGTTAGACAGGCTTGATGCAGGAAGATTGTTCCCGATGTTGGGGAAGTCCAGAACAAGGGGTCACAGTTTAAGGATAAGGGGGAAGTCTTTTAGGACCGAGATGAGAAAGTTTTTTTTCACACAGAGTGGTGAATCTGTGGAATTCTCTGCCACAGAAGGTAGTTGAGGCCAGTTCATTGGCTATATTTAAGAGGGAGTTAGATGTGGCCCTTGTGGCTAAAGGGATCAGGGGGTATGGAGTGACGGCAGGTACAGGATACTGAGTTGGATGATCAGCCATGATCATATTGAATGGCGATGCAGGCTCGAAGGGCCGAATGGCCTACTCCTGCATCTATTTTCTATGTTTCTATGTTTATCTTGCACTGAATGTTATACCCTTTATCCTGCATCTCCATCTTTTTGTGTCTATCTTCAGTTTAAACCAGCATCTGCAGTTCCTTCCTATTTATTCTGTCCACAGTGGATGGCTTGATTGTAATCATGTTTACTCTTTTCGCTGACTGGATCGAACGCCACAAAATGCTTTTCACTGTGTCTCGCTACACGTGACAATGAAAAACTAAACTAAACTATGAACTTTATCGAGCAAATGATGTGCAATGATGTTTCACCTCATGCTCCACCCATTGCAAAGTGAGGGAGTGTGACTGTAATATAAATGGTTGTGTTATTAAGCAGAGAAATAAAGAACTTCCTCGCTAACTGCATACTAATGAAGTCTGCTCTTTCCTCTATTTCAGCACCCTGCGACTAGCCTTCGGCAGCCTAAAGCAACGTAAGTAGCAACATTTTGACATTGGTACGTTTAAGGAATTTTCCCAATGTTAATGTCTTTTCAAAAGCAAATTCTAAATTAAAAAATGAACTTGAATTTGTGCATGCAACACAACCCTCTACTTCAGAACTGTTTTTTGCTCTAGAGTCATTCAGCTTGGAAGCAAGTCCTTTGGCCACCAAATGTCTGCTATCAATCACCCATCTACTCAAATCCTATTTTATTCTGCCCACATTCTCATCAATTCCATTCCCCCGACTCTCAGTCTGAAGAAGGGTCTCGACCCCAATGTTGGGGAAGTCCAGAACAAGGGGCCACAGTTTAAGAATAAGGGGTAGGCCACTTAGAACTGAGATGAGGAAAAACTTTTTCAGTCAGAGAGTTGTGAATCTGTGGAATTCTCTGCCTCAGAAGGCAGTGGAGGCCAATTCTCTGAATGCATTCAAGAGAGCTAGATAGAGCTCTTAAGGATAGCGGAGTCAGGGGGTATGGGGAGAAGGCAGGAACGGGGTACTGATTGAGAATGATCAGCCATGATCACATTGAATGGCGGTGCTGGCTCAAAGGGCCGAATGGCCTCCTCCTGTACCTATTGTCTATTGTCTATTGTCTATTGACCCGAAACGTCACCCATTCCTTTTCTCCAGAGATGCTGCCTGACCCGCTGAGTTACTCCAGCTTTTTGTGTCTCTCCCCTTTCTACCATGTGTCTACACACTAAGAGGCAACGTACAGAGAGGCCAGTTAATCTACAGCCGACATGTCTTTGGGATGTGGGAGGAAACCTGAGGGCCTGGAGGAACCTCGTGACGTCACAGGGAAACAGTGGGCACTTTCTGTTGGAGTTTGCAAGTTCTCCCAGTGTCATCGTGGGTAACCCCTCGGGTACTTCGGTGTCCACCCACGCCATAAGGATGTGCGGGTTGGGAGGTTAATTAACCACTAAGTTTGCCCTAGTGCATACGTGTGGTTGGTAGAATCTGGGGACAGTTGATGAATAAGTGGAAAGAATAACGGGATTAAATTAGAACTAGTGTAAATGGGTGGTTGATGCTTGGATTCTGGTGAACCAATGGGTCTGTTTCCGCACTACATGACTCAATGGCTGTAGTTAGTGTAGTTTAGAGACACAGCGCAGAAACAGGCCCTTCGGCCCACCGAGTCCACACACCAACTAGCGATCCCCGCACACTAACACTACCCATATAACATATATAACATATAACAACTACAGCATGGAAACAGGCCTGTCCGGCCCTACCAGTCCACGCCGACCCAACACACACTAGGGACAATTTGACATTACCTACAAATCTGTACGTCTTTGAAGTGCGGGAGGAAACCGAAGATCTCGAAGAAAACCCGCACAGGTCCTGGGGGGAACGTACAAACTCCGTACAGGCAGCACCCGTAGTCAAGATCGAACCCAGGTCTCTGGCGCTGTGAGGCAGTAGTTCTACCGCTGCGCCCCTAAGTATTTTGATGGGGGGTAAACAGTGTCACTATGGGTGAAGAATACGAGCGTGGGTTTAATGATTCTTGCCGCACCTTTTGGTTATTTTCAGAGCTGGAAAATATCGGAAACCTACACCAACAGCTGGGTGCCGAGCTGAAAGAGGAGGCAAGGCGTCTGGAGGATTTCCGAGAGAGGCAGAAGGAAACACGGAAGAAGGTAAAAATGATGTCAGAGTCACAGAGTGATACAGTGCGGAAACAGGCCCTTCGGCCCAACTTGCCCATGCCAGCCAACATGTCCCAGCTACACTAGTCCCACCTGCCTGCGTTTGGCCCATATCCATCCAAACCTGTCCTGTCCATGTACCCTGTCTAACTGTTTCTTAAACGTTGGGATAGTCCCTGCCTCAACTACCTCCTCTGGCAGCTCGTTCCATACATCCACCACCCTTTGTGGAATGAGGTTACCCCTCAGACTCCTATTAAATCTTTTCGCCTTCACTGTGAACCTATGTCCTCTGGTCCTCAATTCCCCTACTTTGGGCAAGAGATTCTGTAAACGGGGCTTCCCCTCTTCCATTATAGATGAGGCTCTCACTAGGGTCTCTTCTACATCCCGCAGCTCTGCTCTTGCTCCCCCTCCCCCCGCTCGCAACAAGGACAGAATCCCCCTCGTTCTCACCTTCCACCCCACCAGCCAGCGGATCCAACAAATCATCCGCCAACGTGTCCGTCACCTACAACGGGACCCCACCACTGGCCATATCTTCCCATCCCCTCCCCTTTCTGCGTTCCGCAGAGACCGTTCCCTCCGTAACTCCCTGGACCACTCGTCCCTTCCTACCCAAACCACCCCATCCCCGGGCACTTTCCCCTGCAACCGCACGAGATGCAACACCTGTCCCTTTACCTCCCCCCTCAACTCCATCCAAGGACCCAAACAGTCTTTCCAGGTGAGACAGAGGTTCACCTGCACCTCCTCCAACCTCATCTATTGCATCCGCTGCTCTAGATGTCAACGTCTGTACATCGGCAAAATCAAATGCAGGCTCAGCGATTGCTTCGCCCAACACCTTCGCTCAGTCCTCCTTAACCAACTTGAACTCCCGGTGGCTGAGCACTTCAACTCCCCCTCCCATTCCCAGTCTGACCTTTCTGTCATGGGACTCCTCCAGTGCCATAGTGAGGCCCACCGGAAATTGGAGGAACAGCACCTCATATTTCGCCTGGGCAGCTTGCAGCCCAGTGGTATGAACATTGACTTCTCCAACTTTAGATAGTTCCTCTGTCCCTCTCTTCCCCTCCCCCTTCCCAGATTTCCCACTGTCTTCCTGTCTCCACCTATATCCTTCCTTTGTCCCGCCCCCCTGACATCAGTCTGAAGAAGGGTCTCGACCCGAAACGACGCCCATTCCTTCTCTCCTGAGATGCTGCCTGACCTGCTGAGTTACTCCAGCATTTTGTGAATAAATACCTTTGATTTGTACCAGCATCTGCAGCTATTTTCTTACACTACCCTTCACTTTAAATCTTTTCCCCTTCACCTTAAACTTATGGACGGTGACTTAGAGATTTTGAGACGCTGTTGTTTAAATGACCACGGGCTGGATCACGTTTGTGCAGGGTGGGATCTGTTTCACATTTGCAGGTGGTTCTACGCTGCAATGTCGAGAGCCTTTGCTCATTCCAACAGACAAAACTAACTTCAAATCTTCTCTGGTATACGTTTAGATTTCTGCTGGTCACAGCGGCAGGGAAATAGGCTGGGCTGTACTGTGTGTTTCTGTTCCTACAGGGAAGTGACATCTGTAAAATAACTTGAGAAACTTGTAAACACAACTTGTAGAAACAAGGAACTGTAGATGCCGGTTCACCAAGAACAAACATACATAAAGTGCTGGAGTAATTCAGCGGGTCAGGCAACATCCCAGGAGAACTGAAGAAGGGTCTCGACACGAAACGTCACCCATTCCTTCTCTCCAGAGGTGCTGCCTGTCCCACTGAGTTACTCCAGCATTTTGTGCCTATCCCAGGAGAACATGTGTAGGTGACATTTTGGGTCGGGACTATTCTTCAGACTGATGCAGCCTGTCCTGCAGAGGTACTCGCGTATCTGGTTTAATGTGTATTTGGTGCCAGTCCATCCAACATCTTGAACTGATAATGATATTACCTCACACTGATTTCAAAAGTCACACAGTGCAAAGATTGGGAAAAGAAAATCTACAGACAGCAAATGTCCGAAAAATAAGTACAGGTATGGTAGTTCACAACAAATGTCCCATTCTTACAATCTCAGAATTAAATTTGAACAGGATGTTTTCCCAATAATTAAAAGTTGTTGCTTATTTTTTTTAAAAATTATAATTTTATACGTTTCTATAAGATCTCCTCTCATCGTTCTAAAAGGGGATCTTAAGGAAATGTATAAAATTATAAAAGGACTGGACAAGCTAGATGCAGGAAAAGGGGAAGCACAGGGGATAGTGAGATATGGATCATGCACAGGTAGAGGAGGTCAGTTTAGCGTGGAAAAATGTTCACTACTGTTCACTACTGATGTTGAGCTTGGTGGTGGTAGGGCCTTCAACGTTGATCTGCAGCAGCGCTAAACCTCGACAGCTGCCGGCATTTGACGGTGCCGCCTGGCCTGGGGATGCATGGCGTTTTGCAGTCTGCAGACGTGGCAAAGACATTAGTTTCGCTTTAAGGGCTTATGAGCCTGGAAGCTACTCGTGGGGGAGGCCACGAAGAGGCTGTCTTTGTCTTCCCCAACAGTGCCTTCTGCAAGTGTGGGGACCCAACACAGACAGTGGAGCACACCGTCACCAGTTGCCCCAAATACCGGCCAACGAAGGGTGAACCAGGTCTGATTGACCTGGACGATGACACGTTGGCCTGGCTCACCTCAACGGAGCTGCAGGTCTAAAAGACACACGACAGAAGTTCACTGCAAACATTCCAGAGCTGTACTATATTAAAATAATCACTTGATCTGCATTTCATCAATTAATTCTATTTGCGTGGTCTATTGGTAAATTGGCGCATTTTTTAATAGATGCACATCTTTTCCAACAGTTTGAAAGTTGCATGGAACGTATACAGAAGAACAAAGTAACATTGTACAAGAAGACTATAGAGGTAAGCTAGAATTTCAAGACTATTGGTAAAAACGCAATCTGTCCGTGAGTTTCCGTAACTCAACCTGCAGTTCAGTGACACCTATAACTTTCAACTAGGGCAAAACCAATTGAACGAACATCATGGTGTAGCTGTGAATGTTTAATTGTCATATGTACAGGCAATAGAACGATTAAATTCTTGCTGCGGATTAATAGGACCATTGGAGCATTAACACGCAGATAAATACACAACAGTCAACAATACAATAAATTAATAACAGTAATACCAGGCAACCATGATAGTGCAGACCCAAAGCTTTAGTAATAATAATTGCAACATTTCATGGAGGTCACGGTGGCACAGCGGTAGAGTTGCTGCCTTACAGTGAATGCAGCGCCAGAGACCCGGGTTCAATCCCGACTATGGGTGCTGTCTGTACGGAGTTTGTACGTTGACCTGCTGGGGTTTTCTCCGAGATCATCGGTTTCCTCCCACACTCCAAAGACGTACAGGTTTGTAGGTTAATTGGCTTGGTAAATGTTAAAAATAAAATTGGCCCTAGTGGGTGTAGGATAGTGTTGTTGTGCGGGGATCGCTGGTCGGCACGGACCCGATGGGCCGAAGGGCCTGTTTCCGTGCTGTATCTTTAAACTAACCTAAAGTTATTTTATAAATGTTCAAACATTTTTCTACAAAAGGGGCTGTGGGGAAGAGTGGAGGTTTGATTGGGAACCTTTTGCAAAGAACATGATGAGGTCAATCACTATCTAGAGTCATAAAGGCCCTTTGGTCCAACACATCCATGCCAGCCAAGATGTCCATCTAAGCTAGTCCCATTTTCCCGTGTTTGGACCATGTCCCTCAAAACCTTTGCTATTCATACACATGTACATTTGTCTGTTAAACTTCTCCATCAGCCTGAACTACTTTCTCTGGTAGCTCCTTCCATTTACCCACCACCTACTGAGTGAAAATGTTGTCCCTCGGGTTCCTATTAGATCTTTCCCCTCTCACCTCAAATCAATCTTGATTTCCCAACCTTTAGGAGAATAAACCCCATCTCTTCCCCTCATGGTTTTATACACTCGCCCATCAGTCTTCTGAGCTCCAAGTCTACTCTGTCTCCTGTAAGACAAGACAATAAAAGAAATGGACCCTTTATTTTCCTCTTTTTCCCTTTGGCGCAGTGGGTAGAGCTGCTGAACACAGCACTAAAGGGCCAGTTTGATCCTGACCTTGGGCGTTGTGTGTGTGTGTGTGTGTGAGAGTGTGTGAGTGTGTGTGGAGTTTGGATGTTTTCCTTGTGACCACGTGGGTTTTCTCCAGGTCCTCTGGTTTTTCTCCTACATCCTAAAGACATATGGGTTTGGCCTCTAAATTGCCCCGTGTGTAAGGAGTGCAGGAGAAAGTGGGACAACATACAACTAGTGTTATTGGGATTTAGAGCAAGGGTCCGTTCACCTTCAGTAATGTGGTGAGGCTGTACAAGCCTGTACCTCAGCCAATGTATCTCTAGTGTCTTCTAGTCTTCTTCTAGTCAAAAGGCTCCTGCTCGAGGCTGAGCCTTTTGGGAAAGTTAAACTCCGGTATTACTATTGAACATCAAACCATGAAGAGCAAGGCAACCCCTGCGTTGCACGTACAGCAGACATTCTGGGGCTTCATTTCCTGATTCGTTTTGTCATTTTCCAGTCAAAGAAATACTACGAGCAGAAGTGCAGAGAGGCAGACGAGGCTGAGCAAAGCTCGGATCGTGCAAACGCCACAGGAAACCCAAAGCAAGTTGACAAGGTACGAAACGCTGCACACTGACGTCCTTACTCTGAAGGTGCAGGATCATGAAAACTGTAACATCCAGGTTCAGGAACAGCTGCTTGACTACAACCATCAGGCTATTAAACACCACAATCTCCAAACTACATTGACTTGGGTTCACTCTACCGCCGTGCCTGTTGAGATGAGATTAGTTGAACTTGGCATCATGTTTGGCATTGACATTGTGGGCAGAAGTAGCTGATGCTGTTCTGCGCCCTATGTCATAATGGGAACTTAATTATATGAGCAGATGCTGCCTGATCTGCAGAGCGTTTCCAACATTTCCTGTATTATTGACTCTTAAAGGGTTCTTTGATCTGCCAAAGATTGCTCTGAATTGCCACAGTTTAAGAATAAGGGGTAGGCCATTTAGAACGGAGATGAGGAAGAACATTTTCAGTCAGAGAGTGGTGAAGGTGTGGAATTCTCTGCCTCAGAAGGCAGTGGAGGCCAGTTCGTTGGATGCTTTCAAGAGAGAGCTGGATAGAGCTCTTAAGGATAGCGGAGTGAGGGGGTATGGGGAGAAGGCAGGAACGGGGTACTGATTGAGAGTGATCAGCCATGATCGCATTGAATGGCGGTGCTGGCTCGAAGGGCTGAATGGCCTACTCCTGCACCTATTGTCTATTGTCTATTGTCTATTGACATAGACACACACACACTTTAGCAGCCTTCAGCAGCAGACCCAGGAATAGAACAGCTCATTTCTCAAGTCTTGAAGCACTCTGGCCCAAGGTCAAGTCAAGTCAAGTCAAGTCAATTTTATTTGTATAGCACATTTAAAAACAACCCACATTGACCAAAGTGCTGTACGTCTGATTAGGTTCCAATGGGGAAAAAAAAGAAACGTACAGTAGCACACAAACAGTTCACAGCGCCTCCTCAATGAGCCTCAAACGCTAGGGAGTAGAAATAGGGCATCCGGCATATATATTGGCTTTCTCACCACTAGTCGGGCCAGCAATTCACAGCTTTGATCTCTATGTGTTACCGCACTGGGTTAAAATCAACTGAAATACATCTAAAATAGACGTCTTGAGGAGTTGATAGCACAGCGTGTCCATGGCCCTAAATTCAGAGCAATGTCACGCAATGGAACATTTAAATGAGAAGATGCGGGGGCAATTTCCTTGTGGGGGAGATTTCCATTGCACCTTTATCCGCAATCCATCCTCTACCCCTCTCTTCTCTCTGATATGTCTCCCCACCTCTTGTCAAGCACGCTGAGGAAAGGTCTCGGCCGGAAATGTCACCCATTCCTTCTCTGTCCCGTTCAGTTACTCCAGCATTTTGTATCCTCGAGTGTTTTTAATACAAGATGAAATCTCTGGATGGTTTGTGGCACCAGTGTTTCTGATGCTGACGCACAAATATAGTGGTGCTCACAGGGCTGTCAAAGTCTTTATTTATATTAAACAGACTCTGGCCCCCGCCACTCTTCCTTCCCACTGTTCATTTGTACCAATGAGCCTTCCAGCACCGTCTCAACATGGTGATATTTTTAACCTGCGATCCCTCTGCACTATCAAATGCAGCCCACACAACCAGATGAAGGTGTCAAAGCTGGAGCTCCACGCAGAGTGAGCAATTTTCGGCACCATAAGGGTGGCACGGTGGCGCAGCGGTAGAGTTGCTGCCTTACAGCGAATGCAGCGCCGGAGACTCAGGTTCGATCCTGACTACGGGTGCTGCACTGTAAGGAGTTTGTACGTTCTCCCCGTGACCTGCGTGGGTTTTCTCCGAGATCTTCGGTTTCCTCCCACACTCCAAAGACGTACAGGTATGTAGGTTAATTGGCTGGGCAAATGTAAAAATTGTCCCTAGTGGGTGTAGGATAGTGTTAATGTGCGGGGATCGCTGGGCGGCACGGACCCGGTGGGCAGAAGGGCCTGTTTCTGCGCTGTATCTCTAAACAAAAACAAAAAAATCATATAGAATCACAGAGTCAGTGAGTGATACAGTGTGGAAACAGGCCCTTTGGCACAACTTGCCCACACCGGCCAAAATGTCCCAGCTACACTAGTCCCCCCCTACCCATTTCCATCCAAACTTGTCCTATCCATGTACCTGTCTAACTCTTTCATAAACATTGGGATAGTCCCAGTCTCAACTACCTCCTCTGGCAGCTTGTTCCAATGAAACTCTTACTTGCAGCAGCACAACAGGATATGTAAACATAGTAGACTGTAAACAATATGATAAACGAGAGCGAAAAAAAGTTCAGTATGTGGGTATTTTCTACACTTACTCACAAGTACAGACACAGAGTCTGAAGAAGGGTCTCGACCCAAAACGCCACCCATTCCATCTCTCCAGAGATGCTGCCTGACCCGCTGAGTTACTCCAGCATTTTGTGTCCACCTTCGATTTTAACCAGCACCTGCAGTTTTTTTCCTACACACACACACAAAAAAACCCCAAACAATAATCGTGCAATAATAACAATGATAATCTATGTAGTTCAGAGCTTATTTGAGGTTGTAGTGTTTCATAGCCACATAGCTGTTGGGAAGAAGCTGTTCCTGAACCTGGACGTTACTGTTTTCAGGCTCCTGTACCTTCTTCCTGATGGCAGGGGTGAAATGAATGTATGGCCAGGGTGGTGTGGGATTCTGATGGTGCTGGCTGCCTTTTTGAGGCAGTGATTCCGGTAAATCCCTTTGATGGTGGGGAGGTCAGAGCCGGTGATGGACTGGACTGTGTTCACAACTTTTTGCAATCTTCTTCGCTTCTGGGCACTCAAGTTGCCGAACCAGGGCAATGAGACAGAATGGCTGTTGCCAGCATTTGCTTTCTGATTGCAACATGATTACAGTAAAGGGAACTGTGCCAGTGTGAATGGAGGCACAAGAGACTGGAATCTGGAGCAAAGCACAAAGTGCTGGAGTACCTCAACGGGTCAAGCAGCATCTGTGGAGGGAAATGGACAGGCGACATTTTGGGTTGTGTCTGAAGTAGAGCCCCGACTTGAAATGCCATCTGTCCATTCTCTCCTTCGATGCTGCCTGACCCACTGAGATCCTCCAGCACCTTGCGTGGTGCCACTGTGAATGGTGGGGCAAGGGTAGGCAGAAAGTTGGCTGCTTTGTCACCTAAAGTTCAATAATTTGCTTAATAACTGGGAGAGTGAAGTCGATGATCTTCTGTATTCAACCCTGATCTTGCATTTAATGAAAAATCAGTGTCCACGATGGTGATGTTTCCGTCTGCTCCACAGTGTCAGAACAAAGCCAGGCAGTCTCACGAGGCAGTGGGAGATGCAGGTATGTACCATCAGCTCTCTACACCATCCGTTCCCTTGGTCTTTGTAAAAGGGGTCGCAACAATTAGGATTTGGCCG
The DNA here is from genome assembly GCF_053455715.1 of Rhinoraja longicauda. Classification (NCBI taxonomy): domain Eukaryota; kingdom Metazoa; phylum Chordata; class Chondrichthyes; order Rajiformes; family Arhynchobatidae; genus Rhinoraja; species Rhinoraja longicauda. The sequence goes on from NC_135990.1 coordinate 7,918,497, forward strand.
CCTGCCCAATCCTTGGTTTGGGCTTCATGCTCTGAAAATTTATTCCAACACGTATAGAATTGAATGCTTTGCTGCAAACACGCTAATTCGCTGTTTCCAACGTGATAGAGCTGTTTTTCATACAACGGCTATCAACTAAATGGTAGCAAGTAACGCTGATATACTCCAGCATCATCAAGTACACGTTAAACAAACACACGCACAGGCGTCTTCGTTCTGATATCGGAGCGTAGATCATCATCCTCCACCTCGAGGGATCGCCACGACGAATAAGTTGGCAAAGTTTGCTAATCCTAACCAGTTTCCCAGTGTTGGTATCCATCCTTGCATGCCATTCGTGCAATATAGAAATACGTCTCTTATCTCACTGCTCCCAGTTCCGATGAAGGGTCTCGGATCTGAAACGATAACTCCTTTTCTATCCCCACAGAGGCTGCCTGACATGCTGGGTGTGTGTCTGGCATTTCATGTCTTTATTTCAGATTTCCAACATCTGCTGTTTTATGGTTTTCACTGTCCAGAAAATCTGAATAATGTCCAGCAAAAACACTGTGGTGGCAAAGCACTTTACAGCTTTTGTTTCCATTACAGGGAGGTGTGTAGAAAAATGTGTCCCTGCACATCCTTAAGATCTCCAATGAAAGTCCAATCTTCGTAGCATTGTTGCCCTAATGTTCTTACACCATGCCGAGTTGAAATGCAAGAATAGAGATAAGCCTTAGCAAGAAAACAAAATTCTGAACTAAATCCCCAATGAGAAAGATACATAAAAATCACAGAAGCCTGAGTGGTGACCAGTGCTTTTGTAGTTAACGTGTAGCCTCTCTTGAAGAATTGACAAGACAGAAAAACTTGGTGTGATATCTTTAGTAATGAACCATTTACAACAGAAAGTCTTGCATTTAATCAGTTTTTTATCATACATCTCGCCGTCTTTCTGCACAGAGTGAGTTATTTTTGAAATGGAAATGATCTTTTGTTGATTAAGCAAGCGGCTGGCTAATATTTCATACAGCGTAATTTAAACATCAGCTGGGTAAAATACCAAGGACACACATTATAGTTTAAGCTTATCACGAAGGTAGACACAAAGTGCTGGAGTAACTCAGCGGGTCAGGCAGCATCTCGGGAGAGAAGGAATGGGTAACGTTTCAGGTCGAGACCCTTCTTCAGCTCTGACTTGAAATGTCACCCATTTCTTCTCTCCCGAGATGCTGCCTGACCCGTTGAGTTACTCCAGCATTTTGTGTCTACCTTCGATTTAAACCAGCATCTGCGTTTTTTTTCCCTACACATTATTATTGTCACATGTCACCGAGGTGCAGTGAAAAGCTTTTTCTCTGCATGCTATCCAGTCAAATCTGATCATACTGTACATGAACACAATTGAGCCAAACTCGAGTACAAAAGGTAGAGCAAAGAAAGGTACCAGAGTGGAGAATATAGTTCTCAGCATTGTGGTGTAACAGCTCTCGAGACGGTCCAAAGTCCACAGTTGGAGAATCGGGATTGTGTCTTAGCTTATGGAAGGACCGGGGAAGTTGAGAACAATCTCGAGAGAATAAAGACACAAAAAGCTGGAGTAACTCAATGGGTCAGACAGCATCTCTGGAGAGACCCGAAACGTCACCTATTCCCTCTCTCCAGAGATGCTGCCTGACTCGCGGAGTCACTTCCATCTTTTTAAACCAGCATCTGCAGTTCCTTCCTACGCATCGAGAGAATAAAGTTGGATTAGATTAGTATATGATTAGTTTAAATGGGTGTTTGATGGAGTCGGTGGGCCACAGGGACTATTTCCATGATGTATCCCACTAAGACCCTCGCTACAAACTGCAGCTCAACTGGAGGTTCAGGTGACCTTGGTTCTGCAGAGGAGTTGCCACAAGCTGAATAGTTTCTTACTACATCTGAAGTTTAGCTCCAAACCCAGGGAAGTTTAGAGATGTGAGGCAGTGTTGCAACAAAGGTGGGGGAGATAGGTTTCAATGGTAGGTTTTGGAGGGACAGGATACATAGTTGGAGACAAAGGATGAGGGAAGAGCACAGGAAAGGAACAATTTTACAGAGGACTGACGGGCTTACTTCTTGAGCTGTCCTCCAAATTTGGGATGAATCTTTTCGTTTAGTTTAGAGATACAGCAAGGAAACAGGCCCCTTGGCTCAACGATTCCACACAGACCAGCGATCTGTGGAGCAGGGAGGTTCTGCTGCAGTTGCACAGGGCCTTGGTGAGACCACACCTGGAGTATTGTGTGCAGTTTTGGTCTCCTAACCTGAGGAAAGACGTTCTTGCCTTAGAGGGAGTACAGAGAAGGTTCACCAGATTGATCCCTGGGATGGCGGGACTTTCATATGAGGAAAGACTGGATAGATTGGGCTTGTACTCGCTGGAATTTAGAAGACTGAGGGGGGATCTTATAGAAACATATAAAATTCTTAAGGGGTTGGAGAGGCTAGATGCGGGAAGATTGTTCCCGATGTTGGGGGAGTCCAGAACCAGGGGTCACAGCTTAAGGATAAGGGGGAAGTCTTTTAGGACCGAGATGAGAAAACATTTCTTCACACAGAGAGTTGTGAGTCTGTGGAATTCTCTGCCACAGAAAGTAGTTGAGGCCAGTTCATTGGCTATATTTAAGAGGGAGTTAGATGTGGCCCTTGTGGCTAAAGGGATCAGGGTGTATGGAGAGAAGGCAGGTACAGGCTACTGAGCTGGATGATCAGCCATGATCATATTGAATGGCGGTGCAGGCTCGAAGGGCCGAATGGCCTACTCCTGCACCTATTTTCTATGTTTCTATGTTTCTGTGCTGCACAAGGACAATATTTACATTGACCTGTAAACATTTGTATCAATATATATATATATAATTTTTTTTGTGTGTTTTTTTGTTGCTGTCTTTCATTCTTCTTTTTTTCTTCTTTATTTTTGCTGTACTTTTGTTCTATGTTTTGTTGTATTGTATTGTTGTTCTGAGGGTGCTATTTTGTACACCTGCTAAATAACTTACAAATGCAATTATTTTGTAAAAGCTGGTTGTACTGGAAAAAAAATGACATTAAAAAAAAAAGTACATTATAGCAAGCCAATTAACCTACAAACCTGTACCTCTTTGGAGTGTGGGAGGAAGCCGAAGTTCTCTGAGAAAACCCACGCAGGTCACGGGGAGAACGTACAAACTCCGTGCAGATTTTGAAATTCATTTTTCCATTCACAACACAGTGATTAACCAAGAGTGGTTGGGGTGTGGCAATGTGAGCAACAGTTCACTGACGCAGTCAGCAGTTAGTGATGCGATGTTAGTGTAACAAGCTGAAACAAACCACACATTTCCTGTCAGTGACACTACCATCTCTCTTGCTCTTTAGAAACATCGCCTTCTGTTGCTCGAGAAAAATTCTCTTGTGCTCCATGGTAGATGTAGCAATGCAATGTCAAGCCAAGGTGACCAAGATTTCTACACGTTTAGGAGACTTTCAGATCGGCACATGCTTATGCAGGCAATGGAGGGCTAAGGATCACATGCAGGCAGAGGAGATTAGTTTAACTTAGCGTCGTGATCATCGTCAGACATTGTGGGCTGAAGACCTGTTCTTGTGTAGAAACGAGGAACTGCAGATGCCGGTTTACACAAAAGGACACAAAGAACTGGGACAGGCAGCATCTCTGGAGAGAAGAAATGGCTGGTGTTTCGGGTCGAGACCCTTCTTCAGACCTGAAACGTCACACATTCCTTCTCTTCGGAGAGGCTGCCTGTCCCGCTGAGTTACTTCAACATTTTGTGTCTATCTTCGGTTTAAACCAGCATCTGCACCTTGATTGATAACTTTTCGGTCGGGACTCTTGTTTAGACTGAGAAGGATCCTGATCCAAAATGTGATTCTGAAGAAGGGTCCCGACCTGAAACGTTTCCTATCCGTGTCCTCTGGAGATGCTGAGTTACTGCAGCATTTATGGGGTTTTTCCTTGGTAAACCAGCATCTGCAATTCCTTGTGTCTTTACTCTAAGTTCCATGTTTATGTTCTGCCATTTCTGTGTGTTTAGGGGACGTAGGGATTGAGTTGTGCCAAGTCCGGGCAAGATACAGACGCCAGCCTCTGCAACGCAACCCCCTGCACTGGTCTCATCAGTGGGTATTCATGAGGCAGAGATAGATATATTCTTGATCAGTACGGGTGTCAGAGGTTATGGGGAGAAGGCAGGAGAATGGGGTTAGGAGGGAGAGATAGACCAGCCATGATTGAATGGCGGAGTAGATGGGCCAAATGGCCTAATTCTGCTTCTATTCCTTATGACCTTATGCTCATTGTGGCCCAGACTGCTGGTAAAGCGTGTCTTTGTGGCTAGTTCCATGCCAGTGGGGTCACGGCCACCTGGTTAAGGTGTTGGACTCAAAATCCAATGCAGTTTCCCCTCTCAGATTCAAACTGTGGCTGAAGGTGTCAGGGGCTGTGGGGAGGAGGCAGGAGAGTGGGGTTAGGAGGGAGAGATAGATCAGCCATGTTTGAATGGCGGAGTAGATGTGATGGGTCGAATGGCCTAATTCTACTCCTATTCCTTGTGACCTAACGACCAATGATCTCAGTAACCTAATCTCCCCGCTCCCATCAAACTCTCACTAGCACAGTGGGAACAAGACGAGGGTTTGGTTGGTGAACTGGCCACCAAATGTGCCAACTCACTCCAGCGTATTGTATTACATGCTTTTGCAGAACAATTGCACAATTTACCAAATTTATTTCGTCAAAGAAAATGTCCTCATTTCACGCAGTCTCCTTACGTGTTAGTGAACGGGGGAACCTGGGCATTCTTCCTGAGCAGCGTTGCAGGGAAGTTCGGGCACTGCACGTCAGAACGTGGGGAGAATTTGAGCAGATGACTCATTGTAGGAATGAGCTAATCTCTGACTGCAGGCATCTGGCAGGAAATGCATGTGAAGCTGTGCTGGCTGCAGCTTCCGGCTACACAAAATCGCAGCTCGACAAAATCATGAGAGGAATAGATCGGGTAGATGCACAGAGTCTTTTACCCAGAGTAGGGGAAATCGAGGACCAGAGGACATAGGTTCAAGGTGAAGGGGAAAAGGTTTAATAGGAATCCGAGGGGTAACTTTTTCACACAAAGGGTGGTGGGTGTATGCAACAAGCTGCCAGAGGAAGAAGAACGGTCTCGACCCGAAACGTCACCCATTCCTTCTCTCCTGAGATGCTGCCTGACCTGCTGAGTTACTCCAGCATTTTGTGAATAAATAAAGCTGCCAGAGGAGGTAGTTGATGTTGGGACTATCCCATCGTTTAAGAAACATTCGGACAGGTACATGGATAGGACAGGTTTGGAGGGTTATGGACCAAGCGCAGGCAAGTGGGACTGGTGTAGCTGAGACATTGTTGGCTGGTGTGGGCGAGTTGGGCCGAAGGGCCTGTTTGCACACTGTATCACTCTATGAGATGTTTAATTCCCCCTCTCTATGATTTCGGCAAGGGCCGAGTCCTGGCGAGAGAGAGAGAGCCCAAAGACAGGCCCTTTAGCCCATCGAGGCCCACTGACCATCAAGCACACATTTACACCAATCCCCACTTTATTTCATTTTTCCCAATCTACACCACTTCCCCACACCCTTGGAGCAATTCACAGAGGCCAATTAACCGACCAAATTCACTGGGATGTGAGAGAAAACTGGAGCTCCAAGGGGGAAACCCACATATTTTAGTTTAGGTTAGAAATATAGCTCGGAAACAGGCCCATCGGCCCACCTTCTGGCCTGTTATCCCCGTACACGAGCACTGTCCGACACACAAGGGCCAATTTACACTTTTTTACCGAAGCCAATTAACTTACAAACCTGTGCATCTATGGAATGTGTGAGGAAACCGGAGCACACTGGGAAAACCCACGCAGTCACGGGGGAGACCATACAAACTCCGTACAGACAGCACCCAGAGTCAGGATCGAACCCGGGTCTCTGGCGCTGTGTGTCAGCAACTCTGCCGCTGCGCTACCGTGCCGCCTTAAAAGGGAGAACATAAAAATGCCCCTGAGTCAGTGGCACTGTGAGGTAGTGGCTGGACTCACTTGCCACAGCATCAAGTAAATTGGTAATGAATATCGAACAGTTTGGATTTCTGCGCCTTTTTGAGCTGTGCCAAGATTTGACATGTAAATCTTACATTAATAATTTGTGTGTGTTTTGCTCCTCATCCCCAGTGTTCACATTCCACTGATACTAGCTGCCTAATACCCAACCTGAGTACCCTTAGAGTCATAGTCATACAGCATGGAAACAGGCCCTTCGGCCCAACTTGTCCATGCCATCCAAGACAATTATGGGCAGCACGGTGGCGCAGCGGTAGAGTTGCTGCCTTACAGCGAATGCAGCGCCGGAGACTCAGGTTCGATCCTGACTATGGGCACTGTCTGTACGGAGTTTGTACGTTCTCCCCGTGACCTGCGTGGGTTTTCTCCGAGATCTTCGGTTTCCTCCCACACTCCAAAGACGTACAGGTATGTAGGTTACTTGGCTGGGCAAATGTAAACAAAAAAATTGTCCCTAGGGTGTGTAGGATAGTGTTAATGTGCGGGGATCGCTGGGCGGCGCGGGCGCGGACCCGGTGGGCCGAAGGGCCTGTTTCCGCGCTGTATCTCTAAATCTAAATCTAAGATGCTCAATCTAAACTAGTCCCACTTTCCCACATTTGGCCCTTATCCCTCTTAAACCTTCCTATCCATGTTCATGTCCAAATGTCTTTTACATGTTGTTATTGTACCTGCATCAGTTACCTCCTCTGGCAGCTCATTCCATATACCCACCACCCTCGGAGTGCAAAAAGCTGCCACTCGGGTTCCTATTAAATCTTTCACTTCTCACCTTAGACCTAGGTCCCCTGGTTCTTGATTCTCCTTCTCTGAGTAAATGACTCTGTGCATTCACCCTATTCTTTACAAATTGAGCCTTGACAGCACAGAAACAAGGAACTGCAGATGCTGGACTCTTGAGCAAAACACAAGTTGCTGGGAGTAACTCAATGGGTCAGGCATCATCTGTTGAGGGAATGGGCAGGTGGCTTATCGGGTTGGGACTCTTCTTCAGAGCACCTTAGACAGTCTAAGCCCGCCATTAGAGACGGGCTTAAAAGCCTTTTTTAAGGTCCCAACCCGAAGTACACTCACCTGTGTGTCTGCAGGTCTTCTGTTTCACATGGCTATTTTATGTTTTCCATTCAAACAATGGTAGATTTAATGTGTAGGAAGGAACTGCAGATGCTGGTTTAAACCAAAGATAGACACAAAATGCTGGAGTAACTCAGCGGGACAGGCAGCATCTCTGGAGAGAAGGAATGGGTGACGTTTCGGGTCGAGACCCTTCGCCCTATTAATGTGCTGTGTCTTCCATAAGTTTTTCAATTAATTTTTAATATAGTTTAGAGATCACGGAGGCCAATTCTCTGGATGCCTTCAGGAGATAGTTAGATAGAGCTCTTAATGATAGCGGAGTCAGGGGGTATGGGGAGAGGGCAGGAACGGGGCACTGATTGTGGATGATCAGCCATTATCACATTGAATGGCGGTGCTGGCTCGAAGGGCCAAATGGCCTCCTCCTGCACCTATTGTCTAATGTCTAATGAGATACAGCGCAGAAACAGGCCCTTCGACCCAAAGAGTCTGCACCGCCCAGCGATCTCCGCACACTAACACTGTCCTACACACACAAGGGATAATATACATTTATACCAAGCCAATCAACCTACAAACCTGTGCGTCTTTGGAGTGTGGGAGGAAACCGAAGTTTTCGGTGAAAACCCACGCAGGTCACGGGGAGAACGTACAAACTCCGTACAGACAGCACCCGTAGACAGTATCGAACCCGGGTCTCTGGGGCTGGAAGGCAGCAACTCTACCGCTGTGCCACCGTGCGGTCCACGTTCTCCCTTTAAGGGTGGCATGCTGGTGCGGTGGTAGACTCTTAACAGTTTTTTAAAAAGTTAAAACGTGTGACTAGAGTTTCATCAGTGTTCAGAATACCACCAAGAAATTTAAAACTGTTGTCACTGAGGTGCCAAAATAGTTATTTGGCATCCTGAGATATTTCACATAACAAATATAATGTCTGGCACCAAATCAACGTTAATTATTCAGCGATATCTCTAAATGAAGAAATATTCTTTTCTTTCTGGGTGCTAAAATAGAAGCAGATTGGAGAACTTTAGGTAAATACTTTTCTTTACTCTTTTTTAAATTATTGACCTCTTTAACAAAGTGAAGGTTTGAAATTATTAACTCGCAATTCCTTTACCAGTAATGTGGGCCTCGTTGTTATGGAGATTCGTGGTTGCTAAGGGCAACTTTTTTCTGTAGCTCCATTAGTGGGTCAAGGGCACCTTTGTCCTAGGTGGGATCCATTGCCACAGGCAGTTGTGGAGGTCAATTCAACGGGCATTTTTAAGATTTACAGATTCTTGATTAGTAAGGGTGTCAAGGATTATGGGGAGAAGGCAGGAGAATGGGGTTGAGAGGGGAAGATAGATCAGCCATGATTGAATGGTGGAGTGATGGGCTGAATGGCCTAATTCTGCTCTCATGTGACCAGCCTTTCCAATGAGAGACTGTGAACTTACGAACTTATGATCTTTCATTGGGCACGGCTGCTCACAGCCTCTTCACCATCGACAAGGCAAAAGTCAGAAGCCTATTGGGAGACTCTTCACCTTCCGTCTGGGCTGCACAAAGGGTCCAGGAATAGAAGAACTAGTGGATAGTACAGTCAGCGACCTCAGAAACCAATGGAATTCATTCTCATCATCATTGGCGGTCACTTGAAGCGACTATGACTGTCCTCTCCATAGAGGACGCCTGTGCGTGACTTTGTTTAACATGGGGGGACTGGTACACAGACAGCCACCACGCAGTCCTTGACAGATCTGGGTCAGGATCCAGTGGCATGGAGTCCAAGACGACCGGGGACCCTTTTCTGCTGCAGCCTTCATCCGTCTTCCCAGCCGTTGTGACGCTCCACTAAAGCCAGCCGTCATCCTCCGCCTGTTCCACCGTTGAGGTCACGGTTGGATTGCTCTTTGTCAGGGACCTCCCCCTCGACCTTACCGCCATGGGTGACCCTACCAGGAGCGTGGCTCCAGAAGGCATCGCTCTCAGGATCCCAGGACAACACAAGCTTCTCCACCACGACAAGGTGACAATCCACGGAGATTCTAATAGGCTTCGGTTGATTATTGTTACACCTATGGGATTCAGTTGTTTTAGACAATAGACAATAGACAATAGGTGCAGGAGTAGGCCATTCAGCCCTTCGAGCCAGCACCGCCATTCAATGCGATCATGGCTGATCACTCTCAATCAGTACCCCGTTCCTGCCTTCTCCCCATACCCCCTCACTCCGCTATCCTTAAGAGCTCTATCCAGCTCTCTCTTGAAAGCATCCAACGAACTGGCCTCCACTGCCTTCTGAGGCAGAGAATTCCACACCTTCACAACTCTCTGACTGAAAAAGTTCTTCCTCATCTCCGTTCTAAATGGCCTACCCCTTATTCTTAAACTGTGGCCCCTTGTTCTGGACTCCCCCAACATTGGGAACATGTTTCCTGCCTCTAATGTGTCCAATCCCCTAATTATCTTATATGTTTCAATAAGATCCCCCCTCATCCTTCTAAATTCCAGTGTATACATGCCTAATTGCTCCAGCCTTTCAACATACGACAGTCCCGCCATTCCGGGAATTAACCTGGTGAACCTACGCTGCACGTCCTCAATAGGCCAATTGGATCAGATATAGAGTCATAGTCACAGAGTCATACGGTGTGGAGACAGGCCCAACTTGCCCACACCGACCAACATGTCCCATCTACATTAGTCCCACCTGCCTGCGTTTGGCTTCTACCATACATAGATACAGTAAGTTCATACTCAGTTACAATAGAGCAAAGGGGAAGAACAGAGTGCAGAATTTAGTGCTCATTAGTCCCATGTTAGCAGCCATCATGACGTATAAAAGTTTCAGAGCATATTGGTGTCACGGTAGCTCAATGAGTAAAACTGCTGCCTCACCTTGACAGAGGTTCAATCCTGGCCTCCAGTGCTGTCAGTGTGGAATCATAGAGTGATACAGTGTGGAAACAGGCCCTGCAGCTCAACTTGCCCACACCGGCCAACATGTCCCAGCTACACTAGTCCCACCCGCCCATGCATCATCCATATCCCTCCAAACCTGTCACGTCAAGTCAATTGTATTTGTGTAGCACATTTAAAAACAACCCACGTTGACCAAAGTGCTGTACATCAGTTCAGGTACTAAGAACGAATATACAGTGGTACACAAACATAACAGCACATACATAAACAGTTCACAGCGCCCCCTCAGAGGTCCTATCCATGTAATTGTCTACCTGTTTCTTAAACGTCGGGATAGTCCCAGCTTCAACTACCTCCTCTGGAAGCTTGTTCCATACACCCACTGCCCTTTGTGTGGAAAAAGGTTACCCCTCAAATTCCTATTAAATCTTTTCCCCTTCACCTTGAACCTATGTGGAGTTTGCACGTTCTCCCAGTGAGTTTCTCCCAAGTGCTCTGGATTCCTCACACATTACAAAGACGTGGGTTGGCAGATTCGGTGGCCAGTTGATCTACCAAACTCTCGTCTTGTTCCTCGTGTGTAAGTGAGAGTTTGATGGGAGCGGGGAGATTAGGCTACAGAGAAAATTGGTTATAAGGTCACAAGGAATAGGAGTAGAATTAGGCCATTCGGCCCATCAAGTCTACTCCGCCATTCTATCATGGCTGATCTATCTCTCCCTCCTAACCCCATTCTCCTGCCTTCTCCCCATAACATCTGACACCTGTGCTAATCAAATGGTGATGGAACAGAATTGCCCTGAGATCTCCTACGACTCAGTGGGCTGAATGGAGGTATGGAATATAATACAATCTCTACAGCTTAAACATTTAACTTTTATTTAGCTTTTTACTCAAGCTTAGCCCGCATCACCTCGTGAATCTCCTTACTAGAAAGCATCATGCGGATTGACTGAACCCAATCTCTCGTCCAGAGGTGGTTTTCTGTAAGTCATGTCGCATGTAAAGCTCCGCTACAAAATCTTGAGAAACCTGTAATTAAAAAGGACTCGAAGATAGACACAAAAAGCCGGAGTAACTTCGCGGGACAGGCGGCATCTCTGGAGAGAAGGAATGGGTGACATTTCGGGTCGAGATCTTTCTTCAGTCTCGACCCGAAACAGTCACCCATTCCTTCTCTCCAGAGAGGCTGCCTGTCCCGCTGAGTTACTCCAGCATTTTGTGTGTATCTTTGGTTTAAACCAGCATCTGCAGTTCCTTCCTACATGTTAAAAAGGACTCCTTGTTTTTCAGAGCAAGTTTATCAACAGAACATCGACCAACTAGACATGGTTAGACAAGAATGGGAACAAGAACACATCAAAACTTGTGAGGTACTTCAATAGTTATTGAAATATGTACTAGTTCTGGGCTATTGAATGGGGTAAGTTCTTGTTTATGGGAATGCAACACATCTTTCGTTAAGGGGGCACATTAATAGTCTGCCCAAGATATCCCCAATACCTTGTACAATTGACTTTCAATAATGATGAACCTAGTTATTAAATGCTGGAAGGTTATTCAACAATTCCTTAGTTTGAGTTTACAATATTATTGTCAAGCCAGTGAAGCTCATCATAAATGCATAGTTCACCGTCAATCTCTGGCTTATGTTCAGGAATGGGAACCATAATAAAAGTCCTCCCTTAATTCTGTGTGGGTGGTCTTTGCGATGCGTCATAGTCAAGGAACAACGGGTGGAATTTGATACCTCATGTTTCAATGAACTTGCACATGTAGGCTTGAGGAAGAATGTTTGTTAATATTTCACCGTTGGTTGGTTTCTGAAGAGAAAAGTTAACCATTAATGAAAGAAATCATGGTCTTTAGATCATTGACCCAACTGAATTAATTCCATTCTACCTGAACCCACGTCCGCAAATAAATACAAGGTTCAGAAGAAATGTTAACCTTGGAATACTGACAGAATTCCTAGCACTGGCAAACATCATAATCAACCCATTCCTTCTCTCCAGAGATGCTGTCTGTCCCGCTGAGTTCCTCCAACATTTTGTGTCTATTTTAAACATAATAAAGAGTTGTGCAAAATGCAAAGTGCTGGAGGAACTCAGCGGGTCTGGCAGCATCTGTGGAGGGAATGGGCCGACAACGTTTTGACTGTTAACATCATCAACAGTATCTCCCTTTTACTCCATCAACCCAAAGAATGGTCCCGACCTGTAGTAAAAAGTAATGTTGATCAAGGAAGTGGTCCATTGTTGGCTGTGGGCCAGGTGTAAACTAGTTATACATTGAAACTCACACGGACGACAGTGAAACCAGTCCAATGATAAGGGTGGAGGGGCTAACTACCAACCATGGCCCATTTCCTTGATCATCGTTACATTTTTGCTTATCCTTCATTTATTTCGTTGTACCTTGCGTACAATGACAATAAAGGCATAAAGGCATATTATTATCATTGTTCTATATCTCCCCATTTCAATAGACAATAGACAATAGGTGCAGGAGGAGGCCATTTGGCCCTTCGAGCACAGCACCGCCATTCAATGTGATCATGGCTGATCATTCTCAATCAGTACCCCGTTCCTGCCTTCTCCCCATACCCCCTGACTCCGCTATCCTTAAGAGCTCTATCCAGCTCTCTCTTGAATTTCACCCTCTGTATCTCTCGTTACCCTTTCCCCTTCTTCTTTCGTGAACAACATCCATGTTTCAAATGTTACACCAATGTCATCGTCCGTCCTGAAGAGGGCGCAAGCTTCCAGCGACACCCAGTGGGAGCCATCACTTGTAAAATAGACGATGGTGGGAGCAGAATTAGCTCAGGACACTTCCAGTTTCCAGCCCCGTCTCCCGTGGACGCTTCTGCTATGGGGCTACCCTTTCCCCTGACTCTCAGTCTGAAGAAGGATCTCGACCTGAAACGTCACCTATTCCTTTTCTCCGGAGATGCTGCTTGACCCGCTGAGTTACTCCAGCTTTTTGTTTCTATCTTTAGTGTAAACTGGCATCTGCAGTTACTTCCTACACGATGAATTCCCAGCGGGTGCTTTGTTTTGTTTTGGCTGCAGGGCTTTCACCAGCAAGAGTGTGACCGAATCAACAACCTGAGGAACACCTTGTGGGTTCATTGCAACCAACTCTCAATGCAGTGTGTGAAGGACGATGAGGTACGGTACTTGCTAAGTCGTGCGGGGCAAGGTCTTGTATACACTGGAATTTAGAAGGATGAGAGGAGATCTTATTGAAACGTATAAGATTATTAAGGGGTTGGACACGCTAGAGGCAGGAAACATGTTCCCAATGTTGGGGGAGTCCAGAACCAGGGGCCACAGTTTAAGAACTGTGGCCATTTAGAACTGAGATGAGGAAAAACTTTTTCAGTCAGAGAGTTGTGAATCTGTGGAATTCTCTGCCTCAGAAGGCAGTGGAGGCCAATTCTCTGAATGCATTCAAGAGAGCTAGATGGAGCTCTTAAGGATAGCGGAGTCAGGGGGTATGGGGAGAAGGCAGGAATGGGGTGCTGATTGAGAATGATCAGCCATGATCACGTTGAATGGCAGTGCTGGCTCGCAGGGCCGAATGGCCTCCTCCTGCACCTATTGTCTATTGTCTATTGTCTTTTCACTGGGATGGTGGGTGCCTAGAACACGTTAGCAGGGGTGGTGGTGGAGGCAGATACGATAGTGGCATTGAAGAGACTTTAGGGGTAGGCACATGGATATGGAGGGATATAGACAATAGACAATAGGTGTAGGAGTAGGCCATTCGGCCCTTCAAGCCAGCACCACCATTCAAAGTGATCATGGCTGATCATTCTCAATCAGTACCCCGTTCCTGCCTTCTCCTCATACCCCCTGACTCCGCTATCCTTAAGAGCTCTATCTAGCTCTCTCTTGAATGCATTCAGAGAATTGGCCTCCACTGCCTTCTGAAGCAGAGAATTCCACAGATTCACAACTCTCTGACTGAAAAAGTTTTTCGTCATCTCCGTTCTAAATGGCCTACCCCTTATTCTTAAACTGTGGCCCCTGGTTCTGGACTCCCCCAACATTGGGAACATGTTTCCTGCCTCTAACGTGTCCAATCCCTTAATAATCTTACATGTTTTGATAAGATCCCTTCTCATCCTTCTAAATTCCAGTGTACACAAGCCTAGTCGCTCCAGTCTTTCAACATATGACAGTCCCGCCATTCCGGGAATTAACCTAGTAAACCTATGCTGCATGCCCTCAATAGCAAGAATATCCTTCCTCAAATGTGGAGACCAAAACTACATATGGATTATGTGCAGGCAGAAATGGGTTGGTCTTGGCATGATGTTCGGTACGGACATTGTGGGATCAAGGGCCCGTTCTTGTGCTGTACTGTTCTATGTTCTAACTGAACTTTGTTCAGTGGAAGATCAGCGTAAACAAAGTAAGTCTTAGAAAGAAAGACGCGTTTATTTAGTCCCTCCATCGTCCCTAAAGCATTTTATACCAAAGAAATTTTAAAAGCGTTTGAGTTCTAATTGGATTTCACTCTTGGTTGAAATAAGTCACCGCTCATTGATTGCCTGAGTGAAGATACTGCAAGGAAACAGGCCCTTCGGCCCACAGAGTCCGTACTGTCCATTGATCACCTGTTCGCACTAGTTCCATATTACAGGTATCCCATTTTCTCATTCACTCCCTGCACACCAGGGGCAATTTACAAACGGCTCATTAACCTACAAACCCGCGCATCTTTGAGATGTGGGAGGAAACGCAGGCGGTCACAGGGAGAGCTTGTAAACCCCACACAGACAGCACCCGAGGTCAGGATTGAACCTGGGTCTCCGGCACTGGGTCTACCACCCGCACCTCTGTGCTGCCCTGTTGAAATAGGACCCCCACGTGTTGCCCGATACAAGCAGCTCCCTTTCATTGCTGCACGTCAAGCAAGCTATGGTCCCTGAGAGGACATCGAACGATGAGTGACTGCAAAATTAATGGTCTCGTTTGTTGAGAAATGGGTGTTTGCTGGTTCCCACAGGTCGGTGATCTGAAGAGCCAGTTTCTGCGCTGTGTACAGTTTTGGTCTCCTAATCTGAGGAAAGACATTCTTGCCATAGAGGGAGTACAGAGAAGGTTCACCAGATTGATCCCTGGGATGGCAGGACTTTCACATGAAGAAAGACTGGATAGACTCGGCTTGTACTCGCTGGAATTTAGAAGATTGAGGGGGGATCTTATAGAAACTTACAGAATTCTTAAGGGGTTGGACAGGCTAGATGCAGGAAGATTGTTCCCGATGTTGGGGAAGTCCAGAACAAGGGGTCACAGTTTAAGGATAAGGGGGAAGTCTTTTAGGACCGAGATGACAACGTTTTTTTTCACACAGAGAGTGGTGAATCTGTGGAATTCTCTGCCACAGAAGGTAGTTGAGGCCAGTTTATTGGCTATATTTAAGAGGGAGTTAGATGTGGCCCTTGTGGCTAAAGGGATCAGGGGGTATGGAGGGAAGGCAGGTACAGGATACTGAGTTGGATGATCAGCCATGATCATATTGAATGGCGGTGCAGGCTCGAAGGGCCGAATGGCCTACTCCTGCACCTATTTTCTATGTTTCTATGTTTCTATCTCTTAATGCAATCTCGATTGCTTGGACATTTCCAGCATGTCTTGTGAATGTGAGTGTTGAGGTTGGTGTTGATGAAATCGGCCGTGTCTCTACAGCTGTACGAGGAGACGAGGAAGGTTCTGGAGACGTGCGACATCGATGCAGATATAGATTGCTTCATTCAGAAGAAGATGACTGGGCTGACTCCTCCTGGTAAGACACTACTGCCCTGCCCGTACTCCATGCCAAGGACCCATGCAGGAAACATGTTCCCAATGTTGGGGGAGTCCAGAACCAGGGGCCACTGTTTAAGAATAAGGGGTAGGCTATTTAGAACGGAGATGAGGAGAAACTTTTCACTCAGAGAGTTGTAAATCTGTGGAATTCTCTGCCTCAGAAGGCAGTGGAGGCCAATTCTCTGAATGCATTCAAGAGAGAGCTAGATAGAACTCTTAAGGATAGCGGAGTCAGGGGGTATGGGGAGAAAGCAGGAACGGGGTACTGATTGAGAATGATCAGCCATGATCACATTGAATGGCGGTGCTGGCTCGAAGGGCCGAATGGCCTCCTCCTGCACCTATTGTCTATTGTCTATGTCTAACAACAATCGATCTCCTGGAATAAATGCCAGGGAATTGATGCATGGGGATTGAGATCCAGATGAAGATTTATTAACCCCTTCAGTTTTCCTTCCTTCTCTGGTCTCCTGAAGATAGTCATAGATTGATAAAGTGTGAAAACAGGCCCTTCGGCCCAACTCGCCCACACCGGCCAACATGTCCCAGCTACCCTAGTACCACCTCCAAACCTGTCCTATGCATGTACCTGTCCAACTGTTTCTTAAACGATGGGATAGTCCCAGCCTCAACTACCTCCTCTGGCAGCTCGTTCCATACACCCACCACCCTCTGTGTGAAAGTTACCCCTCGGATTCCTATTAAATAATTTCCCCTTCACCTTGAACCTATGTCCTCTGGTCCTCGATTCCCCTACCCTAGGTAGAAGTGTGCATCTACCCAATCTATTCCTCTCATGGTTTTGTATAGATGCTAGCAATTTCCAGAGTATCACCTATAATTCACCGGTTGGGGAATTATTAGCCTACACCATTTTGGGTTTGGAGCTGATTCATAGGATGTTGCCAGTGCTGGCAAGAGCAGTATTTGCAGCTGATGCAGTTGTACAGGGCCTTGGTGAGACCGCACCTGGAGTATTGTGTGCAGTTTTGGTCTCCTAACCTGAGGAAAGACGTTCTTGCCTTAGAAGGAGTACAGAGAAGGTTCACCAGATTGATCCCATGGATGGCGGGACTTACATATGAGGAAAGACTAGATAGACTGGGCTTGTACTCGCTGGAATTTGGAAGACTGAGGGGGGATCTTATAGAAACATATAAAATTCTTAAGGGAGTGGACAGGCTAGATGCGGGAAGATTGTTCCCGATGTTGGGGAAGTCCAGAACCAGGGGTCACAGCTTAAGGATAAGGGGGAAGTCTTTTAGGACCGAGATGAGAAAACATTTCTTCACACAGAGAGTGGTGAGTCTGTGGAATTCTCTGCCACAGAAGGTAGTTGAGGCCAGTTCATTGGCTATATTTAAGAGGGAGTTAGATGTGGCCCTTTTTGCTAAAGGGATCAGGGGGTATGGAGAGAAGGCAGGTACAGGTTACTGAGCTGAATGATCAGCCATGATCATATTGAATGGCGGTGCAGGCTCGAAGGGCCGAATGGCTTACTCCTGCACCTATTTTCTATGTTTCTATGTTTCTAACTGTCCTAGATGATGTAGATGTCACCGCCTAGAACCTCTGAAGTTCTATTGGTGAAGATGGGCAGAGACTCGGCGATGGAAGGCAAAGTACTTCCAAGCTGGGATGAAGAAAGAACACAAAGTGCTGGAGTAACTCGGCAGGTCCGGCAGCATCCCTGGAGAACATGGATAGGTGATATCATTCATCAGTCTGGACTAGGGTCCCGACCCGAAAAATCACCTATCCACGTTTTCCAGAGATGCTGCTTGGCCCACTGAGTTACTCCAGCACTGTGCCTCCTTTTGCATAGAACTGCATCTTCAGTTTCATTGTTTCGATGTGCTCCATCAGGAATTGGTCTTCTGGATTGGACATAATTGGGTTATCATACTGCCTGTGCAAATTGTGTTTGATTGATCTAAAACTACACGTTGTGCATCACATCTTGAAGAAGGGTCTCAGCCCGAAACGTCACCCATTCCTTTTCTCCCGAGATGCTGCCTGACCCGCTGAGTTACTCCAGCATTTTGTGCCTACCTTAAGAAATGGGTTTCCCAGTTTACATTTGCCAGCGAGTGTCAGTAAAGTAGTTATCTCTTCCCTTCACAGCTCCCATTGTGTACGAGAACTACTACGACAACCTATCTGCTGGGGAGAATCGCACCTTGAGCTCTTCCAAGAACGGTGGGATGATGAAAAGGTAAAGACTGCAAATCTGTTTTCATTTTCTCCGTCCCCTGTGAGATTTTGGTCTTTAGATCACAACGTATTATGTTCACAGATTCAATGAGAGAAACAGGCCCTCCTGCCCAACGTGTCCATGCCGCCTGTCTCCACTAATCCCACATGCTTGCGTATTGTGAGGTATGGTTGCCCCATGAACAAAGCCATGCTGACTATTCCTAACGAGTCTGAAGAAGGGTAGAAAAATCGCTGCTGAGACACCAGAAATATCTTCTTCAGTTTCCCTATAATATTCTAGGATACACTGGTTAGACCCCAGGCTTTTTATCCATCTTTATGTTTTGAAACCTCCAACACCTCTCCCTTTGTAATGTTGACATATCTCCGGGATATCTCAGCTCGCTCACTGAATTCCATGTAAATTCAACCGCATTGAACCAATGCTTTTCTATTTGGTCGCTATCAGGACAAGAGCTGGTTGAGATGTGAGAGATGTGCAAAGGCTTCTGGGAACTGAGGTCACAGGGGGGACGGAGGTCAGAGGAGGACAGGGGTCAGAAGGGTTGCCAACTATCTCACTCCCAAATAAGGGACAAAGGGTGACGTCACCGCCCCGCGCCCCACTTGACCTCACCCAGCCAGTGGCCACGTGCTCCCCCTCCACCAATGACGGCTGCCCGGGCCGGGTGGCGGGTTGCTATGCAACCTACGTTAGGCGGTGCACGGGCCTCCGGACCCATACAATCCAGACCTACACTGTCCGGACCTACAGTGGTCCCCGGGCCTACACTGTCCACGCCTGCACTGTCCGGGCCCATGCTGTCCGGGCCCATGCTGTCCGGGCCCACGGTGTCCGGGCCCACGGTGTCCGGGCCCACGGTGTCCGGGCCCACGGTGTCCGGGCCCAAGGTGTCCGGGCCTACAGCGACCCCCGGGCCTAATACGGGACAAGGGCGGTCCCGTACGGGACAAACCAATTTAGCCCAAAATACGGGATGTCCCGGCTAATACGGGACAGTTGGCAACCCTACCTGAGGTCGCAGAGTGGAGCCAGAGGTCGAAGAGGGCGACTGAGGTCGGAGGGAACCTGAGGTCGAAGAGGGGGACTGAGGTCAGGTAACTGCTGACTGGGATTGTTTGAGTCCGGGCTTTGTACCTGGAAGATTGAGGGGAGAGAGTTGGAGCTTTGGGTTAGTGAGATGGAGCTTGGATTCAGGCTAACAGTTATGATGGAAGAGCAGATTGCTCCCTGCACACACTGAGGGCAGGGTCAGGCAGTACTGTTGGACCACTGTTGTTAATTTGTTTGGGGATATTCTTGATTTTGTGGGGAAGATGAAAAATGCATGGTTGCATGCTGATGCCCATTGGTCGTTAAGGCTGCTGTACAAACCTAGCTCATCATGCAAAGGTCAGGAGGAAGAGGTTGAGTAATGATAACGATGACGGTTGGCTTTCATTGTCTCGTACTCTCGAAATGAGTTCGTGCAGTGAATATTCTCAACAAAGTACTGGATCTTAAACTGTCTCCGTAGAGTCAAAGCTGTACAGCACGGAAACAGGCCCTTCAGTCCACCTTGTCCACACCGACCAAGTTGGCATTCTGGGCTGGTCCCAGTGGCCTAATTTGACCCATATCCCTCTAAACCTTTCCTATCCATATCTTAGTTTAGTTTAGTTTAGAGATACAGTGCGGTAACAGGCCCTTCGGTCCACCGGGTCGGCGCCGACCAGCGATCCCCGCGCACTAACGCTCTCCTAAACCCACTCGGGACAATTTTTTTAAACATTTACCAATTAACCTATAAACCTGTACGTCTTTGGAGTGTGGGAGGAAACCGTAGATCTCGGAGAAAACCCACGCAGGTCACGGGGAGAACGTACAAACTCTGTACAGACGGCGCCCGTAGTCAGGATCGAACCGGGGTTCTCTGGCTCTGCTTTCGCTGTAAGGCAACAACTCTACCGCTGCGCCCAATCTATCTATCCAAATGTCTTCGGAAAAAATTAACTGCATCTGTTTCTGTAGCTTTGTCTGGCAGCTCATTCTAGACATGAACTACCTCCGAGTGAAAAGAGCCGCCCCTGAGATCCTTCTTAAATCTTTCTCCTCTCAGCTTGTCCATACCCTCCAGTTTTGGAATCCTTCACCTTGAGAAGAAGACTGTGAGCTCACTCACTCCACAAGCAATGCCCTGGAAAAGGAGCCTTTTGCTGAGCGTCAGAGAGTCAGAGAGTGATACAGCATGGAAACAGGCCCTTCGGCCCAACTTGCCAACATGTCCCACCTACACTAGTCCCACCTGCCCACGTTTGGCCCATATCCCTCCAAACCTGTCCTATCCATGTCTAACTGTTTCTTAAACATTGGGATAGTCCCTGTCTCAACTACCTCCTCTGGCAGCTCGTTCCATACACCCACCACCCTTTGGGTGAAAAAGTTACCGCTCAGATTCAAATGAAATCTTTTCCCCTTCACCTTAAACTTATGTCCTCTGGTCCTTGATTCACCTTCTCTGGGCAAGAGACTCTGTGCATCTACCCAATCTATTCCTCTCATAGGATATTAAAACAGGATGTGTTATATGTTAATATGTTGCTATTGCTTGTTGTATTGGGCTGTAACTGTGTTGTCATTAACCTGTTTCAATATTTTGTGTTTCAGATACTGTCCTAATTTTTTGCATTTACCCTACAGGTACAGCAATACAATAACTTTTGCTGATGCATTTATATCCACTGAGCAGAACTGTGCTCGGTTTGCACAGACTACACCTCTCAACCACAGGCACCTCTGCATGTATCAGCATTTAACACTCCTGCTTTGCACTGACATTGATTAACACTTAAATACTAAGTATAGGCGCAAGATCCTACTACAGTTGTACAGGGCCCTGGTGAGACCGCACCTGGAGTTATTGTGTGCTGGATTAATTCAGCGGGACAGGCAGCATCTCTGGAGAGAATGAATGGGTGACGTTTCAGGGTGAGAGACAGTCTTAAGCATGGTCTCGACCCGAAACATCACCCATTCCTTCTCTCCAGAGATGCTGCCTGTCCCGCTGAGTTACTCCAGCATTCTGTGTCTATCTTCGGGTAAATGTTTCACTGGGTTCTAATGTAAAGTCAGTGACTTGCAACATTAACCTCATCTTCCTCCCTTCCTCTCACTGGAAATGAGAATCGGAGGATTCTAAATAGAATTCGCAGCATTGGAGGTGGTTTGGACAGTTGTGCTATTTGGGGAGGTATAGTTTCCAGGCTCTTGCTTCACAGTCAGATAATCCACCTCCAGTCCTCATCTGCTTCACAGTCAGATAATCCACCTCCAGTCCTCATCTGCTTCACAGTCAGATAATCCACCTCCAGTCCTCATCTGCTTCACAGTCAGATAATCCACCTCCAGTCCTCATCTGCTTCACAGTCAGATAATCCACCTCCAGTCCTCATCTGCTTCACAGTCAGATAATCCACCTCCAGTCCTCATCTGCTTCACAGTCAGATAATCCACCTCCAGTCCTCATCTGCTTCACAGTCAGATAATCCACCTCCAGTCCTCATCTGCTTCACAGTCAGATAATCCACCTCCAGTCCTCATCTGCTTCACAGTCAGATAATCCACCTCCAGTTCTCATCTGCTTCACAGTCAGATAATCCACCTCCAGTCCTCATCTGCTTCACAGTCAGATAATCCACCTCCAGTCCTCATCTGCTTCACAGTCAGATAATCCACCTCCAGTCCTCATCTGCTTCACAGTCAGATAATCCACCTCCAGTCCTCATCTGCTTCACAGTCAGATAATCCACCTCCAGTCCTCATCTGCTTCACAGTCAGATAATCCACCTCCAGTCCTCATCTGCTTCACAGTCAGATAATCCACCTCCAGTCCTCATCTGCTTCACAGTCAGATAATCCACCTCCAGTCCTCATCTGCTTCACAGTCAGATAATCCACCTCCGGTCCAGTTAATATTAACTGAATATTAACTTTGAAGGCTTTTCCTTCCAACTCGCTTTGAGGTTTAGTTTAGTTTAGAGATACAGCTCGAGAACAGGCCCTTCGGCCCACCGAGTCCGCACCGACCTGCGATCCCTGCACTCCAGCACGATCTTACACACTATTTACAATTTTACCGCAGCCAATTTAACCTACAAACCTGTACATCTTTGGAATGTGGGAGGAAACCGGAGAAAACCTACACGGTCACGGGGAGAACGTACAGACAGCACCCGTAGTCAGGATCGAACCCGGGTTTCTGGTGCTGTAGGGCAGCAACTCTACCGCTGCACCACCTGTTGAGTTCCAGCCCCCTGCCCAGCCCTGGCCGTTTCCCCTCAGCTTCTCATTATCTGCCTAGCAACGACCTTAAAACTCCACTCCTCATTGCTGCCTCCCTGGTAAGGGAGCTGGGGCCTTGCACTTCACCCAGTTTGTTCTCTCATAATGGTGAACGTCACACTTAAACCCCTCCACAGCCGCTGCTGTTTCCCAGTGAACAATCACAGTCCAGCACGTCACTTCTGTTCGCCAAATATTCTCCATTTATAGGCAACATCTTTCGTGAATCTTCTCAGCACTCTCTCTAGTGGTATACCTGTCTGTAATACTGGAATCAGAACTGTGCTCAGACTAACTAATGTTTTGTACAGTTTTAGCAAGGTTTCCCTTCTCTGACGTTTGGTCCTTAGAACAATTAAGGCTGATGTCATCTTTATCTACTGACCTACCCGTTGGGACCTGTGGACTGGCACTCTGTGTCTTCTATGGGTCCTCTCTTCTCGTTCATTGTACACCGACTGGCCTTTTCCAAATGCACTGCCTCTCCGTTCTCCAGAATAAAATCCTAACAAGTCCATTGATTCCTTCCCGTTGCCTCAGATTTCCTCGCTGCCACCAAGGACTGTCAAACACATTCCTGGCTTTGGGTGAAGGTTGCAGATGATACAAAGCTGGGTGGCAGTGTGAACTGTGAGGAAGATGCTATGAGGTTGCAGGGTGACTTGGACAGGTTGTGTGAGTGGGCGGATGCTTGGCAGATGCAGTTTAATGTGGATAAGTGTGAGGTTATCCACTTTGGTGGTAAGAATAGGAAGGCAGATTATTATCTGAATGGTGTCAAGTTAGGAAAAGGGGACGTACAACGTGATCTGGGTGTCCTAGTGCATCAGTCACTGAAAGGAAGCATGCAGGCAGTGAAGAAAGCCAATGGAATGTTGGCCTTCATAACAAGAGGAGTTGAGTATAGGAGCAAAGAGGTCCTTCTGCAGTTGTACAGGGCCCTAGTGAGACCGCACCTGGAGTACTGTGTGCAGTTTTGGTCTCCAAATTTGAGGAAGGATATTCTCGCTATTGAGGGCGTGCAGCGTAGGTTTACTAAGTTAATTTCCGGAATGGTGGGACTGTCATATGTTGAAAGACTGGAGCGACTAGGCTTGTATACACTGGAATTTAGGATGAGAGGGGATCTTATCGAAACGTATAAGATTATTAAGGGGTTGGACACATTAGAGGCAGGAAACATGTTCCCAATGTTGGGGGAGTCCAGAACCAGGGGCCACAGTTTAAGAATAAGGGTAGGCCATTTAGAACAGAGATGAGGAAAAACTTTTTCAGTCAGAGAGTTGTGAATCTGTGGAATTCTCTGCTTGAAATCTGTGATCAGAATAGATTCTGTAAAGATGCCGCGTATCAGGACACTAGGGGATATAAAAAGCAATTAACATAACAGGAAAGGAAGGGATTTTTTTCTGTTAGGGATTGCCCAGTGGTCAGTCTGACTAATTGGTTAACCAGACTCCTCTCCATCCGCCAAGTGGCTTCAAGAGTCAAGTGTATTTAATTGTCATATGACTGACAACAGAAGAATTAATATTCTTACTTGTGCAGCTAAACAGGCCTATTAATGGAATACACTTGTGATATAATAATCAAAAATTAAAAAAATTAATAACCATAATATTAGGTAACCATAAAAGTGCAAAACCTTAGTCCATAATGCAACCAAAGTCATGAGAAGATCATAGTTGCTGAGGTGTAGGGAAAAAAACTCCAGATGCTGGTTAAAATTGAAGGTGGACGCACAATGCTGGAGTAACTCAGTGGGTCATGCAGCATCTCGGGAGAGAAAGAATGGGTGACGTTTCGGGTCTGAAGAAGGGTCTCGACCCGAAACGTCACCCATTCCTTTTCTCCCGAGATGCTGCAGAGTTGCTGAGGTAGTGGTTAGTCATGTGCAGCGTTCAAGAATCTAATGGTTCCTGGGAAGAAATTATTGTTGAACCTGGAGGTCACGGTTTTCCGCCTCCTGTACCACCACGCTCCCCATAGTAATAGTGAAATGAGAGTGCGTGGGTCTTTGATATGGGCTGCCATTTTGAGGCAGCACATCCTGTAGATCACCTCTGGTTTAGGAAGAGGGAGGTAAGAATGTAAGGCCCACTATTAAACTGTGATGGCTGTTTATCTAACATCGAGTAAATAAATGTATTAACTAATGCAATATTCCGTCAGAGTTTCAGAATATGAAAATAACCAGTTCAGAGATGAATTTAAAAAATGATACGATACGATAGAACTTTATTTATCCCAGGAGGGAAATTGGTTTGCCAACAGTCATGAAAACACAAGAAGATACATAAAACTAAATGTGAAATTAAAGTGATGAGTGGAAAGTCCAGGATTGTGGATGTGCAAAGATTGGGTGGAGGAGAGGGGAAGGGGGAAGTCAGTCTACCCCACGATAGAAGGGGAAGGAGTTGTACAGTAGGACGTCAGTCAATCTTATTATTTATCATGGCTGATTTATATTCCTGACCGTTGGAGTTTGGGTTAACTTTTTGATCACTCTGTTTCTCCTTGTTTAGGATTTCTAATCTTTTACCTGGCTACAATTCCAAGTCCAGCAGCAACAACTCAGTCAGTGCCACTGCACCACCCGCTGGTGAGTAACGGTATTGACATAAATTATGCTTTCCGAATTATTATTTTTGAGTGGCGCAGCGGTAGAGTTGCTACCTTACAGCGCCAGAATGGCCTCCTCCTGCACCTATTGTCTATTGTCTGAAGTCTAGGTTGCATGAAGTAGACTTGGTATTCTGAGGAAAGGCCTGGATAGAGTGGATGTGTAGAGAATGTTTCCACTTGTGGGAGAGTCCAGTGGTCATAGCCTCATAATTAAAGGCTGTTCATTTAGGAGGATGAGGAGGAATTTCTTTAGTCAGAGGGTGGTGAATCTGTGGAATTCATTGCCACAGAAGGTGGCGGAGGCCAAGTCAATGGATATTTTTAGGGCAGAGGTAGATATATTCTTGATTAGTGCAGGTGTTAGGGGTTATGGGGAGAAGGCAGGAGAATGGGGTTGAGATACATCAGCCACGATTGAATGGCGGAGGTAGACTTGATGGGCTGAAAGGCCTAACTCTGCTCCAAATTACTTATGGAGTTAGAAAAGGCACCTGCCTTGGACATGGGTACAGGCTTTCACTTACCACTAGATGGCAACAATGGTCTGCCTTGGAAAAACAGTGAATCCCACAAAATCCGGCCCCAATCTTTCTCATTGATAAATATTGCCCACAGGCCTGATACAGCACTCTTAGTTCAGGGATGATCCGTTTTTCAGTCACTGAGTGATGTTCAGTGGTATAAATACTCAAAATAAACTGGGAGGGGGGAATTAAGCTATGGCTTGTGATGTGCGGACCAAATTAATTATCATAGATTTGTAATTATAATTAATGTATCAGCCGAGTATGTAAACATACAATTTTAACCTCCAGATAAAGTTTTTGCAGTGCTCACTCTGTTGGTTTTCTGTGTTTATTTGCAGAAGAATTGTACGCCAGTGTTGCTGTTACACAACAGGAAAACCCAAACAGCTACAGAGTGCTCTACGACTACACTGCTCAGGTAAACGAGATGCTTCCCTTTTGCCACTGTTGAGATGCTGCCTCTCCTTGCAAAAGAACCTTCTATATAAGTCTGCAGTGTGCAGAAAGGATAGACACAAATTGTGTGAGGATAGACACAAAATGCAGGAGCAACTCAGCATCTCTGGAGATGTTGCCTGACCTGATGGTTCGATCCGATTGCTTCGCTGAACACCTGCGCTCGGTCCGCATTGACCAAAACGATCTCCCGTTGGCCGAGCACTTCAACTCCCCCTCCCATTCCCAGTCTGACCTTTCTGTCATGGGCCTCCTCCAGTGCCATAGTGAGGCCCGCCGGAAATTGGAGGAACAGCACCTCATATTTTGCCTGGGCAGTTTGCAGCCCAGGGGTATGAACATCGACTTCTCCAACTTTAGATAGTTCCTCTGTCCCTCCCACCCCCTCCTCCTTCCCAGATCTCCCTCTATCTTCCTGTCTCCACCTATATCTTTCCTTTGTCCCGCCCCCCTGACATCAGTCTGAAGAAGGGTCTCGACCCGAAACGTCACCCATTCCTTCGCTCCCGAGATGCTGCCTGACCTGCTGAGTTACTCCAGCATTTTGTGAATAAATGGTTCGATCCTAACTATGGGTGCTGTCTGTTTTTGTACGTTCTCCCCATGACCTGCGTGGTTTTTCTCCGGGTGCTCAGGTTTTCAACCACACTCCAAAGATGTACAGGTTTGTACATTTTTGGCGTGCAGCGTAGGTTTACTAGGTTAATTCCCGGAATGGCGGGACTGTCATATGTTGAAAGACTGGAGCGACTAGGTTTGTATACACTGGAATTTAGAAGGATGAGAGGGGATCTTATCGAAACGTATAAGATTATTAAGGGGTTGGACATGTTAGAGGCAGGAAACATGTTCCCAATGTTGGGGGAGTCCAGAACCAGGGGCCACAGTTTAAGAATATGGGGTAGGCCATTTAGAACAGAGATGAGGAAAAACTTTTTTAGTCAGAGAGTTGTGAATCTGTGGAATTCTCTGCCTCAGAGGGCGGTGGAGGCCAATTCTCTGAATACATTCAAGAGAGAGCTAGATAGAGCTGTTAAGGATAGTGGAGTCAGGGGTTATGGGGAGAAGGCAGGAACGGGGTACTGATTGAGAATGATCAGCCATGATCACATTGAATGGCGGTGCTGGCTCGAAGGGCCGAATGGCCTCCTCCTGCACCTATTGTCTATTGTCTATTGTTTGTAGGTTAATTGGCTTGGTAAAATTGTAAATTGTCCCTAGTGTGTGTAGGATAGTGTTAGTGTACGGGGATCGCTGGATCTGTTCCAGCGCTGGATCTCTAAACGAATCTAACGTTATTTGCCAAGTGAAACGTTTGTTTTTGTGCCCATTGGTGACCCCAGAAACGTTCTCGACCCTAAAAGTGATCCATTTCTCCATTTGCTGCTTTGGTTGCTATAAATATAATATTTTCATAAGATAATAAAGGTGTGATTTATATTGCTTTCCTTTGAATGGTATAGACACTGAGGGGCGGGTAGAATTGGGGTCAGTTTTATGACCTGGGCTGCTGGTAAAATGAAGGTGAAAGGAGGAAAGAAGATAAGACTTTATTTATTGCCTTCCATCACAATGGGGAATGTGAAGGAGCTGCCGTGGTGGGTGTTTATGTCAAATGTTTATGTAGTTGTGTGTCTTGTTGGGTTTTTGGTATGACTATGACAAACCAAATTCCTCGTATGTTGCAAAACATACTTGGCCAATAAATTACGATTATGATTATGATGAATAAATTATGATTACCTTCTCAACCCTCTGTGTCTTTGTCAGAATGACGACGAGTTGGACATTGCAGCCGATGATATTATCCAGATCACAAACGAGAGTGAAGACGGGTGGTGGATGGCCAGCCGGAATGGGCTGAGTGGCCTCGTCCCCAGCACCTACTTGGAGAAAGCCTGAGCTCCAAGGACGGCACGAATTCACAGTCGATTGAGCAACAGTGGAACTTGTTATGGTGGTCGATGTTGGCCACCTGCTGCTTTGTTTTTAAGTTTACGTGAGGTGATTGATTACATGCTGTTGATGGTCACACATTGTAGATTTATCACTTGTAGACCAGTATTGTGTGGTAACTTTGCCTGTAACATTGCTGCAGAAGTACATTGCGTGTTCCGGTGGTACGGGAATAACTTATTCCTACACATTCTCCAAATTAAGTTCTCGCACTAATGAACTCCTGGAACTTTGTGGTATTCTGTTCTTGTTCCACCTTTTGCCCTATTTTGGCTATTGGGCGGTGCATGTGCGGATATGTATTGTAAAGCATCTACCCTGCGCTTGTGTAGGAAGGAACTGCAGAGGCTGGTTTAAACCGAAGATAGACACAAAATGCTGGAGTACCTCAGCGGGACAGGCAGCATCTCTGGAGAAGAAAAAATGGGTGATGTTTCGGGTCGAGACCCTTCAGGTAGCCCTGGGCCTTCCCTCTCTCTATCCCTCCCCCACCCAAATCGCACTAGATTCTCGTTTTCACCCAACAAAGGCGGGTATCCTTTATCATCGTCAATATCTCTCGTTTCCCTTATCCCTCAACTAGTCTGAAGAAGGGTCTCGGCCTGAAACGTCACACATTCCCTCTCCCCAGAGATGCTGCCTGTCCCGCTGAGTTGCTCCGGCTTATTGTGTCCACCCTGCGCTTGCACCGATCCCAACAGGAACATCGACTTCTCCAACTTTAGATAGTTCCTCTGTCCCTCTCTTCACCTCCTCCTTCCCAGATCTCCCTCTATCTTCTTGTCTCCACCTATATCCTTCCTTTGTCCCGCCCCCCCCCCCTGACATCAGTCTGAAGAAGGGTCTCGACCCGAAACGTCACCCATTCCTTCTCTCCTGAGATGCTGCCTGAGCTGCTGAGTTACTCCAGTTACACCAACTGTTCATGTCAACACCAAAGTTGTTTCAGATGCTTGATCAACTCGGGGTGCTTTGTGAGAGAGTCCTTCTCCCCTTGAACGAATTAACGGGGGCCTTTTAAGGAGAGTGCCAGGGCAATGTATAACCAATGCTGGAGATACGCACAAGGACAGCTCCAGACTTGCACCTTTAGATTGTATTTTGTGGAATATTTTAAAAGAGGAATAAGTATCATTTCCTTTCCACGGGTTCTGCATTAGCCAGCGTTTTGATGGGGGTAGAAGGCTTGGAGTCCAAGAACCCTTCCAATCAATGCTCAGCTGCAGGTATCCTGTTCTTACCTGTGGTTTCTCTGAAGGCAGGTATCACAAAATGCTGGAGTAACTCAGCAGGTCAGGCAGCATCTAGGAGAGAGGGAATGGGTGACGTTTCGGGTCGAGACCCTTCTTCAGACTGATTCTCTGAAGGCAGGGTCTGCTTTTGAAAGAGGTATTTCCTCATGATCCAGCTTTTTTTTCCCCAAAAATAATTTGAATCAACTATTTACAAACAAACCCACCACCATAATATAAAATAAAGAAAGTATTCTTAAATATTAAATCACTATTTTCTCCCATCCTTATTGAGAATGCATTCCACCTCCCACGGTGCCCGGCAATCCCAGAATTCCCCTGGGCCCCAATGGACAGGGCATAGTCTCTCTCTAGTACCACCCAGGCGCAGAAGTAACCCTGGAAAATGGGCAGGCAGCCGGCTCGGGCAGAGCCCTCTTCTGCCTGGTGACGATGGCCAGCTTGGCCAGGTCCAGGAGCAACCCAACCAGGACATCCTCGGCCCCACCCTCTCCCCTACGCACAGGGTGTCCAAAGATGAGGATGGTGTGGGTGTGAAGTGCAGCCAGAAGGCAAAGGAGCAGCCCCTTTAGATATTGGAACAGGGGCTGCAACCTCACACACTCCATGTACACAGACTCTTCTAGCCCGCTAAAGTGGCAGGCTGCCGGCGAGTCTGGTAACCAACCGCGAGAGAAACAGGTTGCAGGGGACTCCTCAGTGCAGTGCCCTCCACCCAGGTCCCCGATGTAGAGGGGCAGAATCCCTGCATAGAGGGACCCCCGCTGGGGACCCTCACACAAGATCCAGCTTTGGTAGAGCAGTTGCCAGAAGGTTCCATCACAGTCTGCCTTCAGATACAAGTGGCTGATTGTTCTCAAAAAAAAATTCTTAGCAAAGAAATGCTGGAGGGGTTTATCAATTCTGAATCTAGGATTGTCAATTCCTTTCCTGCACTTTCCATCTTTATTCCCGAGGTGTGTGAATGGTTTTATTT
Source organism: Rhinoraja longicauda (assembly GCF_053455715.1). Lineage (NCBI taxonomy): Eukaryota > Metazoa > Chordata > Chondrichthyes > Rajiformes > Arhynchobatidae > Rhinoraja > Rhinoraja longicauda. Next base: position 7,948,732 of record NC_135990.1, read on the forward strand.
AGTGTTTAGTTCTAGAAAGTGTAAGAATTATTGTGATGTCTAGCCGTTAGTTTGAATAAGTCAGAAAACACTTCCATTTCGCGAAAGCATGTGTGTGCATAACACCGGCTACTTTGCAGTTGTCACAATCTATCGTTATAGATTTATGTGAAGGTTTAACATTGAAACTACTTATCGTGACATTTAAACTGCAAAACCTGTAGTGTTGCAGTTCCAATTTTTGCCCATTAAGTGGTGCAATGGAGCATGTTCTGTTGTTACAACGGTGTTAGTGTGAGCAACTGGTGAATTTATAAGCAAGCGTAATTTGTGCTGTTAAATGCTGGACTTGTTCGCTGTGTGACTTGGTAGCAAGATCCTGTATTAAAAATTGCATATAGTTTTATATAAATAGTGACTGTGAGAAAGTGACATAAATCTCCACACCATGATAAGTTTGTGATTTAAGTATTAGCCGTTGTAAATAGTTAAGGAGCCAAACTAATATATAACCACAAGACTCATTTTATGTCTACCTGTCTCATTAGCAAATGCTTAATAAAGTTGGTTTATTATTTGCTTTTCAGTAATGAATGTTTTCTTGGCTTCTTGGGAAAGGTGTTTTAGACAATAGACAATAGGTGCAGGAGGAGGCCATTCGGCCCTTCGAGCCAGCACCGCCATTCAATGTGATCATGGCTGATCATTCTCAATCAGTACCTCGTTCCTGCCTTCTCCCCATACCCCCTGACTCCACTATCCTTAAGAGCTCTATCCAGCTCTCTCTTGAATGCATTCAGAGAATTGGCCTCCACTGCCTTCTGAGGCAGAGAATTCCACAGATTCACAACTCTCTGACTGAAAAAGTTTTTCCTCATCTCAGTTCTAAATGGCCTACCCCTTATTCTTAAACTGTGGCCCCTTGTTCTGGAGTCCCCCAACATTGGGAACATGTTTCCTGCCTCTAACGTGTCCAACCCCTTAATAATCTTATACGTTTCGATTATTAAGGGGTTGGACACGTTAGAGGCAGGAAACATGTTTTGATACTGATGAAGAGCTGTGTGTCACCTCTATAACTGTGTCCATTTTCAGAGCTGTGTGACATAATGACTGGCCCTTTGTCCCATCTTGTCCATGCAAGTGATGGCCATGTGCGCTAACTCCCTACAGTGCATTCAGAAAGGCGGCACGGTGGCGCAGCGGTAGAGTTGCTGCCTTACAGCGAATGCAGCGCCTGAGACTCAGGTTCGATCCTGACTACGGGCGCCGTCTGTACGGAGTTTGTAATTTCTTCCCGTGACCTGTGTGGGTTTTCGCCGAGATCTTCGGCTTCCTCCCACACTCCAAAGACGTACATAGAAACATAGAAAATAAGTGCAGGAGTAGGCCATTCGGCCCTTCGAGCCTGCACCGCCATTCAATATGATCATGGCTGATCATCCAACTCAGTATCCCGTACCTGCCTTCTCTCCATACCCCCTGATCCCTTTAGCCACAAGGGCCACATCTAACTCCCTCTTAAATATAGCCAATGAACTGGCCTCAACTACCTTCTGTGGCAGAGAATTCCACAGATTCACCACTCTGTGTGAAAAAAAACGTTCTCATCTCGGTCCTAAAAGACTTCCCCCTTATCCTTAAACTGTGACCCCTTGTTCTGGACTTCCCCAACATCGGGAACAATCTTCCTGCATCTAGCCTGTCCAACCCATTAAGAATTTTGTAAGTTTCTGTAAGATCCCCCCTCAATCTTCTAAATTCCAGCGAGTACAAGCTGAGTCTATCCAGTCTTTCTTCATATGAAAGTCCTGCCATCCCAGGAATCAATCTGGTGAACCTTCTCTGTACTCCCTCTATGGCAAGAATGTCTTTCCTCAGATTAGGAGACCAAAACTGTATGCAATACTCCAGGTGTGGTCTCACCAATGCCCTGTACAACTGCAGCAGAACCTCCCTGCTCCTATACTCAAATCCCCTCGCTATGAATGCCAACATACCATTCGCTTTCTTCACTGCCTGCTGCACCTGCATGCCTGCTTTCAATGACTGGTGTACCACGACACCCAGGTCTCGTTGCATCTCCCCTTCTCCTAATCGGCCACCATTCAGGTAATAGTCTGCTTTCCTGTTCTTGCCACCAAAGTGGATAACCTCACATTTATCCACATTATACGGCATATGCCATGCATTTGCCCACTCTCCTAACCTAACCAAGTCACGTTGCAGCCTCCTAGCATCCTCCTCACAGCTAACACTGCCCCCCAGCTTCGTGTCATCCGCAAACTTGGAGATGTTGCATTCAATTCCCTCGTCCAAATCATTAATATATATTGTAAATAGCTGGTGTCCCAGCACTGAGCCTTGCGATACCCCACTAGTCACTGCCTGCCATTCTGAAAAGGACCCGTTTATTCCTACTCTTTGCTTCCTGTCTGCCAGCCAGTTCTCTATCCACATCAATACTGAACCCACAATACCGTGTGCTTTAAGTTTGCATACTAATCTCTTATGTGGGACCTTGTCGAAAGCCTTCTGGAAGTCCAGATATAACACATCCACTGGTTCTCCCTTATCCACTCTACTAGTTACATCCTCGAAAAATTCTATAAGATTCGTCAGACATGATTTACCTTTCATAAATCCATGCTGACTTTGTCCAATGATTTCACCACTTTCCAAATGTGCTGCTATCCCATCTTTAATAACTGACTCCAGCAGGGGTATGTAGGTTAATTGACTGGGTAAAAAGTTTTAAAAAAATTGTCCCTAGTGTGTGTAGGATAGTGTTAATGTGCGGGGATCGCTGGGCGGCGCGGACTCGGTGGGCCGAAGGGCCTGTTTCCGCGCTGTATCTCTAAATCTAAAAAAAATAAAGTGAAAACAGGTGTTTTTAAAATTAAAAAGAAATAACTGAAATTTCACATTTACTTTAATATTCAGACCTTTTGCTATGACACTCAAAATTGAGCTTAGGTTCATCCTGTTTCCATTGATTATCCTTGAGATGTTTCTACACCTTGATTGGAGTCCACCAGAGGTAAAATAAATTGATTGGATATGATTTGGAAAGGCACACGCCTGTCTATATAAAGGTCCCACAGTTGACAGTGCATGTCAGAGCAAAAACAAGCCATGAAGACGAAGGAATTGTCCGTAGACCTCCGAGACAGGATTGTGTCAAGACACAGATCTGGGAAAGGGTATAAAACAATTTCTGCCGCATTGCAGGTCCCGAAGAGCACAGTGACCTCCGTCATTCTTAAATGGAAAAACTTTGGAACCACCAGGACTCATCATAGAGCTGGCCACCCGGCCAAACTGAGCAATCGGGGGAGAAGGGCCTTGGTCAGGGAGGTGACCAAGAACCCGATGGTCACTCTGACAGAGCTCCAGAGTTCCTCTGTGAAGATGGGAGAATCTTCCAGAAGGACAACTAAATCTGCAGCACTCCAAAAATCAGGCCTTTATGGTAGAGTGGCCAGATGGAAGCCACTCCTCAGTAAAAGGCACATGACAGCCCACTTAGAGTTTGCCAAAAGGCACCTAAAGGATTCTCAGACCATTTTCGGAATGGCAGGCATGACTAGTGGGGTACCGCAAGGCTCAGTGCTGGGACCCCAGTTATTTACAATATATATATCAATGATTTGGACGAGGGAATTGAATGCAACATCTCTAAGTTTGCGGATGACACGAAGCTGGGGGGCAGTGTTAGCTGCGAGGAGGATGCTAGGAGGCTGTAGAGTGACTTGGATAGATTAGGAGAGTGGGCAAATGCATGGCAGATGCAATATAATGTGGATAAATGTGAGGTTATCCACTTTGGCGGCAAGAACAGGAAAGCAGAGTATTACCTGGATGGTGGCCAATTAGGAAAAGGGGAGATGCAACGTGACCTGGGTGTCATGGTGCACCAGTCATTGAAAGCAAGCGTGCAGATGCAGCAGGCAGTGAAGAAAGCGAATGGTATGTTAGCATTCATAGCAAGAGGATTTGAGTATAGGAGCAGGGAGGTTCTGCTGCAGTTGTACAGGGCCTTGGTGAGACCGCACCTGGAGTATTGTGTACAGTTTTGGTCTCCTAATCTGAGGAAAGACATTCTAGCCTTAGAGGGAGTACAGAGAAGGTTCACCAGATTGATCCCTGGGATGGCAGGACTTTCATATGAAGAAAGACTGGATAGACTAGGCTTATACTCGCTGGAATTTAGAAGACTGAGGGGGGATCTTATTGAAACATATAAAATTCTTAAGGGGTTGGAGAGGCTAGATGTGGGAAGATTGTTCCCGATGTTGGAGGAGTCCAGAACCAGGGGTCACAGCTTAAGGATAAGGGGGAAGTCTTTTAGGACCGAGATGAGAAAACATTTCTTCACACAGAGAGTGGTGAGTCTGTGGAATTCTCTGCCATGGAAGGTAGTTGAGGCCAGTTCATTGGCTATATTTAAGAGGGAGTTAGATGTGGCCCTTGTGGCTAAAGGGATCAGGGGGTATGGAGAGAAGGCAGGTACAGGTTACTGAGCTGGATGATCAGCCATGATCATATTGAATGGCGGTGCAGGCTCGAAGGGCCGAATGGCCTACTCCTGCACCTATTTTCTATGTTTCTATGAGAAACAAGATTCTCTGGTCTGATGGAACCAAGATTGAACTCTTTGGCCTGAATGCCAAGTGGCACCGCTCATCACCTGGCCAATACCATACCTACGGTGAAGCATGGTGGTGGCAGCATCATGCTGTGGGGATGTTTTCCACCGGCAGGAACTGGGAGACGAGTTAGGTTCGAGGGAAAGATGAACGGAGCAAAGTACAGAGGGATCCTTGATGAAAACCTGCTTCAGAGCGTTCTGGACCTCATACCCAAGAAGACTTGAGGCTGTAATCGCTGCCAAATGTGCCTCAACAAAGTACTGAGTAAAGGGTCTGAATACTTATGTAAATGTGATATTGCAGTTATTTCTTTTTAATTGCTTTGTTAAAATTTCTAAACGCCGGTTTTCACTTTTTTTATTATGGGGTATTGTGTGTAGATTGATGATTAAAAAAATAATTTAATCCATTTTAAAATAAGGCTGTAATGTAGTAAAATGTGAAAAAAAGTAAAGGGGTCTGAATACTTTCTGAATGCACTGCATGCTTGCACGAGGCACAAAGTGCTGAAGTAACTTAGCCTATCACACAGCATCCATGGAGAACATGGATAGGGAACGTTTTGGGTCAGGATACTTCTTCAGTCTAAAGAAGGATCTCGACCCAAAACATCTATCAATGTTCTCGAGAGACGCTGCCTGATCCACTGAGTTACTCCAGCACTTTGTGGCTGTTTTTTGTAATCCAACCTCTGTAGTTCCTTATCCCTCTAACATTTTAGTGTAAGAAAATAACTGCAGATGCTGGTACAAATCGAAGGTATTTATTCACAAAGTGATGGAGTAACTCAGCAGGTCAGGCAGCATCTCAGGAGATAGAAGGAATGGGTGACGTTTCGGGTCGAGACCCTTCTTCAGACTGAAGGAATGGGTGACGTTTCGGGTCGAGACCCTTCTTCAGACTGAAAAATCCACATTTTAGGTGGATATTGTTTATAGACAATAGACAATAGACAATAGGTGCAGGAGTAGGCCATTCAGCCCTTCGAGCCAGCACCGCCATTCAATGCGATCATGGCTGATCACTCTCAATCAGTACCCCGTTCCTGCCTTCTCCCCATACCCCCTCACTCCGCTATCCTTAAGAGCTCTATCTAGCTCTCTCTTGAAAGCATCCAACGAACTGGCCTCCACTGCCTTCTGAGGCAGAGAATTCCACACCTTCACCACCCTCTGACTGAAAAAGTTCTTCCTCATCTCCGATCTAAATGGCCTACCCCTTATTCTTAAACTGTGGCCCCTTGTTCTGGACTCCCCCAACATTGGGAACATGTTATCTGCCTCTAATGTGTCCAATCCCCTAATTATCTTATATGTTTCAATAAGATCCCCCCTCATCCTTCTAAATTCCAGTGTATACAAGCCCAATCGCTCCAGCCTTTCAACATACGACAGTCCCGCCATTCCGGGAATTAACCTAGTGAACCTACGCTGCACGCCCTCCATAGCAAGAATATCCTTCCTCAAATTTGGAGACCAAAACTGCACACAGTACTCCAGGTGCGGTCTCACCAGGGCCCGGTACAACTGTAGAAGGACCTCTTTGCTCCTATACTCAACTCCTCTTGTTACGAAGGCCAACATTCCATTGGCTTTCTTCACTGCCTGCTGTACCTGCATGCTTCCTTTCATTGACTGATGCACTAGGACACCCAGATCTCGTTGAACTCCCCCTCCTCCTAACTTGACACCATTCAGATAATAATCTGCCTTTCTATTCTTACTTCCAAAGTGAATAACCTCACACTTATCTACATTAAACTGCATCTGCCATGTATCCGCCCACTCACACAACCTGTCCAAGTCACCCTGCAGTCTTATTGCATCTTCCTCACAATTCACACTACCGCCCAAATTAGTATCATCTGCAAATTTGCTAATGGTACTTTTAATCCCTTCGTCTAAGTCATTAATGTATATCGTAAATAGCTGGGGTCCCAGCACCGAACCTTGCGGTACCCCACTGGTCACTGCTTGCCATTCCGAAAGGGACCCATTGATCCCCACTCTTTGCTTTCTTTCTGTCAACCAATTTTCTATCCATGTCAGTACCCTACCCCCAATACCATGTGCCCTAATTTTGCCCACTAATCTCCTATGTGGGACCTTGTCGAAGGCTTTCTGAAAGTCGAGGTACACCACATCCACTGACTCTCCCTTGTCAATTTTCCTAGTTACATCCTCAAAAAATTCCAGTAGATTTGTCAAGCATGATTTCCCCTTCGTAAATCCATGCTGACTCGGAATGATCCCGTTACTGCTATCCAAATGCTCAGCAATTCCGTCTTTTATAATTGACTCCAGCATCTTCCCCACCACTGATGTCAGACTAACTGGTCTATAATTACCCGTTTTCTCTCTCCCTCCTTTCTTAAAAAGTGGGATAACATTTGCCTTAAAAAGTGGGATAACATTTGCCTTAAAAAGTGGGATCAAATTTGCCTTAAAAAGTGGGATAACATTTGCAATGTTTGACAGTTTCCAGCAGCTGCAGGTGGTATTTTTCACCCATAGATAGTGCCAAAGGTCCACCTTGCATTTATTAATCACATAACAAGTAATGAGTTGCATCATAGAACAGTACAGCACAGGAACAGGCCCTTCAGCCCATAATGTCTGTGCCAAATTCCAGGCACCCACCACTCTTAAGAAAAAAAATTGCCCGAGGCATCTCTTTCCCCCTCTCACTTTAAAGTTATATCCTCTAGTCTTTGACATCTCCACCCAGGGAACAAAGTTCCGACTGCCAACCCTATCCAAACATCTCAATTTTACAAACTTCTATCAGGTCTCCTCTCAGTCTCCAACACTCAAGAGAAAACAATCTAAGTTTGTCCAACCTTTCCTTACAGTTAATACACCTTCAAAGTTGAGTATAGGAGCAAAGAGGTCCTTCTGCAGTTGTACAGGGCCCTATTGAGACCGCACCTGGAGTACTGTGTGCAGTTTTGGTCTCCAAATTTGAGGAAGGATATTCTTGCTATTGAGGGCGTGCAGCGTAGGTTTACTAGGTTAATTCCCGGAATTGCGGGACTGTCATATGTTGAAAGGCTGGAGCGACTAGGCTTGTATACACTGGAATTTAGAAGGATGAGAGGGGATCTTATCGAAACATATAAGATTATTAAGGGGTTGGACATGTTAGATGCAGGAAACATGTTCCCAATGTTGGGGGAGTCCAGAACTAGGGGCCACAGTTTAAGAATAAGGGGTAGGCCATTTAGAATGGAGATGAGGAAAAACTTTTTCAGTCAGAGAGTTGTAAATCTGTGGAATTCTCTGCCTCAGAAGGGAGTGGAGGCCAATTCTCTGAATGCATTCAAGAGAGAGCTAGATAGAGCTCTTAAGGATAGCGGAGTCAGGGGGTATGGGGGAGAAGGCAGGAACGGGGTACTGATTGAGAATGATCAGTCATGATCACATTGAATGGTAGTGCTGGCTCGAAGGGCCGAATGGCCTCCTCCTGCACCTATTGTCAAACCAGGCAGAATCCTGGTAAACCTCTTCTGCACCCACTCCAAAGACTCCACATCCTTCCTGTAATGGGGTGTCCAAAACTGCACACACTATTCCAAATGTGTATGAAGGAACTGCAGATGCCGGTTTAAACCAAAGATAGACACAAAATGCTGGAGCAACTCAGTGGGACAGGCAGCATCTCCGGAGAGAAGAAATGGGTGATGTTTTAGGTCAAGCCGAATTCGACCTGAAACGTCACCCGTTCCTTCTCTCCAAGGATGCTGCCTGTCCCACTGAGTCACATTATTCCAAATGTGATCTAATGAAGCTACAACATGACAATAGAGCCAGCACCGTCATTCAATGTGATCATGGCTGATCATTCTCAATCAGTACCCCGTTCCTGCTTTCTCCCCATACGTCCTGACTCTTATCCCGAATGCCCTGATCACCTGGTGATTTCTACTGTAGATGTTCTTGTTTTAACCGCCACTGCTGGAGTAACTCAGTGGGTCAGACAGCATCTTTGGAGAGAAGTAATGGGTGACGTTTCAGGTCGAATTCGGCTTAACCTAAAACATCACCCATTTCATCACCCGTTGTTTCGGGTCTAAAATGTCACTTATTCCTTTTCTCCCAAGATGTTGCGTGACTCGTTGAGTTACTCCAGCTTTTTGTGTCTCTCTTCCACCTATCGCTTGCCAGGTTTTGACCCACCCCCACTTCTCTTCCAGTTTTCTTCTCCCTCCCTATCACAAATCGGCTGAAGAAGGGTCCTGACCTGAAAAGACGCCTATCTATGTTCTCCAAAGACGCTGCCTGATCCACTGAGCCACTCCAGCACTTTTGTGTCCTTTTAAAAAATATATAAAGCACATTGTGAAATCGTCAAAGGCTGCTCACCCCAAATTAAAAACAAAAAAATTACTGGAAACACTTAGCAGGTCAGAAAGTATCTGTGGAAAGAGGATCAATGTTTCAGGTTGAAAGCCCTTGGTAATAAAATCGCAAAATGCTTATCACCGATTTTGAGCTAGATTCTCCTGGCAAGTAAAGGTCTCTGCTTTCAATTTAACCTCCCTAGGTGATTGTACGCTGGTAACTGTGAAGAGTTTGTGACTGTGAAAGCAAATTGAGAGCACCATTTGTAGCTTGATGCTGGGAAAATGTATGAACGTTAACCTTTCCGGGCCGTGGAATGACAATGCTTCTGCCCTCGACAGAAGGTCAACAACAATCAGAATAATTATCGTGGATTTACCAGACATTCTCATGGAAATCAACACACACACACACAAACACTCTCACACACAAGGCTCCAGCAACAGTAAAGCAGGAAGAGGGTTAGTGTGTATAATCGTTCCACACGCTGCGTTTATGAGGCTCTCAGCTGCTTTGTAAGGTGACCCCCTGCTTTTTCCCTTTGAAACAAAGATCAAACCATTTTCAGTTACTAAATCTTCTAGCCGCGTAAGTGTAATAGATTATCTTTTACTGCCAGGCATTAAATTCCCCTTTTTAACTAATGTTCTGGAAATAAGTTCCTGGCTCCCAAACAGTTACCAACAATCATTGAATATCTGGAAACAATTTGTGTGGTTGCTTTGATTATCATTAAACACACACACACACACAGTCCCAAGGACAACATGAATTCATTAATATATCTCCAAAGGAAATAACCGCTGAATATTTTTTACAAAATGGAAAGAGTGTTAATTCCTCTGCATTTTCTGCTTCCATCACTAGTAAGAACTCTGTTTTTGATGGAATGAAAAATATAGCAGGGAAATAGGACCTTCGGCCCACCAAGTCCATGGCATCCGTGTGTGAGTGTGTGTGAGTGGGCGGATACATGGCAGATGCAGTTTAATGTAGATAAGTGTGAGGTTATTCACTTTGGAAGTAAGAATAGAAAGGCAGATTATTATCTGAATGGTGTCAAGTTAGGAGGAGGGGGAGTTCAACGAGATCTGGGTGTCCTAGTGCATCAGTCAATGAAAGGAAGCATGCAGGTACAGCAGGCAGTGAAGAAAGCCAATGGAATGTTGGCCTTCGTAACAAGAGGAGTTGAGTATAGGAGCAAAGATGTCCTTCTACAGTTGTACAGGGCCCTGGTGAGACCGCACCTGGAGTACTGTGTGCAGTTTTGGTCTCCAAATTTGAGGAAGGATATTCTTGCTATGGAGGGCGTGCAGCGTAGGTTCACTAGGTTAATTCCCGGAATGGCGGGACTGTCGTATGTTGAAAGGCTGGAGCGATTGGGCTTGTATACACTGGAATTTAGAAGGATGAGGGGGGATCTTATTGAAACATATAAGATAATTAGGGGATTGGACACATTAGAGGCAGGAAACATGTTCCCAATGTTGGGGGAGTCCAGAACAAGGGGCCACAGTTTAAGAATAAGGGGTAGGCCATTTAGAACGGAGATGAGGAAGAACTTTTTCAGTCAGAGAGTGGTGAAGGTGTGGAATTCTCTGCCTCAGAAGGCAGTGGAGGCCAGTTCGTTGGATGCTTTCAAGAGAGAGCTGGATAGAGCTCTTAAGGATAGCGGAGTGAGGGGGTATGGGGAGAAGGCAGGAACGGGGTACTGATTGAGAGTGATCAGCAATGATCGCATTGAATGGCGGTGCTGGCTCGAAGGGCTGAATAGCCTCCTCCTGCACCTATTGTCTATTGTCTATCCGTCGATAAGCCGTTCACACTAGTTCTATATTATCCCAGTCCACGAAGCAATGGGGGCAATTTACAGTGGCCAATTGACGTACGAACCTGCACATCTTTGGGATGTGCGGGGAGACCAGAGCACCCTGAGGAAAACCCACGCAGTCAGATGGGAGAATGTGCAACCTCCACACAGAGGGCACTCAAAGTCAGGATCGAACCCGGGTCTCTACCAGCTGTGCTACAGTGTCGACCCCTTTGACTCGTTGCTGCGCTATTTGCTAAGTACAATTAATAGACAATAGACAATAGGTGCAGGAGGAGGCCATTCGGCCCTTCGAACCAGCACCGCCATTCAATGTGATCATGGCTGATCATTCTCAATCAGTACCCCGTTCCTGCCTTCTCCCCATACCTCCTGACTCCGCTATCCTTAAGAGCTCTATCTAGCTCTCTCTTGAATGCATTCAGAGAATTGGCCTCCACTGCCTTCTGAGGCAGAGAGTTCCACAGATTCACAACTCTCTGACTGAAAAGGTTTTTCCTCATCTCAGTTCTAAATGGCCTACCCCTTATTCTTAAACTGTGGCCCCTGGTTCTGGACTCCCCCAACATTGGGAACATGTTTCCTGCCTCTAACTTGTCCAACCCCTTAATAATCTTATACGTTTTTTGTAATTCTTTTGTAATTCTTTGCCATAGTCATCATACAAGATGAGATATGAAAACAGGCCCTTCAACCCACTGAGTCCATACCATACCATAACACCCGTTTACTCTAATACTATTCTATTCTCCCCATATATGCATCAACACCCCCAAGTTCTGCCATTCTACGGACAATTTACAGCAGCCTTTTAACATACCCGCCGCAAGTGTTTGGAATACGGGAGGAAACTAGCACACAGAGCAAACTTCACACACTGGTAGGTGGAACTGACCCTGTGTGGCTGGAGCCGAGAGGCAGCAGTTCTATATATTGACACAAGTGCTGGGGGAACTCAGCAGATCGGGTAGCTTCTTTGTTTAGTTGAGAGATACAACGCGGAAACAGGCCCTTCAGCCCACTGACGATGGACACAAAAAGCTGGAGTAACTCAGCGGGACAGGCTGCATCTCTGGAGAGAAGGAATGGGTGGCGTTTCAGGTCGAGACCTTCGGCCCACCGAGTCAGCGCTGACCAGCCAACCCTGTCCATTAACATTATCCTACACACACTAGCAACAATTTGCAATTTTACCAAGCCAATTAACATCTGTAGAGGAAATGGACAAATGATGTTTTGGATCGGGACCCTAATTCAGACTGACGGTAGTAATGGGGGGAGAAAGCTGGAAAAGAGGGGTAACATGGAGGGCAAAGCTTTGCAAATGATAGATGGATACAGATGAGTGGAGTAAGTGACTAAAGCTAGACAAAGGGGAGACAGATAATGAGAATAGGATGGAAATATAAAGCTGGAGGGAGGAATATGGGATTGGGGAGGGGAAAGGAACATGGTGACTTTTATATTGCACAACAGTCGAACACTTTGTGCAAGAAGATACAGCAGATGCTGGTTTAAACCGAAGATAGACACCAAAAAGTAATTCAGCGGGACAGGCAGCATCCCTGGAGATAGGGAACGGGTGACTTTTCGGGTCGAGACCCTTCTTCAGACCAAAACACGTTATCGTATTGTAAGTAAATTGACTATCTGGACGCCTAATGATTTAAAAAAAAATTAAATTATGTCTTATATTTAGCTTCAGCCATAGCTGCTCCTGTTCTCCAAAGGATCGATTCTGCTCAGCCATGCGCTGGATAGTGCAGGAGTTTGGTGGGGGGAGGGGACGATACCTGGCTGAAGTGTCACTCTGACCCCATTACGGTCACTGCAGCCTGGCATCAATTGCAGGCTGGGAGGGTGTTGTCCTGTTAAATTGTAGTTGGAAACAAGCTGGAGAGCCCTGCAGCAAACAGCCGAGTACAAAACCTGACACTGCAGAATACAGGCACAATTAAAGGAAGTTAACCACAGGCATAAAGGAAGAATTTGCACTTCTATAGAACTTTTCTTGGCTCTGGAACTTTTCAGGCCTCTATTGTGAATGGCTATTTGTGGTGTGGTGTACTGACCTCTCATCAGAAACTGGACTGAGATTGTTGACCTGAAATTGTAAACTTTCGCTGGCCGTAAATTCACATCTGACCCCAGTCTAGTTTAGTTTAGAGACAAAGCATTAGAAACAGACCCATCGGTGAACCCAAAACCAGACCTCCCAACATTTGATTTTACAAATTCAGAATTTTGATGTCCAAAATTCAGAATTTTACATCAAAATTCATAATATGGTGCGTAATGCAACTTATCAGCAAAAAAAGTATGGACGCCAAATGCGCTACATTCACGTGTGAAAAACGACTATTATTTCCAACAGTCTGTAGTTCTTTGACTGCATGTACAATGTCAGGCCTACCATGAGTATATTCTACTATTATAGAAAAGTTATTGAACAGAAATACTTTTTACAACAAAGAAAAAATTGTTTTGTTTTGTTTTTTCCTTACACATCCCAATTCTCTTGGTATTGAATAAAAGAACAATGGTCATAAAATGTATGACTAAGTTATGAAGAGTTCCATTAAAAAAACTGCACATACCTAATTTAATTGAAGAGATACTTGCTCCAGTGGTCTTCAACGGCAAATCACAACTGGAATTTAGAAGGATGAGAGAGGATCTTATTGAAACATATAAGATTATTAAGGGGTTAGACACGTTAGAGGCAGGAAACATGTTCCCAATGTTGGGGAAGTCCAGAACCAGGGGCCACAGTATAAGAATAAGGGGTAGGCCATTTAGAACGGAGACGAGGAAAAACTTTTTCAGTCAGAGTTGTAAATCTGTGGAATTCTCTGCCTCAGAAGGCAGTGGAGGCCAATTCTCTGAATGCTTTCAAGAGAGAGCTAGATAGAGCTCTTAAGGATAGCGGAGTCAGGGGGTATGGGGAGAAGGCAGGAACGGGGTACTGATTGAGAATGATCAGCCATGATCACATTGAATGGTGGTGCTGGCTCGAAGGGCCGAATGGCCTCCTCCTGCACCTATTCTCTATTGGTCCATGCCCCCTAATCCTACTCCCCCCCCACCCCCCCTCTCTCCCCACCTCCCACCCCCCCCCCCTACCTACTCCCCCCCACCCCTCCGCCCCCTTTCCCCCCAAATCCACTCACCACCCCTCCTCCCCCACTGTGTCCAGGATAAAAACCAGCATCTGCAGTTCCTTCTTACATATAATATTTACATACCTGTTGTGTTGCTAAAAGTAATAATTTCATTGTTCCGTTTCGGGACTCGTGATACAAAAATATTCTTCACTCTTTACCTCTTTGTCAGACTGTTTACTCCCCCTACCCAAAGGATCCCAATCCAAAATGTCATCTGTCCATTTCCCTCCACAGATGCTGCCTGCCTGACCTGCTGAATTCCTCCAGCACATTGTGTTTTGCTCGTTTCCTTCCACACTCAACTCTCCTCTCCTCCACAAACCTCCAAGGTGAAACCAATTGCTCAAGGGCGGCACGGTAGCGCAGCGGTAGAGTTGCTGCTTTACAGCGAATGCAGCGCCGGAGACTCAGGTTCGATCCTGACTACGGGTGCTGTACTGTACGGAGTTTGTACGTTCTCCCCGTGACCTGCGTGGGTTTTCTCCGAGATCTTCGGTTTCCTCCCACACTCCAAAGACGTACAGGTATGTAGGTTAATTGGCTGGGTAAATGTAAAAAATTGTCCCTAGTGGGTGTAGGATAATGTTAATGTGCGGGGATCGCTGGGCGGCACGGACTTGGAGGGCCGAAAAGGCCTGTTTCCGGCTGTACATATATGATATGATATGATATGATATGAACACTAAACAACCTCTAAATGTTCCACCTTATTCAATCCACTTAATTATTTAGGTGTTTAAAATCTACTGGGCAATGGAAGGTGTGATACTGATGGGCAGGTGAGCTGGGGAAGCAATGGAAGGCAGAAGAAATTATGGCAGAGGAACACCAGGAGAAAGAGCAGGAACCTTTGAGATGACCTCTGATGATAAAAAGCCTAGCAAATTTTATTTTGAATGCAAAAGATTAATGTAGCTGCTAAAAATTATTAGCTGCCCTGAAGCTCAAACTGCTTTGAGAATTCCTCAACACTGTAATCATTCAAGCTGGTGACTATGACTCATAAATAAGAAGGGATTATAAGCCACACATTTTCTGTTCTTATTTAGGACCTCAATACCATGTCTGTAAATACCAGGCACATCAGAGATAAACATATAACATCATATAACATCATAACATATAACCTTAGCAACACCGTGTCTGTAAATACCAGGCACATCAGAGATAAACACACTGAGCTCCCGAGA
This sequence comes from Rhinoraja longicauda, assembly GCF_053455715.1. NCBI lineage: Eukaryota > Metazoa > Chordata > Chondrichthyes > Rajiformes > Arhynchobatidae > Rhinoraja > Rhinoraja longicauda. Next base: position 7,963,888 of record NC_135990.1, read on the forward strand.
AACCAAAGTAGTCATGTGTTTGAAGTATTAAAATGTAGTTACGAAACACTTTTCACAAACTCAATGGTTCAATGTACTTTGCAGCAAGTGAAAAGTACTTCAGAAGTAGGGACATTTGCTACAATATTTCCCACATGGCAATTGTTTTGCCTGCAGCAAACCCCCATTAAAGGGAAGGAAACAATCGGCGGTGATAATTTTGGTGATAGAGGTCAAATATTACTTGAAAAATGTTGAATAGAGGAGGGCTTTGAAGGGCACTTTATCAATCATCTCCACATCCCACAAAACATGTCTGAAGGGTCTCGACCAGAAATGTCACCTGTCTATTCCCTCCACAGTTGCTGCCTGACCTGCTGAGCTCCTCCAGCACTGAAGATGCTGGAACCTTGACCAAAACACAGTTACTTGTTTCTCCAAAACAAAAATCTTCAGGTGTTCATCAAATTATCTTTCCAGAAGGTTACCGATTTGGTTTCCCTTTGAGATCACTTGGCGCCTTAATTAAGCTTCCCCATCTCTTTCAAAACTTCCTTGTAACTCAGATTGAGAATTAGTTAAAATTCAGATACACGGACTCTCCAGTTATTCAACTAAATCAGGCCTAGAAGTCCCTGTTTAAAAAAAAATTAAGTTGCAATGAGTTTAATTAAACGTAGGATTACAATCAGTCTCAAACTGAAATGGGGGTGGGGGTAGATTGCATAAGCTAACTGTTCCGTTGATGTTCACTAACTTCACATAGGCCACTTATGTTAAATGACCATAAAACCATAAGACATGGGAGAAAAATAAGACAATTCGGCCATTTGATCATGGCTGATCTACTTTCCCTCTTAATCCCATTCTCCTGCCTTCTCACCATAACGTTTGACACCCTTATTAATCAAGAACCTACCAATCTCTGCTTTAAAAATGTCCAATTATTTGGCCTCCACAGTGACTGTGGCAATGTATTCCACAGATTCACCACCCACTGCTTCAAGAAATTCCTCCTCATTTCCATTCTAAAGGCACATTTTTTTTATTCGGAAGCAGTGCCCACTGATTCTAGACTCTCCCACTACTGGAAACATCCTCTCCACATCCACTCTATCCAAAGACGTACAGGTATGTAGGTTAATTGGCGGGTAAATGTAAAAATTGTCCCTAGTGGGTGTAGGATAGTGTTAATGTACGGGGATCACTAGGCGGCACGGACTTGGAGGGCCGAAAAGGCCTGTTTCCGGCTGTATATATATGATATGATATGATCACATAACACTCAACTCCCAAATAAAACAAAGTGTTGTATACTGACCATAAAGTGTGTGGACCTCAAAGCCTAGTTGAGACACACCCAGCATATTTGCCTGTGATGAAATATAACTCAGTCACACAGCTTACAGTATTTTATCCTGGACACAGAAAAGTATCCCAAGGCATTTTATACTCAACTGAGGAAAAAGAAAATGTAGTGGAAAGAAAGGAAAGAAAAGATTCAGTGTGTGGAGAAGGATATGGTTTTATAATGGTTGTTAAAGATTCAACTTTAGAACACATGATCAAGATGTGTGAATGCACATCAACCCACAAGGCAATGGTAGAAAAGGAAAGGAGAATGATATTCAAGCATTGAAGGGAAAGGATGATTTCAGAAGGATGTGATCTTTCGTGGCCCCATGAACAAAGTGGAGCCAAATGATACACGTGAGAGTTAGACAATAGACGCAGGAGGAGGCCATTCGGCCCTTCGAGCCAGCACCGCCATTCCATGTGATCATGGCTGATCACTCTCAATCAGTACCCCGTTCCTGCCTTCTCCCCTGACTCTGCTATCCTTAAGAGCTCTATCCAGCTCTCTCTTGAATGCATTCAGAGAATTGGCCTCCACTGCCTTCTGAGACAGAGAATGCCACAGATTCACAACTCTCTGACTGAAAAAGTTTTTCCTCATCTCAGTTCTAAATGGCCTACCCCTTATTCTTAAACTGTGGCCTCTTGTTCTGGACTCCCCCAACATTGGGAACATGTTTCCTGCCTCTAACGTGTCCAACCCCTTAATAATCTTGTACGTTTCGATATAGGATTACAAGAATCATCCCAGGAATGAGTGGGTTAACATATGATGAGAGTTTGACAGCACTGGGCCTGGACTTGCTGGAGTTTAGAAGGATGAGGAGAGACTTCGTTGAAACTTAGCGAACAGTGAAAGGCTTGGATAGAGTGGATGTGGGGAGGATGTTTGTCGGGTTAGGAGGGAGAGATAGATCAGCTATGATTGAATGGCGAAGCAGACTTGAAGGGCCAAATGCCCTAATTCTGGTCCTATTACATTACCTTATGAAGCAATAGATTGGGTGCAGTGAGTTAAGGTACATGGAGTCTCATGATAACTTTAAATATTATCATGGACTGGACAATCTGCTTCTGCTGTGTAAAAGTCCACCGTTGTGTTTGGGAGTAGAGGAGGCTGGAAAGAAAATGGAAAAGCAAAGACATTAAAGAAATTAAAACAAATAAGAAAGAGTAGCAAGTTTATCTTCAAATATAATGGGGGGTGGGGGTAATTGAAGTTTGATTAATTTTAAGCAAAGAAAATAAGATCACATAATGAAAATTAGTAATACGCATATTTAAAGGACAGCACAGTGGCACAGCGGTCGAGTTGCTGCCTTACAGCGCTTACAACGACTGAGACCCGGGTTCGATCCCAACTACAGGTGCTGTCTATACAGAGTTTGTACGTTCTCCCCATGGGTTTTCTCCAAGATCTTTGGTTTCCTCCCACACTCCAAAGACATACAAGTATGTAGGTTAATTGGCTTGGCTCTTTGCGTAAAATCGTCCCTAGTGCGTGTAGGATAGTGTTGATGTGCGGGGATCGCTGGTCGGCGCGGACTTGGTGGGCCAAAGAGCCCGTTTCCGCGCTGTATCTCCAAAATAAACGAAACATTCTACATTATATACCAAGACAAGGCCATCAGGCTTAATGTTAATGCCTTGCGTACAAGTTAAAGGACATTTTATCCTGCTGTCATTTCAAGTAGTAAATTCTTGACATGACTTGGCCAAAGTGGTTAATAAAAAGCCCTACTTTTGTTCGGATTTCTTCCAATGGTTTGGACCACCAAACATTCCATTTTAATGCTGTTAGATGTTTGGCTAGGAGACGTTCTTGCTCTCCAACGGTGCGACAGCACTTTTTGCATCCACCACAATATCAGGCAGATACTTCAGTACAACACTAAGGGGCCTGTCCCACTTAGGCGTAGCAGATCGCCGAAATTTTATTTTACCCTACGACAATGACCACGACAATGCCGAGTCAGGTCGATACAAGTTACTATTTTTGTGAAACTAGCACCTGGCTAAGAGATTACACCGTCTTCGGAAACATCGCGAAATTCCCACGCTTACCTGACCGTCAATCTGTCGCCTCCAATCTACCTGTCAAATGTACTGACGGTAAATAAATTGGTTAAACAAAACTACTGGTATCTTCAAATGCTTTTTCTTAATTTAATATTCCGTGCTTCCAAATGCATCTGCGACAACCTAGCAAACCTGGGGACAGCGTGCGACAGCGCCCACAATAAGCTACGATACCTGGCCACAAGCCAGCTGTCGTGGAGAAATTTCTATCTGGAAATTTTTTCCACGACGCGTCGAGATCCGCAACGATTCATCGAAGACTCCTCACGATCATGCCCGCGACACCCCGGCAAACGTTCGGCGACAGCCCAGTTACCGGCAGTCGCCTTAAAATCGCCTAAGTGGGACAGGTCCTTTAGGGAGTGCTGCCCTGCGATCTGCTGTGAAATAGTAATAAACCTAGAAAGTATTTGAATTCTCGGCGAATATAAAAGGTGTCACAACTTTTTTTGTTTGAAGAGTAAGTGTCCTCCTGGACAGCAACCGACAGCAGTAAAATGATGAAAATGAGTTCTAGCTGACCTGAACATTTTCCTCACTTGCATCCATCGTCCATTAAAAAAAAAATGCCAGACTGGCTCTTAAGTTTTGTGGTGCCTTGAAATTGTGAAAAGTACCCGTTGTGTAAATGTAAAGTATTCAAAGTAAATTACAAATTTGGAGACACAAAAGACTGCAGGTGCTGGAATCTGGAGCAAAATATATATATATTTTCTTCTCCCTGCTTCCGTCCAGCAGAAGGTACAGAAGCTTGATAGCGCGCAGCACCAGTCTCAGGGACAACTTAAGGTCTATGTTATCAGACCTTTTGAACAGTCCTTCTATAAGCTAGGGTACTGTCCGATTAATCTCTACCCCATTGAGGATATTGGACTTTGTCTAAGGAACCGATGCACTACAATGCTGAGAACTATATTCTGCATTCTGTATCTTCTCCTTTGTTCAAACTATTGTACTCAAGTTTAAACTGATTGTATCTATATATGGTAAGAAAATTACTGCAGATGCTGGTACAAATCGAAGGTATTTATTCACAAAATGCTGGAGTAACTCAGCAGGTCAGGCAACATCTCAGGAGAGAAGGAATGGGCGACCTTTCGGGTCGAGACCCTTCTTCAGACTAACATAGAACTAGTGTCGACCCGAAACGTCGCCCATTCCTTCTCTCCTGAGATGCTGCCTGACCTGCTGAGTTACTCCAGCATTTTGTGAATAAATACCTTCGGTATCTATGTATGGTATATCTGATCGGGTTGGATAGCATGCAAAACAAAGCGTTTCCATGACAATAATAAATCTAAATCTGTTGGAGGAACTCAACAGGAACACTGATCGGGTTGGATTGACAAGACCAACATTCACAAGTTCATCTTGCTGTGAACCCTTGAGATTCTAAAGACTCAGAAGTTGGATGTCCAACCTTCCCCTCATTGAATATCAAAGCCATACATACTTACTGAAATCCATTCATAAGGTACACAACTCCTCAGGATTCATTACCTTGCATATCTAGTCGCTTCTTTCTTCAGCCTTCACATCCAGATTGCTCTCCTCTTCAGAGAGACCTGGTCTTTAGTGGTTCCATGAACAAAATGGAGACAAATGGAAGCAATTTCAGTGGCAAGAACAGGCCGGGAACTGGTAGAACAATGGCGCAGCTGGAAGAGCTACTGCCTCACAGCGCCAGAGACCCGGGTTTGATTCCGACCCCAAATGCTCTCTGTGCAGTTTGCATGTTGCACTCTCTGTGACCACGTGGTTTTCCTCTCACATCCCAAAGGCGTGCGGGTTTGTAGATTAATTTCCTCTAAATTGTTCCTAGTGTGTAGAGAGTGGGTGTGAAAGAGGGATAGCATAGAACTAGTGTGAATGGTTGATCAATTGTCAGCACGGATTTGGTGGGCTGAAGTGCCTGTTTCCACTGTATCTTTCAATCAATTCATCTCCTCATCTGAAAAAATTCGAAATCTTTGTAGCCATGTGGCTAGAAACAGGAGTAACTGTTCCTTCTCTGAATGTACGGATGTTGTCATTGATTGTAGTCTTTGCACAAGATCAGCTAACTCTGAAACCAAGGAATCGACCCTGGGACCACCAGATCCATATGGTTTAAAACTGGACAAAGTAGTAAATCAGGAGGAGGATACACAAGAGACTGGAATCTAGCGCAAAACAGAGGTGAGGAAACTAAGTGGGTCGGACACCAATTGTGAGGGGTTGGATCGGTGACATGTTATATCTGCAGAAGGATCCCATGCCAATATGTCACTTGTTCATTCCCCCCACAGATGCTGCCCGACCCACTGAGTTCCTCCAGCACATTGTGTTTTAATCAGAAGGTGGGTGTTTTATGCATCCAACTGCACTCAAACCAGAGGGGAAAGAAATAGCACAAGTTCAGTTTCAACAATCTTTATTTTCATTAATTCAGTTCAGTTCACATACCATATCCTTGCCACAAGGTTGCATTATTTCAAGAGACAACTTAAAAAGGTTCATCAGAACTCTCACTACAAATACAGCAAACTGGGAAATAAAACTATACAATGTAAAATACCTTGATAGTACACAGTAAAACTAAAACAAAATTCAGGTTATAGATTAGAGTCGATGCTTAAATCCTGGAAGATCAGGCTTCTGAAACAATAGTTAATTACCTCTGATTATAGTTTCCTTGATTGCTACAGTATTAGTCATTTCTGTACGGTTTAATCTTGACTAGTTATACAGCCTCAGATATAGCTATTGCGTGTACACGTGGGCGATTAACCCCAGCAGTTCAGACTGTAAGATGTGCTTTAAATTTACTTTATATACACAAAAAAAAAGAGGAGGACCACTTTTGTGCCATAGACATAATCTCTGAACTTCCAGTGGTAACAAATGGCCGAGCCATTTGGAGTATGGAAGGGGTGTTGGGGATTGGCGATGGAAGGAGTAGAGGGACAGAGGGAAGGGATGAAGAAACAAGAGTATACCCAGGAAGCAGATTATGCATAGGTTCCTCCAGGGATGAGGGGCTCGTAGGCAGGGTCCCCGGTCCTCCTGCACAGCACAACGAAGGTACACAACATGCCCAGCAACTAGAAAACAGCAAATATTAAACAGCGTAAATTGAAACGGAAAAGTCACACGTTTAAGTGCACAAACTCATCAAGATCAATAACTAGCACGTCATTTTGTTCACTGCTTCGATAAGTGCAGACAATTAAAAATGAAACAAGTCATCTCAGCGAGAGCAAAGAAAAAAGACATTTCACAACAGGCGGTCACGGTGGCGCAGTGGTAGAGTTGCTGCCTTACAGCGAATGCAGCGCCGGAGACCCGGGTTAGTCCCGACTACAGGTGCTGTCTGTACGGAGTTTGTAAGTTCTCCCCGTGACCTGCGTGGGATTTTCTCAGAGATCTTTGGTTTCCTCCCACACTCCAAAGACGTACAGGTATGCAGGTTAATTGGCTTGGTAAATGTAAAAAAAAAGGTCCCTAGTGGGTATAGGATAGTGTTAATGTGTGGGGATCGCTGGTCGGCGCGGACCAGATGGGCTGAAAGGGCCTGTTTCAGTGCTGTATCTCTAAACTAAATCTCTAAACTAAACAAGTTCATTCTCTACATGGACAAACAAGATCACAAACTGATACAGGTGAAGACAGACATCTTTGTTCAGGCAGTCCAACCCCAAGTCCCTTCTAATTATTTTTTCCAGTGGGTAATGCATTTGCATCTCCTCCAGGTTGCCCATTCCATTGGCGAGACTGTAGTTACTCAACTAGTAATCTCAAAATACAATCTAGTGTACTATTTATTAAAGGACTTAAAGGACGGCAGGGTGATGCAGAGGTAGAGTTGCTGCCTCACAGCGGAAGAGACCAGAGTTCGACCCTGACTAAGGGCGCTTGTCTGTAAGTTCTCCCCGTGACCTGCGTAGGTTTTCTCCGGGTTCACCAGTTTTCTCCCGCACTCCAAAGATGTACAGGTTTGTAGGCTAATTGGCTCGGTATAATTGTAAATTGTCCCCAGCATGTGTTGGACAGTGGTAATGTGCAGGAATCACTGGTTGGCGCGGACTCGGAAGGCCGAAGGGTCTGTTTCCGTGATATATCTCTAAACTAAACTAACCCAAAAGTGTCAAATTAAATCATAAACAACATGCATGTTAACCACCAAAATAGACCAGGGCATTGGCTGCATGCCAAACAGTAGCTGTAATATAATAGCACCGCCATTCTTTGGTTGAGCATTTGGAGAGAGAGGCACTTGTATAGTGGAATGATATGCAAATTACATAATTGAGACAAAACTGCTCCACCCAACCTCCTGTTACAGTAGGCACAGAATTGATCAGCAGACTCAATTGCACAATCCTTAGCACAAGGGCTGCCAAAATATAATGCAAGGTAGACACAAAATGCTGGAGTAACTCAGCAGGTCAGGCAGCATCTCGGGAGAGAAGGAATGGGTGACGTTTCGGGTCAAGACCCTTCTTCAGACTCGACCCGAAAGGTCACCCATTCCTTCTCTCCCAAGATGCTGCCTGGCCTGCTGAGTTACTCCAGCATTTTGTGTCCACCTTCGATTTAAACCAGCTTTCTCAGTTTTTTCTTCCTACAAAATATAATGCAACCTTAGTGCCTGACTACAGAACTTGGTTTCAAAAACCTGTAGTGTAGCAAATGTTTAATTTCTGAAGTGATTGCTATGTTGTAAAACATAGCCTCAAGATTCTTTCCAGAGATGAATAGACACCAACACCAAGCACGCTAAAGAAATCAAGTGTCTGTGGATTAGTCAGAGATTAGGTTTTAACAAACAATTTGTTTAATAAAGGGAGAAGCAGAGGAGGATTTCGTAAAGCTGTGGAACAGAATGGATAAATTTACAGATAGCAAGTGAGGAACGAAGAATTGCTCAACAAGATTTCACTTATTTGACATTTCACTTCTGTCAGAATCAAGCCCCAGTCAATGGATTTAATCCTATGACCACGTGGGTTTTGCCAGGGTGCTCCGGATTCCCCCCACATACCAAAGATGTACAGGTTTGTAGGTTGATTGGCTTTGGTAAAGATTGTGAATTGTCCCTAGAGTGGAGGATAGTGCTAGTGTATCGGGATTGCTGGTTGGCACGGACTTGGTGGGCTGAAGGACCTGTTTCCACGGTTTCTCTAAACTAAAGCTACAAACTCCACACCAACAGCACCCATAGTTAGGATCGAACCCGGGTCTCTGGTGCTGTGAGGCAGCAACTCTACCGCTGTGCCACTGGATTGCAGGATATGTTAGTGTTCCAGGATTTTAAATTGTCCAAGCAGTAACTGACTCCAAAGAATCTCCTGCATGTCCCGTGTCTAGAAGCAACACCGAGGGTTAGCCAAATGAAAGCCTCAGATGTTTAAGAAATCTCGATTTCCTGGCAATGCTCAGTTAATCTCATTATAGGAACAAGCATCAAGTGCAGAGCCACGTTGACAGTTGGTATCCTTACTGACAGCAGCTGCTGACATGGTGAACACAAAACCCATACAAAATTGAAAATATATCAACTGCCAGGAGTGGATCAAGACTGCAATCAAATAGATAGCTTCAGACAGCAGTCAACTTAATTTGGCTTCATTCTGGCTTTTGCAATGTAATGCAACACTCTTAGGTTACTACCTTATTAGAATTTCTGGCCGTGCAGAATTCTAGATTACAGTTATGTCTAACTAAGCACATTGGCCATGGTGATCAACTCTAGTCCCTTCACAATGGAAAAACAGTAGAGGTTTTGCAATTAGGGATTTAACTGCAAAGTTTAAGATTAGACTTAAACTTATTCAAAGCTGGTGCAAAAATAAAACATTATAACTACAAACGATTTCGGATAAGGCTCAGGTTCTTTTCAACATTGGGCACAGCAGTAGAGATGCTGCCTTGCAGCGCCAGAGACCCGGGTTCGATCTTGACTGCGGGTGCCGTCTGTCCGGAGTTTGTACCTTCTCCCCGTGACCTGCATGGGTTTTCTCCGAGATCTTCGGTTTCCTCCCACACTCCAACGATGTACCGGTTTGTAGGTTAATTGGCTTGGTATAAATGTAAATTGTCCCCAGTGTGTATAAGATAGTGTAAGTGTACAGGGAAAAATCGCTGGTCGGCGTGGATTCGGTGGGCTGAAGGGCATGGTTCCCTGCTGTATCTGTAAACTAAGAAAATTCAACGTTTAGCTGGTATCTGAAATGTTTGGGAAGTGGAAGGAGTCAAGATTGAAGTTAATGAAAGAGGTCTGGGAAGACTGGAAAGAGGTCTGTATACGACTACAGAGTTTCAGAGAATTAAAAAATACACAAGGTCACAAAATGAAATTAAAATAAAATTTGACAAACAAAAATAAATCCAGTGAGGCTTTAAGGAGATGTGGGCAGGCTAACTGGATTTGCAAGAAGGTGGCAGATGAAATACAACATGGAAAATTATCTTCTGCCAAAGTGGATGATCTTACTAAAATATAGATCTTATTGTTAACAGGTGAGAGAGGTTGGATGGCCTACTGCTGAATTTCTTAAGTCAGGATCAATTGAAATGTGTATTTGTAAAGCAGAAGCATAACCCAATTTGGACAAAGGACATGTACAAATGAGTGGAACGAACTTCATCCCACTTAGAAATTAAAATTGATTTTGCCTGTATACTGCATTACACTAATTACCTCCTGAACCAGATTACCTTTTGTGTAGGAGCATTTTTCAATGGACCTAGCTCAATGCAGGTCAACGTTAACTGGAGGATTCTGTCAAGTATCGGAATTTGTGATTATAATTGCAACGAGATGAACACTTAAATCAGCGCAGCAACTAGATGTACACGCACACAAAAAGTCAATCGCACAGCAGCCCGTTCCTTTTCCCCCTCCCTCAGTCTAGACTGTGACAAAATTAAAACATGCAACCCCGAGTTTGGAAACGGATGGCATGATAGAGCCACTAAAAAAATTATTTATATTTCTCCATTCAGCAGGGAAAGGAGGCAGTGCCAGTTCTATGAAGGAAGGAATGTTGAATTCTGATGAGGGCAATATCTAGAGTGTCTTGATATAAATTGCCCAGCAATATAATTTGGCACGTGCCATTCTAAAGATGTCAAAATCCACAATGCCAACATGCCTTGAAGGCAACAAGATGCACTACTGGGCCAGTAAAGCACATCTGAATTAACAGTACATCAGAATCACCAGCCTATTGAATGTCGTGACGAGTCTTGCGTCTCACTGAGCAAAATTCTCCCAAAGCTCTAAAAACAGGTTTGCAGAAAACTAGACTCTATACGAGCATAAAATATACATTTAAATAAAACGTGTGCAGGAAGGAACTGCAGATGCTGGTTTACACCAAGGATAGACACCAAACATTGGAGTAGCTCAGCAGGACAGGCAGCATCCCTGGTGAAAAGAAATAGGTGACGTTTCAGGTCGAGACTTGCCTTAAAACCACCTTGTTGTATGAGAATTAATAATTTGTTCAAAGTCCGAGAGCATTATTTAAAGAACAGGCAACTTATGGCCAATACCAGAAACAAATATGATTATCTATTCATCATTTCCTGCCTTTTGCTTTTTTGCAAAGTGATGCCAAGATGCTGCAAGCATATTCTAAAGTGCACAGGGTTGCTCAAAGCCCTGTTTGATTATTTGAAGAAGTTACTCCTCAAGTTCTGGTTGCACATAACCATATAACCATATAACAACTACAGAACGGAAACAGGCCTGTTCGGCCCTACCAGTCCACGCCGACCACTCTCTCTGACCTAGTCTCATCTACCTGCTCTCAGACCATAACCCTCCAATCCCTTCTCATCCATATACCTATCCAATTTACTCTTAAATAATAAAAGCGAGCCTGCCTCCACCACTTCCACCGGAAGCCCATTCCATACAGCCACCACCCTCTGAGTAAAGAAATTACCCCTCATGTTACCCCTAAACTTTTGTCCCTCAATTCTAAAGTTATGTCCCCTTGTTGGAATCTTCCCCACTCTCAAGGGGAAAAGCCTACCCACGTCAACTCTGTCCGTCCCTCTTAAAATTTTTAAAACCTCTATCAAGTCCCCCCTCAACCTTCTACGCTCCAAAGAGTAAAGACCCAACCTGATGAACCTCTCTCTGTAGCCTAAGTGCTGAAACCCAGGCAACATTCTTGTAAATCTCCTCTGTACCCTCTCCATTTTGTCGACATCCTTCCTATAACTTGGCGACCAGAACTGCACACCATACTCCAGATTCGGCCTCACCAATGCCCTGTACAATTTTAACATTACATCCCAACTTCTATACTCGATGCTCTGATTTATAAAGGTAAGCATACCAAACGCCTTCTTCGCCACCCTATCCACATGAGATTCCACCTTCAGGGAACAATGCACAGTTATTCCCAGATCCCTCTGTTCCACTGCATTCCTCAATTCCCTACCATTTACCCTGTACGTCCTATTTTGATTTGTCCTACCAAAATGCAGCACCTCACACTTATCAGCATTAAACTCCATCTGCCATCTTTCAGCCCACCCTTCCAAAAGGCCCAAGTCTCTCTGTAGACTTTGAAACTCTACTTCATTATTAACTACACCACCTATCTTAGTATCATCTGCATATTTACTAATCCAATTTGCCACACCATCATAAGCCCTGCTCTCCTGACCCATGGGCACCTGGTGGGTGAGGGGGGGCATGAGTTGGTTGGAGGATCTCCACAGTCTGCTCCAAGATAGCCACTCACAGGTCCAGGCAATAGTATGGTTTGCATTAATTTATTGACACGTGTACTTGAGGGTACAGTGAAGAGCTGTTTTGTTGCGTGCTATCCAGTCAACGGAAAGATGATACATCATAACAATGAAGCCATCCACAGTGTACGGATACAAGATAAAGGGAATAATGTTTAGTGCAAGATAAAGTTCAGTAAAGTCTGATCAGTGCTGGGACCCCAGTTATTTACAGTGTATATTAATGATTTGGACGAGGGAATTGAATGCAACATCTCTAAGTTTGCGGATGACACGAAGCTGGGTGGCAGTGTTAGCTGCGAGGAGGATGCTAGGAGGCTGCAGAGTGACTTGGATAGATTAGGCGAGTGGGCAAATGCATGGCAGATGCAATATAATGTGGATAAATGTGAGGTTATCCACTTTGGCGGCAAGAACAGGAAAGCAGAGTATTACCTGAATGGTGACCGATTGGGAGAAGGGGAGATGCAACGTGACCTGGGTGTCATGGTGCACCAGTCATTGAAAGCAAGCATGCAGGTGCAGCAGGCAGTGAAGAAAGCGAATGGTATGTTGGCATTCATAGCAAGAGGATTTGAGTTTAGGAGCAGGGAGGTTCTGCTGCAGTTGTACAGGGCCTTGGTGAGACCGCACCTGGAGTATTGTGTGCAGTTTTGGTCTCCTAACCTGAGGAAAGACGTTCTTGCCTTAGAGGGAGTACAGAGAAGGTTCACCAGATTGATCCCTGGGATGGCGGGACTTTCATATGAGGAAAGACTGGATAGACTGGGCTTGTACTCGCTGGAATTTAGAAGACTGAGGGGGGATCTTATAGAAACATATAAAATTCTTAAGGGGTTGGAGAGGCTAGATGCGGGAAGATTGTTCCCGATGTTTGGGGAGTCCAGAACCAGGGGTCACAGCTTAAGGATAAGGGGGAAGTCTTTTAGGACCGAGATGAGAAAACATTTCTTCACACAGAGAGTGGTGAGTCTGTGGAATTCTCTGCCACAGAAGGTAGTTGAGGCCAGTTCATTGGCTATATTTAAGAGGGAGTTAGATGTGGCCCTTTTTGCTAAAGGGATCAGGGGGTATGGAGAGAAGGCAGGTACAGGCTACTGAGCTGGATGATCAGCCATGGTCATATTGAATGGCGGTGCAGGCTCGAAGGGCCGAATGGCCTACTCCTGCACCTATTTTCTATGTTTCTATGTTTCTAAGACAGTCCAAGGGTCTCCAATGTGGTAGATGGTTTGTCAGGATCGCTCTCTAGTTAGTGGTAGAATGGTTCAGTTGCCCGATAACAGCCGACAGATAGTCGGTCCCACTTCTGAGGATATAACAATGCCTGAATGTACCTGTAGAGAGAGCACGGGGTGCCGAATTGTTCTATGAAGGCCTTCTGGAACCCTGTGCTGCAGGGGCTGTCGTACTTCCTGGACAAGGATGGCAATGTTTTCATTTGATGTTTTAAGTTAATGAGTATTTGTAAATCCAGAATTGAAAATTATGTAAATGTTGTAAATATTTTAAGGTAAGGACGCAAAGGATTGTTAAATGCATTTATTTTCCTCAAATGTTTGGTGCGCTCGAAGTGAAGACACAAAAGACTGCTCATGCTCAGCAAGAAAAAGAATAAAGCTTGGATACTGGGAGGTGGGGTGGGACAGGGCAAAACTACAAAACTACAGAACCACCCAGCAGAATGCTCGATTGAGTAATTCACCAACTACAAATAAAGTCAGTCAACAATGTGAAGCAGATTACAATAGGTAAAGGAATGCGTTCTTTGCTGCTCCTTGCAATCTTTTCCCACACCCTAAATCTAATTCCAAAGCAGAAGCCACTGGAGGCCAGCTGCCCATTAGCAAACAGTCACGCAAACAACAAAAAATCTGCCCTTTGAAGCACAATAGAAAGTGGACAAGATTACCGCGATGGTCTTTTGATGCTGACTGCAGCACCTACATACACTGCAGTCGGTTTGTGATAAACCTCCATAAAGGTTTGTTTTTTTACAGCTCCAAAACAAATAACACAATGGCCAAGGGATATTTGTTGTGAACACACATTTTTTTCTACCAGTAAAGGCGTTTTAGGTTGGTAATCAAGTATTTTTTTTTAAGTTGTAGGTAAACGTGACATGTGACATAAGGCATAAATTTCAGGAACTGATAAATTTGCAGATTATTGCGCAAAGTCTGCACTTTGAACAGGAATTAAGTTTTAAGCACAAATTAATAAGTGACCGAAATGGTGTCCAATAAAATGTAGCAACCAAAGGAGGCACCATTTTATTTGGAAAATACGACAAAATAATGTCAACTTAATTTGTTCGCCTGTCCAGGGCAAGTGTGGCGGAGCTAAAGTCCCCAATGCGTTTTCATTGCCAATGAAATTAAGTTTATTTTCCTCTCTTGGCAATTCTACTTCTGTGGAATACAGTTCAAAAGCACCGCACCAGTCATCATTACTCATGTTATCTCAGACAGTGTACGCCTTCTTATATCAGAGTCAGGTGTCATTTATATCGGTTCAAAGCCAACAGGTGCATATTTGACAGCCTGCAAACACAAAAATCTGACAGGGCTCATAAGATTAATAGAACAGTCTAAGTGATGGAGGACTCGACAAAACACTTTTGGAAGGATGAACCCAGGATGATCAATGTTTTTAAATTTCTCCCTTTGTCCACTATGAGTCATTGTTACCTTAATTATTTTTGTCTGGTATCAGGTTGGGAGCTGTAGGCTTCAGGAGGCAGAATGAGTTATTAACATTTACACTCCCCGACCAGCTTACTATCCGAGACTAAGCTGCTCCCAGCAAATACCACTGATAAAAGATATTGGATTAGTTCCAATTTCGATCTGAGAACTCCAATCCACTTACAATTAGAGAGTTTCAGTTTAAAGTAGGTGGTCTCTCTCTCTCCTCTCTGCATCTATTGCACATTAATTTCAATTTGTGTAGGAAGGAACTGCAGATGCTAACTTACACCGAAGATAGACACAAAATTAATGTGTCTGGCAGCATCTCTGGATAGAAGGAATGGGTGACGTTCCAGGTCGAGATCCTTCTACAGACTGGAGAAGGGCCTCGACCCGAAACGTCACTCATTCCTTCTATCCAGAGATGCTGCCTGTCCCGCTTAATTGCAATTTGTTGTCCCAGTGCTTGAACTATTTCCTAAAGGAAACAGCTTTTCTATTTACCCTTTTTTAATCCAGTTATGGTTTTATACATGTCCATCAAACCTGCCCTAAATTTTTGTTTGCTCCATGAACCATCTCAGCTTCTCTAATCTAATTCAGTTTAAATCTCTCGTCCCCGGAAACATTATGTTAAGTCCAAATACGACTGAATTTCTGTCAATTGTTATTGCTGAGGAATGACTTCTTTATTGGATCAAACAAAAATCAATTCCATTTTAGCTGCCTGGATTGCTACAAGATTGTATTGTGAAAATACTAGACAGTGTATATTGACCACATTGTTTAAAGGAAAAGCAACCCCATCTGGCAATATTGGTGTTATTGAAACATATAAGATTATTAAGGGATTGGACACATTAGAGGCCGGAAACATGTTCCCAATGTTGGGGGAGTCCAGAACCAGGGGCCACAGTTTAAGAATAAGGGGTAGGCCCTTATTGAGGAAAAACTTTTTCAGTCAGAGTTGTAAATCTGTGGAATTCTCTGCCTCAGAAGGCAGTGGAGGCCAATTCTCTGGATGCTTTCAAGAGAGAGCTAGATAGAGCTCTTAAAGATAGCGGAGTCAGGGGGTATGGGGAGAAGGCAGGAACAGGGTATTGATTGTGAATGATCAGCCATGATCACATTCGGCTCGAAGGGCCGAATGGCCTACTCCTGCAACTATTGTCTATTGTCTATTCCAGTGTTGCACAAAGTCAAATTGAGCATTCAATGTTTAATTGGAATTTGTTGTTCTTAAAGTTGAAACTATTTAAATGGTAAAGAGATGTTCAGGATTGTATACAAATGTTTTAAAAGCCCATCGACTATGGGAGACTATTGGCATATTATAAAAGCTGAAAGAAAGGATTGTTGGAGGTTTTACACCCTGTTGCCCCATGCCTCAAAATGTACAAAACTGTCCACAAAGACAAGCTTTCCCCACAATGCGTGAAAGATAATTCACCCAATCTGTAATCACGTACATTTAATGTGGAAATGCAACTGCACTCAAAGCAACACTGATGTTTAGGAAATACTAGACCAAGTGGACCCAAACTCTCTTGCATTGGTGCAGCCTCTCCTCTCCCCCCCCTCTACCCCCCTCCCCCCCCCACTCCATCCCCCTCAACCCCCCGCATCCTCCCTCCTCCCCCCCCCCCACCAGGAGATAGATTTAAACTTTAAAATGTGAATAACTTAAAAAATATATCACCGATTTCAATGAAACTTCTTCCATTAGCACCAAAGGGACGACGGTGAGTAAGGTGGGCCTAAAATTGTCACGCTATCGTGTACCGTTTTGGCTGCAGTTCAGGAACAAACAAACAAACAAATGAGAGTTTTAGTATGTAGATAGATAAATTGGATGATATGGGGTAAAGCCTAATTAGCACTATGTTTTGTTTTGTTTTTTAAAAAAGTACATTTATCACCAAAGAATAAAAAGTGTTCAATAAAAACTTGCAAGAAACTATTTCTTTTAAAAAAGGAAAATGGCTTTCTATTGATAAACTTGGAGGGACAACTGTTGCCCCCTCTGCTTCTGCAGACAGAGGATTAGTGTTTTAACATAACAAATGGTGTACAGAAGTAGCCAGCAAATGCATGTAAATCTGCACAAACAGAGCTGCCGTCATAAAGCTGCTTTTCACTCTGAGAAGTGCAGGTCAGTTTTTAACGACCACCAGTTTTTCTGCAAAGGAAAATTCAGGGAGAGGTTGATAAACGCTGCTCTGTGCTTTCTCTTTTGGAAGCTGACAGATCTGGGGTACATTGCCAGCATTTTCAATTTTCAATATCTATGAATATTGCAAAGTAATTGATGCGGCGTTTACTTCCAAGATGGGAGGAAGCCCCTCAGCAGAGAAATGAACCAACTCTTCAGCAAAGAATTTGGGCATGGGTGTATTTTTGAGAGAGCTCTGGCTCACAACTGTCACCTAACAGGATGAATGCCTGCAGGCTGCAAACGCCCAATGAGAGAAACAATCCCAGGACATTCAACCATCCCAAATGGAACTGCGCCAAAAGCATAAAAGTACCCACAATTAAGCATTAATTGCCTATGTCGTACATGAACAGGAGCAGGAGGAAACCTTTCAGACCGTTGAGCTTGTTCTGACATTCA
Source organism: Rhinoraja longicauda (assembly GCF_053455715.1). Classification (NCBI taxonomy): domain Eukaryota; kingdom Metazoa; phylum Chordata; class Chondrichthyes; order Rajiformes; family Arhynchobatidae; genus Rhinoraja; species Rhinoraja longicauda. The sequence continues at coordinate 7,981,357 of NC_135990.1, forward strand.
AAGGCACACGGGCCATCTTCTACCTCAAACACCATTTCCTTTCCCGATCCTCATATCACTCAATTCCTTATAAACCAACAACCTAACAATCACGGTGGCGCAGCGGTAGAACTGCTGCCTTTCAGCGCTTGCGGCGCCGGAGAACCGGGCTCGATCCCGACTACGGATGCTGTCTGTATGGAGTTTGCATATTCTCCCCGTGACCTGCATAGGATTTTCTCCAAGATCTTCGGTTTCCACCCACACTCCAAAGACGTACAGGTTTGTAGGTTAATTGGCTTGGCATAAGTATAAATTGGCCCTAATGTGTGTCGGATAGTGTTAACGTGTGGGGATCGCTGGTCAGTGGTAACTTGGTGGGCCGAAGGGCCTGTTTCCACACTGTATCTCTAAACTAAACTAAAAAATAAATGCAATGACAGTCTCCACAGCACTCTTCGATAGAGAATTCCAAACATTTACTGCTCCGAAAAAAAATCTCTTCATTTCAGTTATAAATAGCCTACGCTAACCAGAAGGGAACATCCAAGCCCTATCCCTCTTGCAAGCCCTCCAAGAATTTTGTATTTTCAAAGAGATCAACTTTCATTCTTCTGAGCGAAGAAAGTACAGGCTCAAGTGTGTATTTAATGGGCGCGACTGCCAAAATTGTGCACAATATTTCAGAAATGGTCTCACCTAGGGCCTGTACAAATGGGCCGTCTGAAGAAGCATCCTAACCAAAAATGTTGCTTATCTATTCCCTCCACAGATGCTGTCTGACCCGCTGATTTATTCCAGCACTTTGTGTTTTGACTGATATTGCATATCATCCTGATATCAGTCTGAAGAAGGGTCTCAACCCAAAACATCACCCATTCCTTCTCTCCAGAGATGCTGCCTGAACTGCTGAGTTACTCCAGCATTTTGTGATAGCTTGCATATCATCCTAATGGTTCCTTCCCCCCCCCCCACCCCCCACCAACACTAGCTGCAGCACACACCATCTACAAAACACAGTGCAGATATTCCTCTAATTTACTCCAAACACCACCTCCCAGTCCTGGGATCTTTACTGTAACTCAACACAAGGGCAGCATGGACAAAGGACCACCACACCCCACAGATAACCTTCAAGTCGCAAAATGCCTTGCAACCCCATCATTCCTTTACAGTATTGGCCTACATCTCGGAACTTGAGGGTGGTGGGTGTATGGAACAAGCTGCCAGAGGAGGTAGTGGAGGCAGGTACTATAACAATGTAAAAGATATTTGGATAGGCATGTGGATAGGAAAGGTTTAGAAGAACATGGGCCAAACATTGGCAGGTAGATCCAGTGTAGATGGGGTATCTTGGATGACATGGCAAGTTGTGCTGAACAGCCCCATTTCCATGCTGTACGACTCTAGATCTTCAAGCATTGGAAGGAACTGCAGATGCTGGTTTACACCACAGATACACAAATTGCAGGAGTAACTTAACGGGACAGACAGAATCTCGGGAGAAAGAAACGGGAGAAAGAATGGTGACATTTCGGGTTGAGACCCTTGTTTAGACCGAGAGTCAGGGGAGGGGAGAATAGAGATATGGAAGGGCAGAGTGTGAAAACAACAGATTAAAGCAGCTGCTGCAAAGGAAATGTAGAATGGTTCACAGTTAGCTGAGGGAAAGGTGGCAATGCGGCATACAAATCAGTAATATTTAATCAGGACAGTGGAACTAGTCGGAGATCTAGGGGGGGGGGGGGGGCGGAGAGGGAAAGCAAGGGTTACTTGAAGTTAGAGAAATCAATATTCGTACCGTTGAGTTGTAAGCTACCCAAGCAAAATATGAGGTGCTGTTCCTCCAATTTGTGTTGATCCTCTTTTTGACCCTGGGTTGAAAGGTCAGTATGAGAATGGGAGGGGGAGTTAAAGTATTTCGCAACCGGGAGATCACATAGACCTAGGAGGACCGAGCGAAGGTGTTCATCGAAATGATCGCCGAGCCTGCGCTTGGTCTCGCCAATATATAGTCCCCACCTGGAACAGCAGATGAGGTTGGTGGAGGTGCAAGTGAACCACTGTCTCACCTGACAGGACTGACGGGGTCCTTGGACAGAGTCGAGGGAGGAGGTACAAGGACAGGTATTGCATCTCCTGCGGTTGCAGGGGAATATATCTGGGGAGGGGGTGGTTTGTCTGGGAAAGGATGAGTTAACCAGGGAGTTGCAGAGGGAATTGTCTCTGCGGAGAGATATGGAGATGGGAAGATGTGGCTAGTGGTGGGATCCCGTAGGAGGGGGCCAATTTGTCGGAGGACTATCTGCTGTACGCAACGGCTGATTGGCGTGAAAGGTGAGGACTGGGGGGCATTCTGTCCCTGTTGTGACTGAGGGGAGGGGGAGCAAGAGCAGAGCTCCTCGGTAGGAGACACGTGCGGGGGCCTCATCTGTGATGGAAGAAGGGAATCCCCGTTCCCTTTTTGCCTAGCAATTGATAGCAAGTTTCCTTTGGGAACATTGCAAATGGAGTACAGGATTTTAGTAGTTCTAGCACCGTACCGTGCATAAAGGCTGCTTGGGACTGATAAATGGAAGTGTAGACTTTCACCACAACAATTCAAAAACAAAATCAATAATTTATGGGTATGAACACAACTCAAAGAAACATAAACTACACAACCAATATTTACAACTGAATGTTTCATGCTATGAGATCAAGCTATTGTGCTATTTTGCAAATAGAATATGAACTTTAGCGAGGGGTAACATGTTAGCAGTTGACCTTTTATTGATTTAAAAATTCCATGGCTTTCATCATTGGCTTTGACACGATATTGCATTATGTTCATGTCAACAAACACTTTGTCCAATGTACATCACCAATCACACTCAGGTCAAACTCCTTCATTCTTTACAGTGCAAGTTGCCAACCATTCTCTATGAACCTGGATGCAAAATGCCACTAAACAAGGTCTTTTTTTTTAAAACAGGCAACGTTATAGTGAAATACAGCATGGCCAGCTTCTTCAGCCCACTAAGCCTGTACTGAGCACCTATTTACACAAATTCCCGCATTAATCCCATTTTTAAAATTCTCCCCACATTCTCTTCAATTGCACTACATTTTACTACCTACCTCTGCTCTCGAGGCAATTTACAACGGCCAATTAACTTATCTACATCTTTGAGATATGGGAGGATGTTGGAGCAGCTAGAAGAAATCCATATTCTTAGTCAATTTCTACACATGGGCACATTTTAGCAGGAATTGCTGAATAACAATCAAAGGAGCACATTTTCTTTCTTCCCTGCTGTTTCCATCGGGGTTAATATTACAGTGTCGCTGTTGTCTTCCATGCTTAAAAATGTAACTTTCAACCACTTAACAGCTCCACAAAGCTGCATTACCAAAACAACCAGGGTCTCCTCCCCTATGGAGTAATTGGTTTTTTTCCCCTCGATTTTTCAACTGGGATAATGGCAAGTCAGAATTCGTGTTGATTTATCTCTACTTAACTTTGGAGCAGAGTTTAATCTTGCTCCTATAAAGTTATTGTAGCCAAATTCTGTTGACTGTGTTAACTAGTCACTGATGCAAAATCACTTAACATTGAAATGATAAATTATCATCAACAATTTCCATAACACAACCATCATCTCACGTAGGATTCAGAATTAAATCTTCCGATAATTTCTTGTGTAAATAAAAGATTATAATGAGGAACCAGTCACTTAAATGGATTTGAGTGGCCATGAAACAACACAACAATTGCAGTAAAAGTCCGTGGCAGATTAATGAATAATGAACTTTTAAGCTGGAAATATCATCCATGGTACAACTGTATCAGTTGCGGCTCCACTCAAACCTGGTGTTTCGCACAGGGCTTCTTCACTCTCGATAGCAACACAAATCAAGAATCCGAACTTTGACAAAGGACTTTTGTAGGCAGGTACACAAGCAATTTTCATGTAACCTTACAACCCAACGGTATGAGCATTAAATTCTCCAATTTTAAGTAATGCCCCCTATTCCCCTCATTACTTCTGCCCCACCACCCCGGTTACATATACATTTCTCCCACCATCTACCACACTCCCCGGCACTGTACACACTTCCACTCAGTCATACACTCATCTCAACCCAGTCTCACATTTCCCTTTTATCTCCCCTCTTTGGCCTCCCCTTCCACCCATATCCTTCCCTTCAGCTTTAAATTTAATTCCTCCTCTTCCCTCCTTGCTTGACCCCATTTGTCTACTTTTTACCTGTAGCCTTTGCCACTTACCCAGCCATCTGCCAAGCAACCCACGTATCCACCCGTCACTTGCTATCCGTTGTCAGGACCTAACCTCTCTGTTCCAGCTTTCAGCCCTCCACTCCAATCGGTCCTGACCTAAAATATCGCCTGTCCATTTCCTCCACAGATGCTGCATGACCTGCTGATTTTCTCCAGCTTTGTGTTTTATCCATGTAACCCCTACATGGGTTAAATATTCAAGCCCTGGAGACAGATCAAAGATAATGCACATCGTATTCTCCAGAGGAAAAAACAAAAAGGATTGTTTACAGCAATTTAAACTCTCAAGTTTTGAAAGACGGCAAAACGAAGGAGGATCTCATGCACGCAGAGGAGATAAAACACTGAATTTGATGCATAATTTCAAGGTAAACTGTGACAAGTTTTAGTTGGCATAGAATTTTTTAGGCTGTTGGATTACATTTTTACACAAGTATCAATTTGAATAAAATCTAGAACAGTCACCATATAGGTCCTAATAAATGGCTTGATGGGAGGTGGGAAGGCAGAAGGAATTTAAAATATATATATATATATATGGAAAGGAAATGAGCTTCCTGCAACAAATTAAAACAAAAAAAACCCACAAATCATAAACTCTTCAAACTCCACCTAGCTTTAATCACACATGAACACAAATTTCCTGTAACTGGATCCTCAAATGCTAGATAGACACAAAATGCTGGGGTAGTACAGCGGGCCAGGCAGCATCTCTGGAGAGGATGAATGGGTGATGTTTCGGGTCGACACCCTTTGTCAGACTGACCAGTCTGAAGAAGGGTCTCGACCCAAAACGTCACCCGTTCCTTCTCTCTAGAGATGCTGCCTGCATTTTGTGTCTATCTTCAGCATTTTGTGTCTCCAGCATTTTGTGTCTATCTTCAATTTAAACCAGCAGTTCTTTCCTAAACATTTTGTCTCCTTCTCCTCAAATGCTATGTTGTTGCCATACATGAAAAAAAAAGATCACCCTTGCGGGCTAGTAGAATCAAGGGATATGGGGAGAAGTTGGGCACAGGTTACTGATTGTCGATGATCAGCCATGATCACAATGAATGGCGGTGCTGGCTCCAAGGGCCGAATGGCCTCCTCCTGCACCTATTTTCTATGTCTAACCTGCAGCTGAGAAACACAAGAAAAGATTGAAAGAAATTTCCTAGTTCCACTCATGGCTTCACCATTTCGGGTTAACATATAAAACAAGTTTGCAAACTCAGCGTCAGTCTATTTGCCAGAGGGTGTACAAGATGCAGGTCTGGTTTACATGCAGGCAAATACACGTGGGGAAATCAACATTTAGGATGTAGGTCAAAAGCAGTCTTTGAAGATTCAAATAGTCTTGTGTAACAATCCATTACTACTAGTCTCAGGTACTTATTTCCAGGGTAGGTCATCAAAATCAATACTCAAAGGTGAACAAGAGTGTTTTGGAGAACATGGAGAGAGAAGATGGGCCAATGGCCTCCTTCAGTGCCATTAGGTTCTTTAGCAATTCATTCAATCCTTACCTGAATCGCGGCAAATCCTAGAGCAGCTGTAATAACGTACATCATAATTTCTTGCAGCTTTTTCACCACCAGAACTTTGCATCCCTGAGGTTAAGGATTAAAGGAAATAAGAATTATGCCTTTATCTTTTTCACATTCCCTTACGATTTGCCTAATTTTTAACCATGAATACTCCTACATCTTATAAAAACCAGCATCCATTAAATTTTAACTAACCCTTGCATCATGGCCTGGAACAAAGGAGATTACAGGGAGTGGTAGACATTGCCCGGTCCATCATAGATATTGATTCCTTCGATGGTGGGGAGATCAATAAGAGCCGCTGCCTCAAAAAGGCAGCCAGCATCAAAAACCCACACCACCCTCTCATTGCACCCCTACCATTGAGAAGGTGGTAGAGGAGTCGGAAAACATGACCACCAGGTTCAGGAATAGCTTCTTACCAATCATCGGCTCATGAACACTACACAACACTAACGTTAACCTCAACTGTCTTTAGTTGCACTAAAGATTTCAGGCTTTATTCACATTTTTGTATTGGGCTATTAATTTATTGACATTTTGTTTATTATATATTATCAATATGTATTGTGTTTATAGGCCTGCTATGCTGTTGAGGGTATGAATTTATTTACGTCGATGTCAGTACATACGACAATTAAACACTCTCGATTCAAGGATCATTGGATAAAGCATCAAGAACTTGGAGTCATTTCCTCCACAGTCCACAGGTGGGCGGCAAGGTGGCACAGAGGTAGAGTTGCTGCCTTACAGCGCTGGAGACCCGGGTTCGATCCCGACTACGGGTGCTGTCTGTACAGAGTTTGTACGTTCTCCCAGTGGCCACGTGGGCTTTCTCAGAGATCTTCGGTTTCCTCCCACACTCCAAAGGCGTACAGCTATGTAGGTTAATTAGCTTGGTGTATGTGTAAATTGTCCCTAGTGGTAGGATAGTGCTAATGTGCGGGGATCGCTTGTCGCCGCAGACTCGGTGAGCCGAAGTGCCTGTTTCCGCACTGTATCTCGACCACTATTAGTAGAGGTACTCACACTGATTTAGAGAAGACCAGCGATCAAATTTTATTTGACAATGCATATTCACTAGGTTCCCTGTGGCAAAGCCTGGCATATCAAGTCAGGTTGCAGATCAAAAGTAAAGCCACTGAAAGGCAGGAAAGGCTCAAAGGAAGATATAAGAAAATAACTGCAGATGCTGGTACAAATCGATTTATTCACAAAATGCTGGAGTAACTCAGCAGGTCAGGCAGCATCTCGGGAGAGAAGGAATGGGTGACGTTTCCCATTCCTTCTCTCCCGAGATGCTGCCTGACCTGCTGAGTTACTCCAGCATTTTGTGAATAAAAAGGCTCAAAGGAAGAACTGGCCAAATCCAATTCCTGGGATTGTGTTTGAGTGTAGCAAATTCTGTTCTCACTTAGTAACTGGTGTCACATCAGCAAAATATGAAAGCATTGCAGTCAGATTAGGAGTCTTTGCGGGCAAAATGTTGGAACATAATGAAACCCTATGGAGTTACGACTCATTATTTTGGCACCATTAATATTATTATAGGAATGTGATGGAACAGAGAGATGGGGGAAAGAAAAAACACCCATGGGCTATTATTTTAGATATAAAAACCTCCACGCAGGTGTGCTGAGCAAGCTTGATCTAGTCAATTATTTACACCCAGAGCAGAAATAGACCCAAGATTGTTCCAAAAAAATTAAAATTAAGTATTAACAAAATTATGGTTAAAGAATTGATTGAAATCTGAGAGTTTCATCCAAATTCATCAACCGCAAATAATAATGCGTAGTCAGCAAAATGAAAGCTTTTTTCTCTTTTTTCTAAAGCCATAAAAGAACCTTCACCAAAGCTCCTCTGGTTTACATACTTTCAGCTAAAAAAAAAGTGGCCTGAAAATTATTTTTGACTGGATAGTAAGCAAACAAAAGCTTCTCACTTTATCTTGGTACACATTACAATAAAAAACTAAACCAAAAAAAGTATTGATTTTATTGAAAGACCGCAAGGGGGGAATTGGCAGGAGTGTATTTATTATCTTTCACATTACCTCAAGAAAATAAGAGGAAGCCTTTGTAGCAATTGTGTTGAAGAGCATTAAGAAAATGGGGAAAGGGGGGGAGATGACTAAAATACCCCATAATCCAAAGTGGAAATATATGGTAGGTTTTCTTTCCTAAAGAAATCCATGAATCTTTTTTCTTTAAATTGCCTTTTTTCTTTAAATTGCCATGTGGCAGCGTCCAAGCAACTTAAATACCACAAAGGCACCCTACAAATCATCATACTTAATTAATTTACCACAGTGAACTAATGTATTTTAATTCTGGATTATATTCTGCAGCTGCACTCTAGCCCACAGCAAGATGAAAATACATAATGGGTGTAGTTTTTGTTTAAGACTAATGGTTTACTTTGGCAGCACTTTGGAAATAATACTGTAATCTTGTGACTTTAGACGTTGCAGAATAAAAATAAAGTATGCCTTCAGAAACAGGGACTGGCTTTCTCAGCTAGAGACAGGACAAGAAGTGACAAACACGCACAAAGCAAAAAAGGTGTTGTACGACGGAAGACACACTTGGTTTAAAAGACTGAAGGTCAAGTGAGGGAGTTATCCTGCAAGGAGTCTCTATTCCATGGAGCGCAGGAGGATGAGGGGAGATCTTAGAGGCATACAAAATCATGAGAGGAATAGATTGGGTAGATGCAGTCTTTTGCCCAGAGTAGGGAATTTGAGGACCAGACGACATAGGTTCAAGGTGAAGGGGAAAAGATTTAATAGGAATCCGAGGGGTAACCTTTTCACACAAAGGCTGGTGGGTATATGGAACAGTAGTTGTGGCTGGGACTATCCCATCGTTTAGGAAACAGTTAGACAGGTACATGGATAGGACAGGTTTGGAGGGATATGGACCAAGCGTAGGCAAGAGGGACTAGTGTAGCTGGGACATTGTTGGCCGGTGTGGGTGAATTGGGCCAAAGGGCCTGTTTCCAGGCTGTATCACACCATGACTCTAATTGGTACAAGGATGCAAAGAGGAAGAAGTAGTAAAATAAATCCTTTGTTACAGACAATGTTTTCCCATCAAATTCTTTCAGCTGTTGCTGAACCAGTATTCATCAATTGGCTCAGACATATTCATCACCTCCAAAGATAAATACAAAATGCTGGAGTAACTCAGCGGGTCAGACAGCATCTCTGGAGAGAAAAGGAAAGGTGACGTTTCAGGTCAAGACCCTTCTTCAGACCAAGGGTGATCTTCTTCAGATCACCTCCAATCCAGGTTTCTTTAAACACACAAAAGCAGAACTGGTTCCTTGGTTGTTGGCTTCACCCAGTTTTGCAACAAATGTGTCGCTGGCACAAAAACTACTAGTAAATTAAAATTATTTAAATTAATAACCCACTATTATGAAAGAATCCATCCGCTTTATTTCTGGTAGAATCTTTGGGTTGTTTAATTCTGAAATAGTGCAAGTGAAACTTTTTTTGAACTTTGGCTGATTTCTCTCGGTGATAACCATCTTTCTTTGCACATTCTTACCTCAGCATACAGGTCTGAAGGACGGTTCATGCTGCCTGTGCAGTTGCTGATGCCCGACTTGCAGCAGCTGATTGGCACGCTATTATTCTTGGTTTGTTTGAACCACTGTGTATCTTCCCAGTCAGAGTAATTGTGGATGCCACAACAGCGCAACTTTCAGAAGGAAATGCAGAAGGAAAAGTTACTTAAAGACGTGGAACTCATTTACATAGTTGACAAACTTGCAACATTAAACTGTTAAATGTAATGGAAATAATCAGATCTGCAATTTCTTGTGGCTTGCTCACACATCCCCTGTCACAAAACGTAATAACATTTCTGCAACTATTTGCTTTTGGTAGATTGCCAATCCCTTCAGTCATGAAGACAGCTAAGATGAAAATCAGAAAAATGCAGATGGTGAAAATCTAAAATAAATACAGATAATGCTGGAAATACTCAGCAGGTCAGGCTGCATCTGTGGGGAGAGAAACAGTTAACATATCAGGCCAAAGAATGTTAGAACTGCATGCAACACTAGTTAAGCCATAGATTGACTTATGTACAATTCTTGTCACTATTTCATTGGAAAGATACATTTCCACTTGAATGGATGCAAGTCCATGAAGCAAAATTGGATGAGGTAAGGTTATTTTCACTGAAGTCGACATGGATAAGTGGAGACTGAATTAAGGTGTATAAAATTATGAGGGCCAAGACAGAGTTATTAAGTAGCCCCCATTTTTCTCAACGGTGATAAAAGGAGGCAAAATTTAAAACAATTAGTGGTAGGCTGAGAGGAGGAAAATGAATCTAGGTAGGAATCTAGAACACCTTGCTTGAAAGAGCTGTAAAGGCAGAACCCTTAACCACATAAAAAAAGTTACTTGGATGTTTATGATGTGCCATGACCTGCAGAATCACTCTCTCAGACCGATGACTTCATCAACACCTTATCGTCATACAGCCCTGGGCTCATCCTGTTATGCCCATGTCCTAACTATCTCTCCCTCTCTTTCACCCACTCCGCACTTGATGGTTGACGAGGACTTGGTGGGCCAAAACTCCCATTTCTGTGCTTGCAGTGTTACCATATCAACTGTCAAGCATGCAATTTTACATTATTTCTACTCGAGCCCATTTTATTCTCTACATTACCGTTTACTATCCCCATCACCCAAATTCTATTGTGCACTTGCACGTTAGGGGCAATTTGCTGCAGTCAAGTAATCGACCAATTTGCTCATTCTGGGACATGAGGGGAAACCCAAGCACCTGAAGCGAACTCGTGGGGTATAATAGACAATAGACAATAGGTGCAGGAGGAGGCCATTCGGCCCTTCGAGCCAGCACCGCCATTCAATGTGATCATGGCTGATCATTCTCAATCAGTACCCCGTTCCTGCCTTCTCCCCATACCCCCTGACTCCGCTATCCTTAAGAGCTGTATCTAGCTCTCTCTTTGAATGCATTCAGAGAATTGGCCTCCACTGCCTTCTGAGGCAGAGAATTCCACAGATTCACAACTCTCTGACTGAAAAGGTTTTTCCTCATCTCAGTTCTAAATGGCCTACCCCTTATTCTTAAACTGTGGCCCCTTGTTCTGGACTCCCCCAACATTGCTTTGCTGTGCCACTCTCAGAGTGTGGAGCAGAGAAGCGGACCCTTTGGTCCCTTATGCCCATACTGATCATCAGGTACCCATCTACAAATCCTATTTACCAGCACTTGGTCCATAACCTTCTCTGCCATGGCGATTGAAGTACTTCACCCGCTCGTTCCTACTTGCATTCACAACACTCAGGTAGTGTGCTCCAGATTCCAAATTCTCTCGGTGAAGAAGATCTTCCTCAGAACCTCTCTAAATCTCTCACTCCTTACCTTAAACCTATGTACTTAATTTTAAGCAGAATGTTTACCAGGCACTTGGTATTATTGAAAGGCAGCTTCTGAGGTATACATACTATGTGCAAAAAAAACAAAAATAAACCAAATGATGTGAAAATTGCTAAATTAATCTCACCTGCCTCTGTACATAATCAATTGCTCGGCTGGCAGCATCTGGGTATGTTCCATTGTATTCATTGTACACTTTCTGAATACTGTTATCAACCTCATCCTCCACCTGTGCAGATTTAAACAAGATTTAGGAATGGTCAACAAATTTCACAGTAGTTTGAAAAAAGATATTAGTTAAATGTTAGTTTTAAACTCATCTTTACCCACTAGTCAGGATACAAGTTGAAATTACAACCTCTAAACATTTGGCAAACACTAGGACCCACAGCTTCTTTTAAAGCAGCTGAAAATGCAGGAAGTTAACTAGTTATACCCCAGAGTTTACCAGATGTGGGCAATGCAAGAGAACCTGAATACTTTATATGACAGCACCATTACCATCGACAAGGAAGGTGCAATACAGTCATTTAACAATGTCACCAAGAGCAACCTTACTTTACAGAAGGATTACACTAGCCCCAAGTACAAGAGTACAATCCCAATTTAAAGCATGTTAATTTGGCATGAAATTAATAATTCTGTTGTATCTGAATCTTTATAGTCCAAAATTAATCCTGGCCTGCTTTGGAATAAATTGCAAAGACTAACATTTGCCTGTAAACTGCCTTGAGTGCAAATGATTACTCATTTAATTTTTACACATCTGCATAAGCAAATACAGATGATATGGATGAAGGGACATAGTCTAAAGTTCTACCATAGAATATAAAATCTCGATGAGACAATACAAGAAGCTGTGCATTCAGTCTAATGCTTTTGTAACTAATCACTCAGTGTTGGAGAGAACCATATAGGTTGAGGGGTATTAACTAGTGACACAATGAAAATACAGAAACTTACTTTAGTGAAACTTTACTTTAGAGTTCAGAGATACAGTGTGGAAACTGGCCCTTCTGCCAATCGAGTCCACACCGACCAATGATCGGTGCACTAGCACTATCCCTCACACTAGGGACAATTTACAATTAACAAAGCCAATTAACCTACAAACGTGCACGTCTTTGGAGTGTGGGAGGAAACCGCAGTACCTGGAGAAAACCTACGTGGTCACAGGGAGAACGTACAAACTCCGTGTGGACAGCACCTGGAGTCAGGATCGAACTCAGGTCTCTAGCACTGTAAGGCTGCAACTCTACCACTGCGCCACCATGCATTGGAGAACACGAGCATTCTAGCAAATCCACAGCCCGAATTTTCATACCCTGAATTTTCATACCGTCACCTTCCAAGTTTTTCTATAATGACATCTCAATAGCACTTTGTAATGAGGATCATCATATTTCTTTCATCTCTAAAGACTGCAGTTTGGTTAAAAACAAGGAAGACTCGGGAACAGGTCCGAGTCTCCACAATGATCTTATCTTTTATATAAAGAAAGAACAACGACCGGATTTCTAAGTTTCTCCACCACTACCCCATCCAATGGACCACCCCTGTTCAATAGTTAACTGTATATCCAACTCACCTTTGCCTTTTTGCTAACACACCTTTATTCAGTTATATCTTTCCCACAAAGTTGCTTTCTACAAAACATTTTGAAGACAAATCCCAGTTTCTCTAACCTTACAATAGACAATAGGTGCAGGAGCAGGTCATTTGGGCCTTCGAGCCAGCACCGCCATTCAATGTGATCATGGCTGATCACCCACAATCAGTACCCCGTTCCTGCCTTCTCCCCATACCCTCTGACTCCACTATCCTTAAGAGCTCCATCTAGCTCTCTCTTGAATGCATTCAGAGAATTGGCCTCCACTGCCTTCTGAGGCAGAGAATTCCACAGATTTACAACTCTCTGACTGAAAAAGTTTTTCCTCATCTCCGTTCTAAGTGGCCTACCCCTTATTCTTAAACTGTGGCCCCTAGTCCTACGTTTAGAAATTAATTTTACAACATGAACAATTGATCTTGGAACTCCTTTTGGTTCACTCTTTGGATCACAAACATCAGTTATCTTGGCGGATACCAAATCCACGGCCTTGTGTGACCACAACATTGTATTTTAAGATTAAATTTAGCCGCTTTGAATGGCGACAATATATTGCAGTTTTACTCTTGCTGTGTCGATTCTTACATAACATTCAAAGAAAGTCTGGATTGGAAATCTAAACATCTTAGTCATAAGACGTGCACGACTAGTGTCACAAACTGACATTTAATTATACAAATTAGAGACATTTTATCCACTGCTATTGCTTTATAATTGGCACCTGGAAATTACATTCAAATATGATCACAACAACAGCATTCCTTAATCCTACATCTTTTCAGTAGTGAATGGCAGCCTCTGAGGTATTAGGATTACGTTTACCTTTGCTCTGTAGATGTAGCCGAGTACCACGACAACTCCTTCCGTGATGAAAACTATTAGTAGAATCAGCACAAACTTGCGTGAGAAAGAGAAAAAGTGTTTCAGTTTAGGCAGTTTAAATGATGTGACTTACGCGTTACAAATAAGCCTTGGAACTCATTTTAAACAGGTTTCCTTTCTTTGTCGTGCTGTTTCTTTCATTACCTAAGAATACATGTTTCGAAACAGGAATATAAAACTTGGAAGAAAAAAAAAGATATTTTGGCCATTCAGCAGTCACCTCTAACCTGGTGACCATCAGGTGAAAGCCAGCCTCCAAACCCCAAAACATTTAACGGTTTCTTCTGCATTGGTTTCCAATTATATCATATGTGCAATACCAATTAGCCAACAAGGCCACCACACAACAGGATGGATGCAATTTCCCTGGAGAGGGTGCCTGGAAAGGACCATTTCAGTTACAATGATGGGACTGAAGGCTGATCAATTCCCAGGGCCTGATGGTCTGCATCCCAGGGTACTTAAGGAGGTGCCTCTAGAAATTGTGGATACATTGGTGATCATTTTCCAATGTTCTATAGATTCAGGATCAGTTCCTGTGGATTGGAGGGTGACTAATGTTATCCCACTTTTTAAGAAAGGAGGGAGAGAGAAAACAGGAAATTATAGACCAGTTAGTCTGACATCAGTGGTGGGGACGATGCTGGAGTCAATTATAAAAGACGAAATTGTGGAGCATTTGGATAGCAGTAACAGGATCGTTCCGAGTCAGCATGCATTTACGAAGGGGAAATCATGCTTGAATAATCTTCTAGAATTTTTTGAGGATGTAACTAGGAAAATTGACAGGGGAGAGCCGGTGGATGTGATGTACCTCGACTTTCAGAAAGCCTTTGACAAGGTCCCACATAGGAGATTAGTGGGCAAAATTAGAGCACATGGTATTGGGGGTAGGGTACTGTTATGGATAGAAAATTGGTTGGCAGACAGAAAGCAAAGAGAGGGGATAAATGGGTCCCTTTCAGAATGGCAGGCAGTGACTAGTGGGGTACCGCAAGGCTCGGTGCTGGAACCGCAGCTATTTAAAATATGCATTAATGACTTGGATGAAGGGATTAAAAGTACCATTAGCAAATTTGCAGATGATACAAAGCTGGGTGGTAGTGTGAACTGTGAGGAAGATGGTCTGAGGTTGCAGGGTGACTTGGACAGGTTGTGTGAGTGGGCGGATGCATGGCAGATGCAGTTTAATGTGGATAAGTGTGAGGTTATCCATTTTGGTGGTAAGAATAGGAAGGCAGATTATTATCTGAATGGTGTCAAGTTAGGAAAAGGGATGTACAACGAGATCTGGTGTCGTAGTGCATCAGTCACTGAAAGGAAGCATGCAGGTACAACAGGCAGTGAAGAAGGCCAATGGAATATTGGCCTTCATAACAAGAGGAGTTGAGTATAGGAGCAAAGAGGTCCTTCTGCAGTTGTACAGGGCCCTAGTGAGACCGCACCTGGAGTACTGTGTGCAGTTTTCGTCTCCAAATTTGAGGAAGGATATTCTTGCTATTGAAGGCATGCAGCGTAGGTATACTAGGTTAATTCCCAGAATGGCGGGACTGTCATATGTTGAAAGACTGCAGCGACTAGGCTTGTCTACATTGGAATTTAGAAGGATGAGAGGGGATCTTATCGAAACATAAGATTATTAAGGGGTTGGACACGTTAGAGGCAGGAAACATGTTCCCAATGTTGGGGGAGTCCAGAACTAGGGGCCACAGTTTAAGAATAAGGGGTAGGCCATTTAGAACGGAGATGAGGAAAAACTTTTTCAGTCAGAGAGTTGTAAATCTGTAGAATTCTCTGCCTCAGAAGGCAGTGGGGGACAATTCTCTGAATGCATTCAAGAGAGAGCTAGATGGAGCTCTTAAGGATAGCTGAGTCAGGGGGTATGGGGAGAAGGCAGGAACGGGGTACTGATTGAGAATGATCAGCCATGATCACATTGAATGGTGGTGCTGACTCGAAGGGCCGAATGGCCTACTCCTGCACCTATTGTCTATTGTCTATAATGAGAGACCCGAGAGGTTGTTTTTCTTGGAGTCAAGGAGGAAGCCTGACAAATATAAAATTATGAGGCATCAATGAGGTTGACTGGAGGATACATTTCCTCATTACACATGTATATAAAACTAGAGGGCACAGGCATGGGGCTGAGAGATTTAGAGGAGATCCGAGAAAGAAATATTTCACTCAGAGGTTGGTTGGAATCTGGGTATTGGTAACATTTAAATATATAGATGAACAAGGTGTAGACGGCTATGGAACAAGTGTGGGTACAGGCGCTTAGAATGGGTAGTAAATTGATGGCTTGGCATGGTGGGCTGAAGGGCTCTTTTCCATGTTGTAGATCTATGAATCTGTCAGGTGGATGCCAAAATTCAAGTATGGAGAATGCTCTTTCTAATGTTACTCATCCAATCCTAGTTGAGCAATGAACACGTTTTCCCATTGTTTTGGCACAGCAAGATTTGCACTTTGTACACTTTCAGCTGCACAGGTGATTTTAAAGACAAATTATTATCAGCACCTTTCAAAATATATTTTATATAATCATTCTCCTGTTGATAAAGTTCTCCTTTCTTTACACTGTTCGGGAAGATAACAAATGTAGAGGCATTTATTTGCAGGGGCACAGTTTTATTGACATTGGAATGATTCACTTAAACTTGTATTGCATCATTAGGCACAGTAAATTTAACAGTCTCGTCAATGGAACCACAAGCATACATTGTTTATTCAACATAGTCAACATAGAAACCCCATTCCCCCAATATTTTTTAACTTACAATTAAAACATACAAACCTAAAAATCCCAAATTTGATTCCCAACCTGATTGACCAATTCAACTCAGGGTAGAATAAACTCAGATGAAGAGAACCCTGGGACAAAGTTGCTTGTTTCCTTTCACTCATTAACTGCTTTTAATGAAGTGATGGAAGAAAGGTTATGGGTGGAATTGATCTGTCCCGGCAGACCCATTGTTTCTGCCTGCTCATGTCCCACCAAACTTATTTCCACCTACCTCGACTCCATCCTATCCCCCCTGGTCAAATCCCTCCCCACCTACGTCCAAGACACCTCACACGCTCTCCATCTCCTCGATAACTTCCGGTTTCCAGGCCCCCACTCCCTCATCTTTACCATGGATGTCCAGTCACTCTACACTTCCATCCCCCACAAGGATGGTCTTGAAGCCTTCCGTTTCTTCCTCGACCGTAGAACCAGCCAATCACCAACTACTAACACTTTCCTCCGCCTAGCAGAGCTGGTTCTTACCCTTAACAAATTCTCCTTTGACTCCTCCCACTTCCTCCAAACCAGAGGCGTAGTTATGGGCACTCGCATGGGCCCTAGCTACGCCTGCCTCTTTGTCGGGTACGTCGAACAATCCCTGTTCCGGACGTACACTGGCCCCATCCCCAAACTCTACCTCCGCTACATCGATGACTGCATTGGTGCTACCTCTTGTACCCATGCAGAACTCACTGACTTCATACACTTCACTTGCAATTTCCATCCTACTCTTAAATATACCTGGACTACCTCCGTCATCTCCCTCTGGACCTCACCATCTCCATCACAGGAGACAGACTAGTGACTGACATCTACTATGAACCCACTGACTCGCACAGCTATCTGGACAACATTTCTTCCCACCCTGTCTCCTGCAAAAAGTCTATCCCCTATTCCTCTGCCTGCGCCCGGGATGAGGTGTTTCACACTAGGGCATCAGAGATGTCCTCATTCTTCCGGAAACGGGGCTTCCCCTCTTCCATTATAGACGAGGCTCTCACTAGGGCCTCTTCTACATCCCGCAGCTCCGCTCTTGCTCCCCCTCCCCCCATTCGTAACAAGGACAGAATCCTCCTCGTTCTCACCTTCCACCCCATCAGCCAGCGTATCCAACAAATTATCCGCCAACATTTCCGTCACCTACAACGGGACCCCACCACTGGCCATATCTTCCCATCCCTTCCCCTTTCTGCGTTTCGCAGAGACCGTTCCCTCCGTAACTCCCTGGTCCACTCGTTCCTTCCTACCCAAACCACCCCATCCCCGGGCACTTTCCCCTGCAACCGCAGGAGATGCAACACCTGTCCCTTTACCTCCCCCCTCAACTCCATCCAAGGACCCAAACAGTCTTTCCAGGTGAGACAGAGGTTCACCTGCACCTCCTCCAACCTCATCTATTGTATCTGCTGCTCTAGATGTCAAATTCTTTACATCGGTGAAACCAAACTCAGGCTCGGCGATCGTTTCGCTCAGCAACCTTCGGTCAGTCCGCCTTAACCAACCTGATCTCCCGGTGGCTGAGCTCTTCAACTCCCTCTCCCACTCCCAGTCTGACCTTTCTGTCATGGGCCTCCTCCAGTGCCA
Organism: Rhinoraja longicauda; assembly: GCF_053455715.1. Lineage (NCBI taxonomy): Eukaryota > Metazoa > Chordata > Chondrichthyes > Rajiformes > Arhynchobatidae > Rhinoraja > Rhinoraja longicauda. Next base: position 7,999,439 of record NC_135990.1, read on the forward strand.
TAGTGAGGCCCACCGGAAATTGGAGGAACAGCACCTCATATTTCGCTTGGGCAGCTTGCAGCCCAGCGGTATGAACATTGACTTCTCCAACTTTAGATAGTTCCTCTGTCCCTCTCTTCCCCTCCCCTTTCTCAGTTCTCCCTCTATCTTCCTGTCTCCACCTATATCCTTCCTTTGTCCCGCCCCCCCTGACATCAGTCTGAAGAAGGGTCTCGACCCGAAACGTCACCCATTCCTTCTCTCCTGAGATGCTGCCTGACCTGCTGAGTTACTCCAGCATTTTGTGGAAGAAATGTTATGTTTTTTTGAAATTACATCTCAGTACGAGTTATTAAGAATATAAATTTAAGGGAGAAAAAAAATTGGAACTTTATAAAAAGGCATAATCAATCATGAAAGGACACAAAGTGCTGGAGTAACTCACAGGTCAGGCAGTATCTCTGGATAGGTGATGTTTCAGGTTGAGACCTTCAGACATTTGGAGAGCCTTTTTCAGTCTGAAGAAGGGCCTGGACCCGAAATGTCACCTCCAGAGATGCTGCCCGAGGTACTCCAGCACTTTGCGTCCTTTTGTGTATCAACCCACATCTGCATTTCTTTGTTTCTACATGGTATCAACAATGGCTTAAATGTCTCTCAACAAACATGCCTACAAGGAACACAATTTAAAATACAGTTCTTCTTGGCTCATTTGTCACCATTTCTCCCAAACACTGCTTTCCTCAGATTGATCTTATCTGCTGAGAGAGTTTGAAACCAATATTTAAGCCAAGTATGTTATTCAAATCATATTTGATCCAACAAGGATCTTAATTTCAAAACAGTGATTTTAAAGTCAGATTGTTTCAAAACAAATTTCAACATTTCAAATATTAAAGCTACATTGTGTTCCTTGAGACACAACATTTTACTCTAAATTATTAGTTATAACATTTAGACCAACTCACAGTTGCCAGGCCACAGTGGCTTTCACGGATGGTGGCACAGCAGCCAATTAAACCAATTATGAACAGGAGCGCCCCGACCCCTATGATGACAACAGCGGGAATCAGCGTGTATACATCCTCAAAGAAGTGATCGTAGTCATCATACGTAATGAAGACATAGGCACCAACATAACAAAGGATCCCTGCTGCCGCCTGTGTGGGAAACAATAGGAACACATTGAATATTCTGCAGTTATTTTTCATTGGAATAGCCAAATCTGAGAATAACAGTTCTTATGAACTATTTGATCTCCGATCGCTGGGTCTGCCATAGTTTTGGTGGAATGTGGATATTGGCAACCATTCATTTATCATCTAGCTGCCCCCAAATATATCACAACACTGGGTCAGATGGCAACTATGACCTCCATAAAACTGTTCAAGCTTGAAAAATGTCACACAAAACAAAACAGCATCCAATAAGGCAGCTGAGAATCATAGAATGATACAGTGCAGAAACAGGCACTTTGAATCCACGTTATCAATGCCGACCATAATGCCCATCTCTACTAATTGTATTTGCCTGCATTAGGTCTGTATCACTCTACCAGTTTATTAACCAAGCACCTGTCCAAATGCCCTTTAGAATGTTTTTTTCATTGTATCTGCCTCCACTACCACCTCTTGCAGCTTATTCTAGATAATTATTCACTCTGTGTGAAAAGCTTGCCTTCCTTAATTTCTTTGAATTGTTACCCTCTCACCTTAAACCTAGGAAAAAGATTCTGACCATATATCCTCATATCTTACCCAATCTCTCCTTCTAACAGCCCTTCATTCCAGGCAACATCCTGGTAAATGGAAACAAAAGAAACAGTAGATACAGCAATCTTAACAAAAACAAAACAAAGGGCTCAGCAGGTCAGGCAGCATTGTGGACAGTCGACATTTTGGGTTAGAACCTTTTTCAGGAGTCTGTCCATTCCTTCCACAAATGCTGCCTGATACGCCAAGTTCCCCAGCACTTCGTTTTTACTCAACATCCTGGCTATTTCTTTTCTACTTTCTCTATTGTTACCACATCCTTCCTGTATTGTGGCAATCCAAACCAGTCTAACCAGTTTTTTTACAACTTCAACAGAATGTCACAAATTTCATACTCAATGCTTTCTTTGGTCATTGAAGATAAGCATATCATATTTTACCACCCTAAGCACTCGTGTCACTATTTTCAAGAAGAGTCCCCAAGGTCTCTGTACATCAAAGTTCCTGAGACCCCTGTCATTTACTACATATGTTCTAACAGAATTTTACCTCCCAAAGTGCATTACTTCACACTTGTCTGGATTAAATTCCATCTGCCACTGCTCCACCCAACTTCCCATTTGATTTACATCACAAGAGATCGTAGTCATCTACACTGATCAGCCAAAACATTATGACCACCTGCCTAATATGCTGTTGGTCCTCCGTGTGCCGCCAAAACAGCGCCGACCCGCCGAGGCATGGACTCTACAAGACCCCTGAAGGTGTCCTGTGGTATCTGGCACCAAAACATTAGCAGCAGATCCTTCAAGTCCCGTAAATTGCGAGGTGGAGCCGCCGTGGATTGTACTTGTCGATCCAGCACATCCCACAGATGCTTAATCGGATTGAGATCTGGAGAATTTGGAGGCCAGGGTAACACCGTGAACACTTCATCATGTTCCTCAAACCATTCCCGAACAATGTGTGCAGTGTGGAAGGACGCATTATCCTGCTGAAAGAGGCCACTGCCATCAGGGAATACCATTGCCATGAAGGGGTGTACCTGGTCTGCTACGATGTTTAGGTAGGTGACACATGTCAAATTGACATCCACATGAATGGCCTGACCCAGGGTTTCCCAGCAGAACATTGCCCAGAGCATCACACTCCCTCCACCGGCTTGTCGTCTTCCCACAGTGCATCCTGGTGAGCCTTGGGCACCCAACACCCTGTCGCCGGTTTGTGATTTGTCCTCCCTCGGACCACAGTGGATACTCACCACTGCTGACCAGGAGCACCCACAAGCCTTCCGTTTCAGAGATGATCTGATCCAGTCGTCTGACCATAACAATTTGGCCCTTCTCAAAGTTGCTCAGGTCTTTACTCCTGCCCATTCCTCCTGCATCCAACACATCAACTTCAAGAACTGATTGTTCGCTTGCTGCCGAATATATCCCACCCCTTGACAGGTGCCATTGTGATAATGAATGTTATTCACTTCACCTATCAGTGGTCATAATGTTTTGGCTCGTCGGTGTATATTGGAGAAAACTAGAGGAAAGTATTTTTGAACCTTCACGATTGAACATAGACTGAGGCTCTGGGGATAGTTTAGATTGAGCTGGGCAGATGAAAGCATGAAAAAGTTTCTATGTATAGAATGGTGGTGCACCAGCACCGAATCAAATGTTATCTCCATTCAGCTAACCCCAAAAGGAATAGCAGTAACATTGCTACAAGAAAAAAAATCTCAAGAACCCCACAAGGATCCAGTCCAAGATATCCATCTGCAATGTTGTCAATGCCCCAAAACTTGAAGAACAGTATCTCATCTTCCATCTGGGTACTTTATAGCTTTCAGGACTTAATATTGAAATCAACAAGTTCAGGCAATCTGCTATTTCTGATTGTATCAAAACTGGCTAGTTTTGCTGAAAAGCGATCCACATGTAATGTTATTATTTCCTCTCTTCATGGTCACTATGTGATTTGCTGCCCTTTTTCCGCATTTTTCTTTTGGTTTCAGCAACTATTCTAACCTGCATTTCACATGGCCATTTTGTCTCTCATTAATCCATTGACCAGATGGAGATGTAAACTACCAAATTATCTTGGCAACTCTGGTCTCATCCTATCAAGAGGTATTACTCTTGTCCTACCCCAGGCCCCCCTTATCCCCCTGTAATTTAAACCTAATTTATTTTCCCTTTCCCTATTTTGAGCAAGGGTCTCCAACTTAAAATATTAGCTGTTTCTCTTCCCTCAGGTGCTGAATGAATCTACACATCTGGGCCAAATCTATTTTTATCTCACATTTCCAACACATGCATTCTTGATTTTTTTAAGAATTTTGTATATTTCAACAAAGCTGAAATATTTAAAACACATTAATACAGAGATAGTAATAGTAAATTTGCAGTGACAACCTAGATGATATCGAAGCAGAGTTTGATAATGAAGATAGACACAAAAAGATGGATAGAAGGAATGGGTGGCATTTTGGGTCGAGACTTCTTCAGACTGAAGAAGGGTCTCAACCCAAAACCCAAGTACACAATTTGAAAACAATTCTGAATATTCTGAAGAGATTAAACAATGTGAAAACTGGTATATTGATCCGCTCAGGAAAAAATTTAAATCAAATCTTATTTTTCTTAAATGTATAACAAAATTCTGAATGTACAATGACAGGCAGTGTCTAGGGAACCAATACAGAAATATAATTTGGTTAAAAACCCTTGGGTTCAAAGTCAAGATTCTTAAACGTAATTAAATGCACTATTACTAATTAGCAAGGAATGTTCTACCTCAGCCGACGGGAAGTATCTGCCACTGGAGATGTATATTTATAAATTTACTAATGTAATAGGAACCAATGGCATGCTTGTGAATCAGATATTGAATTCATTGATTAATATTGCTGGAAACTACATGTGTTGAGCCAGTTGTCTCTTATGAATTCTAGTCACATTAAGAAGTGCACAACGAAGATTGGCGTTTTCAGAGGTTTTTGAGATGGGCACATGAATATGCAGAAAATGTAGGGAAATAGCTAATTTCCAGGCACAGGAGATTGTGGAACGTCATCATGTTCAGCAAATACAGTATGGGCTGAGGGACCTGGTGCTGTGTTGTATTGTTTAATTTTCTATTTTTTTATTCCATTAAGTGAAATGCAGAATTGTGGAACAGGTCCTCTAAAAGGCCAAGGAAAAATTCGGAATGTAATTTGTAGGTAATGTAAACCAGGAGGTTTGATATTGCTTGGGAAATTGGTTAAAATTGGTGCAGAACGGCGCGGACTCGGTGGGCCGAAGGGCCTGTTTCTGTGCCATGACTCTAAGCGTGGCATGTTGGCACAGCGGTAGAGTTGCTGCCTTACAGCACCAGAGACCCGGGTTTAATCTTGACTATGGGTGCTGTCTATACGAAGTTTATACGTTCTCTCCGTGACCAGCGTGGGTTTTCTGCGGGATCTCCAGTTTCCTCCCATATTCCAAAGACGGACAGGTTTGTAGGCTAATTGGTTTGGTAGAATTGTAAATTCTTTTTAGTGTGCGTAGGATAATGAAAGTGCGCAGGGATCTCTGGTTGGCGCGGATCTGTTTCCTCACGGTATCTCTAAACTATATTAAACACAGTCAATGTGGGCTGAAGAGCCCGTTCCTATGCTGCACCGCTCCATGTTTTATGAGTTCGAGAAGTTCAGCAAATAGTCAATGATTCGCCATCTGCCATCATTTCATAATTCTTTCAAATATAAATTATGGAAAATATTCTGGTTGTTCGGGTGTTTTTACTATCATACCTAAACCACATCATAATCCGGTTCATATTTTAATAAAGAACTGTAACTGCCCTTCCAAATGACTTGGCATTGCTGTTTTTATCACGATGGTTAAGCAAAGGTTTATTGTTCGAAAGGTTTATTTTCTCACTATATAAACAATCATTTAGACCAAGATCATTCAAATCACGTTCAACTGTGTCCCTCCTTCTTGTAGTCTGGCAACTTGGTTAAGTTTTGTTAACATTTTTTATTGTGTTGCTGTTATTTAACAGAAGGTCATCAACTCGATGAAAGATGCTCTGTGGTTCGCGCGAGCTTGGTTGACCTCCCAGCAGAGCGAGATATCTGTCGGGAAATGTTGCCGACTGGCCCGCTGCAGACTGCAGGAGAACGTGCTGAGGGACGCACTGAAGCTTGGTGCAGCCAACGCCAAGGCCCTGTGCTGGACATGGGGGGCAGGGTGTGGTGGAGACGCCCCTCAAAATAAGGGAAGGGATTCCACGCCAGTGGGCCACATGAGTGGCAAGGGGGGATAATTTTGTGTAATTGGTGCATTGAATGTACAGTATGTATTGAATGTATGTATAGCCTCCGAGAAAGTAAGATGGAGTTTTGGGAGGAACATGTTTTGTACATATTTATTTCTCGAATAAAGTAAATTTTGAATTGGTTTAAAAATGCAAACCTATCCCCTCCCCCCCCCCCCCCTTCCATAAACCTTATAAAAGATTTCCTTTGGCCATGTGGCCTCACTGACTACCGAGGGCAATGATTCCTAATTGCGAAGATGCTGTTGACGTGAAATTTTGATTACTGCAGTCCTTGCAGTGAAGATGTTCCCAAACGTTGGTGGCTAAAACATTCCAGGAATTTGACGAAGGGAAATAGTGATAAACTTTGAAATTGGTATAGCATGCAAACTTGCAGGGAACTTGCCAGTGCATATGTTCCCTTGCAGCAATCACATGGTACTGAATTTAAACAAGCTTTCAAAGAGACTATTGCAACGATCTCTTACAAGTAAGTTCCTGCTGATACCTGTCAAAACTACTCGACATTCTCGAATTATTTGGGATTGCAAGTATAACTGCAGAGTCTACCTAAACCCCATCTTCCTCAGTACCTTCCAAGGGTCAAGGAAAAGTGTGCAGGCAAGATTGTATGCTTTGGTCTGAGTAAGTCCGGTTTGCTTTGGGTGTGCATGTCTATGTATGCCTGTGCCAAATCTGTGAAGCAGAGCCTAGTCTCTAGTAATCGTAGACTTGGTTGCCTTTGGATCTTGATCTGATCTGTTCTTGATCTGTCAACACCACATGGTGACTTGGCTGTATTAGCCACCACATTAAAAAAAATTAATACACAGGCATTTTCACTCATCAGAACTAAAGTGAAAGTTAGTTATCTTTGATCCCAGGGTACTGTCGAACAAGACTAGTCGAGCTGCTGATATTGAAGCTTCATCCAACATAAATCTTTAATCCATTCACCAGAAATAATGCTTTGAAGGTCAAATGAAGTATAAACATAATGCAACATTAAAAACTGGGTATTGAGTTACTACGATCCTTTTGACAATCTATTGGCCCAAGGTCAAAGTGTACCGAGAGATGCCAGACAGGATTAATAGACAATAGACAATAGGTGCAGGAGTAGGCCATTCGGCCCTTCGAGCCAGCACCGCCATTCAATGTGATCATGGCTGATCATTCTCAATCAGTACCCCGTTCCTGCTTTCTCCCCATACCCCCTGACTCCGCTATCCTTAAGAGCTCTATCTAGCTCTCTCTTGAATGTATTCAGAGAATCAGCCTCAACTGCCCTCTGAGGCAGAGAATTCCACAGATTCGCAACTCTCTGACTAAAAAAGTTTTTCCTCATCTCTGTTCTAGATTCTTTTAAAAGTATTGTTTTCAGCAAAAGTATTTTAAAATAGCCTTGTAAAACAATTTTATGAAGAAAACAGGGCAGCTCAATTTTACTTTATCTTATTCCGTTCCTTCTTCTGATAGACTTTAAAACTTTAGAGATACAGCGAGGAAACATGTCTTTCGGCACACCGAGTCTGCACCAACCTGCGATCACCCTATACATTGACACGATCCTACACAAGGGACAATTTCTAATTTTACCAAAGCAAACATGTACGTCTTTGGAGTGTGGGGGGGAAACCAGTGCACCCAGAGAAAACCCACATGGTCACAGGGGGAACATGCAAACTCCATACAAACAGCACTCGTATTCAGGATCCTAATCCGGGTCTCTGACGCTGCAAGGCCGCAACTCTACCGCTGCGCCACTGTGCCGCCCTCAATAGTAGCAAGTATAGTAGCAACTCTTTCAGATTAACAGGTCCTTTGTAACAGCAGTGTTTCTGGAATCTAAGTCAAATGATGCTTGTGCACAGGCATTCATTGGCCATTTAGTGGTTGTGCGTATTTAAGCTTTACTGGAGAACAATCAGACGCAGAATGCCAGTGCACTCCAAACACAGATTCACTCACTCAGACTTGAATTCAAAACTAGAACAATCGGTCTGCTTTATCGTACATTGCCCACACAATAGCATTATTACAATGACATTTGCTTAGTTCCAATAAGAAAGAATTTCACAACCTAAAACGTACAATAGGAAGGCGGCTTGGGTAGTTTGAGTGCACATCATATTTGGTGCAAACATATGACAAACCTGTTCACAGTCCTTCAATACTTTATGAAAATGTAGAGATTAAAAATCCAATGATGCAAAGATGTTCAAAGCTCAAATTTAAAAATGGAATATTACACTTGAAACAAGTCGGGCTTCAATGGGAGTCAAAAATATCCCTGTACTTTAGACATCAGCGTCAAACACACCTAGGTTTACTGTTGCAGCATTTAACAGAACTTGCTATCAGTATACATTTTGGTATATAGCCATTTTACTGACAAGGTATCAGAGAACAGCCAGCAACATTGAAACTATACACAAGCAGCAGTGTGTTCGAAAAGGGAAATAAATATCTGGAACACAAACTGGAGGGCAGCCAAGATGCTTTTAAATGAACACTGAGGTATGACACTGGGTTAGTATAACCAAGAAAGTCCCAAGTGTAATCTCTCATCTGTGCCATTACATCTTCTCAGAAAGAGCAATGATTATTTCAACTTAACAGCAACACATGGTTCCCAGTCACCAGCCACAAGCACATTCACTGGGTGCACCAATGATGGCAAGGCTCCAATGATCATTTCTTGCTGCCTCAAGGAGTGACAGAGGATCCTTTTTGAACTGCTCCAGGACTTTTGGGATAGGAATTCAGACCCTGCTAAAATCTTGCATACACAATAAACTAACTCTGGACAGAACCAGCAGCAAAAATTTCAATGGTACAAAAAAAGGCCACTGCAAATCAATTTGTCAAACGGAGCACTGTCGAACACCTTTGTGATTGTATGCAGCCAACTGTGCAGGCAATTATCAATGGAACCATTCTGAAGCATTAACTGCCTCTAGGAAAAAGCTCAGGCGACATCTCCAGTTAAATAGATCTTCCAGTTTGTATGATTCTTAAGTTGTAATATGTGTCTGGTTAGAGTGACCATTGGCACAAGAGTACAAAGACCAGTAATTTAGAAGCTAATTAATTCAACTACATAAACAGTGCAAAATATACATTAGTACTTCTTAATACTGAAATCCGGGTTTAAATACTCTCGATTGCAATTAAATCTCAACACAGGTCTACCAAGAACAAAACCCTGGTTGGATAACAGCATTAAAAATGTTTCCAGCATGTGGATGCTTTCACTTCCAGTTCTGCAAGATCTCTGCAGCTAGAGACATGTTCAGACAAGCTTAATAACACTGCAGTACCAAGGCTTCAACTTTCAAAGTACAACAATTTTTAATCCTATTTCTGGGTGGTAAAGTGTTGAGAAATTTACTGTATTGATCAACAACAATTTTGATTTATAAAGACATTATTAGCATTACTTGGACAGTACTATTCTATTCTTCGTAATTAATACTTCCTCATTTCTTTCACATTGAAGGTGATATCAGTTTTAACCAACAACACCAAGCAATATCAGACCTACAGGGTTACACAAAGTTACCCTCAGAAACTTTCCTTGGTTTTTGGAGATCGTATTTCACAATTCAGATTAAAAAATAGAACAGAGAACAATACAGCACAGTAACAGGCCCTTTGGTCTGCAATGTCTGTTGCCAAACGTGATGCCGTTAAATTATTCTCCTCTGCCTGCATGTGATCCATACCCATCACATCCTGCATATTCAAGGCCTCTTTAACAGCCTCTTAAATGCTACTATTATGTTTGCTTCCACCATGACCCTTGGCAGTGCATTCCAGGCATCCACCGCTCCGCGTAAAGAAACGTACCCAGCACATCTCCATCAAACCTTCCCCCCTTAAATGTCTGTGACATTTCCACCTGATGGAAAAAGGTTTTGACAATCTCCCAACATATGCCTCTCAATTTTACACACTTCAATCAGGTTGCCCTACACTTTCTTATAGTTAATTCCCTCTAATCTAGGCAGCCTCTTCTGCACCCATTCCAAAACCCCCACATCTTTCCTGTAGAGAGGCGACCAGAACTGCACTCAAAACATCAAATGCAGCCCAAGCAAAGTTTATAAATGTGCAACATTACTTCTTAACTCTTGTATCCAATGCCCCGACCAATGAAAGCAAGCATACCATACACCTTCTTTAGGAATGGGCGACGTTGTGGGTCGAGACCCTTCTTCAGTCTGAAGAAGTGTCTCGACCCGAAACGTCGCCCATTTCTTCTCTCCTGGGATGCTGCCTGACCTGCTGAGTTACTCCAGCATTTTGTGAATAAATACCTTCGATTTGTACCAGCATCTGCAGTTATTGTCTTATACACCTTCTTTACATAATTTCCTGTGTTGCCACTTTCAAATAACAATAGATTTAGATCCTAAGATTATCACCGCCATCAAGGCTCTTGTCATTAACTTATTCACAAAATGCTGGAGTAACTCAGCAGGTCAGGCAGCATCTCGGGAGAGAAGGAATGGGTGACGTTTCGGGTCGAGACCCTTCTTCAGACTGATGTCAGGGGGGCGGGACAAAGGAAGGATATAGGTGGAGACAGGAAGATAGAGGGAGATCTGGGAAGGAGGAGGGGAAGGGAGGGACAGAGGAGCTATCTGAAGTTGGAGAAGTCGACGTTCATACCACCGGGCTGCAAACTGCCCAGGCGAAATATGAGGTGCTGCTCCTCCAATTTCCGGCAGGCCTCACTATGGCACTGGAGGAGGCCCATGACAGAAAGGTCAGACTGGGAATGGGAGGGGGAGTTAAAGTGCTCGGCCACCGGGAGATCAGTTTTGTTAATGCGGACCGAGCGCAGGTGTTCAGCGAAGTGATCGCGGAGCCTGCGCTTGGTTTCGCCGATGTAAATAAGTTGACATCTAGAGCAGCGGATGCAATAGATGAGGTTGGAGGAGGTGCAGGTGAACCTTTGTCTCACCTGGAAAGACTGTTTGGATCCTTGGATGGAGTTGAGGGGGGAGGTAAAGGGACAGGTATAAGAAAATAACTGCAGATGCTGGTACAAATCGATTTATTCACAAAATGCTGGAGTAACTCAGCAGGTCAGGCAGCATCTCGGGAGAGAAGGAATGGGTGACGTTTCGGGTCGAGACCCTTCTTCAGACGTAAAGGGACAGGTGTTGCATCTCGTGCGGTTGCAGGGGAAAGTGCCCGGGGTTGGGGTGGTTTGGGTAGGAAGGGACGAGTGGACCAGGGAGTTACGGAGGGAACGGTCTCTGCGGAACGCAGAGAGGGGAGGGGATGGGAAGATATGGCCAGTGGTGGGGTCCCGTTGTAGGTGACGGAAATGTTGGTGGATGATATGTTGGATCCGCTGGCTGGTGGGGTGGAAGGTGAGAACGAGGGGGATTCTGTCCTTGTTGCGAGTGGGGGGAGGGGGAGCAAGAGCGGAGCTGCTCTTGTCATTAACTGTTTCCTTTCTCATTACTTTCAACTCCCCAAAATGAAACGCACACACACTTCCAAGATTAAATGCCCAAGTGCCATCTCCCTGCCCATATCTGTAACTGCTGTATCCGTTGATAGCCTTCTTCACTCTCTATAGCTCCACTAATTTTTGTATCATCTGCAAACTTGTTAACCTACCCATCTACATTGTTGTCTGAGTCATGTATATATATCATAAACAGAGGTCACAACAGTGAACCTTGCAGAACACATTGGTCTGAATTCCAGCCAGAATAACACACATGCACAACAAGCCTATCGTCTAAGAGGAAGCTAGTTCTGAATCCAAACAAACAAGTCACTGTGCATCCCCTGCATCTATCAGGATAAGCCTACCACAAGGGACTTTTATAAAATCCATGTAGACAACATCCACGGCCCCACCCTCATCAATCACTTTTGTCACCTGCTCAAAAAACCTCAATCATATTAGTGAGAAGTGACCTGCCTTGGAGAAAGCTATATTGACTACCCCTAATTTGCCGATTTTCATCCAAATGAGAGCAAATCTTATCCCAAAGAATTCTTTGCAATAGCTTCCCTACCACTGATGCAAGACTCAACGGCATATCATTTCTTTGATTATCTCTACTTCCCTTCTTTAGCAAAAAACAATATTGGTTACTAGATCAAGTGGACCCGTTGGGCCCAAACCTCCCCTGCATTTGTGCAGCACCCTCTCCTCCTCCCCGCTCCTCCTCCCCGCCCCTCCTCCCCCTCCCTCTCAACCCCCCTTCTCCTCCCTCCACCCCCCTTCTCCTCCCTCCACCCCTTCTCCTCCCTCCACCTCTTCTCCTCCCCTTCTCCTCCCTCCACCCCTTCTCCTCCCTCCACCCCTTCTCCTCCCTCCACCCCTTCTCCTCCCTCCACCCCTTCTCCTCCCTCCACCCCCTTCTCCTCCCTCCACCCCCTTCTCCTCCCTCCACCCCCTTCTCCTCCCTCCACCCCCTTCTCCTCCCTCCACCCCCTTCTCCTCCCTCCACCCCCTTCTCCTCCCTCCACCCCTTCTCCTCCCTCTACCCCTTCTCCTCCCTACACCTCCCTTCTCCTCCCTCGGAGATAGATTTAAACTTTAAAATGTGAATAACTTTAAAAATATAACACTGATTTCAATGAAACTTCTTCCTTTAGCACCAAAGGGACGACGGTGAGTAAGGTGGGCCTAAAATTATCGCACTATCTTGTACCATTTTGACTGTAGTTCAGGAACAAACAAACAAACAAACGAGAGTTTTAGTATATAGATTCTCCAGCCCACCAGGACCTTACCTGTGGCTAGAGAATACAAAGATCGTCAAGGCTTCTGTAATCTCCTCTCTTGCCTCTCTCAATAACATGTGATAGATCCCATCAGGCCATGGAAAATTATCCACCTTAATGCTCTTTAGTTTAGAGATTCAGCATGGAAACAGGTCCTTTGGCCCACTGAGTCCGTGCTGACCAACGATCACCCGTACACTAGTTCCATCCTTTACACTAGGGACAATTTACAGCAGCCAGTTAAGCTACAAACCTGTACGTCTTCGGAATGTGGGAGAAAACCAGAGCACCCAGAAGAAACCCTTTGCCGACACAAGGAGAATATACAAACTCCTTAAAGGCAGTACCCATAGTCAGGATTGAACCCAGGTCTCTGGCGGTGTACAGCAGCAACTCTACTACTGTGCCGCCAATGGCTAGAGTGTCTCTTGAAGACACCCAACACCACCTCCTTGATCTTAAACTGCCCTACTACAATAGCACACCCCACATTAATCTCACTCTCCTTCATGTTCTTCTCCATGGTAAATATTAAAGTACATGTTTAGTACCTCGCTTACATCTGCGGACTCAAAGCATAAATTCCCTCCTGTAATCCTTGAGCAGTCCTACTTTCTTCCCTTCAATACCCTCTTGGTTTTAACGCATGTGGAAAAAGTATTTTTATGTCACCTTGTCAAAAATAAATTAAAAAAATTAGTATTTACTGTTAACAAGGTCAACAGGTCACAAGGTCTTGAGACTTTATTGCATGAAACTCTGGTACATTCCTCTTCAGTCGCCAACTTCACCCCACAAACACAGAAAAATAATATTCTTACATCTATCTCTTTGGAGACCTTCAAGCTATCTTTAATCAGACTTTATCATGCACTAAATGGTGTATCCTTTACCCTGTATCTGTACACTGTGGACGGCATGATTGTAATCATGTATAGTCTTTTTGCTGACTGGATCGCACGCAACAAAAAACCTTTCACTATACCTCTGTACACGTGGCAATAATAAACTAAACTGCTAGTTACTAACAAAAAGGATTTATAAAGATGGTTTTAACCTACTCAGAAATATTATTTTGTAGGTTTGAAACCAATAGACACTTAGATTTTATCTAGCAGGAGGTGAACAGAACATTAGAAAGTCCTAAATTTGAAAAAAACGATTTTGCTGCAGCAATTCATCTCAATCACGATTTGCCCCCTAAGACAGCACAGACCAGCTTAAAAGTGTGTTATTAAAAAGATCAGCTAAGTCAACTGACCAGGATTTAAGTGCAGTACCTTAATTAGGCTACATGCCCTGGGGAAATAGTTGCAAATCAATTTTGGTTCCAATGATCAAGTTACCACCATTCTGCTGCCACATCTGTTCCATCAAAATATGTACAAAAATCTGATCGCGTAAATTATATATGGGAAGGGGGTGTGGAATAAGGTCACTTCACAAAATCAATGTGGCCCTTCAGAGAAAAATATTAAATCCTCAAATACTACATTGAGAGCGAAGAAAAAAAAATTGTGTTTAGAATAATGGTCTATACATCCACAAAATTAATAAGCCCAATGCAGAGCTTTGATCACGTAATTGAATGCTATCGATTATAACTTACATTGTAGTTAACAACACTGTAGCTTTTGATACTGCTGAATAGAAGTCTCAAGATTCTGCCACTTTCTTTTTCCCTCCGTCATCAACTAAATATGAAGAAATTACTGGAGGATATTATAACAGGTCCCTCAAAAGCATTTCATGTTTTGCATTTCTTCAGTGCATCTGGCATATTTAATAATGATTCTTAACCTTTACTTTTGTCTGAAGTTAAGATATGTAATTTAAAAAAAAATTAATTGCAGGGGAAGGTTGTCAAAGAACGCAGGTAGGATATGTCAGATGGAAATTAGGGTGGAGAAGAAGCAGGGAGAGTTTAATTTGGACAAGTGAGAGATGGTGTATTTTTGGAGATCAAATGCAAGAGGAAAATATATGGTACATGGCTGGAGCCTCAGGAGCATTGAAAGGGATCTTGTGATCCATGTTCATTAGTCCATGAAAATGACAACGTAAGAGGATATGGTGATAAGGAAGGCATATGGCATGTTTGCATTCATCAGTTAGGACACGGAGTACAAATCTGGCAAGTTGTTTAGGCGGCCACACGTACTTCAACCAAAACTTGGATACATGGTTCAACCGGTTAAACCTGCCTTTGAATGTAGTATGGGCGTACAGTATTAGTAGGGGTATGACAAGAGGAACAAATAAGTTCAGATGTAAAATACACACTGAAGCTTTTATTTATCTAATCATACTACTGCCTGTACATGGTAGGTAGCTTTCAAATCCATTTGAAGCTTTAGCTCAAAATACTGCCATCGTTGATCTCAACAAAACAGGAAAAATGGGGAAGTGGTGAATGGAAGGTAAAAAATACATGAAAGAAACAAAAAAATGAATTCATGTCTTTAATGAAACCAGATTTATAATTTATGGGAAGTGGTTAATAAAAGGAATGGGGGGGGGGGGGGGGATCCCATGTTAATGGGGTAGAAACTTCAGTCCAGCTAGCAGGAATAGAATTCACTGCAGCTTATGCGAGAGGCATAACCAAAAATTCAGCTTTTTCTAAGAACTGTCTACATCTTTTTTTACCATTAAATTTCTGTGCCTTCCTTTTCCAAGAATCAATCTTTATTGTGTAAATGCTATCCTTGTATTTCAACATAATAAGCACAAATGTGCAAGCTTTGTATCTTTGTGACTTCTTAACAAAGAACCTCTTTTCGTTAGCAATGGCCCCTGAATTTCCAGACATTTCTAACAAGGCAGTTCTTGATAATGTGCCCAAATGGTGCACATAGAGATCTACCTTGTCAAGCCAGGAAAGTCTAAATCAGGAGAAACTGATACGACAACCACCCATGCTTACATACTTTTAATGAATCACACCAGTCTGAAAGTGCACCTGAATCACATAAAGGAGCATTAAGGAAAATGATGAAAAGTTTGTACAAAGTAGTGGATTCTCTCGTGTTCAGGAGAGAAAGATAGAGAAGCAGAGAGGCTTAATGGGGAAATTCTACAGCTTTAAAAGCTTGACTGCTGAAAGTACTGTGGGCAATAGTGCAGCAATTTAAGTGGGGATAAAGAAAAGGTCAGAATTGGACCAGTACAAGGCTGCAGGAGATTTCACTGACAGAGGGGGGGGAAAACAAAAATCACTATTTTATAATTGCTCCACCTTTGTGCTTCTGCTTCCAAGAGCCCAAACTCTTGAATTTCCCACCCAAACCATTTCCCTTCTCTAGGATGCTCCTGAAACCCAAACATTGACAAAGCTTTTTGTCACCTGCCTAAATACTTTCCAAAGTGTTGTGCCAATTTAAGCAGGCTTTGGAGTTTTAATTGTGCCTTTAATGAAACAAGTTTTTGCTATTAAAAACGCAGATTTTTGATTTGATTAATTTTGCAGATATTTGTGAAAATGTTAATTATCAACAACTACATATGGGGAGGAACTAAAACAGGGAAACAAAGAAAACTAATTTAACTAGAGTGGCAACATGAGTTTCTAAGAAGGGAAAGGCAAACTTTGAATGTCAAGTCAGATGTTCTGGGCTGCAAAATTGTGAATCTATTTTGTGGTTGATAGGGTATAAGAAATTGTCAAAGCCCATACAAGCTGCATATTGGTATAGGTTTATTATTGTCACGTGTATCGAGATGCAAATGAAAGAATTTTTGCATGCTATCCAGTATAGTTAAATATTATGGTTATTTTGTGGCTCTAACTTTTGTAATGCAAAAAAGCACCTTGAATAAGCGTCAACCACACTGACCTGAGTGTTTCAGTATGACTTTATTTACAACCAGAACAAGGGGCATCAATGTGAAACATTACCAAATTTTCTCTGAAGATATTATCGGAGTATTTCCAGCATTTTAAATTTTTTTATTGTTGCGCTATGATCACTAATCAGTGCAGATTTATTGTGGTAATAGCAGCAAGAGATTATGGGTTTTCTCTGGGTTAGGTTGAAAGTATCAGCTAGGCTTTTATCGTGATCGTTTTTAATCAAATCATTGATATTTCTGTGAATTTCTATATATTTTTAAACAAATCATTTGTAAAAATCCCTTCTAGGCTCAAAGCCAATGACAAGCTATGCAACAAGTCATTGGCTTTATATACCCATGCACAGAGGCTAGGTTAGGAGTCTCATGAATCTGAAACAATACGAGCAAAACCATCTAACAATATGCACCATGCACCACTATCCATGAAGGGTGTTTGGAATGTGTTGCTGTGAAGGCACAAAGGCAGATTACTCCTGATCACTATTGACTTCCAAAAAAGGCAAAAAAAATGGAATGATTAAAACTCGGCTTGATCATCTGGCTAGCAGCAGAGTCAAAATCTCATCTTCAATAGGCTAACCCAACGTCCTGCTCCCTCGAGGCATCTTAAAACCAACAGTTTTGACCAACATTGTTGTCAATATCTCCTGTTGCACTGCATTGATTAAAATGTTGAATTCCATAAAGAGTAAACAAGATGCTGGTGATGTTAAATGCTGCAATGTAGGGGTGAGCGGAATGAATGGATTTGGCACGAGGACAGCATATTTTAGATCAACTCTAAAACTATCAAGGAAAAGGAATCAATTATGGCGCAAAGTGCTGGAGAAACTCAGCGGGTCAGGCAGGATCTCTGGAGAACATGGACAGGTGACATTTCAAATTTCACCGATACATGTTCTCCAAATATGCTGCATTACCCACTCAGTTACTCCAGCACTTTGTGTCTTATTTGTAGCATCTGAAGTTGCTTGTGTCGCTCAGTTTTGGCATATGCTAATTGCTTATCTGATTAACACTTAATTTTTATGTGTGACAAAAATCTCTTTTTACCTGTACAATGAAAAAAGGTATATTGAACAGAATTTGTTTCAGAAGACTTAATTCTAAACATGGTCAGTTCCATTTCATGACTTAAAATAAGGCTCAGCTAAATGTATCTACTTGAAAATGAAGAGCATAAAGGATAATTAGTTCCTTCTATTGTTATATGGACCACTTATATAGGTTCAAAGACATTTAAAGGGATTTCAAGTTAAATTAGATTAATTTTGCAGATATTTGTGAAAATGTTAATTATCAACAACTACATATGGGGAGGAACTAAAACAGGGAAACAAAGAAAACTAATTTAACTAGAGTGGCAACATGAGTTTCTAAGAAGGGAAAGGCAAACTTTGAATGTCAAGTCAGATGTTCTGGGCTGCAAAATTGTGAATCTATTTTGTGGTTGATAGGGTATAAGAAATTGTCAAAGCCCATACAAGCTGCATATTGGTATAGGTTTATTATTGTCACGTGTATCGAGATGCAAATGAAAGAATTTTTGCATGCTATCCAGTATAGTTAAATATTATGGTTATTTTGTGGCTCTAACTTTTGTAATGCAAAAAAGCACCTTGAATAAGCGTCAACCACACTGACCTGAGTGTTTCAGTATGACTTTATTTACAACCAGAACAAGGGGCATCAATGTGAAACATTACCAAATTTTCTCTGAAGATATTATCGGAGTATTTCCAGCATTTTAAATTTTTTTATTGTTGCGCTATGATCACTAATCAGTGCAGATTTATTGTGGTAATAGCAGCAAGAGATTATGGGTTTTCTCTGGGTTAGGTTGAAAGTATCAGCTAGGCTTTTATCGTGATCGTTTTTAATCAAATCATTGATATTTCTGTGAATTTCTATATATTTTTAAACAAATCATTTGTAAAAATCCCTTCTAGGCTCAAAGCCAATGACAAGCTATGCAACAAGTCATTGGCTTTATATACCCATGCACAGAGGCTAGGTTAGGAGTCTCATGAATCTGAAACAATACGAGCAAAACCATCTAACAATATGCACCATGCACCACTATCCATGAAGGGTGTTTGGAATGTGTTGCTGTGAAGGCACAAAGGCAGATTACTCCTGATCACTATTGACTTCCAAAAAAGGCAAAAAAAATGGAATGATTAAAACTCGGCTTGATCATCTGGCTAGCAACAGAGTCAAAATCTCATCTTCAATAGGCTAACCCAACGTCCTGCTCCCTCGAGGCATCTTAAAACCAACAGTTTTGACCAACATTGTTGTCAATATCTCCTGTTGCACTGCATTGATTAAAATGTTGAATTCCATAAAGAGTAAACAAGATGCTGGTGATGTTAAATGCTGCAATGTAGGGGTGAGCGGAATGAATGGATTTGGCACGAGGACAGCATATTTTAGATCAACTCTAAAACTATCAAGGAAAAGGAATCAATTATGGCGCAAAGTGCTGGAGAAACTCAGCGGGTCAGGCAGGATCTCTGGAGAACATGGACAGGTGACATTTCAAATTTCACCGATACATGTTCTCCAAATATGCTGCATTACCCACTCAGTTACTCCAGCACTTTGTGTCTTATTTGTAGCATCTGAAGTTGCTTGTGTCGCTCAGTTTTGGCATATGCTAATTGCTTATCTGATTAACACTTAATTTTTATGTGTGACAAAAATCTCTTTTTACCTGTACAATGAAAAAAGGTATATTGAACAGAATTTGTTTCAGAAGACTTAATTCTAAACATGGTCAGTTCCATTTCATGACTTAAAATAAGGCTCAGCTAAATGTATCTACTTGAAAATGAAGAGCATAAAGGATAATTAGTTCCTTCTATTGTTATATGGACCACTTATATAGGTTCAAAGACATTTAAAGGGATTTCAAGTTAAATTCCTGATCTTCTATATTAGCCAACTCCATCAATAAATGTAGCAATTGCAGTTGTTCTTACACTACTATTTCTGAATATGCATAACTTCACAATATTTTGAATAAGTAGCTCCAAAATAAAAACATACCTAAGCCATTGAAAGTTTTCAGCCAAGGGATTTGAATTTTCAATATTTCAGGAACAAGACCAATTAAAGATATTATCCAAAACTTCCCATTGCTCTAAATGCCATGCTTTTAAATCTTCCAATCCCATGTTTCAGATCAAAAATGCTGTTATTAAACATTTCCAGTTGGATAGTAGGATTCAATAATTTAGCACAAACTTTTCAAGAACACAAGAACACGAATATGAGTATGCAAGAGGTCCCTGAGAACTACTCTGCATTACAAGGATAATTTCTGACTCTGTGAATCAAGTCCATTTTCATACCCCATATCCATATTGGTGTATCCAAGAAAATCTACAGACCCCCCCAGCCTTTAACGTCTTCAAGGCACTGAACACATCTCTCTAGGGTAGGGATTTGCATCCATTTACAACTGACTATTTTAAGAAATTCTCTTCTTCATAGTCCCAAGACTATGCCCTCTAGTTCTGGACTCCTCATTGAAACGAAACTGCCTTTTGGCATCGACTCTCACCAATCCCTCTCAAAATTTTGCATACCTCAAAGAAATCATATCTCATTCGCCTCGACTTCACTGAGCATAGGCCAAATTTCCATAATGACAGGAATCAGGCTTATACATCTATAAGGCACATAATCCAAAGAAAGTATACCCACTCTCAGGTATGGAGACAAAAAATCTTCAGTGTTCTAAATGTGGTCTTAAATTCCTACATCACATCAAAAATTACTTTAGTTCTCCACCTCGTCATCCTTTGCAATTGCCATTCAAAAGTACCATTGCTGATCTGTGACCCAACACCACATGGTGATTATTCACCAAAGATTTGTACTATATTTGGTTGACAAAAAGACTAAATTAACAACTTTGCATTAATAACTACTTGTGGAAATTTTCCCAAATTTTCCCAAATCTTTGTAGCTACCCACCCAGTTCTCGGTTTAATGCTACATTTCTCAGTGCTATAATATTACTATCCATTACCCTTCATTACAGTTTTGAGCAAATTATCCTTTATCCTTCTAAATTGTAGAAACATGACTCAAGGTGACTGAAGCTTGATTAAACCATAAGTATGCCAAATCTGCTATATGCAACTAACCAGCTTTCACATTACAAAGAACAGTATTTAGACAAATTAAAAATGAAGCTTGACTTCATTTGGTTCACTAGTTTCTCTCCCCCCAAAGTACTACCTGTTCTGAATATTTATAAAATCTTGCTTATTTTTCCAGATTTATAGCATCTGTGGCATTTTGATTTTAAACTAACAATTTAATTTGATCCACAAGATACAGTCAAAAGACACCCAAGGGTGAATGACACTAAATACAAATTGGCACTCACACTTCTACGCTATTTTTCAAACTGCAATGAGTGATGTTTTGTTTATAAATTGTAATATTTTATTAACTGGTGTTAAATTGAATATGCATCTCAATAATGTTTTAGATTAGAAATTTCATCTGAATAAAGACTCTTTCTACATTATTGAAGCCTTGAGACAATGAATACAATGGGAGACTGTATCGAATTACCCAGTAACTATATCTAACTTGGCATATGAATCATTTAAAAGGGAGCTGGCCAGAGCTATTTCCATCCAAGATTTTACATCTTCCCTTCCCATTCAGAACATGGGGGATATTTCTCCTCGAAGAAAAAACAGATAATCGTTTTCAAAAATAAACTAAACGCTGTAAATATTCAGATCGGACTGTACTTTGGGGGGGGGGGGGGGGAGAGAAACTGGTGAACTACTGAAGTCAAGCTTCGTTTTTATTGTGTCTAAATACAGCTCTTTGAAATGTTGCATACGATTCTTTAAAGCAGTCAGCAATGAAGCGAGGCAGGGACAAATGCTGGAGAATTAAAAAAGAAAATGTATGAGAAATACTTGGATCTCAAAAATACTAAAATGTAAATCTATAAAAGGGTTTTAAGATAAAATTCGAAGAGAATAAAGCCTGATTTATTGTGACTAGTCTCTTTCTTTTTTGCTCCACCGTGCGGCAGCCTGACAACCAGCCACAGCTGTATCACCACAGGTTTTCCGTGCACCCAAACTTCACGCCGTGGATAGTCCCGCCCTCGTTGCCTCGCAACGGCGGGCCCAGCCAATCAGAGCGCCCGGCGCCGCGTCAATCACGCCCCCTTTCGGGCTTCCGGTCATCAGGTTAGGTTGCACCGGCTGACGGCCATGGCGACGGCGCAGACCTTTCCTTAGCGGACGGTAAGTCCTTCTTGCTTCCCACCCACCCCCCGACCGGCCGACCTACTTACCCAGAATATCAGGTTTAAAAACACCAGCACGGTTTTAGACAACGTTATCCCGCACTGACCCATCTTTCACACTGGCGCGGTCTCCTCCCTGTGAGGTGTGTGGGTCGTTGCTCCTCCTCGCCGCCCAGGCCCAACCCCGCCGCCTCAGCTTCCAACCGACAAATGCAGGACGACGGCAGCCGGAGCCGGGGTCACGCGACCAGCCCGCCCACGTGACACCCCGCGTCACCGAGGCATTGCGTCATCGCTGGCTGCACGCCTGCTGTCAGTGCTCAGAGGGAAACGTCACCCATTCCTTCTCTCCAGAGATGCTGCCTGTCCCACCGAGTTAGTTACTCCAGCATTTTGTGTCTCTCTTCAATTTAAACCAGCATCTGCAGGTGTTTTTTTCCCTACACATGCTGCCTGTCCCAACGAGTTACTCCAGCATTTTGTGTCTCTCTTCAATTTAAACCAGCATCTGCAGGTGTTTTTCCCCCCACACATGCTGCCTGTCCCAAACGAGTTACTCCAGCTTCTTGTGTCCATCTTCGATTTAAACCAGCATCTGCAGGGTTTTTTTTCGTACACATGCTGCCTGTCCCAACGTATGAGTTACTCCAGCTTTTTGTGTGTCTATCTGCAACTGAAGAAGGGTCTCGACCCGAAACGTCACCCATTCCTTCTCTCCAGAGAAGTTTCCTGCCTGTCCCGCCTCTCTCTCTCTCTCTCTCTCTCTCTCTCTCTCTCTCTCTCTCTCTCTCTCTCTCTCTCTCTCTCTCTCTCTCTCTCTCTCTCTCTCTCTCTCTCTCTCTCTCTCTCTCTCTCTCTCTCCCCCCCCCCCCCTCTCTCTCCCCCTCTCCCTCCCTCTCTCCCTCTCTCCCTCCCTCCCTCTCTCCCTCTCTCCCTCCCTCCCTCTCTCCCTCTCTTCTCTCTCTCTCTCTCTACGTTTTGGTCGGAGACCCTTCTTCAGACTTCTCTCCATGGACGCTGCCTTTCCCGCTGAGTTATTCCAGCATTTTGTGTCTGTCTTCGGTGTAAACGAGCATTTGCAGTTCATTCCTACATAAACAGCTAACAATGACCTCTTTCCTTTATCATAACTTTCATTCATTTGCTCTATATCTCTCTACATCATCGTCTGTATCTCTCATTTCCCTTTCCTCTGACTCTCAGCCTGAAGAAGGGTCTCAACGTGAAAAGTCACCTATTCCTTGTCATCAGAGGTGTTGTGTGAGCCGCTGATTTACTCCAGCTCTTTGTGTCTATCTTGTGTTTTAATTGTCACATGTCCCAAATAGAACAATAACATTCTCACTTGCAGCAGCACGACAGAATATGTAAACATAGTACACTGTAAACAATATAATAAACGAGAAAAAAAGGTTTTGTGTGTATAAGTGCTGTAGCAACTCAGCAGGATGGGCAGCATCCCTGGAGAGAAGGAATGGGTAATGTTTCGAGTCCAGACACTTCGTCAGAACAAGAGTCAGGGGAAAGGGAAAGTGCAATATAGAGAGATATAGAACAAAGAAATAAAAAGATATGCAAAAAAGTAACGATGATCATGGAAGCAGTCCATTGTTAGCTTATAGATTCAGCTAACAATGGACTGCTTCCATGATAACAAAGGGGGTATCTAACAGTTAGCCCTTGTTAGATATCCCTTGATTCCCTCATCTCAGTCCTAAATGGCCTACCCCTTATTCTTAAGCTGTGACCCCTGGTTCTGGACTCCCCCAGACTGAGAGTCAAGAGAGCGGGAGACTTGAGATGTGGAAGGGTAAGGTGTGAAATTGACCGATCAAAGCAAACGGTGATCAAGGAAATGTAGAATGGTACATTTTTAGCTGAGGGGAAGATGACACTGAGGTATACAATCAGTGAAATATGAGGGTGAATGATAAGACTGGGGGGGGGGCGAGTTGATACGAAAGTAGGGATGGTAAGTAAGAAAGCTTTGTATGGTTCAAATGAAACATCACCAACTTGCAACGATAACTGCTTTTATCTTCACAGATGCTCAGATGCTTCCTGCCATGCTGATTGCCTCCAGCATTTCCTGTTATTAATGACACATATTGAGAACAAAAAGGAGTGCGTTGATGGTAACTATTTCTACAAGAGGGAGGACATGGGGAGGGGGCAAAAAAAGCCACAACAATGATATGCAGGGCAGCTGTTGGAAATCTGAAATAAAGGAGGACGCAGGAAAGATCAGCAGGGCAGGTAGCGTCTGTGGAGATGGAAAACCGAATTACTTAAGAAGTGGCCAGCATTAGAAAGAACAAAATGAATTGCAGATAATGAGTGTCGGAAACAAAACCAGAAAATTCTCAAAACATTCAGTAAGCTATGCAGCGTCAGCAGATAGAGAAACAGTCATTCAGAAAGATGATGATTCACCCCTCCCAGTATCCATGGGAGGTCATCAATCTGAAATTCCAACACCATTTCCCTCTACCCCCAACGGACACTGCACAACCTGCTAAGGTTCTTCTGCAGTTCCAATCCCCCCATTGTAGGAAGTGTGTGGGGGCTTTGGAAAGGGTGCCGAGGAGGTTTACCAGAATGTTGCCTGGATTAGGGGGTATTCGCCACAGGAAGAGGTTGGACAGACTTGAATTGTTTTCTCTGGAATGCCAGAGGTTGCAGGAAGACCTGATAGGATTATATATTATGAAACTATGAGAGGTATAGATAGGATAGACAAAACCTTTTCCCCAGGATGGAAAAATCTAATACTAGAGGGCATAGCTTTAAAGTGCGAGGGGCAAAGTTTAAAGAAGATGTGCAGGGCAGGTTTTTTTTTACACAGAGAGCGGTGAGGGTGGCAGATACTGTGAAGGTCAAGTCAATGGGTATTTTTTTAAACGGAGATTTTATAGCAAGGGTGTCAAGGGTTACAGGGAGGGGAATAGGGTTGAGAGGGCAAAATAGATCAGCATGGCGGAGCAGACTCGAGCCGAATAGCCAAATTCTACTATGTTTTATGAAATGCCAATCTCTGGCTAAACATTTAGAATATAATTTTTAAATGATCTATCCCAGTTCAATACTGGGTCCTTCTAGAATGGGTTTAGTTATCTATATACTAAAACTCTCGTTTGTTTGTTCCTGAACTACAGCCAAAATGGTACACGATAGCGCAACAATTTTAGGCCAACCTTACTCACCACCTTGGTGCTAATGGAAGAAGTTTCAATCGGTGTTATATTTTTTAAATTATTCACATTTTAAAGTTTAAATCTATCTCCTAGGGTGGTAGGGGGAGGATAAGGGGGGTTGAGGGGGATGGAGTGGGGAGAGGGCAAGGGAGGGAGGGGAGGGGAAGGAGGGGAGGGGGAGGGAGGGGGGAGAGGTTGCTGCACCAATGCAGGAGAGGTTTGGGCCCAACAGGTCCACTTGGTCTAGTATTTCTTAAAGAGTGAAACTCCAGAACTGTGTCATTCAACCATTTACCATAGGGCGGAACTATGGCGCAGTGGTAAAGTTGGTGCCTTCTAATGCCAGAGATCCAGGTTCAATCCTGACCTCTGGTGCTGTCTCTACGAAGTTTGCACATTCTCCACAAAGTTTGCACATTCTCCATATGACCGCGTGGGTTTACTCCAGGTGCCCAGGTTTTCTCCCACATTCCAAAGACCTGCAGGTTTGTTGGTTAATTGGCTTCTATAAATTGCCAATTAACCTACAAACTTGCATGTCTTTGGAATGTGGGGGGAAACCGCAGCACCAGAGGAGACCACACGTACAGACAGCAGCAGAGGTCAGGATCGAACCCCTTTCTCTGGTGCTGTGAGGCAACAGCTGTAGCAGCTGCGCCACGCTACCGCCCTTAAATATTAATGCTTTATCTTTCCACAGATGCTACTTTGCCCGCAGGGTAATTCCAGCATTTTTTTTTTTGATTTCAGATATTCAACATATGCAGGTATTTTTAATGTTCAGTTAGGAAGCTCTCTAGCCCAAGGGAACAAGGAGTTTACATGGGATGCCAACATTTGTATCTCAACCAACATTCATTAATAATGTTTCTGGCATCTTGCTGTATGTACATTAGTTGAGTGGTTTGCTTATTGAACAACAAATGAGGCAGTGCCTGCCTGCAGTAAGTGCTAGAAAATTATCACCCCCCCCCCCCAACCTGTGTTCACCTATTGCCTGCCATGCTTTGTCCTGCCCCTCCTCTCTTCCAGCCTTCCCCCCCCCCTCCCAACAATCAGTCTGAAGGAGGTTCCTGACCCAAGAATCGCCTATCCATGTTCTCCAGAGATGCTGATTGACCAGCTGAGTTACTCTAGCACTTTGTGTCTTTTTTGTGAACCAGATTCAGCAGTTTCTTGTTTGTACATTAGTGCTAGAAATTGTTCAGGTGTTAGTTTTGCAGTACTTTTCGTAGCCAGAAAAATATCAGTGCGCATGTAACAGTTCACTGGACGTTACAAAAAAGCATTGAGATTTTGAGCCAGAACGGTGCCAAGCAATGATTTTCTCCAAAACAAAATTGTATTACCACCTACTCATTGCCAAGATATCATCGTCAACATCCTAGGTGTTCTCTGTTGAGCAGAATCTCAACTGGACTAACCGCATAAATACTGTTGTTATAACAGTAGGCCCAGGGCCGTTTTTACAGCATTATGGGCCCCCGGGCAAAGCAGTGTACTGGGGCCCCTACCGTTACTCTCCCCCACCCCCCTTTCCCTACCAGCCCCCCCCCTGTCGTGCCGGCGAAAAGCACTTACCGAAAAGCACTTAGCGATGGACTTAGGGTGCTACATTGTTGCGAAAAGCACTTACAGATCGCTGTGAGAAGCACTTAGGGACCGAAAATGTTGCGAAAAAAGCACTTATTGAACCTACATTTTTAAAGTAGTATTTATTTATTGCAAGTCACTTAACATACACAGATCAGCATGGGGCCCCTATGCTCGTGGGCCCCCGGGCAAGTGCCCATCAGGCCCATGCGTTAAGACGGCCCTGAGTAGGCCAAGGGGTAGTTATCCTGCAGTGAATAACTCACCTCTCACTTCACACCTACACGGCATGCCGGGAGTGTAAAGGAATACTCTCCACTTACCAGGAGGACTGATGTGGTTCAAGAAAGTGCTTCATCTTCGCTGCTTCAATGGCGTTAAGCGACGGACAACTTAAGGTGGCAGAAATACTTGGATAAACGGAGAATTAAAACTAAAGTTGAGAAGTAATTCATTAGTTTCACATTGCTTTGGGATGAAGCATAGCTGCCTGTGCATAGTTGAACAAACCCTGTTCATTTTTGCATTGAGATTTTCTGGAGTGTGAGAAACGTATAAGCCATGGACTGCTACACACACTGGAATAATGTTACCTTGCTAAAAAATATTTTGGGAGAACTAGTGCCAACCAGGACTTATTGCTGCCAAAAGATGTCATGTGAAAAATAATGTTAGATCCCTGTGGTTCAGTTCAAACCTTGCTTTGTACTGTGAGAGTATCTAGAAATCTAGGCACTTGTGGTCTGAATAAAGTCAAGGGCATTAGCAAGGGACTCTAATGTCCGGCTCCAGTAGGAACAGGTATAAGATAATTATTCCCTGAGATTGGTCCACTGTTCAGAGAGACAGTGGCTGATCTGTAACCGTATAGTGCAGATGATAGACACAAAATGCTGGAGTAACACAGAGGGGCAATCAAGCAGCATCTCAGGAGAAAAGGAATAGGTGATATTTCGAGTCAAGAGCCTTCTTCTCGACCCGAAATGTCACCTATTCCTTTTGTCCAGAGATGCTGCCTGACCCACTAAGTTACTCCAACATTTTGTGTTAACCAGCATCTGCAGTTCCTTCCTACACCAATTAGTGGAGTCCTGGCTTCTCCTCAAATTCCTCAATATCTTGATTAACAAAGTAAAACGATCTCAGATTCAAAACCTCAGGGTCAAAATTCCAGCTCAGTTGTCATATCTGAAACTTGTAAATGTTCTAATGTACTGTAAATTTTCCTTTGGGTTTATGCAGAAACTAGCTAGACTGTGGTGCTCTCCCTTGTTAAATAGCATATAGAAATTTGCTCTCTCCTTGTACAACAGGAATGAGTACACAAACAATGTCTTGAATAATAAATTACTTGAATGACTGACACAAGTGGAATGCAACCAAACTGAGGAGGTAAGTAGGGGGGAGGAAAAAGTAATAAATGTGACATTCAGTAAACACTGATTACGTCTTTTCATTGATTATCATTATGTTTTAATGTCTTCCTATCATGGCTATGCAATTTACATCTTCAGAGATCATGAGAGATTCAATGTAAATGCATATTTATTCTGTTAAATTAAATTAAAAAAACAATTATAATGCACTTTGTTTATTTGTCCTTTACTCATTAACAGTTTTATCTATGGCATGCTATTCCTGTAAGTGTCAAACCTACTTCCTGTATATATTTCCATTGCACTCTGTTGATAACACATTTATAGAACGGCATTGTCACTGAAACATCGTACTTCACAAGGACCCAGTGACTCCAGAAATAATTATCTGACAGGATATGTTTCCCAGACACACATCAGCAGCATTTTTTGAACTTTGACATATTTTGAAATTTTTTGGATTTGAATTACTCTGCTTAACGTACAGGATGCACGAGAACCTGGAGTAACTCAGCAGGTCAGGCAGCATCTCTGGAGAGCAAGAATGGGTGACGTTTCGGGTCGAGACCCTTCTTCAGACTCTGAAGAAGGATCTCAACTGGAAATATCACCCATTCCTTTTCTCTAGAGATGCTGTCTGTCTCGCTGAGTTACTCCAGCATTTTGTGTCTATATTTGGTTTAAACCAGGATTCACAGTTCCTTCCTACACATGCACAAGAACGGGATGGAACCAATGCTAATGTATAGGGAGACAATTTACTGACACCCCTACTGTGCTGGGAACCTGGCACAAACCCCTCCCCATCACTCTGCCAGGAACCTGACGCAAATTCAGCAGCAAATCATCTCACAGCTCGGTGTGAAGAAGCTGCCTGTGGAGGCTGGTGTTGGACGGGATGCACTGAACAGAGCAGCAGCTCATTGCTGGGATGTGGGGCTCAGGACTACACCCAGGCCAGAGGGTTGCGTGCATCCCAGGGCACTGACTAGCAGTGGTCAAGGGGCCACACTGACCCTACCATCTCCATCTTCACCACCCATTGAAAGTGATGGAAGCTGCTGGCTCCCTCTCCTTTTGGTTACACACCTTTCCACAGCGATCATCGTTGAGTTCATCACTGAAGCAATCTTCAAAATGGGGTGAGCTAAGTCCTTAAACTGTTGGAGATACGAGGAAATGCAGGAGCTGGTTTACCAAAAAAAATACACATAGTGCTGGAGTAACTCAGCAGGTCAGACAGCACCTCAGGAGAACATCTGTCTTAAGAAAGGTCCTGATGGGAAATGATACAAATCCCTTTTGCTTGACTTTGCCTCTTAAACCCTAATCCATATATGTATCCAAATGTTTTTTATAATTCATAACTGTATCCATTTCTATAGCTTCTGCTTATTCCAGATACGGACCGTCCTCTGAGTGAGAAAGGTATCCCTGAGGTTCCTCTTAAATCTCCTCTCTCCCAAGCCTGTGTCCTCTATTTTTAGAATCCTCTACCTTGGTACAACGTGTTCACTTTATCCATGGGCTTCATAATGTTGTGCACTTCAATAAGGTCACCCCCCCCCCTCAACCTCCAATGCTCCAAAGAAAAAAATCCCAGCATCTATATAATCTCTATAACTCAAGCCCATAAGCCCAAGCAGTATCCTGGTGATCTTTGTATTAAAGTTATCCAATTTGTATGGTAAATGATTGAATGTAGAGGCTCTAATTAAGATGACTGCTGATGACACAAAAATAGCATATCGGCCAAATCCTTTACTTCGAGGGACAGGGATATGGAGATCCCATGGACATCAAAAAACACGGATGTTAAGGTGGATGTAATGACACACTTCAGTCAACCCCTGTATGGATATAAAAAATAACAAAGTGCTCAAGTAACTCAGTGGGTCAGGCAGCATCTGTGGAGAACATGGATAGGAGACATTTGGGGTTGGGACCATTCAGATTGAAGAAGAGTCCCGAGCTGAAACGTCACCTATCCATGTTCCCCTGCCTGACCGGCTGAGTTACTCCAACACTTTCCATCATTTATTTTTGCAAACTAGCATCTGCAGTTCTTTGTTTCTACATTTTCCCTTTGTGGATATAACAGCTTCTTGTCAAAACAAGCTGAAACATTCCAACACTGCGACTCTGGCACTAACTGCAATCCTACTCACTTTCCTGATTCCAGTGTTCCCGACCCCAGCTCCAGTTCTGATCACGTGCCTGGCCGATATTCCAGAACAGAGCTACAGCCTTCCTGCACTCCCAGCCCATTCCTCTGGATGTCCAGTGGTGCTCATCCCACTTATGGCCATACACTGATTCTGCATTCTGGCACAGGACACCAAATGCAATCCAGCACATGGCATGGACGGGAGATCTCATTGAAACTCTCTGGATAACAAAAGGCCTAGCTAGAGTGGACGTGGAAATATGTTGAAAGACTGGAGCGACTGGGCTTGTATACACTGGAATTTAGAAGGATGACAGGGGATCTTATCGAAACATATAAGATTATTAAGGGGTTGGACACGTTAGAGGCCGGAAACATGTTCCCAATGTTGGGGGAGTCCAGATCCAGGGGCCACAGTTTAAGAATAAGGGGTAGGCCATTTAGAACTGAGATGAGGAAAAACTTTTTCAGTCAGAGAGTTGTAAATCTGTGGAATTCTCTGCCTCAGAAGGCAGTGGAGGCCAATTCTCTGAATGCATTCAAGAGAGAGCTAGATAGAGCTCTTAAGGATAGCGGAGTCAGGGGGTATGGGGAGAAGGCAGGAACGGGGTACTGATTGAGAATGATCAGCCATGATCACATTAAATGGTGGTGTTGGCTCGAAGGGCCGAATGGCCTACTCCTGCACCTATTGTCTAATGTCTATTGAAAGGATGTTTCTAGTAATGGGAGAGTCACAAAAACAGTGAACACAGCCTCAAAGTAAAAGGACATACCTTCAGAATAGAGATGAGGATTAATTTTATTTTCTAGAGGGTGGTGAATCTGTGGAATTCATTGCCACAGATGGTGGTGGAGGCCAAGTCGTTGGGTATTTCTAAATCAGAGGTTGATAGATTCATGATTAGTAAGGGTGTTAACGGTTACAGGGGGAAGGCAGGAGAACGGAGTTGAGAGGGAAAAATAGATCAGCCATGATTGAATGGCGAAGTAGACTGGATGGGCTGAATGTTTTACAGTCTTAAGGTCTAAACAGGATTTACAATTCACCACACAAGAGGGCTCTGGTGGAAATTGTAATGAGTACCAACCCTCGCAGTACAATATAGAATTCGGCCCAACATTTCCATGTCAGCCAAGCTAGTCCCATTTACCTGCATTTTGTGTTCATCCCTCAAAACCATTCCTGTCCATGTATCTGTCTAAACGTACAGTGAACAACATGACTCATCTCACAGATGCATGAATCCTCAGACATTACGTCAGCTGAGCGGGCTAAGTGTATTTAATGGTGAGGAGAAAGCAGTCGCCTGCAGGAAGATATAAATGAAGTAGCAGATGGGCAGTAAGCAAATGAAATTCCACTCAGAGAAGTGTGAAATAATGCACTGAGTAGCTAGGACTGAATGAATAAAAGGCATAGAAAACACAATAAATAATAGGATACTAAAAGAATGTGTAGAGAAAAGGGGATATTTTTTCCCAATGTTGGGGGAGTCCAGAACCAGGGGACACAGTCTAAGAATAAAGAGGAGGCCATTTAAAACTGAGGTGAGAAGAAACCTTTTCACCCAGAGAGTTGTGAATTTGGGGAATTCTCTGCCACAGAAGGCAGTGGAGGTAAATTCACTGGATGAATTAAAAAAAGAGTTAGATAGAGCTCTAGGAGCTAGTGGAATCAAGGGATATGGGGAGAAGGCAGGCACAGGTTACTGATTGTGGATGATCATCCATGATCACAATGAATGGCAATGCTGGATAATAGGTCAGGAAGACAAAATGGTTAAGAAGGCATAAGGTATACATTTTTAGCTGATTTCTAGAATATTAGGGAAGTTGGGCTGGAACTGTATAAAGCACTAACCACATCAGATTTCTATCAACTTTCTGGACAAGGTGCAACTATACTAGAGGGAAAACAGGAGATTCACAGGTATGTTGCTTGAACCAAAATGGGAAAAGATGAGGAATGTTTGAGATAATACCCTTTGGAATACCCTAGGCTGAGAAGATATTTGAGGTATATAGAATTATGAGTGGCCAAGATGAAGGCACTACTTCCATCAGCAAACGGTTCCATATCAAGGAGGAAGTGCGATTAATGTAATTGCAAACTTTATTTTAACCAAAGGTGGAGATGGTCTGAAACTCATTGGATAAAAGGGCATTAGAGGCAGAAACATACAGTACATATAAAATAAACCCTGATTATGCACTTGAAGCCACAAGTTGAGAGCTGGAAAGTGTATACGTTCTGTATCAGCTGTCTTGGCACCATATAAACAAAAGGCATCCTTTTGTGCCATAAATGTCGATTATTCTGTGAAGCATATTCTCATGAAAAGCATTCCTTTCCAACAAGAATTCAACTTTAATTCTTTAGTTTAATTTAGAGATACAGTGTGAAAGCAGGCCCTTTGGCCCTCCAAGTTCGCGCCGACCAGCGATTCCCATATGCCAACACTATCCTGCGCACTACGGCCAATTTACAACTTACCAAGCCATTTAACGTACAGACCTGTACGTCTTTTGAATGTGGGAGGAAACGAGCCCCTGGAGAAATCCCACACGGGTCACGGGGAGAAGGTACAAACTCCGTACAGTTAGCACCCAAAGTCAGGATTGAACCCAGGCCTCTGACGCTGTAAGGCAGCAACCCAACCGCAGCGCCACCATGACACCCCCAAAGTCAAATTCTCTCAAAAGTATATTTCTGCTGAAGTTTGAGTTTGGATTCTTGAAGTGGAGGGTCAAGCACAACCCCACATTGTCAATAGACTAAAACACTTTGTCTAGAAGTTAATAGCTGGTCATTAGTACAAGACATACAATAAAGAAGCATTGTACCCTACATCCAAACTCATTCCATTGACTACATGTTGGTTGAATTCTTGTAAACAATCACTAATCTTCTAATGGAAACATAGAAACATAGAAAATAGGTGCAGGAGTAGGCCATTCGGCCCTTCGAGCCTGCACCACCATTCAATATGATCATGGCTGATCATCCAGCTCAGTAACCTGTACCTGCCTTCTCTCCATACCCCCTGATCCCTCTAGCCATAAGGGCCACATCTAACTCCCTCTTAAATATAGCCAATGAACTGGCCTCAACTACCTTCTGTGGCAGAGAATTCCACAGACTCACCACTCCCTGTGTAAAGAAATATTTTCTCATCTCGGTCCTAAAAGACTTCCCCCTTATCCTTAAGCTGTGACCCCTGGTTCTGGACTTCCCCAACATCGGGAACAATCTTCCCGCATCTAGCCTCTCCAACCCCTTAAGAATTTTATATGTTTCAATAAGATCCCCCCTCAGTCTTCTAAATTCCAGCGAGTATAAGCCTAGTCTATCCAGTCTTTCTTCATATGAAAGTCCTGCCATCCCAGGGATCAATCTGGTGAACCTTCTCTGTACTCCCTCCAAGGCTAGAATGTCTTTCCTCAGATTAGGAGACCAAAACTGTACACAATACTCCAGGTGCGGTCTCACCAAGGCCCTGTACAACTGCAGCAGAACCTCCCTGCTCCTATATTCAAATCCTCTTGCTATGAATGCTAACATACCATTCGCTTTCTTCACTGCCTACTGCACCTGCACGCTTGCTTTCAATGACTGGTGCACCATGACACCCAGGTCACGTTGCATCTCCCCTTTTCCTAATTGGCCACCATTCAGGTAATACTCTGCTTTCCTGTTCTTGCCGCCAAAGTGGATAACCTCACATTTATCCACATTATATTGCATCTGCCATGCATTTGCCCACTCTCCTAATCTATCCAAGTCACTCTGCAGCCTCCTAGCATCCTCCTCAATCTAATGTTTTTAGATTGTGCTGTCTGTTCTGATTGTTTCATTTTTATTGCACTCTTGTGGCCACATTTTTCTACTGTACATTACTAAATAGTATAAATTATTCCAGCATTCCGATCTCATGTCTCCAGAATAAAATCTAGCTGGAAAAGCATAATTTTTGCCAGGGCATGAATATAACATTATTTTATGTAATACGATAGTGGAAGTTATAAACCATTTAAATGCGTTGAACATGGTTCTGCGGTGTTGCAACTCCATCATGTTCAGTTTCCATGATCTAATACAGCATTCTGTTCCATCTGTGCGTGTGAAATGTATCAACTATTTATTAATTTCATTCCAGTACAGGGAGAATTCCCACTGTTTCAAAGCTTTGTCCCAAAATTAAAATGGAAAATGCAAGGAGTTAAAAAAAAAGATCTTCTTGAAACAGTTCTCTGAGCTTTCAAGTTGTGATGGAACAGTGTGAGAGGAATGTGTGAAGCATCTGCTGCCAACACAGGAAAGAGAAGTGGTTGAGGAAGATGGGCCAGGCCAATTGCTTTGATCTTTGGCAGTGTGTAATAATGAAGCATCCTCTTACTGAATGACGGTCGACAAGCTTTGGAGACTAGTTCTTTTTCTTTGTGTAGAAAGGAACTGCAGATGCTGGTTTAGACTGAACAAAGACACAAAATGCTGGAGTAACTCAGTGGGACAGGCAGCATCTCTGGAGAGAATGGGTGACGTTTCAGGTTAGACTGAAGAAGGGTCTCGACCCAAAACGTCACCCATTCCTTCTATCCAGAGACGAGGCCTTTTTCTTTATTTGGTGGTCAAGAGAAGTTGAAATCATCAGAAACAATTCAAGTTGTGACAAAGAACTGCAGACATTTGTATGTTCTAACAAATAATGAAGTGGGGAATATATAGATTGCAGAGTGGAAGAATTAAATTGAGGGATGAGAGAGTAAGTACAGTTCAGCTCTATCAGCCATTCCACAAATGCCATTTGTAAGGCTATTTGGAGAGGATGGAGAAATGGGATTAGTTGGATTGCTTGTGCATAGAGCATTTGTGCATTATTTGAAGAAGTGTAGGGGAGAATGGTCCCGACCTAAAATGTTATCTGTCCATTCTCTCCACAAATGCTGCTCGACCCGCTGAGTTCCTCCAGCACTTTGTGTTTTGCGCAAGATTCAAGCATCTGCAATTATTTGTGTCTCGAGTTTCATTTGAAGTCCTGGCCCACATTTATCCCTCAACCAACATCAAATTGAGTCTTAAGAAAGGTCCCGACCTGAAAAGTCACCTATCCATTTTCTCCAGAGATGCTGCCTGACTCGCTGAGTTACTCCAGCATTTTGCATCTATCAGAATATCAAGTTGCTTATTAATGTTGTTTGAAGATGTTGTGACATGGAAACGCATCGGCCGCATTTACTACATTGCAGCAGTGACTGACCACATTAAGCCATGAATTAGCTGCGAGTTGAAGTAGCAAAAGATAAATAATTAGAATTTTTTTTTTGTCTGAATATAGATGCTGCCTGATCCACTGAGTTAAACCAGCACTCTGTGTTCTACTTCCTCGCGTCTGTACAAGATTTTTTCTAGTTTGTTTCATGTTTGACAAATGCATTCTTTCCCTGCTAATCTCATCCTAAATCTTTCACATTTAATGGGATATCAGTGTCTCTTTGTTTGATCCGCTTCATTCGCAGAACGTGTTTGAGGGAAAGCTTCAATAATTGATGACCCTCTTTTCTCTTGGTGAATTTCAATAATTCATCAGGAGGGCTGGGGTTACTCACTTGGGATGGTGTCAGGAATGTTGATCTGACTTTAACGCCTCATAAAATGCAGAGAGAAAATCAGTCAAATATGTTGCATCTGATCAAGTTCTCCTTTCTCCTGTTCCCTGTGCTTATTAGTAAAATTTTCTGCTGTCAAATAGATAAAATGAGCGCTCACAGTCTTTTTACCAGAGTAAGATTTCTAAAGCTAGAGGGTAGACACAAAATGCTGGAGTAACTCAGCGGGACAGGCAGCATCTTAGGGGAGAAGGAATGGGTGACGTTTCGGGTCGAGACCCTTCTTCAGACTGTCTAAAGCTAGAGGGCATAGGCTTAATGTGAGAGGGGAGGGACTTCAGGGGAAACCTTTTCTCTCAGAGGGTAGTCTGTACCTGGAATGAGCTGCTAGGGGAAGCTATAGAAGTGGATGCAATTACAACTTTCAAAAGGCATTTGGACAGATATATGGATAGGAAGGGTTTAGAGGGATATGGGCCAAATGCAGGTATTTAGGAGTAGTCCAGAATGCCAGCATGGACAAGGTGGGCTGAAGGGCCTGTTTTTTTGTGCTGTACAGCCTCATGACTCTAAATGGAAACCCGCCATTCAATGTCTATCATCAGTCATGTCCAGATTGACCATATCCTGGGGCTGCCTCGGGCAAAAAACAAGTGAATATCCTGGAGGAATAAATACCAATGCAGATTTAAATAAAAAAAACAGAATGACTGGCTGAGCCTCTTCCAACATTTTCTGTTCCTGGATATTTTGGGGAATTGGGGATGGTATTCATGTGTCTGAAATAAATGTAGAGAAAGCTAAAGCAAAATCGAAATGAAAATATTGGATCTGATGACGCCACTAAATTAATTAATGGGTCTGTCTGTTTTCACGCTGCCTCAGTAGTTCATTTTCTCATTTTTAATACAGAATTTTTTAACAGCAATGTTTGGATATTCAGTCATAAAAATTATCTTAGCCAAGTTAATCATCTAATCATATCATATCATATCATATATATACAGCCGGAAACAGGCCTTTTCGGCCCTCCAAGTCCGTGCCGCCCAGTGATCCCCGTACATTAACACTATCCTACACCCACTAGGGACAATTTTTACATTTACCCAGCCAATTAACCTACATACCTGTACGTCTTTGGAGTGTGGGAGGAAACCGAAGATCTCGGAGAAAACCCACGCAGGTCACGGGGAGAACGTACAAACTCCTTACAGTGCAGCACCCGTAGTCAGGATCGAACCTGAGTCTCCGGCGCTGCATTCGCTGTAAAGCAGCAACTCTACCGCTGCGCTACCGTGCACATACTGTGTGCTTTAAGCAAAAGCAGAGGATAATGAACAGAAGCAGATGATTTCATTTATAATAATAATAATAATAATACATTACATTTATATAGCGCTTTTCATATACTCAAAGACGCTTTACAGGGAATGACCTCAGCATCAGATAGGAGCATTTAACCCATTACAATACAGTGACTGATTGAGGAACTTATGTTGAGGTACGAGATGTATATGCATGAGATCATAAGACATAGGAGCAGAATTAGGCCATTCGGCCCATCGAGTCCGCTCTGCCATTCCATCGTTGATTTTTCCCTCTCAATCCCATTCTCCTGCCCTTACTAATCAGGAACCTATCAATCTCTGTTCTAAAAATATCCATTGACTTGGCCTCCACAGCCATCTGTGGCAATGAATTTCACAGATTCACCATCCTCTGGCTAAAGAAATGTTTCCTCATCTCCATTCTAAAGGAACGTTCTTTTATCTGAATCTGAATCTGAATTACCTTTATTGTCATTCAAAATGAATTGAACGAAAATCATTTGCCACACAGCCACAACAGTACAGAGTAAAAGACACAAGACACACAATTTTAACACAAACATCCATTACAGTGACTCCTCCAGACACCCCTTCACTGTGATGGAAGGCAAAAAAAAATCTCCTCTCTTCCCCCATGCTTATCCCACGGACAGATAATTCTGAAGCTGTGCCCTCTGGTCCAAGACTCTCTCACCATTGGCACTACCTATCATATTGGCATATGTGTGATCACTCACCTGCAAGAATCGGAATCTGCTTGTGTTACAGTGGTGGATGGAATAAGCCTGATTGGCGAAGTTCTCACAGAATCTTCGAACGGTAGAGAAAAAAAGACAAGAGACAGCAGATGCTGAAATCTTGAGCAAAAACCAAACTGCTGAAGGAAGTTAGTCAGCATCCCAGGCAGTATCCATGGAGGGAAATGCACAGATGACGTTTCGGTTTGGGACCCTGCTTCAAACTGCAGGGGAAAAAAGTCGTTCATTTGCTATTCCTGTACCAGCTCTTCAGTCGGTTTATCCATTTAATCCCAATCCTATCTGCTTCACAGGACCCTGGGGTTTGTCCGATTTACTCATTATTGTGCTTGTAACATATTGCTACTTAAATTCGACAAAGTCAGAAAGAAAAGCTTTGAATTTATATCCCGTTTCGTAATCTTACAGCATCCCAATGTGCAAATGAGGACTACCTCAGTCTGAAGAAGGGTCTCGACCCGAAACGTCAACCATTCCTTCTCTCCCGAGATGCTGCCTGACCTGCTGAGTTACTCCAGCATTTTGTGAATAAATACCTTCGATTTGTACCAGCATCTGCAGTTATTTTCTTATACTACCTCTGTGCTGTATCTCGCCATGACTACACACGTCTTGATGTGTAGTCACTGTTTTAATGTGGGAAATGCAGCAATTAACTTCTATATTGCAAGCTTCCAAAAGCAACAATCTGATAATGACTAAATAATCAGCTGGAGTGATATTAAAGAGTTACCTTTGGCCAGGGTGGCAAAGAAAAAAAAAAACTATCTGGAATTCAAACTCTCTGCAGATGAGGCATGTGTGGACAGAATTGAGTTAAGCACCATGATGAAATACTCTGCCAACACACATTGATAAAGAGTTTGCATCAGAATAGTGGAAAGGCTACTCAAACACCACATCAGAGCCCCTACATTATTTTTCTATCGTTCCAAACCAGATTCCACCCCAGGCAGAGAACCAACAATTACAGCACAGTCCAAGTGAGGAAAATAAAAGGAAATAATGAAATGAGGGGCAACACGGTTGCAAAGCAGTAGAGTTGCTGCCTTACAGCGCCAGAGACCCGGGTTCGATACTGACTACGGGTGCTGTCTGTACGGAGTTTCAACGTTCTACCCGTGACCACATGGGTTTTCTCCAGGTGCTCTGGTTTCCTCCCACACTCCACACACTCCATACACGTGCAGGATTGTAGGTTAATTGGCGTTGGTAAGAATTGTAAATTGTCCCTAGTGTGTAGGATAGTGTTAGTATATGGGGTGATTGCTGGTCTGCGCAGACTTGATGGGCCGAAGGGCCTGTTTCCATGCTGCATCTCTAAACTAAACTAAACAAAATAACAATTTCAAGACAAAAGAGACTGCTAGTTCAGTTAAAGTTGTCAACTCTAAATGTCATTGTGGAGTTTTCTACTAATCCCTAACTAGAACATAGAACAGTACATCACAGGAACAGGCCCTTCAGCCCACATGTCCATGTTGAACATGATGCCAAAATAAACTGATGAAAAATGCCTGCACATGATCTGTATCCCTCGATTGTTAGTTTTAGTTTAGAAATATGGCGTGGAAACAGGCTCTTCGGCCCACCGAATCTGGTGATCACTCGTACACCATAGTTCTATCTTACACACTAGCGTCAATTTACAGAGGCCAATAAACCTACAAACCCATATGACTTTGGGAAACTGGAGCACCCGGAGAAAACCCACGCTGTCACAGGGAGAACGTGCAAACTTCACACAGACAGTACCCAAAGTCAACATCAAGCCGGGTCTCTAGTGCTCTGGGGTAACAGCTCTAACACTGTATAAGAAAATAACTGCAGATGCTGGTACAAATCGATTTATTCACAAAATGCGGGAGTAACTCAGCAGGTCAGGCAGCATCTCGGGAGAGAAGGAATGGGTGACGTTTCGGGTCGAGACCCTTCTTCAGACTGGTCTCGACCCGAAACGTCACCCATTCCTTCTCTCCCGAGATGCTGCCTGACCTGCTGAGTTACTCCAGCATTTTGTGAATAGCTCTAACACTGTGCCACTCTACTGCCCTCTGCAAATTCTCTGCATGTAAAATCCTCTTAAATCCACTATTTTATCTGCCTCCACCACGACCTTTGCACGCACATACCAGGCATCCAGTATCCTCTGTGTAAAAAAACTTGCTTCGCACATCTCCTTTAAACTTTGCCCTTCTCACCTTAAAGCTATGTCCTATAGCTTTGATATTTCCAACCTGAGAACAAACCTCTGATGGTCTGACTTCATAATTACTGTCCCACCACCGGTGGCCTCTGTATGTTCCCTTCCCATCTCAATCTGAAGAAGAACTGCAATTGGAAGAGTATGCTTGCCAGTAAAACAATCTTTGCCTCCACCAACCTCCTCTCATTTCCAAACCTTTGGAAAAAAAATTATTCAGAGAAAATTTTAAATCTTATGAAATAGTTTTTCTTTGACCGTCCACATTTTTTTTTGTTGGGATTGTTTGTTGGAGAAGAATCTTTAATTTGTGGAAACTGGCGCAAATTGCCCCTGACGTGTAAGAGGTGGATGAGAAAATGGGATAAAACTGAACTCGTGTGAACAGGTGATCGATGGTTGACGTGGACTTTTTTTTAGTTTAGAGATACAGCGCGGAAACAGGCCCTTCGGCCCACCGGGTCCGTGCCGACCAGTGATCCCCGCACACTAACACTAACCTACACAAGGGACAATTTTTAACATTTACCAAGCCAATTAACTTACAAACCTGCACGTCTTTGGAGTGTGGGAGGAAACCGAAGATCTCGGAGAAAACCCACGCAGGTCACGGGGAGAACGTACAAACTCCGTACAGACAGCACCCGTAGTCGGGATCGAACCCGGGTCTCCGGCGCTGCATTCGCTGTAAGGCAGCAACTCTACCGCTGCGCCACCGTGACTCAGTGGGACAAATCGCCTGTTTCCATGCTGTATCTCCAAACTCAACTAAACTCAGCCGTGCTGGCAAGCTTGAGTTCCAAAACCATGAACTCAAGGTAAAATGCTGCATTTACACAAGTTCCCACAAGGAGTCCTCATAAGACCTTGGAGTGATCAAAAATTCATGGTGATGTAGTAATGAAAACTGTACAGATTACAGAACAGGGAAATCTAGGCAGGATGTGATGAATAAGAAGAAATAAATATAGAGTAAAACTCTGATAAAACAGCATGCTTTTGACTTTGAAGATGCTGGACTGGTAGATTTCTAGGCCATTGGATATTATTCTTACTTATACCCCAATGCTTTTAATTCACTTTCTTAAAAATGTTGCACAGTGTTATAATCTTCCAGTGAATCGGGTGAGTTTCATATTTCAGATACAGATACAGCGGGGAAACAGGCCTTTTCGGCCCACCAAGTCCGCGCCGCCCAGCGATCCCTGCACATTAACACTATCCTACACACACTAGGGACAATTTTTACATTTACCCAGTCAATTAACCTACATACCTGTACGTCTTTGGAGTGTGGGAGGAAACCGAAGATCTCGGAGAAAACCCACGCAGGTCACGGGGAGAACGTACAAACTCCTTACAGTACAGCACCCGTAGTCAGGATCGAACCTGAGTCTCCGGCGCTGCATTCGCTGTAAAGCAGCAACTCTACCGCTGCGCTACCGTGAGAGCATGGGAACTACAGAATCCAGGTAGTTTCAAGGGAGTGCACCCAGCATTACCGGTGAGCCGAATGCCAAACCATCAAGTTTCTTAATAAACAGATTGGAGTCATACTCTAATAATGTCCCTTTTTAATAATAATAATAATAATACATTTTATTTGTCATATGTAGGTTGGCACACAGTCAACGGTACAATGAAATGTATTTGACAAGACAACGGGTCACCTCAGCAGTAATATTCCAAGGATAAATAAGATTTTAAAAAATGACATTAGTAAGGTAAAAAGACAATATTAAAAATAGGTAAAAAGACAATATTAAAAATATATATTCAACATATATGATTTGAAATGTGTTTATGAGTTCAGAAGCCTGATGGTAGAACCTGTTCCTAAGTCTGGTGGTACGTGCAGCCATACTCCTGTATCGTCTGCCTGACGGTAACAAGGAGAACAGCCTGCGTGCTGGGTGGCTGTGGTCCTGTGGTCCTGTGGTCCTTCCGCAGGCACCGCCGGTAGAAAATGTCCTGAATGGCCGGGAGACAGTTGCCAGTGATGTGCTGTGCCGTCTTCACCACTCTCTGTAGTGATTTGTGGCTGTGGGCAGAACAGTTCCCGTACCAGACTGTAATGCAGCCCGTCAGCAGGCTCTCGATGGTGCATCTGTAGAAGGTTGTGAGGATGCTGGCGTTCATGCCAAACTTCCTCAGTCTTCTCAGGAAAAAGAGCCGCTGGTGGGCCTTCTTTGTTATTGTGTCCGTGTGCAGTGTCCGGGAAAGGTCCTCAGTGATGTGCACACCGAGGAACTTAAAGCTGCTGACCCTTTCAACCTCAGCATCACCGATGTGGATGGGGAGGTGTCCACTCCCCTGCTGTCTCCTGTAGTCCACGATCATCTCTTTAGTTTTGCTGACATTGAGAGAGAGGT
Organism: Rhinoraja longicauda; assembly: GCF_053455715.1. Taxonomy (NCBI): domain Eukaryota; kingdom Metazoa; phylum Chordata; class Chondrichthyes; order Rajiformes; family Arhynchobatidae; genus Rhinoraja; species Rhinoraja longicauda. The sequence goes on from NC_135990.1 coordinate 8,041,940, forward strand.
TAGTTGATCATAATCTATTTCCTTAAAGTGCTATTAACTAATTTCTACATTTATGGACCTATGCAGAGAGATTATATTATATATGGGGTGAGGAGATGCAGGGAATGGAGGGATATGGATCACTTACAGGCAGAGTAGATTACTTTAAACTGATATCAAGTTTGGCATGGACTTTGTAGGCCAAAGTGCCAGTTCCTGTGTTGTATGTTAATTCAACATGTGATCCACCAGGATTAATTTTTCAACAGCATACCTGGTTTTTTTTTTTTCAGAAGGAGAGTTTAATAGATTGGGAAATCCAAAGAGTGTAGGACTTTACCAAAAGATTTGGAGATAAAAACAACCCAGAAACTTGTTTTTATAAGTTACCAAGTTTTACTTCCAAACGCATGCAGACTTCAGGATGTATGGGGCTGGACGGGAGATAGCCGATATACAGAAGTCAGACGTCACTTTGTTTAGTTTAGAGATGCAACATGGAAACAGGCCCTTTAGCCCACCTTGTCCACACTGACCATTGATCACCTGTGTTGTCCCACTTTTCCCCCCACTCCCTACACACTAGGGGCAATTTACAGAGGGCAATGAACCGACAAATCCGCACGTCTTTGGGATGTGGGAGGAAACCGGTGGATCTGAAGGAAATCCATGGGGTCACAGGGATAAGGTGCAAACTCCACACAGACAGCACAAGGCCAGGGTGAGACCATGGGCCTGGCGCTGTGAGGCAGCAGCTCTACCCGCTGCGTCACCATGCCGCCCATCTTTTGCATCGCCGGGAATTTCAACTCCTGAATTGCAACTCATGTTGCAAAGTTTGAAAATCAAAAAAACAGAGGTGCTGAGAATCCTAAAAAAAATGCTTGAAATACTCAGGCAGCATCTGTGGAAGGAGAAACAGAGTTAATGTTCCAGGTTGAAAAAATAGAGTCTGTCTGTCGTCTCAATGTTTTTAACATTTGCAGTTTTTGTTGCACAGTTTGAACTTTCCAAGGATAGGAATGGATAGGTGTGGTAGTCTCAGACTTTATTCCTTGGAGTGCAGGAGGATGAGGTGTGATCTTATCAAGGTGTATAAAATCATGAGGGGAATAGAAAGGGTGGGTGCACATCTAGGGTAGATGCACCAAAGATAGACGCAAAATGCTGGAGTAACTCAGCGGGACAGGCAGCATCTCTGGAGAGAAGGAATGGGTGACGTTTCGGGTCGAGACCCTTCTGTAGATGCACAGTCTTTTGCCCAGAGTAGGGGAATCAAGAACCAGAGGACATAGCTTTGAGGTGAGGGGGGAAAGATGGAACCAGAGGGGCAACCTTTTTCACGCAGAGTGTGATCCAAGGATAGAATCAAACAATAACTCAAATTAAAAAAACAGACCTGCGTCTCCATCACATACATGAACTCAGGCTCATTAACTCAGGGTCTCCCAAGAGGTCCAGAAAAGTGCTCTCGTTGTTTGTACAAAAGGCACACAGTAGCCAATGTCTCATGAACCAGAAGCTGATAACAACCAGGACATCTGCTTAATGATGTTGATTTATTGCTTAAAAGGCAAATATTGGCCTAAAATGCCAGGATAAATCCTCCACTTTCAGATAGGCTGTGGGATACACGGCGAGCAAGTTGATTTATTTTTCTGAAAGACAAGACTTCCAGGAATGCACTACTCCCTCAAGTGTGATAATCTGGAGTTCAGCGTTCACATGTTTGGAGTGGAATGTGAACATAATCTTGCAATACAAAATGCTGCCAACTGAGTCACAGAAACAAGGTAAAAGCACAAAGTACAGAATGCCTGAATGTGTAACAATAGTGACTGCACTTCATTAGACTGGGAGGGTCTGTGATCACAAAAGGTGCCAGATTGGGATGTTATGTTATAGTTGTACAAGGGCCCCATAGCAGAAGCGTCCACGTTGTGGGGCTGGAAACTGGAAGTGGCCTGAGCTAATTCTGCTACCACCACCATCAATTGTACAAGTGATGGCTCCCACTGATTGTCGCCGGAAGCTTCCGCACTTTTCAGGATGGACGAAGACAGCGGTGTAACATTTGAAACATAGATGATGAACACGAAAGGAGAAGTTGTACAAGATGTTGGTGAGGCCACATTTGGAGTATTGTGCTCAGTTTTGGTCACCCTGCTCCAGGAAAGATGTTCAGCTGGAAAGAGTGCAGAGTAGATTTCATACGAGGTTGTTGCCTGGACTTGAGGCCCTGAACTATAGGGAGAGTTTGGGAAGGCTAGGCATGCCAGGAGGATGAGGGGTGATCTTATAGAGGTGTATAAGATCATGAAGGGGATAGAAAAAGGGGGAATGTACAACTAGGGAGAAGCACAATCTTTTACCCAGAGTAGGGAAATCAAGACCCAGAGGAATGGATTTAAGGTGAGGGGGGAACGATTTAATAGACACCTGAGGGGCAACTTTTGCACACAGGGGTGATGGGTGTGTGGAATGAGCTGCCAGATGAGGTAGTTGAGGCAGGTACTATCACAACATTTAAAAGACATTTGGACAGGCACATGGATGGGAAAGGTTTAGAGGGATATAGGCCAAGGTGGAGCTAATATAGATGGGGCATCTTGGTCGGCCTGGTCAAGATGGGCCGAAGGACCTGTTTCCATGCAGTATGACTCGATGACTCAAGTCAAGTTTATTTGTCACATACACATACACGATGTGCAGTGAAATGAAAGTGGCAATGCCTGCGGATTGTGCACAAAAAATAATTACAGTTACAGCATATAAATAAAGATAATAAAGTTACTATAGTGTAGACAAAATTTAGTCTCTGGAGTTATAAAAGTTGACAGTCTTGATGGCCTGTGGGAAGAAACTCCGTCTCATCCTCTCCGTTTTCACAGCGTGACAGCGGAGGCGTTTGCCTGACCGTAGCATCTGGAACAGTCCGTGACATTATATTAGTATATACAAAGTGACGCAGCGGTTTAGCAAGTACAACTGCTGGCTTACAGCTCCAGGGATCTTGGTTTGATCCTAATCACTGGTGCTGTCAGTGTGGGTTTTGTATCTCGTTATATTGGTATAAATATTGGTATATTGAAATGCCTTTTTCTACGAGTTATTATTTAATCTCATGTGTCACATGCAAGCCCACTTCATATCAGTCATTGGATTTCACAGCATGAGAATAGGTCCTTCAACCCACCAAGTCCATTGCAGTCCATCATGCATCCATTTCCACCAATCCTACACTAATCACAATCTATTCTCCGCACATTCTTATCAATTCTCATCAGATTCTACCACTCACCCACACACGGGGCAATTTACTGGCCAATTAACCTCCCAACCTGAGCATCTTTGTGACAAGAAAGGAAACTGGAGCACCCAGTGGAAACCCACGCGTTCACAGGGAAGATATACTTTGTAAATTTGTCAGCGCCCTTTATATGGCGACTATTTGCACACCTTGGGTATCCAAGCAAAGAATTTCACCGTGGCTAGACACATGTGACAATAAAGTATTCATTCATTCACATGCAAACTCCGCATAGACAGCACCAAAAGGCATAATTAAATACAGGTTGTCTGAATTGTGAGGCGGCAGCTCCATTAGCTGTGCCACCGTGCTGCCCCAATTGAAAACAAAATCCTTAAGAAGCAGCGCATGAGTGGAAGACAGAGGTATACGCAAAATTACAGTCAAAAGTTGGTGTGGAAACATAACATGATGATTGAGAAGAGGCGGGAATGGTGATAGTCAATGTGACAGCGCACTGTGAAAACAGTACAGGTGCTCCTCAGCTTCCGATGGGGTTCCGCTCCGAGAGACCCATCGGAAACCGAAAGTATCGTAAGTCGAAATGCATTGAAAACGCGCGATCACGTGTCCGGAAGCGAGGGGCGGCTCGCTACGTATCCCTGCTGTTTGCACCATCGCAAAGTCGAACTATCGGAAGTCGAACCATCGTAACCTGGGGAGTACCTGTATTCAATGACTTGAAAAGGCCCATAAGATGAAATATTAATCTTTGAGAAGATGAACTTGAAATCCTCACTCATGACATTGAGGTAAACCTTATCAATTTCAGAGACAAATGGCATGTCAAGAACAATTTGTCAGTGAGATGTTTAAACATTGCATCCACTTCCAATGTAATATTGCATTATCACAGGACATTATTATCTAGTACAGACACAAAACGCTGGAGTAACTCAGCGGGACAGGCAGCATCTCCGGAGCGAAGGGATGGTCTGAAGAAGGGTCTTGACCCGAAACGTCACCCATTCCTTCTCTCCAGAGATGCTGCCTGACCCGCTGAGTTACTCCAGCATTTTGTGTCTACTTCAGAATGGAAATGGGCGTATGGTGGGAGGGGACAATGATAAACTGTGCTGAACTCAGACCCAGGAAATTTGATCTCACACCTCATCAGCATGACGTTCGTATGGAAAAACAGCTGCCATGGCTGACCTCCACCAGTAATTTCCCATTGTGCTTGTTCTCCCACTCAGTGGGCACCTACCCTTCAGTTCCCAGCCTTCACCACAGCCCTGGAATGGCATCAGAGTGTGCTCTCTTCTCAGGCTCTGACCGACAGTACTCTCAGTCAGCCGAGCGTTTAACTGTTGGAGACACAGCCATTCACCCCCGTCGTATCCAAAGGCCGACATTCACTTTCAAACCATTTGCAACCGAGTCTAATCCTGAGTGACACCACATTCAGATTCAAATATTTCCACCTTCAGCGTTATTGTGTGCCTATTTCTGAGAACTTTTATTTATATGAAAAGAAGCGTAAAGTCCTTTTCAAACCCATTCTGCTGTCTGAGGACCATTTCTATTCTGGCTGAAACCGGCAGGGTTAACAATATAATTTATTGGGCTGCATTCCAATATAACCCACAAAATAAAATCCTGCCCAGGGAAAAAAACGAACATAAAAGAATGAATTGAATTATGGCCGTCTGCGCTAAAGAAATCAACAGCTCCATTCCCAACTTCAACCTCTGACCTTTTCCCATAATAATTTCGAGCGAATTAAACAAATTGGCTCTCAGTTTCCCCACTGCCCTGCCAAATTCCCAAAGGGCACTCAACGAACAACTCAGCCGGCTCCATGGAATTCCACCGGAGACCCGTCGCCAGCAGGCCCCTCGGTAAGAATGCGTTACTAGGGGCAACCGTAGAAAAGATGCCTGGCAGAGTTAAAACCGATGGGAAGCTTCCAACAACGAGGCACCTACCACTGAACTTCAGCTGATCTTTGAACTCGAGGCATTGAGCATTTTCGAGTGTTTGGAATTCTTTTGCTAAACAAAAGCCAGAGGGCTGCCTGATTGTTCTCTGCAACTGGAGAGAGATACCACCCAATAACAGCAAACCTTTCATGCATTTGGTCACATACCAGGGTCCGCAGATTAACACTGGTAAATGCTGGATCCGCCTGTATTGCCATAGGTTGTTACCGAACCTGCAGTTTAATGCTGGTGAGTAATGCACGTGCATTGTATAGACTGAGACACAAAAGAGCTGGAGTAACTCAGCGGGTCAGGCAGCATCTCTGGAGAGAAGGAATGGGTGATGTTTCGGGTCGAGACCCTTCTTCAGACCCGACTCGACCCGAAACGTCACCCATTTTTTCTCCCCAGAGATGTTGCCTGTCCCCCTGAGTTACTCCAGCTTTTTGTGTCTATTTTCGGTTTAAACCAGCATCTGCAGTTCCTTCCCATGCATTGTATAGAGATCCAGGAAGAGATTAACAAGCTATATTTTGCACAATGGCGCAGCTATGTGGTTTTAGATTATATCATTGATTGTTGGCACATTCATCACTTTGGTTAAAATGTTGAACATAACATAACATAACAACACTTTATTGTCACTCGGCACAACACCGAGCGAAATTTCAGCAGTCACACAAAATACAGCAAAAAGAAAAGAACACAGGACACCCGACCCCAACACAAACATCCATCACAGTGACTCCAAACACCCCCTCACTGTGATGGAGGCAACAAAACTTCCCCTCTCTTCCCCCCGCACCCACGGACAGGCAGCTCGACCCCTACCGAGGCAAACGACACGCACAGCCCCCGCAAGGGGATGGAAGGCCCCGCGGCCGAGCCGCCCCGGGCACCGAAACGTCCCGCGGCCACACCGGGCGATGTTAAGTCCAACGGCCGAGCCGCACCGGGCACTGAAACGTCCCGCGGCCGAACAGCGCTGACGATGTTAAGTCCAGCGGCCAAGCCGCACCGGGCACTGAAACGTCCCGCGGCCACACCGGGCGATGTTAAGTCCAGCGGCCAAGCCGCACCGGGCATTGAAACGTCCCGCGGCCGAGCCGCACCGGGCACTGAAACGTCCCGCGGCCACACCGGGCGATGTTAAGTCCAGCGGCCGAGCCGCACCGGGCACTGAAACGTCCCGCGGCCGAGCCGCACCGGGCACTGAAACGTCCCGCGGCCGCACCGGGCGATGTTAAGTCCAGCGGCCGAGCCGCACCGGGCACTGAAACGTCCCGCGGCCGAGCTGCGCCGGCAATGTTAAGGCCCGCAGCCGAGCCGCACCGGGCACTGAAACGTCCCGCAGCCGAGCTGCGCCGGCAATGTTAAGGCCCGCAGCCGAGCCGCGCCCCGGGGAAGAGACCTAATAAAATAAAGGTTTCCCCCCGCCCCACCCCCCCACCCCACCCCACACCCCCACCACACACCCCCACCACACATACACAGCCAAAAACAGAAACAAAAACCATCCCAACACCGACACAAACAAAAAAAAAGAAAAAAAGACAACAGACTGCCAGAGAGCCGCAGCCGTTAGGCGCAGCCAACTCCTCCTCCTAAGTCCAGCGGCCGAGCCGCACCGGGCACTGAAACGTCCCGCGGCCGAGCCGCACCGGGCACTGAAACGTCCCGCGGCCACACCGGGCGCTGAAACGTCCCGCGGCCACACCGGGCGATGTTAAGTCCAGCGGCCGAGCCGCACCGGGCACTGAAACGTCCCGCGGCCGAGCCGCACCGGGCACTGAAACGTCCCGCGGCCGAGCCGCACCGGGCACTGAAACGTCCCGCGGCCGCACCGGGCGATGTTAAGTCCAGCGGCCGAGCCGCACCGGGCACTGAAACGTCCCGCGGCCGAGCTGCGCCGGCAATGTTAAGGCCCGCAGCCGAGCCGCACCGGGCACTGAAACGTCCCGCAGCCGAGCTGCGCCGGCAATGTTAAGGCCCGCAGCCGAGCCGCACCGGGCACTGAAACGTCCCGCAGCCGAGCTGCGCCGGCAATGTTAAGGCCCGCAGCCGAGCCGCGCCCCGGGGAAGAGACCTAATAAAATAAAGGTTTCCCCCCGCCCCACCCCCCCACCCCACCCCACACCCCCACCCCACACCCCCACCACACATACACAGCCAAAAACAGAAACAAAAACCATCCCAACACCGACACAAACAAAAAAAAAGAAAAAAAGACAACAGACTGCCAGAGAGCCGCAGCCGTTAGGCGCAGCCAACTCCTCCCACTGAAACACTCCTCTTTCACACAGGCTATATCCCACAGTGCAGTAAAACTCCAGTAATCCAGCATCCAATTGTTCAGTAGTACAGATCATCCAAAAAGGAACTTATTCACAAAATGCTGGAGTAACTCAGCAGGTCAGGCAGCATCTCGGGAGAGAAGGAATGGAATCCTGAGATGCTGCCTGACCTGTTGAGTTATTCCAGCATTTTGTGAATAAACACCTTCGATTTGTACCAGCATCTGCAATTATTTTCTTATCCAAAAAGGAACAGTGACCTTCGAAGCCGATAGATGCGCAGAATTAGAAGAAAAGAGAAGTAAGGGGAAAGAGAGGCAGCAACAACCAAAGCCCGATCTGACTTCTGGAATTACCGGCCCTGAATGCTGAAGAACTTTCAAAGCCAGGATTGGACTCATGAGCCACCTGAGAGTTCATAAACACAACAGAATGTAGACCATCTTCCTCAACCTCGAGGGATAGTCACGACGATAGTCACGTCTTCTGACTCACTCAGTGTCCAGAGTGTGAGTGGGGAGTGCAGGGTGCAATGTGGCCAGGGCTGGGTGCTGGAGTGTGGCTTGGGTGGGTTCCTGAGTCTGGTCAGGGTTGGCCAAGGTGCCGGAGTGTAGCCTGACTGGATGTCCAGAGTGTAGTCAGACTGGGGGTGTGGAGTGTGGAGACTCAGGGGCCAGAGTGTGGCCAGACCCAGGGGCCAGAGTGTGGCCAGACCCAGGGGCCAGAGTGCAGTCAGACCCAGGGGCCAGATGCAGTCAGACCCAGGGGCCAGAGTGTGGAGAATCAGGTCCAGAGTGTGGCCAGACCCAGGTCCAGAGTGTGGCCAGACCCCAGGGGCCAGAGTGCAGTCAGACCCAGGGGCCAGAGTGTGGCCAGACCCAGGTCCAGAGTGTGGAGAATCAGGTCCAGAGTGTGGCCAGACCCAGGTCCAGAGTGTGGCCAGACCCCAGGGGCCAGAGTGCAGTCAGACCCAGGGGCCAGAGTGTGGCCAGACCCAGGTCCAGAGTGTGGAGAATCAGGTCCAGAGTGTGGCCAGACCCAGGTCCAGAGTGTGGCCAGACCCCAGGGGCCAGAGTGTGGCCAGACCCAGGTCCAGAGTGTGGAGAATCAGGTCCAGAGTGCAGTCAGATCCAGGAGCCAGAGTGCAGTCAGATCCAGGAGCCAGAGTGCAGTCAGACCCAGGGGCCAGAGTGTGGAGAATCAGGTCCAGAGTGTGGCCAGACCCAGGTCCAGAGTGTGGCCAGACCCAGGTCCAGAGTGTGGAGAATCAGGTCCAGAGTGTGGCCAGACCCAGGTCCAGAGTGTGGCCAGACCCCAGGGGCCAGAATGTGGCCAGACCCAGGTCCAGAGTGTGGAGAATCAGGTCCAGAGTGCAGTCAGATCCAGGAGCCAGAGTGCAGTCAGACCCAGGGGCCAGAGTGTGGCCAGACCCAGGGGCCAGAGGGTGGGCTGGCCGTGTGGACGGAGCACGGTTTGAAGTCCAGAACACCAGGCATCAAGAAATGAGTCGATTGCAGCAGTTGCCAGGGTCTTCACCGTTTTCATATTCACCGTCTCCTTTAAACTCCTCGGGTTCCACCAGAAGAAATTTATATTACAACTGTGTAACGGATTAAAAAGAAGTGAAATAAAGTGTCTTCGTGTAATAATAGCAAAAATATCCAGAAAAATTCCAAGTCCAGCACCATCAAAAAGTCCCAGGCCTGCTAGGTTTGCTGAGCTTGAACGAGATAAGGGGATGTTTCTTCACATTTAAGCAAAATATTTGAAGATGGCAATGCTCCGGATACGAACAGTGATCAGAATGGTGCAGTCAGAGTGTGGTATTTAAATCCTCTAAGTGCTGCTTTTATTGCAAGAGTCAGTCTCCTTGATGTTTAAAAATGTCGTATACAAAGGAGATTGTGTTATTGTAAATGGACTCTTAAATTTTCCATTTTAGTCATTATAATTTGATCTATTAAGTCAGATGTTCCATGCAATGAAAAGTGAATTCTGATATTTAAAGGTAGAATCATTTATTGCGATCGCTATTGCAACTATTAATTCATCACTATGAGACACAATAAAGCCTGCCCACACTGAATGACTCACAGCAGATTCATACTCAATCAGAAAAATAATCCAAAGCCTCTGCTTTCATTTCACAAGGTCATAAGTGACAGGAGCAGAAATAGGCCATTCAGCCCATCAAGTCTACTCCGCCATTCAATCATGGCTGGTCCATCTCTCCCTCCTAACCCCATTCTCTTGCCTTCTCCCTATACTCCGATACCCGTATTAATCAATAATCTATCTCTGCCTTAAAAATGTCCATTGACTTGGCCTCCACAGCCTTCTGTGGCAAAGAAGTCCACAGATTCACCACCCTCTGGCTACAGAAATCCCTCCTCATCGGATTCCTAAAAGAACGTCCTTTAATTCTGAGGCTTACGACTAGTCCAAGACTCCCCTGCTGGTGGAAACATCCTCTCCACATCCACTCCATCCAAACCTTTCACTATTCTGCAAGTTTCAATTCTCGTTCTTTTAAACTCCAACGAGTACAGGCCCAGTGCCATCAAACGCCCATCATAGGTTAACCTACTCATTCCTGGGATCGTTCTTGTAAACGTCCTCTGGACCCTCTCCAGAGCCAGCACATCCTTCCTCAGATATGGTGCCAAACATTGCTCACAATATTCCAAATGTGTCCTGACCAGCGCCCTGTAGAGCCTCAGCATTATAGACAATAGACAATAGACAATAGGTGCAGGAGGAGGCCATTCGGCCCTTCGAGCCAGCACCGCCATTCAATGTGATCGTGGCTGATCATTCTCAATCAGTACCCCATTCCTGCCTTCTCCCCGTACCCCCTGACTCCGCTATCCTTAAGAGCTCTATCTAGCTCTCTCTTTAATGCATTCAGAGAATTGACCTCCACTGCCTTCTGAGGCAGAGAATTCCACAGATTCACAACTCTCTGACTGAAAAAGTTTTTCCTCATCTCTGTTCTAAGACGTACAGGTATGTAGGTTAATTGGCTGGGTAAATGTAAAAATTCTCCCTAGTGGGTGTAGGATAGTGTTAATGTATGGGGATCGCTGGGCGGCACGGACTTGGTGGGCCGAAAAGGCCTGTTTCCGGCTGTATATATATGATATGATATGATAAATGGCCTACCCCTTATTCTTAAACTGTGGCCCCTGGTTCTGGACTCCCCCAACATTGGGAACAAGTTTCCTGCCTCTAACGTGTCCAACCCCTTAATAATCTTGTACGTTTCGATAAGATCCCCTCTCATCCTTCTAAATTCCAGTGTATACAAGCCTAGTCGCTCCAGTCTTTCAACATATGACAGTCCCGCCATTCCGGGAATTAACCTAGTAAACCTACGCTGCACGCCCTCACAGGGATTACATCCCTGTCATCCCTGTACATTGGTCAGACTTCACTTCAAACCCTCACATCTCTGCATCAGGAGGTCGTGAGTTCAAGCCCCCCTCCCACTTCCGAACGCACCGTATAAAGAGACACTGTCACGGAGTTCCACCTGTCAGATGTCCTGCCCTTTATTTGTCCAGGGCGACTGACTGATTGTACATCCACCACATTGTTTCCCTCTGAGAACTTGCTGGGCATTCATACAAACAGCACAGCACAGGAACACACCCTTCGGCCCACAATGTCCACATCGAAGATGATGTTAAACGAACCTCCTCTGCTTACACAGGCGGCACGACGACGCAGCAGTAGAGTTGCTGCCTTACAGCGCTTGCAGCACCAGAGACCCGGGTTCGATCCCGACTATGGGTGCTGTCTGTACGGAGTTTGTACGTTCTCCCCATGACCGAGTAGGTTTTCTCGAGACCTTCGGTTTCCTCCCATACTCCAGACATACAGGTATGTTGGTAAATTGGCTTGGCGTATGTGTAAAAATTGTCCCTAGTATGTATGTGTTGGATAGTGTTGATTTGATTTAGAGATACAGCGCGGAAACAGGCCCTTCGGCCCACCGAGTCCGCGCCGCCCAGCGATCCCCGCACATTAACACTATCCTACACACACTAGGGACAATTTAAAAATCTTTTATTTTTATTTTTTTTACATTTACCCAGTCAATTAACCTACATACCTGTACGTCTTTGGAGTGTGGGAGGAAACCGAAAATTTCGGAGAAAACCCACGCAGGTCACGGGGAGAACGTACAAACTCCATACAGACGGCGCCCATAGTCAGGATCGAACCCGAGTCTCCGGCGCTGCATTCGCTGTAAGGCAGCAACTCTACCGCTGCGCCACCGTGCCGCCACATGTGCAGGGATCGCTGGTCGGTGCAGACCCGGTGGGCCGAAGGACCTGTTTCCACGCTGTATCTCTAAACTAAACGAAACTAAACGTGATTCATATACCTCCATATTCACGCTCTTAAACACTGCTATCCTATCTGCCTCCACCACCTTCCTGGCAGCACATTCCTGGCACCCCCACCCTGTGTGAAAAGAAAAATCGCCCCGCACATCTTCTTTAAACTTTGTCCCTTTCACTAGATCTCTGCTTTCTCGTCTTTGACATTTCCACCCTGGGAAAAAGGTTCTGGCTGTCAAATCTACCTATGCCTCATTATTTTGTATACTCTTATCAGATCCCTCGTCAACCTCTGTCATTCTAGAGAAAACAATTCAAGTTTGTTCAACCTGTCCTTATAACTATCACCCAGGCAGCATCATGGTAAACTTCTTCTGCACCCTCCAAAGCCGCCTATAATGGGACAACCAGAACTTAACTTAATACTCCAAATCGAACGTATTTATTCACAAAATGCTGGAGTAACTCAGCAGGTCAGGCAGCATCTCAGGGGAGAAGGAATGGGTGACGTTTCAGGTCCAGACCCTTCCTCAGACTGATGTCAGGGGGGCGGGACAAAGGAAGGATATAGGTGGAGACGGGGAGATAGAGGGAGAACTGGGAAGGGGGAGGGGAAGAGAGGGACAGAGGAACTATCTAAAGTTGGAGAAGTCAATGCTCATACCACTGGGCTGCAAGCTGCCCAAGCGAAATATGAGATGCTGTTCCTCCAATTTCCGGTGGGCCTCATTATGGCACTGGAGGAGGTAATACTCCAAATATGACTTAACCAAAGTCTTATAAAGCCTCAATGCCCCATTTGTTCTCCCCCTCCCCTCCCTCATGGTGGTCCCCCTACTCCTTTGTTCCTTCCCCCTGCAGCGGCGTCCTCACTTCCACGTGTTCTGTCCTCGTCCTTCGGCCTTAACATCAACTGCCCTCTAGGGCAACCAACTGCCTGGCCTGCTGAGTTGCTCCACCACTTTGTGTTTTTTTCATCCATTAACCAGCATCTGCAGTTCTTTGTTTCAACAGCTTCTTTCCTTCTGTTATCAGGCTTCTGAATGTACCTGTTGTAAACTAGGGTCCTATCCGATTCACCTCTACTCCATCACCAACATTGTACTTTGGCTAAGTAACTTTGGCGGTCACAGTGGCGCAGCAGTAGAGTTACTGCCTTCCAGCGAATGCAGTGCCGGAGACCCGGGTTCGATCCTGACTACGGGTGCTGTCTTTTCGGAGTTTGTATGTTCTCCCCGTGACCTGCGTGAGCTTTCTCCGGGAGCTCCGGTTTCCTCCCACACTCAAAAGGCGTACAGGTTTGCAGGTTAATTGGCTTGGTAAATGTAAAAATTGTCCCTAGTGGGTGTAGGATAGTGTTAATGTACGGGAAACGCTGGTCGGCACGGACCTGGTGGGCCGAAAGGGCCTGTTTCCGCGCTATATCTCTAAACTAAACTAAGCTGATGCACTAAAATGTTGAGAACGATATTCTGCACTCTGTATTTTCCCCTTTGCTCGACCTATTGTACTTGAATTTGACTTGATTATATTTACGTATGATATATCTGATCTGTTTGGATCAGAACAAAGCTTTCCACTGTACCTCGGCACACGTGACAATAATAAATCTGCACTCAGGGAGATCAGACACGTGGCCTAAATATAGTTCTTCATTCGTGTCACACAGCAACATGGAAGTGGCACAACATCCCCTGCATTAGCCAGCAAGGTGCAAACAGCCTCGGCTTCAGAAAAGTGTTGCTTGGTAACATGAAGGTTTAGGAAAAAAAAAGTAGAAGCACGTAGGAAAAAACAAATAGGCAAGATGTTTTATGTACATTCGAATAAATTCTCACAGCCATAAAGAAAACATGAAAATAAACACCCATCAAACCACTGACAAACTTCATTTAAGAATCACCACTCAGATAATTGTAGAATTATACAGTGTACAAATAGGGGCCCTCTGGCCCATCGAATCCACACCAACAGTCAAACACCCATTTATACTAATCCTACAGTGAACTCCATTTTATTCTTCCCACATTCCCCTTAACTCTCCCAGATTCTACCACACACCTGGTGTACAGTGGCACAGTGGCGCAGCGGTAGAACTACTGCTCATGTCTGTACGGAGTTTGTATGTGCTCCCCATGACCTGCGTGGGTGTTCTTAGGAGATCTTCGGTTTCCTCCCACACTCCAAAGACGTACAGGTCTGTAGTTCAATTGGCTTGGTATACATGTAAACAATGTCCCTAGTGTGTGCAGGGTCGTGTTAATGTGCGGGGATCGCTGGTCGGTACGGACTCGGTGGGCCGATGGGCCTGTTTCCGCGCTGTATCTCTAAACTGAACTAAACTAAACTAAACCTGCTTACTCAGGACAAATAACAACAGCAACTCAAGATACCAACCCACACAAATTTGGGATGCAGAGGAAATTAAAGCACCTGAAGGGAATTCACAAAGTTACAGGGAGAATGTGTAAACTCCGCACAGATAGCTCCCAAGATCAAGATTGAACCAGGCTCACTGGAGCAAGAGGGCAGCAGGCTACTAGATTGGCCATTGTACAGTCCATGCTGGTTTATCATTCATCAGCAAGATAACTATCAACTGGTGCCGAATCTCAGCGGAAGAATTACAATTACACTTAGGATCTAATATCTTTCTGGTGGGCCCGGCCTCTCTCTTCTCTACAAACAGGTACCAGAAACATTATCATGAGAAGACCAGTCGAATTTATAATATTACGCAACATGCTGCAGACATTATTATTAACAAGAATGTCAAGGATAAGATGTCAAGGACAAGATCCTTGCCAAAAAAAATAATGCATGTATTAAGCAGATGAAATATTTGCGAAGCAGCAACATATTTTCTGGTTTGTGTGAAAGCAAATGAACGGTCAAAAAAAGACCAAGGGGAAGGAGGTGGTTTTATGTCAGATTTCCGGCATGTGTAATTAGTACTAATTCCATACCTGGTGATGGAATAATGGTTACCAAATCAAGGTGGCACAGCGGTAGAGTTGTTGCCTTACAGCGCCAGAGTCCCGGGTTCGATCATGACTACGGGTGCTGTCTGTACAGAGTTTCTACATTCTCCCCGTGACCTACCTGGGTTTTCTCTGAGATCTCTGGTTTTCTCCCACACTTCAAAGACCTGCAGGTTTGTAGATTAATTGGCTTCGGCAAAATTGTAATTTGTCCCTAGTGTGTAGGATAGTGTTTAGGGTGCGGGGATCACTGGTCAGCGGGAACTCGGTGGGCCAAAGGGCCTGTTTCCACGCTGTATCTCTAAACTAAACAAAATGTATACCTCTCCAAAAACATAGGATTGTAGTGGTTCAAGAAAATGGCTTGTCAAGAGGCAACAAGAGATGAGTAACAAATGTTAACCTTATAATAATAATAATAATAATAATAATATTCATTTATTGTCATTGCAACGAGTACAACGAAATTAAAAAATAGCCAATCCTGACGGTGCGTACAAACATATATGCAATAAATGCAAAAACAAATAAATACATAAATACAATTAAATACAATTATATGACCGATTTTTTAACGGTGTTGCCTAGTGCAAGGTAGTGTTCAGTTCTCGTATGGCCCTGGGGTAAAAACTGTTCTTAAGTCTGTTTGTTCGGGATTTGATCGACCTGAAACGTCGACCAGAGGGCAGATGAACAAACAGACGGTGGCCGGGGTGGGATGGATCTTTTATTATTTTGCCTGCTCTACTGAGGCAGCGTAGGCTGAACAGGTGCTCCAGGGAGGGCAGTGAGCAGCCGATGATTTTCTGGGCCGTCGTGATGACCCTCTGAAGGGCCTTCCTGTCCTTTTCTGAGCAGCTGGCATACCATGTGGTTATACAGTATGCCAGCACACTCTCGATGGAGCAGCGATAGAAGGACAACATGAGCTTCTCCTGCAGGTTGGTTTTCCTGAGGATCCTCAGGAAGTGGAGTCTCTGCTGTGCCTTCTTTACTGTGGTGATGGTGTTGGTAGACCAGGTGAGATCCTCTGCGATGTGCGTACCCAGGAACCTGAAAGCTGGTACCCTTTCCACACAGACCCCTTGATAGCAACAGCTATATTGGGAGATGCAGCGAGACCTGGATGTCGTGGTGCACCAGTCATTGAAAGTAGGCATGCAGGTGCAGCAGGCAGTGAAGAAAGCGAATGGTATGTTGGCATTCATAGCGAGGGGATTTGAGTATAGGAGCAGGGAGGTTCTGCTGCAGTTGTACAGGGCATTGGTGAGACCACACCTGGAGTATTGCGTACAGTTTTGGTCTCCTAATCTGAGGAAATACATTCTTGCCATAGAGGGAGTACAGAGAAGGTTCACCATATTGATTCCTGGGATGATAGGACTTTCATATGAAGAAAGACTGGATAGACTCGGCTTGTACTCGCTGGAATTTAGAAGATTGAGGAGGGATCTTATAGAAACGTACAAAATTCTTAAGGGGTTAGACAGGCTAGATGCGGGAAGATTGTTCCCGATGTTGGGGAAGTCCAAAACAAGGGGTCACAGTTTAAGGATAAGGGGGAAGTCTTTTAGGACCGAGATGAGAAAGTTTTTTTTCACACAGACAGTGGTGAATCTGTGGAATTCTCTGCCACAGAAAGTAGTTGAGGCCAGTTCATTGGCTATATTTAAGAGGGAGTTAGATGTGGCCCTTGTGGCTAAGGGGATCAGGGGGTATGGAGAGAAGGCAGGTACGGGATACTGAGTTGGATGATCAGCCATGATCATATTGAATGGCGGTGCAGGCTCGAAGGGCCAAATGGCCTACTCCTGCACCTATTTTCTATGTTTCTATGTTTCTATATTTGATACTAAACCAAGTGGACCTGTTGGGCCCAAACTTTGGTGCAGCACCCTCTCCTCCCCCCCCTCCCCCCCTCCCTCCCTCCTCCCCCCCCCCCCACCCTCCACCTCCCCTCCCCCTCCCCCCACTCCATCCCCCTCAACCCCCCTCCCCCTCCCTCCATCCCTCCCCCCTCCCTCCATCCCTCCCCCCCTCCCTCCACCCCTCCCCCCCTCCCTCCACCCTCCCCCCCTCCCTCCACCCCTCCCTCCACCCTCCCCTCCCTAGGAGATAGATTTAAACTTTAAAATGTGAATAACTTTAAAAATATAACTCCGATTTCAATGAAACTTCTTCCATTAGCACCAAATGGACGACGGTGAGTAAGGTGGGCCTAAAATTGCCTCGCTATCGTGTACCGTTTCGGCTGTAGTTCAGGAACAAACAAACAAACGAAGTGTGTAGATTATATGAACGATCTTTAACTGCACAACAGACTTCGATTTTGCGCTATTATGGTTATCCAGTATTACTGTGATAATTTACTTCTTATTGATTTTACATGTTTATTTCTGTGTTATTGCATTAATGGGCCTGTTAAATTGCAACAAGTAGGAATTTCATTGTTCTGTTATCGGTGCCCATGACATTTAAACACTCAATGCTTGGAAAATTGTGGGACTGACATTCATGTGAATCTTGAATTCACAAATGGCCCAAAGCACCTTGAAAGCACAGGACTGATTTTCTAATCCATACCTTCTCCCAGTCTGCTCCCTTATTTTAACTTACCGTTGGTCATATTTTGTTTAAATCCAAATATAATTTACTGTAATTTTCAAATTTTTTTTAACAATACTCGGCAATGTTCTAAGGTAAGTGTGTGTTATCAAATTAGCATCCAAAAGTCATTAAAAAATATATAACTTGCAGACAAGTACTTCTGAGGCTCCATAAGGCCGCATTTGGAGTACTGTGAGCAAATGTGGGCCCCATATATGAGGAAGGATGTGCTGGCTCTGGAGAGGGTCCAGAGGATGTTTACAAGATTGATTCCAGGAATGAGTGGGTTAGCATATGATGAGCGTTTGACAGCGCTGGGCCTGTACTCGCTGGAGTTTAGAAGATTGAGGGGAGGGCCTCATTGAAACCTGCAGAATAATGAAAGGCACAGATAGAGTGGATGTGGAGAGGATATTTCCACTGGTGGGAGAGTCTAGGACCAGAGGTTATAGCCTCAGAATTAAAGGACGGTCTTTTGGAAAGGAGGTGAGGAGGAACTTCGTCAGAGGGTAGTTCATCTGTGGAACTCATTGCCACAGAGGGCTGTGGAGGCCAAGTCAGTGGATATTTTTAAGGCAGAGATAGACAAGTTCTTGATTAGAACGGGTGTCAAGGAATATGGGGAGCAGACAGGAAAATGGGATTAGGTGGCAGAGATCAGCCATGATTGAGTGGCGGAGTAGACTCGATGGGCCGAACGGCCTAATTCTATTCCTATAACTTCTGAACATGAACTTCAGAGATACCAAAGGGTCTATAATTATTTCCATATCTAGTGTTGGTCATGCTGGGATTTTTGTTTATATGTTAGAGTGAGAAAGAAACTTGCTTGACACCTGGGTCACCATTGAACACCTAAGGGTAAATTAAGCTTCCTTTGTCCAAAAACCTGTGTACCTCAGCAAAGGGTATCCCAAATGCACCTTTAAATCTCATCATGTAACCTCTTTGAGTGAATTCAGTGGTTTAGTGCCAGAACTTGAAAGAATTTAAAAGAGCGTTAGATAGAGCTCTAGGGGCTAGCGGAATCAAGGGATATGGGGAGAAGGCAGGCACGGGTTACTGTTTGTGGATGATCAGCCATGATCACAATGAATGGTGGTGCTGGCTTGAAGGGCCAAATGGCCTCCTCCTGCACCCTTTTCTATGTTTATGTGTTTCTAACAGGATCACGTTTCTGTAGGCTCAGGACTACTAGGAGTTGGATTAATTTACTTCATTCAGAAGCCATGTTCTTTGATATAAATTGCCTTGAACCTTAGGATTAATATCTGAACCAACTACAACACCACCTCAGTGAAAAACCCTCTGAAAATAACATACAGTATTGTCGACACAAGGGACTGTGGTCGCTGGTTTTCAAAAAAAGGCACAAAGTGCAGGAGTAACTCAGTAGGTCTGGCATCTCTCTGGAGGACATGGATCGGTAACATTTCGGGTAGGGACCTTTATACATCTACATTTAAAAAAAAAAAAATTCTTCTTTTTTTTTTTTTAATTTAAATTTAATTTTTTTTCCCCATTGGAACCTAATCAGATGTACAGCACTTTGGTCAACGTGGGTTGTTTTTAAATGTGCTATACAAATAAAATTGACTTGACTTGACTTGACTACAGTATTGTCCTTAATTTAGTAAAACGCAGCTCAAAGCTCACTTCGCAACAAGAATAGGCGAGATAGGTTGCAAAAACCTTATGTCGAAGAGATAAATTTTAAAGAGCTTCGAAAAGGGAAGGAGAGAGTCAGAAAGTTTTGGAGAGGGGAGTTCCAGAGGGTCGGCTGTTGAAGGAGAGGCCATGATTGGTAACTTACATAATGACGCAAGTGACCGGTTAATGTTACAATTACTGAACTTGGCGGAACTTTGAGAGCTCGATAAAAAGAATGCTATCTATCAGTACAAATTCCTCATGCTAATTTGTAGCTTTCAGATATATTTATTGTCTCTTTTTGAAAGAAAATGATTTCACTCCTGTTGATTTCTCAGCAATGCGCTGAGATCCACTACGATTCTTGGAAGACTCCTCACGATCATGCCCGCGACACCCAGCGAACTGTTGGCGACACAGAGGGTGGTGGATAGTGTTAGTGTGCGGGGATCGCTGGGCGGCGCGGAAGGGCCTGTTTCTGCACTGTATCTCTAAAAAAAACCATCTCCCGGCACGAGCGGCCTCCATTGGTGGAGCGGCAGCACGTGGCCGCTGGCTGGGTGAGGTCACGTGGAGCGTGGGGTGGTGACGTCACCTTGTCCCGTATTTGGGAGTGAGATAGTTGGCACCCCTAGTCAGAAGGCTAATCACCCATTGCAAAATGCCCCTGGTGTGTGAGTGAGTTGTAGAATCTGGGGTGCGCTGGTGGGAATAATGGAAGAATTAAGCGGTTTAGGGTAAGATTAATGTAAAAATGGGTGCTTGATGTTGGCATGGATTTGATGGGCAGAAGGGTTCATTTCCATGCTGTATCTCTCCATGGCTCTGTGACTCCCCAGATTTGCTGTGATCTGATTAAATTTCGTTTAGTTTGTAGCGACCATAGAAAGTGGTCCTAGTTGTCGAACCCTCAGATTGGCCAGCAAGGTCACGTGTGGGTGCGACCGTAGGGATTGGTCCAGAGAGCAACACCGCTGATTGGACAGCGTGGTCATGTGCGCTTTTGGCGCCCAAAAAGAGTGAGTTGGGAGACGTCTTCGAAGAGAACAGTTAGTTTTAATGGTTGTCTATAATCTTGTTAAGAAAACTTTGTAATCGAATATTGCTGTCGCAATAAACTTCTTCAACAAAGAACAAGTTTCCAGACTCGCCATAAGTTTATGTTTTAGTGATACAGCACGGAAACAGGCCCTTCGGCATGGCCCCATCATGTCCGTACCGACCAGCCAGCCCCGTACGCCAGAACTATCCTACACACCAGGGAGAGTTTACAATCTTTACCGAAGCCAATTAACTTACAAACGGGCATGTCTTTGGAATGTGGGAGGAAACCGGAGCGCTGGGCGATAACCCATACGGTCACGGGGAGAATGTACAAACTCCGTACAGATGGCACCTGTAGTCAGGATTGAACTCGGGTCTCTGGTGCTGTAGGGCAGCAACTCTACCGCTGTGCCACTGTGGCGCCCACCGTTGTACCACAGAAGGAGTGAATGCTCCCCCATCCCCTCCCCTTCCTGTGTGTGTAGGCTGTCGGATTACCTTGTAATCCTTTCCCATGGTGGAATAGCCCAAACAATCCATGGCCCAGCCAGACTCAACGCCATTGGGAGGAAAGCAGGAAGCATCCAGCCCTGGGGGGGGGGGAAGAAAGTAAAATTTAGAGCTAGCTACAAAAAAAGATATTAGCTTCTGGCCCTTAACAATAACAAGACAGATGGGTTTCAGAGTTCAGGCAAAGTCACGTCAGGCCTCAGTGTTAATGGACACAAAGTAAAAATGAAATGAAATTGGAGAAAAAAGATCGGTGATGAATGGAGGGCAGTTTAAGACTCGGGTTTTCTCTGAACTCATGTGTGGTCAAATACTTACAACAGCTTGTTATCAGACTTTGTTTCTGTGAGATCCGAGTTGAAATCAGAGCCCATACTTGTTACAGTGTGTCTGACAACTTGGTCTGGCTGATGCATTTGGGACCCTCCAACAAACCATTTGTTTTTTTCCCTCTTAGTTCTACCTCTCTGTACACTGCTCTGTGAAATTCCATCCCATACAGGTTTCCTTTGTCTGTGTATAACCATGTTTTTCTTGAATTAAACATAGAAGAGTGAAGCACAGAAACAAGCCCTTTAGCCCACAATATCCATGAGAACATGATGCCAAGATAAAATAGAGCCGTGTGGCGGCGCCTAACGGCTGCGGCTCGCTGGAAGTCTGTTTGTCCGTTGTCCTTTTTGTTTGTGTGTTGGTGTAGGGGTGTTTTGTTTTGGTTTTGTATGTGTGGGGGGGGAGGGGGGGTGGGGGAAATCTTTCTTTTTTTAGGTCTCTTCCTCGGGGCGAGGCTCGGCCGCGGGGCCTTCCATCGCCCGGCGCGGCTCAGCCGCGGGATGATCAGTGCCTGGTGCGGCTCGGCCGCGGGCCTTCCATCACCCGGCGCGGCTCGGCCACGGGACTGAACAGCGCCCGGTGCGGCTCGGCCGCGGGGTCATCCATCGCCCGGTGCGGCGCGGCTACGGGACTGAACAGCGCCCGGCGCGGCTCGGCCGCGTGGACTTTCCAGCGCCCGGTGCGGCTCGGCCGCATGGACTTTCCATCTCCTTGCGGGGGCTGTGCTGGTCGGTCGCCTCGGTAGGGG
Source organism: Rhinoraja longicauda (assembly GCF_053455715.1). NCBI lineage: Eukaryota > Metazoa > Chordata > Chondrichthyes > Rajiformes > Arhynchobatidae > Rhinoraja > Rhinoraja longicauda. The sequence continues at coordinate 8,063,664 of NC_135990.1, forward strand.
TCGAGTTGTCTGTACGTGGGAGGGGCATGGGGGAAGAGAGAGGGGAAGTTTTTGGCCTCCATCACAGTGAGGGGGTGTTTGGAGTCACTATGATGGATGTTTGTGTTGGGGTTGTGTCTTGTGTTTTTTTTTGTTGTACTGCTGGCTAAGTAATCTCGTTCTGTTCGAATGACAAATAAAGCTATTTTGGATTTTTGGATCTACAAAATCATGAGAGGAATAGATCGGGTAGAGTCTCTTGCCCAGAGTGGGGGAATCAAGGACCAGAGGACATAGGTTCAAAGTGAAGGGGAAAAGATTTATTAGGAATCTGAGGGGTAACGTTTTCACACAGAGGGTGGTGGACGTATGGAACAAGCTGCCAGAGGAGGTAGTTGAGGCAGGGACTATCCCAAAGTTTAAGAAACAGTTAGACAGGTACATGGATAGGACAAGTTTGGAGGGATATGGACCAAGCGCAGACAGGTGGAACTAGTATAGCTGGGACATGTTGGCCGGTGTGGGCAAGTTGGGCCGAAGGGCATGTTTCCACACTATATCACTCTATGACTATAAACTAATCTCCTCTGCCCGCATGTGACCCATATCCCTCCAATTGAAGGCATATGGATGATGTATAGGCTGAGGAGATTAGTTTAACTAATTTAAAAGCCTCTTAAATGCCACTCTTGTATCTGCCCCGACCACCACCCCTGGCAACGTGTTCCAGCACCCACCACCGTCTGTGGTAAAAAAACACCTGCCCTGACATCTCCTTTAAACGTTGCCTCTCTCCCCTTAAAGTTATGGCCTCTATATGGCGGTACAGTGGTGCAGCTGGTAGAGCTGCAGTCTCACTTTTGTCAGAGATCCGGGTTCAATCCTGACCTCAGCTCCTGTCTGGACGGAGTTTGCCACACGTTCCACCTGTGACCGCGTGGGTTTCCTCCGGGTGCTCCGGTTTCCTCCCACTTCCCCAGTATGTGCAGGTTTGTAGGTTAATTGGCCCTCTGTAAATTGCGTAGGGAGTGGATGTGAAAGTTGGATAATATAGGACTGTTGCGAAAGGGGTAATCTATGGTCGGCATGGAGTCAAGGGGCCGAAGGGCCTGTTTCCATACTGTATAAACCTCACTAAACACGCTATGTTCAGTTCTGATCACCCCACCATAGAATAGATATTATTCAGTTGAAAAGAGTGCAGAGGGCCCATGCTATAGAGAGAGGTTGGGCAGGCTAGGACTTTATTCCTTGGAGCACAGGAAGCTAAGGGGACTTATGGAGGTGTACAAAACCATAAAGGGTATAGATAGGGTGAATGTGCAGTCTTATACCCTAGTTAGGAGAATCAAGGAACTGGAGGCATAGATTTAAGGTGAGAGGAGAAGAAATGAACAGGAACGTAAGGAACAACCTTTTCACACAGGGTGGTGGGTATATGGAATGAGCTGCCTGAGGAAGTAGTTAAGGCAGGTACACTAACAGTTAAAAAACATATGGACAGGTACCTGAATTGGAAAGGTTTAGAGGGACATGGGCCAAATGCAAGTAAATGGGACTAGCTTAGATGCGGCATTGTGGCCGGCAAATGCAAGTTGGGCTGAAGGGCCTGTTACCATGTCATATGACTATAAAGCTATGAATACCTCACAGAACAGTACAGATAGACACAAAAAGCTGGAGTAACTCAGCGGGACAGGCAGCATCTCTAGAGAGAAGGAATGGGTGACGTTTCGGGGCGAGGCCCTTCATCAGTCTGAAGAAGGGTCTCGACCCGAAACGTCACCCATTCCTTCTCTCCAGAGATGCTGCCTGTCCCGCTGAGTTACTCCAACATTTTGCGTCTATCTTCGATTTAAACCAGCGTCTGCAGTTCTTTCAGTACAGCGCTGAAACAGGCCCTTCAGCCCATAGTGCCTGTTCCGAACCTAATGCCAAGACCAACTCTTATCCAAGAGAATAATCTAGGAGATGCCCTTGTGACTGCTGAGGGGTGAATGCATTTGTGGTGAGTCGTCTAATGCATTAACCAGGCATGCTCTGCACAGACTGGGGATAAAAATGGGGTTTCCTTTATTGGCGATCATTAGGCACTCCAGCAGTATTGCTGATGTTCTATGACCTCTCTAACCCCTCACAAATTATTACCAAATTGTAATGGGGAAAATGGGACCATGCTCTTGTGAGCTTTAAAATATAAACCCAGCACTGTTATAATCATGCTCAACAAGGCTTTTAACTTTCAGACATTTACTGAGGCAGAAATTCAATCCCAGGCTTCCTCTGAATTAGCCACGTACAAAATACTAAGTTGCTATGAAACCTATTCAATAAAAACTGCAGATATTCCCTGTTGAACAGTGGGCTTTTCAATAAAAGGGCAATCATTAAACCATCTGTGCATAACTTTATTTTGTGAGCCGATATCATTCTCTTTGGTTTGGAATTAACCTGGAAGCTTTATGGCTTTGAGAATCTGAATTAAAGAAAATCAAAGCAGTAAAATCTCGCATATAATGAATCTACTCTGAATTCACCACCATCCCTAAAACAGACGATCAGACAGTCACAAAACCATGGCAGATGCTGGCGTCTGGAACAAAGAACTTTGATTAGTTATGGGGAGAAGGCGGGAGAATGGTGTTGCGATGGAACGATAGATCAGCCATTATTGAATGCGGGATAAACTTGATGGGCCGAATGGTCTATTTCTGCTCCTACAACTTATGAAAAAATGAAATGCTGGAGGAACTCAGCGGGTTCGGCAGCCTCTGTGGAGGGAAATGGACAGATGACATTTTGTGTCACGGACATCATCTGTTCATTCACTCCACAGATGCTGCCTGACCTGCTGAGTTCCTCCAGCAGCCTGTTTTTATGCCATAAACAACCAAGTCTAAAGAAGGGTCTCAACCCGAAACGTCATCTATTCCTTTTCTCCAGAGATGCTGCCTGACCTGGTGAGTTACTCCAGCTTTTTGGGTCTAACCTTGGTTTAAACCAGCATCTGCAGTTCCTTCCTACAAATCCACAAACTGGTTTGTATACAACATGATTGCCCAATTTAAAGATGTAGTTATTGGTTTTTGATGTTGTTTTTGTTGTTTTTTTTGTTGTTTTTTTTTTTAACAGCATGGAAACAGGCCTGTCCGGCCCTACCAGTCCACGCCGACCATTCTCCCTGACCTAGTCTCATCTACCTGCACTCAGACCATAACCCTCCAATCCCCTCCTATCCATATACCTATCCAATTTACTCTTAAATAATAAAATCGAGCCAGCCTCCACCACTTCCACCGGAAGTCCATTCCATACAGCCACAACCCTCTGAGTAAAGAAATTCCCCCTCATGTTACCCCTAAACCTTTGTCCCTCAATTCTGAAGCTATGTCCCCTTGTTGGAATCTTCCCCACTCTCAAAGGGAAAAGCCTACCCACGTCAACTCTGTCCGTCCCTCTCAAAATTTAAAAAACCTCTATCAAGTCCCCCCTCAACCTTCTACGCTCCAAAGAATAAAGACCCAACCTGTTCAACCTCTCTCTGTAGCCTAAGTGCTGAAACCCAGGCAACATTCTAGTAAATCTCCTCTGTACCCTCTCCATTTTGTCGACATCCTTCCTATAATTTGGCGACCAGAACTGCACACCATACTCCAGATTCGGCCTCACCAATGCGCTGTACAATTTCAACATTACATCCCAACTTCTATACTCGATGCTCTGATTTATAAAGGCAAGCATACCAAACGCCTTCTTCACCACCCTATCCACATGAGATTCCACCTTCAGGGAACAATGCACAGTTATTCCCAGATCCCTCTGTTCCACTGCATTCCTCAATTCCCTACCATTTACCCTGTACGTCCTATTTTGATTTGTCCTACCAAAATGCAGCACCTCACACTTATCAGCATTAAACTCCATCTGCCATCTTTCAGCCCACCCTTCCAAAAGGCCCAAGTCTCTCTGTAGACTTTGAAAATCTACCTCACTATCAACTACTCCACCTATCTTAGTATGTTGTTGTTGTTTGAGGAATAAATATTGATTGAGCCACTGGGAGAAAGCAATTGCCTGGTTTTAAAGATTTGTTCATGCCTTGAGATTTATTTTAAAGCTTGAACAGGGAACAGAGAGACAAGTCGTCCTGCTGGTTCCACTGTTTGCATCCATATATCACCTCTTCCACAGCCAACAATGGACCATTGTGGGCTCCGGACCATTGGTCATCGGTGTCAGCTCTAATCTGTTCTGAATCTTTTCATACCTCTAGTTTCCCTCTCCTCTGACTAAATCTGAGGAAGGGTCTGGACCCGAAACGTCACCTATTCCTTTTCTCCAGAGACGCTGCCTGACCTGTTGAGTTGCTCCAGTATTTTGTGTCTATCTACAAGACAAGATAAGACTTTGGTCTCCTAATTTGAGGAAGGACATCCTTGTAATTGAGGCAGTGCAGCGTAGGTTCACGAGATTGATCCCTGGGATGGCGGGACTGTCATATGAGGAAAGATTGATAAGGCTAGGCTTGTATTCACTGGAGTTTAGAAGGATGAGAGGGGATTTTATAGAAACATATAAAATTATAAAAGGACTGGACAAGGAAATGCAGGAAAAACGTTCCCAATGTTGGGGGAGTCCAGAACCAGGGGCCACACAATCTTAGAATAAAGGGGAGGCCATTTAAAACTGAGGTGAGAAAAAACTTTTTCACCCAGAGAGTTGTGAATTTGTGGAATTCTCTGCCACAGAGGGCAGTGGAAGCCAAATCACTGGATGGATTTAAGGGAGAGTTAGATAGAGCTCTAGGGGCTAGTGGAATCAAGGGATATGGGGAGAAGGCAGGCACGGGGTACTGATTGGGGACGATCAGCCATGATCACAATGAATGGCGGTGCTGGCTCAAAGGGCCGAATGGCCTCCTCCTGAACCTATTTTCTATGTTTCTATGTTTGTTTTATGGCTTTCTTTGCACTTTTTAAAGTTTATTTACTGAATGCCAGCAATTATTGTTTATCCCTAATTACTTGAGAATTGATGAGGCTGTCACAAGTTAACCACATTGCTTTAAACTCTTAAGGTTTTGTATATGTAATACTGCTTCAGATGAGTTAGACCTCCCTGCAGTCTGGGGGGTGTTGTCAATGGCCCAGTTATCACATTACATTGATGAGAATGCATCTAGGAAAATGAACAGAAAACCTCCCCGTTGATTGTTTTAACTCTGCATCCACCCGGGTTCGATCCTGACTACGGGTGCTTATCTGTGTGGAGTTTGTCCGTTCTCCCCGTGACCGTGTAAGATTTTTCCCCCGAGACCTTCGGTTTTCCTCCCACACTCCAAAGACGTCCAAAGGTTTGTAGGTTTCATTGGCCTGGTATAAAATGTAAAATTGTCCCTGGTGTGTGTTAATGGGCGGGGATCGCTGGTCGGTGCGGGCTCGGCGGGGCTGTTTCCCAGCTGTATCTCTAAAACTTAAACTAAAAACTAAAACCATGAGATTGACTCTCCCTCCAGGATAGTCACCCCAGTCACGCCACTCTGTTATCCCAAACCACTTCCTTTGTCAATGGACTTCAGCAGTTCAGAGTGGTGATTCACCACCTTGTAATGTATAACTAGAGGCATGCACTGTTGACATCACCAGCTACAGCCTTACCCTGTGAATATATGTACGTGACAACATCCACCTCCTTGATTGAGAAAGTATAACTGTTCACAATCCATAAGATGACGTATTCTTTTGTACACAACTTGTGCTTTAAAACACCTGTGATCTGACACCCTCAGATTTTGGTGGTGCTCAACTATTTTGCAGATCTTTTTTTAGAGATACAGCATGGAAACAGGCCCTTCAGCCCACCGAGTCCATGCTGACCATTGATCACCCGTTCACACTAGTTCTATGTTAACCCACTTGCTCACCCACCCCCTCCACATTTACAGAGGCCAATTAACCTACGAACCCGCATGCCTTTGTGATGTGGGACAAAGCTGGATTTTCCAGACTATTGGAAGCCTCTTCTTTAAATACACCAAACATTTCACTTATTTTCACTCTGGTCTTTCCCTCTTAGCCATCAGGCAGAAGGTACAAAAGCTTGAACGCACGTACCACCAGATTCGGGAACAGCTTCTTCCCCACTGTTATCAAACTATTGAATGGTCTTCCCATAAGATAAGGTGTAGTTCTGGTCTTCCCACCCACCTCATTACGAACATTGCACTTTTCTCATTTGCACTTTTTCTGTGAATGTAAATTCTGTGCTCTGGTATTTTTCTTGTTGCACCAGTCGTACTTGACTGTACTCATGTATGGTATGATTTGACTTGATCGCATGCAGACCAAGCTTTCCACTGCATCTCGGTACCATATTACAATAATAAAAGCAGCCAGATGTAGTCCAGATGGGTGGAGCATGCTTCCAACTCACTGTAAATGCTCCTGGGATCAGAAACCAGACTGTAGGAAGGCTATCACTGTTCTTGTTTGTGGCTCCTCAGTTGATGCACTTTGGATAAGGAACTAACTGGTGACCTTTGCCTGGCCACACAGCCCACAAAGATTACAGTTGTTTATTTAGATATCGAGACCTAGCCATTCGAAAAACGGAATGTAAAACCAAACCTTCATTGGAATTCCCTTCTGCCACAATGTAGACAAAACATCCATTTTAAGACCAGACTTAAAATTTATAACTCAAACACAGATATATCCAATTGTTTCCACACCCAAGTGTCATCCAATGACTTTGCTCACTGGGACAGATGATGTATCAGGGCTTGACCCCCTTCTGAAGAAGGGTCTCGATCCAAAACATCGCCTGTCCAATTCCTTCCACAGATTGACTCCATCTACCTTTGAAAAGCAGCCAACATAATCAAAGACATGTCCCACCCCGGTCATTCTTTCCTCTCCCAGATCACATCGGGCATAAGATACAGAAGCTTGAAAGCGTGCACCATCAGACTCACGAACAGCTTCTTCCCCTCTATTATTGAGCTTCTAAATGATTCTTCCATAAGCTGGGGAAAAGTCCAATATCTACTACCCCATTGTGGACATTGGACTTTGTCTCTGGAATTGATGTGCTCTACAATGTTGAGAACTATATTCTGCACTCTGTAGTTTGACAGTACTAAAAGCTATGTTTTGCATGCTATCCGATTAGATCAGAAAATATCAGACATCATGCAAAGCAAAGCTTTTCACTGCACCTTGGTACATGTGGGAATAATAAACATAAACCAAATCCTAACTTAGATGCGGCCTGACCCACTGAGTTCCTCCAGCTGCCCATTGTTTGCCATAAACAGTCAAATCCACTTGTGTACGAAGGAACTGCAGATGCTGGTTTAAACCGAAGATAGACACAAAAAGCTGAAGTAACTCAGCGGGACAGGCAGCGTCTCTGGAGAGAAGGAATGGGTCGAGACCCTTCTTCAAATCTACTTGCTGCAAATTGTCAGGAATGGCTATAATGGACTTAGTTCTGGCAACATCGCATCCCCCTCCATTGTCAACAGCTCATTCCATTTATTTCTGCTCGATCTTCGAATATTTAGCAAAAACAAAACAAAATGAACGTTGTTCAAAAATGCAAACTGTTGTAGATAGAGCCATTGTCTGCACATTTCCAGGAGCCTTGGGCCCTGTTACACGACATATCTCCTCACCTTTCAGAAGGATTTTCATTCGCTGATATAAAGCTAACCAAAATGGTGTGCCTCAGGAATCAGTGATGGGTCCACTGTTTATAATAATGATCGGGATGTGAATGTACATGGCATAGAGCCATGGAATCGTACATCACGAAACAGGCCCTTTGGCCCAACTTGTTTCTGCCGACCAAGATGCCGCATCTGTGCCAGTCCCAACTGCCCGCATTTGGCCCATATTCTTCTGAACCTTTCCTATCCAGGTACCTGTCCAAATATTAGCAAGTTTGCAGTTGACTCTAAAATTCATTGTATATGGGAGAGTGAAGAAGATAATGTATGAATACGAGGCCTTGATCAATGAGGCCAATGGGCCGAGGAATGGCAGATGGAGTTTAATTCAGATAACCGTGAGGTGGCTGCATTTGGGCAAGATGTTACTGGGAACTTTTCCCTGGAGTTTAGGAGGTTGAGGGGTGGCCTTGGAGATGTATATAAAGTCATGAGGGGCATAGATAAGGTGAACATCCACAGTAGTTCCACCTGTGTATGTGAGTCTAAAATTAGAGGGCATAGGTTTAAGCTGAGAGGGGAAAGATTCAGAAGGGAGCTGAGAGGGAACTTTTTCTCACAGAGAACGATGAGTATATGGAATGAGCTGCCAGAGTAAGTGGTAGAGGGGTTACAATTACAACATTTAGACAATAGACAATAGGTACAGGAGGAGGCCATTCGGCCCATCGCGCCAGCACCGCTATTCACTGTGATCATGGCTGATCATCCACAATCAGTACCCTGTTCCTGCCTTCTCCCCATATCACTTGACTCCAATATCTTTAAGAGCTATATCTAACTCTCTCTTGAATACATCCAGAGGACTGGCCTCTGCTGCCTTCTGCGGCAGAGAATTCCACTGATTCACAACTCTCTGGGTGAAAAAGTTTTTCCTCATCTCTGTTCTAAATGGCCTACCCCTTATTCTTAAACTGTAGCCCCTGGTTCTGAAAGGATACTTGAACTGATACATGTATAGGGAAGGTTTGGAGGAATATGGGTCAGAAGCATGCAAGTGGGACCAGCTCAGTTAGCCAACGTGGTTGGTATGGGCGAGTTATAGAGTCAGACAGCGTGGAAACAGGCCCTTTGGCCCAACTTGCCCAAGCCGACCAAGATGCCCTGTCTACACTAGTCCAGCCTGCCCGCGTTTGGCTCTTAGCCCCCTAAACCTTTCCTATCCATGTACCTATCCAAATGTATTTTAAAATGTGGTTCTGGTACCTGCCACAACTACCTCCTCTGGCAGCTCGTTCCATATATCCAGCACCCTCCGAGTGGAACAGTTGCTCCTCAGTTTCCTATTAAATCTTTCGCCTCTGATCTTAAACCTGTGTCCTCTGGTTCCTGATTCTCATAACCAGCGTAAAAAAGACTCTGTGTATTCACCCTATCTATTCCCCTCACGGTTCGATGAACCTATTTCCATGCGATGACTCTGTGACAAAAAAACTATGCCAACCATAACGTAACTTGCAAAATGCCTCGGGTGTGAGATTTTACACTCCGCGAGTCCATCTATCCCCCCCTGCCTTGGTTTCAACATTAAAGCAGCATTATGGATCAATTTAACGCTGTTCATGAAAACTACATCAGAAGCCAGAACTTCAGACATGACTTCAAATCTCTCGTTACTTGCTGTCTCACCACGCTGAAAGCAACATTACCAGATTCAGCACAGCGTTCTCTTTAGATGTTTTGTAATCTTTCACTGTTGTTGTTGTTGTTGTGTGTCTCAGCAGGTGTGATCTTTGTAGGCAGCTCCCTAGCAGATATATACTGTACAAGCAAAGAAAGACCCACAGTACTGGAGTAACCCAGCGGGAGATCAGGAGATCATGGATCGGTGACGTTTTGGGTTGGGACTCTCTGCGGGGGGAAAGAAAGTTAGAAGACAGGATAGGCAGGGGGGGGCAAGGCCTGTAACAGGTGAACACAGGCGAGAGGGTTTCTTGATAGGCAGATTGTTGGACAAAGTCCAGAGATGACAAAAACAGCTGTGAGCCAAAAGGATAAAGAGTTGCGAATTGTGAAGCTGGAGGATAGAGATGTTGCGAATTGTGAAGCTGGAGGAAGGAATGTAGATGGAGGTGGAGGGGGAGAGGAGGATTTGGTGCAAGGTCAGCCATAGTTCAGGGGAGGGGAGTTGGAGTGGGAAACAAAAGAGGAGGGGGGGGAGGGGGGTGGTTGAGAAAGAGGAGGAGTAAGGTGGGGGTGGGGAGGTGGGGGTTGTTTGTAGAAGCTACCTAAAATTGGAGAAGACAATCCAACACTGTCCAACCTCGCCTTATAGCGAATACCCTCTAATCTAGGCAGCATTCTTGTACACCTTTTAGTTTAGTTTAGTGTAGTTTAGTTTAAAGATACAGCGTGGAAACAGGCCCTTCCGAGTTCGCGCCGACCCGCGATCCCCATTCACTAACACTATCCTTCACACATGAGGGACAATTTACAATTTTACCGAGGCAAATTAGCCTACAAACCTGTATGTCTTTGGAGTGTGTGAGGAAACCGGGGCACCTGGAGTAAACCCATGCAGGTCACGGAGAGAGCTTACAAACCCCGTACAGACAGCGCCCGTAGTCAGGATCGAACCCACGTCTCTGGCGCTGTAAGGCAGCAACTCTACCGCAGTGCCACCCTGCATTCTCACAAGCACCTCCACATCCTTCCTGTAATGGGGCGTCCAGAACTCTTCAAATGCAATCTCATGGAAGTCCTGACTCTTATACGCAACGCTCCACCCCCGAAGGCAAGCAGACCATGTTGCTTTGTACCACTGTCATTTATGCAGCCTAGCAAGCTGCAGCAAGATGCACCTGATGGAGGTTGATCATCTATTCAGCATTGAAATCGGGATCTTCATGAGACCTTAACCTAAGAAGACGCAGAAAGCTCCGAACATCACCAAGTTTTGAGAAGGCCATGGGCCTGGTAAGTTATGTGTATGAAGGAACTGCAGGTAGTATAAGAAAATAACTACAGATGCTGGTACAAATCGATTTATTCACAAAATGCTGGAGTAACTCAGCAGGTCAGGCAGCATCTCGAGAGAGAGAAGGAATGGGTGACGTTTCGGGTCGAGACCCTTCTTCAGTCTGAAGAAGGGTCTCGACCCGAAACGTCACCCATTCCTTCTCTCCCGAGATGCTGCCTGACCTGCTGAGTTACTCCAGCATTTTGTGAATAAAAGGAACTGCAGGTGCTGGTTTAAACCAAAGATAGACACAGAATGCTGGAGTAACTCAGCGGGGCAGGCAGCATCTCTGGAGAGATGGAATGGGTGACGTTTTGGGTTGAGACCCTTCTTCAGACTGACTGAGGAAGGGTCTCGACCCAAAACGTCACCCTTTCCTTCTCTCCAGAGATGCTGCCTGTCCCGCTGGGTTACTCCAGCATTCTGTGTCTATCTTTGTCCTGGTCAGTGAATTCTCTTCAAACAGTCTGGGTATTGCCAGCATTTTTCAATTTATATTTTTGAACATCAAACCTCTCGTTTCCAATAAATCACGTATTTTGTTTGCTCGACCCTCAATTCTCTCAGGGGAACTGTTTAGCCATGGAGAGGCTTAAGAAAACACAATGGAATTTTTGCCCCTGATCTCCCCCCTCTGACCCCACAGTGAGGATTGAGCAATAACTTCCAGAAAACCAATCGGCGTTTGTGTTCTGCGATGTTCAGCATGGATTAATTGCATTCCACACATTACAACAGCATTCCACTTATTCCCACGCCCTGTGCAAAGTCAATGTCATTTCCTGCAATCTTGGTCTCCGGTTATGCTTCCTATCAGCACGAACTGGATCATCTCACTATGCTAACGTCAAGACAGGGTAATGTGCCCCAGGTTCAAATTCCGCCAGCAAAGATTATTAAAGGATTGGACACGTTAGAGGCAGGAAACATGTTCCCAATGTTGGGGGAAGTCCAGAACCAGGGGCCACAGTTTAAGAATAAGGGGTAGGCCATTTAGAACTGAGATGAGGAAAAACTTTTTCAGTCAGAGAGTTGTAAATCTGTGGAATTCTCTGCCTCAGAAGGCAGTGGAGGCCAATTCTCTGAATGCATTCAAGAGAGAGCTAGATAGAGCTCTTAAGGATAGCGGAGTCAGGGGGTATGGGGAGAAGGCAGAAACGGGGTACTGATTGAGAATGATCAGCCATGATCACATTGAATGGCGGTGCTGGCTCGAAGGGCTGAATGGCCTCCTCCTGCACCTATTGTCTATTGTCTATTGTCTTTTGTCAAATGTAGAGTGCTTTTATTCAATAGTACGGAAAATATTGACTGCGAGAGTTTGCTGAATTGTTTTAAGACTCAAATGCTGCAATCACGCATTTCAGGGAAAGTTGCTCTTGTAACTTTTACAGAAAGTTACCTTTCTGTCCCGGGCCTCCGCCTTTGTCAGAGTGAGGCCCAGCGCAAATTGGGGGAACAGAACCTCATATTTCGCTTGGGTAGCTTACACCCCAGCGGTATGAACATTGACTTCTTTAACTTCAAGTAGCCCTTGCTTTCCCTCTCTCTCCATCCCCTCCCCCTTCCCAGTTCTCCCACTAGTCTCCGACACCTTTTATCTCAGTACTGTGCTCTCCACTGACATCAGTCTGAAGAAGCATCTCGAGCCAAAACGTCACCCATTCCTTCTCTCCAGAGATGCTGCCTGTCCCGCTGAGTTACTCCAGCTTTTTGTGTCTATCTTCGGTTTAAACCAGCACCTGCAGTTCCTTCCTACACAAAGATGCTCTTGGTCTGGTCTGCACTAGCCACCAGAGACACACAATGTGATTGAATTTCAATATATTTTATCTGCCTGTCATCACTCTTCTTCGACTGATTAAAAAATACAGCATGGAAATTGGCCCTTTAGCCCACTGAGTCCACGCCAACCATCAATCACCTACCTGTTCACTCTAGTTCTATGTTATCCTATTCTGTATTTATGAGGCCTTCGAGTTAGACAATAGACAATAGACAATAGACAATAGACAATAGGTGCAGGAGTAGGCCATTCAGCCCTTCGAGCCAGCACCGCCATTCAATGCGATCATGGCTGATCACTCTCAATCAGTACCCCGTTCCTGCCTTCTCCCCATACCCCCTCACTCCGCTATCCTTAAGAGCTCTATCCAGCTCTCTCTTGAAAGCATCCAACGAACTGGCCTCCACTGCCTTCTGAGGCAGAGAATTCCACACCTTCACCCGTTGTAGATTTTGAATGAAGAACTTTTTTCCTCACTGTTTTTTTCTATCATTCTGGTATGGCGAGTCCGAAACTTGTTGGTTGTAGACGAAGTTTATTGCAGCCGCAATACACGAATACAGAGTCAAAACAACAAGTTACAGGACAACCAATACAAACTTACTGTCTTCCTTGAAGACTTCGCCGAACTGACTCAAACGGGCGCCAAACGCGCACCTGACATCGCTGGCCAATCAGCGATGTCGTTCCCTGGACCAATCCCCATGGTCACGTTCCCACGTGACCTCGCTGGCCAATCCGAGGGTTCGACGACCTGGACCATTCTCTATGGTCGCTACATGACCCCCCCCAGAACCCGAGGTGCGGAACCTAGCTGGGAGCCGGATTTCGCGACCATAACGAGTACGGAGAGGGACAGCCTGAACCACAGGAGCCGGAGGTTCCGGACTTGGAGGAACAGCCGGAACGAGAGGTTCTGGAGGAACTACCGGCACGGGGGGTTCTGGAGGAACTGCCGAAACGGGGGGTCCTGGAGGAACTGTCGGAACGGGGGTTTCTGGACTGGGCAGAACTAACGGAGGTCGGCCTCTCCTAGGGGTTTGACCGACCAGGACTGGTTGATCCGGGTCCAAATGGGCAGGTTTGAGCCGGGACACCGAGACGAGTTCACTCTTGCCGCCCATGTCTAAGGTGAAAGTAGCCGTTCCCTTACGTAAAACCCGGAACGGCCCTTGATAGACCTTCTGCAACGGGGCGCGATGGGCATCTTTACGCAGAAAAACAAACTCACAGTCCTTCAGGGAAGACGGTTCATGTACCATGGAACACCCATGACGTGAAGTCGGCACTGGAGCCAGGGAGCCCACCCGTTCCCGGAGAGATGCTAACGCTGATGGGACTGTAGGGAGCAAGGCTGAAGGGTCCGGAAACAGATCTCCGGGTACTCGAAGTGTCGAGCCATATACTAGCTCTGCGGACGACGCACCGAGATCTGGCTTAGGAGCAGTCCTGATGCCCAAAAGAACCCAAGGGAGTTGGTCTACCCAGTCCGGGCCTTCAAGCCTTGCACTGAGGGACGCCTTAAGTTGGCGGTGGAACCTTTCTACAAGTCCATTTGCCTGGGGGTGATATGCAGTTGTGGGTTGTAACTTGGACCCGTACAGTTCCGCCAGCGCGGCCCAGAGGGACGAAGTGAACTGTGGACCTCTGTCAGTTGTAATAACTGCCGGGACCCCGAAACGAGCTACCCAATGAAGGGCCAAAGTCCTAGCACAAGACGCTGACGAGATATCAAACAATGGGAAAGCCTCTGGCCACCGGGTGAACCGATCCACCACCGTGAGGAGGTGGGTGTAGCCCCGGGAGGAAGGCAAAGGCCCGACCAAATCCACGTGGATGTGGAAAAAACGACAAACCGGGACCTCGAAATCCTGTACGGGGGGCTGGACGTGGCGCTGGACTTTAGCGGTCTGACAGGGCACGCAGGAACGTGCCCACCCCGCTACCTGTTTCCGCAGGCCATGCCAGACAAACCTCACTGCTACCAAGGCAGAGGTGGAGCGGATGGACGGGTGCGCCAGCCCATGAATGGCATCGAAAACCCGGCGCTGAAGGGAGGGCGGTACTACCGGCCTGGGACGAGGAAGAGAAACATCGCACCAGACTTTCGTGCCCTCCGACCCACAAGCTACCTGGGCCAACTTCAATCCCGAAGTGGTGGACTGGTACGCCGAAACGGTATCCGCTAAGAGCTGTGCCTCCGCAAGCTCCTGGGGATCCACTTCGCAGTCCACCGCCGAAATAGGGGGAAAAGCAGGTCTAGACAGGGCGTCAGCCACGGCATTAAGCTTACCCGCGATATGACGGACATCTGTGGTAAATTCGGAGATAGCAGTCAGGTGCCGCTGCTGGCGGGCCGACCATGGGTCAGACAATTTCGAAAAAGCAAATGTTAATGGCTTGTGGTCCGTAAATGCCACAAATGGGCGGCCCTCGAGGAAATACCTGAAATGACGGACAGCTAAATAGAGAGCCAGAAGCTCTCGGTCAAATGCGCTATATTTCAGCTCGGCCGAATTTAGTTGCCGGCTGAAAAACGCTAACGGCTGCCAACGGCCACCGACCTGCTGCTCCAGAACCCCACCCACCGCCACGTCAGAGGCATCAACCGTCAGGGCCGTGGGGGCGGAGGGGCTCGGATGGACCAACATGGTGGCGTCTGCCAAGGCTGCCTTAGCTGCCGTAAAAGCCGACTCTGCGGCCGGGGACCACAACAACTCTACCGGATTCCCTGCAAGGCATTGGAAAAGCGGGCGCAGGACTCGCGCCGCTGCCGGGACGAATCTATGGTAGAAATTAACCATGCCTACGAACTCCTGCAGCCCTTTTACTGTGGTAGGCCTGGGAAAAGCCCGGATAGCTTCCACCTTCTCGGGCAAAGGTGCGGCGCCGGCAGGAGTAATTCTGTGCCCTAGAAAATCGAGGGCAGGCAGGCCGAATTGACATTTGGAGGGTTGGATAATGAGCCCGTGGTCTTGGAGCCGCTGGAACACGGTCCGCAAATGGGCCTGGTGTTCCTGCACTGAGGGGCTGGCTACCAGGATGTCGTCTAAATAAATAAACAAAAAGGGTAAACCCCGGCCCACGCGGTCCATCAGTCGCTGGAAAGCCTGTGCCGCGTTCTTTAAACCGAAAGGCATACGCAACCATTCAAACAACCCGAACGGAGTAATAGTTGCAGTTTTTTGTATGTCCTCCGGTCGCACCGGAATCTGATGGTATCCTCGCACCAAATCGATTTTGGAAAACACCACCGCTCCTTCCAGCCCAGATGAAAAGTCCTGTAGGTGCGGTATGGGGTAGCGATCAGCCGTGGTGACAGCATTGAGACGCCGATAATCGCCACATGGCCTCCACCCCCCAGATGCCTTGGAGACCATGTGTAACGGCGAGGCCCACGGGCTGTCAGACTGACGGACAATTCCCATTTCCTCCATCTTCCTGAACTCCGCCCTTGCCACCACCAGTTTGTCTGGCGGTAGTCTCCTGGCCCGAGCGAAAACGGGAGGGCCTTCGGTGTGGATGTGATGGACCACACCGTGCTTAGCCGAAGGTGCGTCAAAACGTTGGACGAGCAGCTCTGGGAACTCTGCCAGAATCGCAGCATACGAGTCGGGGGCCGCGACGACGGCCTGGACAGTAGGGCTGGGCGAGGAGGCGATTGTCGGAGCGACGTGCTCATCTTCGGCAGAGGGTCGGAGGTCGTTACCGCGGACATCAGGAACCAGTGAAAAAGCCCAGAGAAAATCTGCGCCCAGGATCGCTTGTTTGACGTCGGCTATGATGAATGGCCATTCGTACGTGCGGAGGCCTAACACAAGGGACATCTTCCGTGTACCGAAAGTGCGAATTGGGCTGCCATTAACCGCGATGAGGGTGGGACCTGTCTTACCCGATCTGGTTTCGAGGTCGGTCGGCGGCACTATGCTGACGATGGCTCCCGTGTCTACCAAAAATTCTGTGTCCGTGAATCGATCATGGACATAGAGGCGCCGGTTCTGGCCAATCGTAACTGCCCCTATGTACGATCGGACGAGGCATTTCCCGCCAAGGTACAAGGCAAACGACAGTTGCGGGATTCGTTACCCCATCGTAGGTAATAATAGCACCAGCCGCGCTTGTGCGGATCTTTTTGGCGGGCTTTCGGAGAATTGGCGGGAGACGTGGTGCCATCTTGCCGTCGCTGTGGCGTGGTCACTGATGTCGAGACTTTGTTGATTGAACCACTTGCCTTGTTTTTTGCCGCTATGAGCGCGTCCGCTTTCGCTGCATATGCTTCGGGGTCCTTAAAAGAACAATCCGTGAGCAGCAGTCGGACATCCTCGGGAAGTTTCTCGCGGAATGCCTGTTCAAACATCGGGCAATCCGTATGCTCACCGGCTAACATCATCATTTCGGCCATGAGGAAGGAAGGCAGTTGGTCTCCAAGATCCGGTAGGTGCAGAAGTTTTGCCGCACCACCATGCTTATTAAACCCGAAGGTTCGTAGTAATACCTTCTTCATGGCCTCGTATTTGTCTTCCGCAGGTGAATTTACGATGAACCGCATCACGCGCTTGGTTGTGTCCGGCGATAGCGCGCTGACGAGGTAGAAGTACTTCGTGGACTCGTCCGACACCTTCTTTATATGGAATTGAGCCTCGGTGTGGATAAACCAAGCTTGCGGTGCGTACGTCCAAAATAACGGAAGATGAACGCCTGCCGCGCTTGACTCCGGTGTGCCCTGCTCAGCCATCGTCAACGAGGCGTCGGGTTCCTGCTCAGTCGGTGATCGTCCAGATCACGTCGGGGTCACCAATATGGCGAGTCCGAAACTTGTTGGTTGTAGACGAAGTTTATTGCAGCCGCAATACACAAATACAGAGTTACACAACAAGTTACAGGACAACCAATACAAACTTACTGTCTTCCTTGAAGACTTCGCCGAACTGACTCAAACGGGCGCCAAACGCGCACCTGACATCGCTGGCCAATCAGCGATGTCGTTCCCTGGACCAATCCCCATGGTCGCGTTCCCACGTGACCTCGCTGGCCAATCCGAGGGTTCGACGACCTGGACCATTCTCTATGGTCGCTACACTGGCTGAAATATTGTCGAATCAGGGAATTGCAGGTGCTGGTTTACCAAGGAAAGACACAAAGTGCTGGAGCAGATCAACAGGTCAGGCAGAATCCTTGGAGGACATGGATGGGTGAGATTTAAGATCGGGGCCCTTCTTCAGACCGAGGAAGGGTCCCGACCTGAAACGTCACCTATCCATGTCCTCCAGGGATACTGCCTGCCCCTGATGAGTCACTTCAGCATTTTCTGACTGAAATATTGGTGCTTTGACAGAGCATAGTTCTTATCGGTATTAAAAAAATGTCAGCCCAACACTACCCGCTCAGTCCGCCTACACCTACCTGATCTCCAGGTTGCTAAACACTTTAACTCCCCCTCCAATTCCCACGCTGACCTTTGTGTCCCGGGCCTCCTCCACTGTCAGAGTGAGGCCCAGCGCAAATTGGAGGAACAGCACCTCATATCTTGCTTGCTCAGCTTACGCCCCAGCCGTGTGAATATTGACTTCTCCAACTTCAAGTAACCCTTGTCTTCCCTCCCTCTCCATCCCTCCCCTTCCTAGTTCTCTGTCCCGTCTGACTGTCCACCTGATTAAATTGTATGCTTCGTTGTCACCTTCCCCTAGCTAACAACGATCTATTCTACATGTTCCTTGAGCTACATCCCCTTTGATGTCTCGTTTTCACACCCCACCCTTCCTTATCTCTGCTATGAACCGGTCCCGCTGAGCCGGATGGTCACATCGCACAGTGATCCGGCACAGATCTACTTGCACTTTATTCTGTTTTAAAACTGTTACAATTTGTTTCATTGGGTTGTTTAAATTAATACTGACTAGCTAATTCAATTATTGCATCATATGGGAGGCGCATTCCCAATCTCATTGTACCCCTGTACAATGACAATAAAGATATATTGTATTGTATTGTATTGTTTCTCTCTCCCCTGACTCTCAATCTGAGGAAGGGTCTCAACCCTTCATAGCAAGAGGATTTGAGTTTAGGAGCAGGGAGGTTCTGCTGCAGTTGTACAGGGCCTTGGTGAGACCGCACCTGGAGTATTGTGTGCAGTTTTGGTCTCCTAACCTGAGGAAAGACGTTCTTGCCTTAGAGGGAGTACAGAGAAGGTTCACCAGATTGATCCCTGGGATGGCGGGACTTTCATATGAGGAAAGACTGGATAGACTGGGCTTGTACTCGCTGGAATTTAGAAGACTGAGGGGGGATCTTATAGAAACATATAAAATTCTTAAGGGGTTGGAGAGGCTAGATGCGGGAAGATTGTTCCCGATGTTGGGGGAGTCCAGAACCAGGGGTCACAGCTTAAGGATAAGGGGGAAGTTTTTTAGGACCGAGATGAGAAAACATTTCTTCACACAGAGAGTGGTGAGTCTGTGGAATTCTCTGCCACAGAAGGTAGTTGAGGCCAGTTCATTGGCTATATTTAAGAGGGAGTTAGATGTGGCCCTTTTTGCTAAAGGGATCAGGGGGTATGGAGAGAAGGCAGGTACAGGCTACTGAGCTGGATGATCAGCCATGATCATATTGAATGGTGGTGCAGGCTCGAAGGGCCGAATGGCCTACTCCTGCACCTATTTTCTATGTTTCTATGTTTCTAACCCGAAACGTCACCCATTCCAGAGATGCTGCTTGTCCCGCTGAGTTACTCCAGCATTTTGTGTCTATCTTTGGTGTAAACCAGCGTTTGCAGTTCCTTCATACACACTACCCAATAACTATTGTGATGGACGTTGCCAACAGTTGGTACAGCAAGCTTAATCTCATCTGACTTTCAGCTCCAGAAGGGTCAATCAATTATCTTCTCCCTCACCCCTGGGTGGTAAGATCAGACATAAAAGCCTTCGAGCCAGCCACTAATCACCAACAGATAAACTCACTGAGCCTTTCTGAAAACCCTTTTAAGTCTTGATCTTCGGATAAAGAATGTCTGGCTCTACAGCGAAGCTGTGCCTCATTTTATCAATCAAAAATAAAACTTTATTTTTAATGTTATTTCCACCATGCCTTGAACAGAACAATCCATTTTCTGATGAAAATATTTGCCTGATTTGCCTTCAGCATCTGGAGAAAATCAAAGGTTGCTGTGCTGTTATAAAAGGAGGGGATGTGGATTTTCAAAGCAGTGAGAATGAAAGGAATTACAGTCAGAATATGGCCGGCCCAGGGCACAGATTCGTTTGGGTCATCCTGATCTTCTGACACCAGTTTTCGCCTCTCAACCCTGCACAGCAGCCACAAGGCACCAAACATCGGCACTCAGCAGTCAGCTCACACCCCACTTCGACTGCAGAGCCCGTTAAATCTCCCAGTAATTGCACCTTAGGTAAGTCAAGCTTGAAGCTGAGACCAAGGATTCTAATTGCGCCCACCCCAGTCTTAAGGTCACAAGTAGCGTCGGCGAATTTCAGAAAACTCAACTCCTTGCTAATGGGATGCACAGGAAAGAAACACGGCCAATTAGGCTTGTGGGTGAAACTTTGCAGAATCTACACACAGCAACAAACAATCAAACGCCAGTGAGGAAAAGCCTGCCATTTCCTTTTGACTGTGTCACGAAGGAATGACTCAAATGAACAACCCTTTCATCTCACCCTCAGGTCCAAACTCAGTGGGAAATCGAGACCAAAGCCATTGTGCCTTTGTTCCCTCACATTAGACAGCAACGGGCTCCATTCCTTAGCTATTTGACGTTCAAAATCAAAACTGTGGACACTGGAAATCTAAAACAAAAAAGAGAACATAGAAAATGCTGGAAATACTCAGCAGGTCAGGCTGCAGCTGTGGGAAGAGAAACTAGTGTTAAAATTCAAGGTCATTAAACCTTAAATATTTAAGATTAAGGTTCGCAAAAGGACGCAAAGCATTGGAGTGACTCAATGGCAGCATCTTTCACATCCCAAAAACATACAAGTTTGTTGGCTAATTGGCTTGGTAGTATTGCAAATTGTCCCTAGTGTGCAGGGATCGCAGGTCGGTGCGGACTCGGTGGGCCGAAGGGCCTGTTTCCACGATGAATCTATAAACTAAAGCGAGAAGCTTACAGGGAGCATGGGCACTGTGGCCCTGATGTGTTAAAGGAAGAATGGGGGCCAAGGGAAAGTGTCTGACAGCCAACATGAGGACTGGGGCCCCAGTGTGTTGAAGAGAATGTGGGAACTGAGGTCCAGGTATGTGGAAGTGTCAGGATAGTGTGGAAACAAGGGGCCTGAGGTGTGGGAACTGGAGTCCTTGTGTATTAAAGGAAGTTCAGAAGCTCAGTAGCTCGAGTGTGTTAAAGAGGGTGCCAGAACTAGGGGCACAGAGGGGAGAAGGCAGCACGAGAATAAGGGCCTGAGCTCTTCAAAGTGAGTGTAGCAGCATGGTGCTGGCTCGAAGGGCCGAATGGCCTACTCCTGCATCTATTGTCTATTGTCATGGGGGTGCCAGGTGACAAATGTTGGGATATCTAAATAAGCGGATAGTGAATTATTGGACTTGTATGTATAACTAGACCAAACCTCTCCTGCATTGGTGCAGCACCCTCTCCCCTCTCCTCTCTCCTCCCCCCTCTCCCCTCCCCCTCTCCCCTCTCCCCTCTCCCCTCCCCCCTCTCCCCTCTCCCCTCCCCCCTCTCCCCTTCCCCCTCTCCCCTCCCCCTCCCCCTTCCCCATCTCCCTCCCCCTCCCCACACTCCATCCCCCTCAACCCCCTTCTCCTCCCTCCCCTTATCCCTCCCTCCCCTTATCCCCCCTCTCCTCTCCCCTCCCCCTCTCCCTCCCCTCCCCCTCCCCCTCCCTCTTCTCCCTCCCCCTCCCCACACTCCATCCCCCTCAACCCCTTCTCCTCCCTCCCCTTATCCCTCCCTCCCCTTATCCCTCCCCCGCCCCCTTCCCTTCCTCGGAGATAGATTTAAACTTTAAAATGTGAATAACTTTTAAAATATAACACCGATTTCAATGAAACTTCTTCCATTAGCACCAAAGGGACGGCGGTGAGTAAGGTGGGCCTAAAATTGTCGCGCTATCGTGCACCGTTTTAGCTGTAGTTCAGGAACAAACAAGCAATCAAACGAGAGTTTTAGTATATAGATAATTTCAGACTGCCACTGCAAGTATTGTACCACAGGGAAGTGATTCCTGATCAGATGGGAGAAGGGAGGAATGGGAGGGTTGTGGTTGAAACATAGAAACATAGAAAATAGGTGCAGGAGTTAGTTATGGATCATTCACTATGATCATGGCTGCTCATCCAAAATCAGTACCCCGTTTCTGCTTTTCCCCCATATCCCTTGATTCGTTAGCCCCAAGAGCTAAATCTATCTCTCTTGGTTGGTATTGGGTGGATGGTACTTTCATCTTGGCAACAAGTGTGAAGTAGAAACATAATCAGCCGACCTTAATGGTGACTTGACCCCCAACTGGAAGTGCGTGTGTGGCGGTCAAATGACAAGAGGACAGGTTTTGGCTGTGATCCCGTGCAGTTGACTGACCTGCTGACATTTAGTGTCAAGGATCATAGATAACTAATGGCCTCTTGGCCAAATGCCAAATGTTACCT
This sequence comes from Rhinoraja longicauda, assembly GCF_053455715.1. Taxonomy (NCBI): domain Eukaryota; kingdom Metazoa; phylum Chordata; class Chondrichthyes; order Rajiformes; family Arhynchobatidae; genus Rhinoraja; species Rhinoraja longicauda. Next base: position 8,085,735 of record NC_135990.1, read on the forward strand.
CACCATGGAAACACAGAGATTTACACTGGGCAGGAAGAGAGAAATCTGTGGAGAGAAAATGGAGTTTGTACAGGGACAAATTATACATCAATTTTTCAAAATTATTCTTGTCATAGTCAAAGAGTTACATAGCACATAAACATGCCCTCAGCCCAACCTGTCATGCCAACCAAGTTGCCTACCTGAGTTAGTCCCCATTTGCCTGTGTTTGGCCCATACCTCTCTAAATCTTTAGGAAAGAACTGCAGATGCTTGTTTAAATCGAAGGTGGACACAAAATGCTGGAGTAACTCAGCAGGACAGGCAGCATCTCCGGAGAGAACGAATGGGTGACGTTTCGGGTCGAGACTTCAGTCTGAAGAAGGGTCTCAACCCGAAACGTCACCCATTCATTCTCTCCAGAGATGCTGCCTGTCCCTCTGAGTTTCTCCAGCATTTTGTGTCTACCATCTCCAAATCATTCCAAATATCTTTTAAATGTTGTAATTGTACCATATCCACCACTTCTCTGACCAGCTCAATCCATGTACCCACCACCCTCTGCATTATATAGTTGCCCCTCAGTTCCCCGTTTAACATTTCTAGTTTTGGATTCCTCTACCGGTAAAAAGACTGTCCTCATCCATCTTAAATGTCAGAGGCAAAGTTATCGGTTGTTTCATTGTAACCATATGGGGTTTTTCTGGGAAGTCCGGTTTTCTCCCATATCCCAATCCCAAAGACATGCGGGTTTGTGGGTAATTGGCCTCTGAAAATCGCCCCTAATGTGCAGGGAGTAGATGAGAAAGCGGGTTACTAGGTTAATTCCCGGAATGGCGGGACTATCATATGTTGAAAGACTGGAGCGACTAGGCTTGTATACACTGGAATTTAGAAGGATGAGAGAAGATCTTATCGAAACGTATAAGATTATTAAGGGGTTGGATACGTTAGAGGCAGGAAACATGTTCCCAATGTTTGGGGAGTCCAGAACAAGGGGCCACAGTTTAAGAATAAGGGGTAGGCCATTAGAACTGAGATGAGGAAAAACTTTTTCAGTCAGAGAGTTGTGAATCTGTGGAATTCTCTGCCTCAGAAGGCAGTGGAGGCCAATTCTCTGAATGCATTCAAGAGAGAGCTGGATAGAGCTCTTAAGGATAGTGGAGTCAGGGGGTATGGGGAGAAGGCAGGAACGGGGTACTGATTGAGAATGATCAGCCATGATCACATTGAATGGCCTCCTCCTGCACCTATTGTCTATTGTCTATTGTCTATTGTCTATTACATTGAATTAGTGTGAATGGGTGATCGATGGTCACAGTGGGCAGGGCGGGTCGAAGGGCCGGTTTGCATGTTGTATCTTTCAATTAAGGGCGGCACAGTGGCGCAGCGGTAGAGCTACTGCCTTACAGTGCAAGAGATCCGAGTTCGATCCCAACCACAGGTGCTTGTCTGTACGGAGTTTGTACGTTCTCCCCGTGACCTGCGTGGGTTTTCTCCCAGATCTTCGGTTTCCTCCCACACTCCAAAGACGTACAGGTTTGTAGGTTGATTGAAGAAAGACACAAAAAGCTGGAGTAACTCAGCGGGACAGGCAGCATCTCTGGAGAGAAGGAATGGGTGACGTTTCGGGTCGAGATCCTTTTTCAGGTTAATTGTAGGTTAATTGGCTTGGTATAAATGCTAATTGCCCCTAGTGTGCGTAGGGTAGTGTTAGCATGCGGGGATCGCTGGTCGGTGTCGACTCGGTGGGCCGAAGGGCCTGTTTCCGCGCTGTATCTCTAAATTAAACTAAGCTAATCAATCAATCAATCTATTTGCATTAGGCCCATTTTGGTCTGAACCTTTCCTATCCATGTGGCGTCCTAATGTATTTTAAATGTTAATACTATCTCAAGGGATGGTGTCGGACAGAGACAGTCTTTGCCCATCACGAACTTGGTTTGGATCATCTCCTTTGCTATTCCCTAATGCTTTTGTGGTCAGAATGACACCGGCCACTCATCAGTCCATGCCTGAAGATATTCAGGTCATACAGAATGGACCACTTGGTCCACGCTGGACCTCTGTGCATTGACCATTCACTGAGCACAACTATGACTAACTATATCTCGACCAACAACTATGGACAACTGTGTCCCGACCCGAAACGTCACCCATCCCTTCTCTCCAGAGATGCTGCCTGTCCCGCTGAGTTACTCCAGCGTTTTGTGTCCTTCTTCTATGACTAAAGTAAAACTCTTGCCACAAATACCTTTCAGAAGCTCCTGCATAACAAAAAAATCTTCTCATGACTTCTGTAAGCAATCGGATAATGAAAGGCCTAGACAGATTTTTTTAGATTTAGAGATACAGCGCGGAAACATGTCCTTCGGCCCACCGGGTCCGCACCGCCCAGCGATCCCCGCACATTAACACTATCCTACACACACTAGGGACAATTTTTACATTTGCCCAGCCAATTAACCTACATACCTGTATGTCTTTGGAGTGTGGGAGGAAACCGAAGATCTCGGAGAAAACCCACGCAGGTCACGGGGAGAACGTACAAACTCCGTACAGACGGCGCCCGTAGTCAGGATCGAACCTGAGTCTCCGGCGCTGCATTTGCTGTAAGGCAGCAACTCTACCGCTGCGCCACCGTGCCGCTTGAACAGAGTTCAGTTCAGTTTGGTTTATTGTCACGTGTACAGTGAAAAGTTTTAGCGTGCGGGGATCGCTGGCCGTGCTAACCAGTCAGCAGAAAGACAATACATGATTACAAACATGTGGATGTGGAGAGGATGTTTCCACTGGTGGGAGAGTCCAGAACCAGAGGGCACAGCCTCAGAATAAAAGGACATACCTTTAGAATGGAGATAAGGAAGAATTTCTATCGCCAGAGGGTGGTGAATCTGTCGAATTCATTGCCATAGAAGGCTGTGAAAGCCAAGTCTTTGTGTATTTATAAAACAGAGATTGATAGGTTCTTGTTTAGGAAGGGCATCAAAGGTTACAGAGAGAAGGTTGGAGAATGGGGTTGAGAGGGAAAAATAGATCAGCCGTGATCAAATGGCGGAGCAGACTCGATGGGCCAAATGGTCCTATGTCTTATGATCTGCCAGTATTATAATCCATCTGCTTTGCAAAGATGTTTCTTGCACTGAGTAAGAAGGCAGCTGCTTGCCTTTCCAGTTGGAATTAGTGGAGCATATCAGGGGCAAGTCCCACGTTGTGGACATTGGATGACAGCTGTGATAACGTGAAAGCTACAGGTGATGAGAGGAGCGGGATTGTTGAAATGACTCGCAGATCACAAGTTCTCTTCTGGAACGAGGGGAGAAGAGTTACGTGAGCGGCACTTCAAAGGAACATTTCAGAGCAGTGAAGAGGCCTTGCAGCAAACACTTGGGGGGGGGGGGTTCGCCCACACGGAAAAGCAGTTGGTTGAAGCCAATAAACCAATCTACAACTTCCTGGCGGATTGCACACAAGGATTTGACCTGCAAACACCTTTCACATTAACAAAGTGTTTAACAAAGACACAAGGAACTGCAGATGCTGGTTTCCAAAAAAGATGCAAAGTGCTGGAGTAACTCAATGGGCCAGGCAGCATCTCAGTCTGAAGAAGGGTCCCGACCCATACTTTTTTTCTCCAGAGAAATACGCCTCCAAATACGTACAAGTTTGTATGTTAATTGTCCCGAGTGTGTGTACAGGATAGTGTTAAGAGTGTGAGGATCGCTGGTCAGTGCGGACTTGGTGGGCCGAAGGATCTCCAAACTAATCTAATCTCTAAACTAAGTTTAAACTAAAGTATCTCTAAACTAAACCTAATGCTGAGAACTATATGCTGCATTCTGTGTCTTTCTCTTTGCTCTCTTGAGTTTGACTTGATTGTATTTATATATATAGTACTAGCTGGTATGGACCCGTTGCGTCCAAATCTCTCCTGCATTGGTGTAGCACCCTCCCCTCCCCCACTCCCCCACTCCCCCTCCCCACTCCCCCACTCCCCCTCTCCCCCTCTCCCCCTCCCCCACTCCCCCACTCCCCCTCTCCCCCTCTCCCCCTCCCCCACTCCCCCACTCCCCCTCCCCCACTCCCCCACTCCCCCTCTCCCCCATTCCCTCTCCCCCTCCCCCACTCCCCCACTCCCCCTCTCCCCCTCCCCCACTCCCCCACTCCCCCACTCCCCCTCTCCCCCATTCCCTCTCCCCCTCCCCCACTCCCCCACTCCCCCTCTCCCCCATTCCCTCTCCCCCTCCCCCACTCCCCCACTCCCCCTCTCCCCCTCCCCCACTCCCCCTCTCCCCCTCCCCCACTCCCCCACTCCCCCTCTCCCCCTCTCCCCCTCCCCCACTCCCCCACTCCCCCTCTCCCCCATTCCCTCTCCCCCTCCCCCACTCCCCCACTCCCCCTCTCCCCCATTCCCTCTCCCCCTCCCCCACTCCCCCTCCCCCACTCCACCCCCCCTCAACATCAACGGGCCCCAACTGCACAGATGTGGACCCGTTGGGGGTCAGCGCACGCGCTGATCCGGCGGCCATCTTACGTAAGTATTAGATCAATGGGCCCCAACTGCGCAGGCTCGGACCTGTTGGGTTCCCATTGTGACGTAGAACACGGAGGTATTACTGCTCAGGCTCGGCTGACAGGCAGAGCAAGTGGGAAAGGGATTTATTAAAGTTTAAAAAATGATTTTTTAAGTTTAAAAAGTGAAAACCTTTTAAAATCTAACAATCATTTGAACCGCAGGCCAATGGTGAGTAAGGTGGGCCTAAAATTGTTGCACTATCGTGTACCGTATTGGCTGTATTTCGGGAACAAATATATCCACAAACACACACACAAATATATCCACAAACCCACATATAAACAAGATGCGAGGTTTAATAATATATAGATATCGGATCTGTTTGGATAGGATGTAAAACATTGCTTTTCTCTGTACTTCAGTATAGATGACAATAATAATCCCTAAACCCAAACATTTGCAGTGCCTGAGATGAGTTTCTATGAACCTGTATCACCCAACACAACATTCAGCTAACTGTACAGTGGCATATCCGTCACCTCTTTTCAAAGAAAGTTTCAAAGCAATTTAATGTAGATGGAACACTGATTCTGCCTACATCAGAGAAGCTGAGAAAAATTATCCTGTAATTTGTATTTCCTGCAGCTTTGAAGACACTGGACTTTGGGGCATGCAATTGGATTGAAGCCAGCAGGAGGCCAAATACTTATTAAAAGTTAAAAGGCTTCTTGTCCCCTTTGCATGTAATCCTTTCATAACCCACTGGCAATAAAGACGGACTGGCTTTTAATTTACTTTATCGGATCATTACGGCAAGAACCGGAGAGGTTAGCTTTGAGTCAGCAAACCCTGGCTCCGTGTACAAAGGATGGTGGGTACAAAATGCAATACACATATCCAATCACATGTTTCAATGTGTGGTTAGATAAACTGTATGCTTTGCATTTGGAGCCATAGCTCAGAAACAGGTCAATCATCTATATCTCTCGTCTCCCTTAACCCTGACCAGTCTGAAATGTCACCCATTCCTTCTCTCCAGAGATGCTGCCCTGTCCTGCTGAGTTACTCCAGCTTTTTGTGTCTGTCTATGGCGGGTACCAATGCTTGCTTAGATGAAGATAGGCACAAAATGCTGGAGAAAACTCAGCGGGACAGGCAGCATCTCTGGAGAGAAGGGATGGGTGACGTTTCGGGTCGAGACCCTTCCTTAGACTGAGAGTCAGGAGAGAGGGAGACACAGAGATATGGAAGGGTAAGGTGTGAAATGAGAGATCAAAGGAGATGGGTTTCAAGAGAAATTCAGAATGGAATGATTGTTAGCTGAGGGGAAGATGACAAAGAGGCATACAATCAGTAAAATTTAATCAGGAGGACAGTGAAAGTAATCATCTTTGGAGAGAAGGAATGGGTGACGTTTCGGGTTGAGACCCTTCTTCAGATCTTGCTTAGATGATATGTTTTGTCAGTGCTGGAATTGCCTTAGCAACACGGAGTATTGCTTGTTATCGGAACGGGAAGACATGCCATCTTGTCTCCGTTTGAACTGAGTCATTACCGTGACAGTGTAGCGCTGCCCTGTCTCAAATACCAAACCTTCCAGCTTCTCCGGATATGAAATTAAATCAATCCTCTAGGTTTATTATTCATTTTCTCCAGAGATGCTGCGAGACAGGCAGCATCTCTGGAGAAAATGCTGAGTTACTCCAGCTTTTTGTGTCCATCTTTTGTTTAAACCAGCCTCTGTTGTTCCTTCCCACTACACTTTAGGTTAATGCAACATAGAGACAGACCCTTCGGATCCACACTGACCATCCATCAACTCTTCACATGAGCTCTGTGTTATCCCACTTTCGCATCCACACTACACACGGGGGGGGGGGGGGGGGGGGGGGGGGGGGGGGGAATTATAGAGGGTAATTAATCTTCAAAAATGTATACCGTTGGGATGTGGGAGGAGACCGAAACACCTGGAGAAAACCCACGTGGAGAACGTGCAAACTCCACATTTCCAGCACCCGAGGTCAGAATAAAACCCGGGTTTCTGGCGCCGTGAGGCAGCAGCTCTACCGACTGCACTTCAGGTTTAGGTTTATTATTGTCGGCAAATATTATTAGGGCGGCACGGTGGCGCAGCGGTAGAGTTGCTGCCTCACAGCGCCAGATACCCGGGTTCGATCCTGACCACGGGTGCTTGTCTGTACGGAGTTTGTACGTTCTCCCCGTGACCTGCGTGGGTTTTCAGGTTTCCTTCCACATTCCAAAGACGTGCAGATTTGTAGGTTAATTGGCTTGGTGTAAATGTAAATAGTCCCTAGAATAGTGACAATGGAGGGTAGTGTTCGTGTGCGGGAATCACTGATCGGTGCGGACTCGGTGGGCTGAAGGTCCCGTTTCCACTCTGTATCTCTAAACTCAAACATAATTGTCACGTGCACAGAGGTTCAGTGAAAAGCTATGTTTTGCATGCAGAACACACAAATACAATCAAGTCAAACTCAAATACAATAGATGGAGCAAAGGGAAAGATACAGACTGCAAAATATAGTTCTCAGCATTTATACCAGGAAATTTTTGTTTGCTGAAATTCGAGTTGAAACAGTGATAAATATTCACCATTAAGTAGTATAAGAAAATAACTGCAGATGCTGGTACAAATCAAAGGTATTTATTCACAAAATGCTGGAGTAACTCAGCAGGTCAGGCAGCATCTCGGGACCTCTCTGACCTCTCTGACCTCTTCACAGGAATAAAAACTGCCACCTGCTCTCTGGACCCCATCCCCTCCAGCTTTGTCAAGGCCTGCCTTCCTGCTCTCTCTCCACTTATCACTGCAACAATAAACTCCTCCCTGTCCACTGGCATCGTCCCGCCATCCCTCAAAATCGCTGCTGTCACCCCCATTCTGAAAAACCCTGGTCTAAATCCTGACACCCCAAACAACTTCAGACCAATCTCCAACCTACCCTTTCTGTCCAAAGTTTTGGAACGTGCTGTAGCTTCCCAACTCAAATACCACCTCTCTACCAATAACCTGTATGAAACTTTCCAATCCGGATTCCGCTCAAACCACTGTACTGAAACTGCGCTCCTCAAAATCACAAACGACATTCTCCTCTCCTCCGACGCTGGCAACCTCAACATCCTCATCCTACTTGACCTCAGCGCCGCCTTTGACACCATAAATCACTCCATTCTCCTCACCCGACTTGAAACCTCCCTTAACATCACGGGCACAGCCCTATCCTGGTTCAAATCTTACCTCTCTGACAGACACCAGTTCATCTCCATTAACAACTGTAAATCCCCCACCGCTCCCCTCCCCCAAGGTGTCCCCCAAGGCTCAGTCCTTGGCCCCCTCCTCTTCATCCTCTACCTGTTCCCCCTTGGTCAATTAATCCGCCGTCATGATATCCAGCTCCTCATCTCCACCAAGTCAATCTCCTCCACCACACACTCTACACTGACAAACTGCATTACTGAAATAAAATCTTGGCTTCAATCAAACTTCCTCAAACTCAATTGCAACAAATCTGAAATCATTATCATTGGTCCAAAAATGCTCACCAAATCCACCCAAAACTTCATCCTCAACATTGATGGTCTCCCAGTATCCACCTCACCTCACATCCGGAATCTTGGAATCATCCTTGATCAAACCCTCTCCTTCGACAAACACATCAAACACATCACAAAGACAGCCTTCTTCCACCTCAAAAACATTGCCCGTCTCCGTCCATCCCTCTCCTCCACAGCTGCAGAAACCCTCATCCACGCCTTCATCACCTCCCGTCTGGACTACTGCAACAGCCTCCTCTATGGCGCACCCTCAAAAATCATCAATAAACTTCAATACATTCAAAACTCCGCTGCCCGTCTACTCACACACACCTCGATCCGTGACCATATCACCCCCGTCCTTTATAAACTCCACTGGCTCCCCATCCCCCAGAGAATCCAGTACAAAATCCTCCTCATAACCTACAAAGCCCTCCATAACCTGGCCCCATCCTACCTGACTGACCTCCTCCACAGGCACACTCCCACCTGCACCCTCCGCTCTGCCGCTGCCAATCTCCTATCCCCCCACATCCGGACTAAACTCAGATCCTGGGGGGACAGGGCTTTCTCCATCGCTGCTCCCACCCTATGGAACTCACTACCCCAAACCGTTAGAGACTCCCCCACACTCACCACATTTAAAAAAATCGCTGAAATCTCACCTGTTCAGTACTGCCTTCAACCACTGAAGGTCACCTCACCTACTGTCTCCTTTCTCTGTTCATTTATTTCTTTACTTATTTATCTATTTATTCATTTCCCCTATGTTCTCAAAATCTCTGTAAAGCGTCTTTGAGTATATGAAAAGCGCTATATAAATAAAATGTATTATTATTATTATTATTATAAGGAATGGGCGATGTGCCAGGGGGGCGGGACAAAGGAAGGATATAGGTGGAGACAGGAAGATAGAGGGAGATCTGGGAAGGGGGAGGGGAAGAGAGGGACAGAGGAACTATCTAAAGTTGGAGAAGTCAATGTCATACCACGGGGCTGCAAGCTGCCCAGGCGAAATATGAGGTGCTGTTCCTCCAATTTGCGGTGGGCCTCACTATGGCACTGGAGGAGGCCCATGACAGAAAGGTCAGACTGGGAGTGGGAGGGGGAGTTGAAGTGCTCGGCCACCGGGAGATCAGATTGGCCAACACGGACCGAGCGCAGGTGATATCAGATTGGCCAACCTGCGCTCGGTCCGCTTTGGCCAATCTGATCTCCCGGTGGCCGAGCACGTCAACTCCCCCTCTGGCAATGAGCCTGAGGTATATCCTTGAACTCAGTGAACACTGTTATAAATGCTCTGATGTGCCATTAATCCCCATTACAGTGATTCACTATCCCACATCCAGTAACCACTCTGCCTCTTTACATTTCCAGAAGCTTTGTCCACAGGTAACGATCCTGAAAAGCAGCGTGTAATTCAAAATGTGTATCTTACACACTTAAACATTTGAACAGGTGTCAATTAGAGTGCATTATTTCAAAAATACAGCGCATGAATTAGGTTTTAGTATTAATCACAAGCAAGCGTAAAATTTTAAAAATGCATCAATTAAACGTGCGTAAAACACAAGGTGCCTGTACGTACTGCCACCAAAGATCAAAAGCAATTGTTGAAACAGTCTCTTCATTCTCAATGGTACATCACAATCCTTACACAGTGTGAACAGAGAAACCTAAGAAATAGCAGCAGGAATAGGCTGATCAGCAAAGATAGGGGCAAGGCTGTGGATGTTGTCTATATGGACTTCAGTAAGGCATTTGACAAGGTTCCACATGGAAGGTTGATTAAGAAGGTTAAATCGTTGGGTATTAATAGTGAGGTTGCAAGATGGATTCAACAATGGCTGAATGGGAGATACCAGAGGGTAATGGTTGACAACTGTATGTCAGGTTGGAGGCCAGTGTCTAGTGGAGTACCCCAAGGATCTGTGTTGGGTCCACTGTTGTTTGTCATTTACATTAATGATCTGGATGATGGTGTGGCAAATTGGATTAGTAAATATGCAGATGATACTAAGATAGGTGGTGTAGTTAATAATGAAGTAGAGTTTCAAAGTCTACAGAGAGACTTGGGCCTTTTGGAAGGGTGGGCTGAAAGATGGCAGATGGAGTTTAATGCTGATAAGTGTGAGGTGCTGCATTTTGGTAGGACAAATCAAAATAGGGCGTACAGGGTAAATGGTAGGGAATTGAGGAATGCAGTGGAACAGAGGGATCTGGGAATAACTGTGCATTGTTCCCTGAAGGTGGAATCTCATGTGGATAGGGTGGTGAAGAAGGCGTTTGGTATGCTTGCCTTTATAAATCAGAGCATCGAGTATAGAAGTTGGGATGTAATGTTAAAATTGTACAGGGCATTGGTGAGGCCGAATCTGGAGCATGGTGTGCAGTTCTGGTCGCCAAATTATAGGAAGGATGTCGACAAAATGGAGAGGGTACAGAGGAGATTTACAAGAATGTTGCCTGGGTTTCAGCACTTAAGCTACAGAGAGAGGTTGAACAGGTTGGGTCTTTATTCTTTGGAGCGTAGAAGGTTGAGGGGGGACTTGATAGAGGTTTTTAAAATTTTAAGAGGGACGGACAGAGTTGACGTGGGTAGGCTTTTCCCCTTGAGAGTGGGGAAGATTCCAACAAGGGGACATAACTTTAGAATTGAGGGACAAAAGTTTAGGGGTAACATGAGGGGTAATTTCTTTACTCAGAGGGTGGTGGCTGTATGGAATGGGCTTCCGGTGGAAGTGGTGGAGGCTGGCTCGATTTTATTATTTAAGAGTAAATTGGATAGGTATATGGATGGGAGGGGATTGGAGGGTTATGGTCTGAGAGCAGGTAGATGAGACTAGGTGAGAGAGAGTGGTCGGCGTGGACTGGTAGGGCCGAACGGGCCTGTTTCCGTGCTGTAGTTGTTATATGGTTATATGGTTATAACAGAGCAGAGCAAGATAGACCACTCGATGTTGGAATCCTGGGCAAAACACAAAGTGCTGAAGCAACTCAGCCGGTCAGGCAACTTCCCTAGAGCAACATGAACAGGCAACATTTTAGGTCTTTCAAAACACAGGAGGATACCTTCCAACATCAGTGGGAGGAGAAACAGGGTCAATGTTTTTAATGTGTAGGAAAGAACTGCAGATGCTGGTTTAAATCGAAGATAGACACAAAATGCTGCAGTAACTCAGCGGGACAGGCAGCATCTCTGGAGAGAAGGAATGGGTGATGTTTCGGTTCGAGACCCGCCAATGTCTTTAAGTTCAGAGACTACCCCATCGTTTAAGAAACAGTTGGACAGGTACATGGATAGGCCAGGTTTGGAGGGTTATGGACCAAGTGCAGGCAAGTGGGACTGGGGTAGCTGGGACATTGTTGGCTGGTGTGGGTGAGTTGGGCCGAAGGGCCTGTTTCCACACTGTATCACTCTATGACTCTCTGACACCTTCATGAGAATTGAGAAGACAAGAGAACTCCTGAGGAAGATTTGCTGACCTGAAACACTGAACTAAAAACATTTGTGTGCCACAAATTATTCTCACAACTGTAGGTCCAATTTGACGTCAGATAGACCTCAACCTGGTTCAATGTGATTGGCAACCATAACACTGAAAGGCAAGACATGGTGTTAAGGAAACATCTTAATTTCGGTATTTGAGACAGAAAACCTTTCACCTTGAAGTAGCACTTGGTCATATTTTAGATTTTGTTTTTTCCCGAGGAACAATTTCTAATTCCTGCTCGGGTCCCCCACCCAAAAACATTCCCATGAGCCGAGAATAGAGAACCAACCAAGCCCACGGAGACATTGACAAAAATCACCAGCACAACCAATGTGGCCGCAAAAAAATTGGCCCTTTAATGATAAACCCTTCGGACCAGGAACTACCACAGAGCAACAACTACCACATCTAGAAATTATTGACTCTGTTTTTCTTCCCGCAAAAGTGGTTGACGTGCTCAGTATTTCCAGCATCTGTAGTTTAGTTCAGTTTAGTTTAGAGATACATCGCGGAAACAAGCCCTTTGGCCCACCGAGTCCGCACCGACTAGCAATCCCCGCACACTAACTCTACCCTGCACCCACTAGGGACAATTTTACATTTATACCAAGCCAATTAACCTACAAACCTGCACGCCTTTGGAATGTGGGAGGATACCGAAGATCTCGGAGAAAACCCACGCAGGTCACGGGGAGAGAACGTACAAACTCCGTATGGACAGGCACCCGTAGTCAGGATGGAACCCGGGTCTCTGGCGCTGTAAGGCAGTAGCTCGACCTCTGTACCACCGTGCCACCAGTAGTTCTTGATATTCACAGCCGATTGTCAATCAGTATCAGATACATGCAAGCAGAGTTCAGTTAGAGGACATCAATAAAGTGTGCACTCTGTGCATCCTCATCTGCAGCCATGGCCACCAATATTGACTGGACATAGTCTTGGGTGGACTACAATCTCCAAACACCCTTCCATTTTTTCCCATTGACGACTTCCTATTTACAAGCTGCACAGAGAAACTATAAATGCCCAACATTTGATTTAATTAGCTGGCGCGTTATCCCAGAGGATATGGAGTCGCGGGGGCCACACAGCGTGGAAACAAGGCCCTTCAACTCAAGTCATCCATGCTGGCCAAGATGCCCCATCTAAGCTGGTCCCATTTGCAGAAGATAGACACAAAAAGCTGGAGTAACTCAGCGGGACAGTCAGCATCTCTGGAGAGAAGGAATGGGTCGGGTCGAGACCCTTCTTCAGACATTTGCCTGTGCTTGGCCCATATCCCTTCTATCTAGGTACCTGTTCAAGTGTCTTTTAAGTGTTGTTATATTATAGGATATTGTCTTTAATTGCTGTGGCTCCTGAACAAGCCCATGTTTAGATGATTCTGCCCCTTCTCTGGCAGAGTAAGAGTTAAGTGAGATTACCTACACCTCTGCACAATTTTGCAACGTTTCAGACAATTTTGTCTCCCTGGTGATCTTGAAAGGCAACCAATATAACACATCAAAAAGCATTTGTACTTGAAAATGTTATTCATAAAGTTACCAACCTACATAATATGCAAATAACTGACACTGCATAGATCCTTGTAATGTTAAATACCTGAGGATTTTAGGACTTTTATATTCATCTTCACGGGTAATGTGATTTATAATCTTTTTTTGAAATTGATCTTTCCAAAATTTGTCCACATTCATGAAGTCCTAAGCTGACGTCTCACCTTTAACCTCACCCAGTTAGTTTCCCGGGGAAATTTTGGAGAGAGTTTTTACTGAGGAAGCATAATCTTTGGTCATCATTTTACTCTCCCCACCTTCCCATCCACCCCCCCCCCCCAGATTCTACCACTCACAGGATGAATTTACAGTGACCAATTAACCCACCAACCCGCACCTCTTTGAGATGAGGAAGGAAACCGGAGTCATAAGGTCATCTGACAGAAGTTGAATTAGGCCATTCGGCCCATCAAGTCTTCTCCGCCATTCAATCTTGGCTGATCTATCTCTTCCTCCTCACCCCATTCTCTTGCCTTCTTCCAGAACCCAACGCCCATACCAATCAAGAATCTCTATCTCTGCCTCAAAAAAATATCCATTGACTTGGCTCCCACAGCCTTCTGTGGCAGAGAATTCCACAGATTCACCACCCTCTGACTAAAGAAATTCCTCCGCATCTACTTCCTAAAGGAATGTCCTTTAATTCTGAGGCTATGACCTCTAGTCCTAGAATCTCCTACGAGTGGAAACATCCTCTCCACGTCCACTCTATCCAAGCCTTTCACCCCGGGAGAACGTGCAAACTCCACATAGACAGTGCTGGAGGTCAGGATTGAACCCAGGTCTCTGGAGCTGTGAGACTGCGGCTCTACCCGCTGCACCACCGTGCCACTGGCACTTCACAATGAGAGATGGGCTCAAGTAAAAGAACTCCGGCGGCACGGTGGCGCAGCGGTAGAGTTGCTGCCTTACAGCGAATGCAGCGCCGGAGACCCGGGTTCCATCCCGACTACGGGTGCCGTCTGTACGGAGTTTGTACGTTCTCCCCGTGACTTGCGTGGGTTTCCTCCCACACTCCAAAGATGTACAGGTTTGTAGGTTAATTGCCTTGGTAAATGTAAAAATTGTCCCTTGTGGGTGTAGGATAGTGTTAGTGTGCGGGGATCGCTGGTCGGCGCGGACCCAGTGGGCCGAAGGGCCTGTTTCCGTGCTGTATCTCGAAACTAAACTAAACTCATTTAGCACATCAGTAAGTGGCAAGAATTGTTACTTGGGCATTGGTATTCAGATGATCGTTTAGCTGGTATGGAGGGGTAGGGGAGAATTGAGGGGAGTTGATGATGACATGAGAGAGGATAGGTTGCAGAGAAATAAGTGGGGTAATGGGATTAGTGGGAATGCTATGAAAGATGGTATGGACTCGATGGGCAGAATGGCCTTCTTCAATGTCATGAGCAAATAAGAATAATCATTCAACAGATTAACTGAACTACTAACTGCTATCCACCTCATTGTGGACCCTCGGACTATCTTTAATCGGACTTCACTGTGCTTCACCTTGCACTAAACATTATTCCCTTTATCATATATCTGTACACTGTGAATGGCTGGATTGTAATCATGTGTTGTCTTGCCGCTGGCTGGTTAGCACGCAACAAAAGCATTTCACTGTATCTCGGTGCACGTGAAAATAAACTGGAAATGAAAGAAATGAAAGAAAAATGTAAACACTACTGCAGATGATGGAAAGCTGAAATTTCTTTTTAAAACAGAAAAATGCTGGAAACACTCAGCAGGTCAGGCAGCATCTGCGGAGGGAAACAGACAGAAGACATATTGGGTCTTGATAGTTCATCTGGACTCGATGAGGTGTCAGGACCAAAACGTGTGGACTATCCATTCCCCTCAACAGATGCTGCCTGACCGACTGAGTCTTCCTGGGAGATTCAATGTCACACTATGATCACACCATGTTTAGAATCGTACCCGTGTATATTGGTAATTTCTCCCATTTGCCATCAAGGATTGATTTGCACAAATGAGCAGCATTGCATTTTTTTAATTGAGTTGTGGCCTATGGGAACATATCATAATTATTCTCTTCTTGGAACAATGCTCAGAATTTTTCTTTAAATGAACTCAACAGCATGCAGTCAGGGGCTTATGTACAGAGTGGTGCAGCTGGGAATTAGACTGTGATGATTGTTTACTTTGCAGTGGAATGTTATTTTCCCGTTTCCTGATCGGATAATCTCCCTTCTGGGTCCAATTGAACACACATACTTTTCTGTGTTATTTCACAAGGCTCAGCAGATTGTTCTCCAAGGGAACATTCTTACAAAAATGTGATTATCAGCTCTCTGCAATCATTAAACACAGAAAACAAGCAGAGGTTGACATTAGACAGAAGATGACCTTGAATGACCAAAGGTTGAAGGGCTGCAGAATCCCAAGTAGATAGATTCACCCTTCCACAATGCAGTGCAGTTTTGGTCTCCTAATTTGAGGAAGGATGTTCTTGCTGTTGAGGCAGTGCAGCGTAGGTTCACCAGGTTAATCCCCGGGATGGTGGGACTGTCATATGAGGAAAGATTGGAAAGACTGGTCTTGTATTCAATGGAGTTTAGAAGGATGAGAGGGGATCTTATAGAGACGTATAAAATTATGAAAGGATTGGACAAGCTAGATGCAGGAAAAATGTTCCCAATGTTGGGGGAGTCCAGAACCAGGGGCCACACAGTCTAAGAATAAAGGGGAGGCCGTTTAAAACTGAGGTGAGAAAAACCTTTTTCACCCAGAGAGTTGTGAATTTGTGGAATTCTCTGCCACAGATGGCAGTGGAGGCCAAATCACTGGATGAATTTAAACGAGAGTTAGATAGAGCTCTAGGGGCTAGAGGAATCAAGAGATATGGGGAGAAGGCAGTCACGGGTTACTGATTGTGGATGATCAGCCATGATCACAATGAATGGCGGTGCTGGCTCGAAGGGCCAAATGGCCTCCTCCTGCACCTATTTTCTATGTTTCTATGTTAAGTTAGTTTATTGTCATGTGTACTAAGGTACAGTGAAAAGCTTTTGTTGCGTGCTATCCCGTCAGCAGAAAGACAATATGTGATTACAATCGAGCCATTTACAGTGTATAGATACATGTATAGATTCAGACGGTCATCACGACGGCCCAGAAGATCATCGGCTGCTCACTGCCCTCCCTGGAGCACCTGTCCAGCCTAAGCTGCCTCAGTAGAGCAGGCAAAATAATAAAAGATCCATCCCACCCCGGCCACCGTCTGTTTGTTCATCTGCCCTCTGGTCGACGTTTCAGGTCGATCAAATCCCGAACAAACAGACTTAAGAACAGTTTTTACCCCAGGGCCATACGAGAACTGAACACTACCTTCTGCACTAGGCAACACTGTTAAAACTTTTGTACTTAATATAATTGTATTTATTTGTTTTTGCATTTATTGCATATATGTTTTTTACGCACCGTCAGGATTGGCTATTTTTTAATTTCGTTGTACTCGTTGCAATGACAATAAATGAATATTATTATTATTATATTATTATTATTATGATAGCAACCCTACTAATACGGGACAAGTTCGGTCCCATATGGGACAAACTAATTTAGCCCAAAATACGGGATGTCCCGGCTAATACCAGAGGGAATAGCTTTAAGGTCAAAAAGGCAGAGTTTAAAGGGGATGTGCAATGCAGGTTTTAAAAAAATATTATTATTACACAGAGGGTGGTGGGCGCCTGGAACTTTGTAGTTAATAAAAAATAATATGATGAAAAAATCCTGTTTTTGGCTGTCCTAGGTTCTAAACAAAATCTTCAGTTATCGTTGCAATTAAAGTTAATGAGATTAATAAAGCTCTCTGGAGGAATTTTCCCCAGATTTAGGGTCGAGCACTCCAGACTATTGATGTTCTGCAGAGTCTTTCAGACGGGATCACTCCTTGCCTCAAAGCCCAAAGGGTAGGTCTTGAGAAAAGGACTTTTCTCCTGGGAATATCTTGTACTGATTGTCTATTCGACACGACATACCAATCCTTGGCCGAGACCCAAGATCGTGGCAATCTCACAAAATTGCAAACCTCATTTCATCCAGTGCCCAAAGCTCATTATTGAGAAGTATTACTGAGAAAGTCCCAGAAAATTGACACGCAAAAAAAGTCAAGCAGAATTCAATATCTTGATGGGCTGGAGAAAACAGAGGGCATACTAGACAGGACAAAAGAATGGAGGCTAAAGTTGATTAATGAGATTGGAAATGGATGTACAAGCAGCCCACAGCCCCCTCCCGCAGACTTGTTTGCCATTCAGTATCATCGTGGCTAAACTGATGATGAAATAAGAGATTGCAGATGGAGGAATCTTAACCAAAAGAAAAAAAGTGCTGGATGAACTCAGCAGGTCAGGCAGCATCAGTGGAGGAATGGACACTTGGCTCTTAGGGCTGGGAACCTTCATCTGGTTAATCAGATCCTTGGAGTGAATCACAGTTTACCACCCAGTCCACATCATCCACAATTCCCCTCAACCTCGAACATGATTCATCTTCTATACTTTGGGAGTTTTGTAGAATTTGAAGATGTCTCTTTTCCACTCTGGTTCTGAGGTGTCTTGGGGGTGAGCCGAGACCACCATAAGTGGGACCACCATACGGGGGACCACCATGAGCCGAGACCACCATAAGTGGGACCACCATACGGGGACCACCATAAGTGGGACCACCATACGGGGGACCACCATACGGGGGACCACCATACGGGGGACCACCATAAGTGGCACGGTAGCGCAGCGGTAGAGTTGCTGCTTTACAGCGAATGCAGCGCCGGAGACTCAGGTTCGATCCTGACTACGGGTGCTGCACTGTAAGGAGTTTGTACGTTCTCCCCGTGACCTGCGTGGGTTTTCTCCGAGATCTTCGGTTTCCTCCCACACTCCAAAGACGTACAGGTATGTAGGTTAATTGGCTGGGTAAATGTAAAAATTGTCCCTAGTGGGTGTAGATTTCAAGATCAATTTATTGTCACATGTACCAATTAAGGTACAGTGAAATTTGAATTACCATACAGCCATACTAAGTAAAAAGCAACAAGACACACAGCCACATAAAGTAAAATTTAACATAAACATCCACCGCAGCAGATTCCACATTCCTCACTGTGATGGAAGGTAATAAAGTTCAATCACCTTCCTCTTTGTTCACCCGCGGTCGGGGCTGTTGAACCGTCCGCAGTTGCCGCTGCCGACGGTCCAATGTCTGAGGCCCTCGCGCCGGGATGATTGAAACTCCCCACATCGGGACGGTTGACAAACTCTCCACGGCATGGAGCTCCCGAGTCGGCCTCTTCTTACCAGAGACCACAGGCTTCACGGTGTTAAAGTCCGCAGGGCCCGCGGTTGGAGCCCTCCACAGGCGATCCTCGGCAAAGAAGGATCGCAGCTCCCGATTGTCAGTACATGAGTGGGGCAGGAGGTTCTTGGCAGGGTGGGTTAGAGTTAGGGTGAGGGCACATTTCAGCAGGTGCTGCATTCTTTCAGCTATTTATGCAGGTTTTCCATGTGTGTTTAGATTTAGTTTCGAGTTTAAAGATGCATCATGGAAACAGGCCCTGCTTCGGCCCTCCGAGTCCAGGCCAACCATCGATCACCCATTCACACCAGTTCTACGTTATCCCACTCGGCCTACACATTAGGGGCAATTTACAGAGAGCCAATTAACCTGCATACCCACGTCTTTGGGATGCGAGAGGAAACTGGAGCACCTGGAGGAAACCCACGCGGTCACAAGGAGAACTCATAGAAACATAGAAAATAGGTGCAGGAGTAGGCCATTCGGCCCTTCGAGCCTGCACCGCCATTCAATATGATCATGGCTGATCATCCAGCTCAGTATCCCGTACCTGCCTTCTCTCCATACCCCCTGATCCCTTTAGCCACAAGGGCCACATCTAACTCCCTCTTAAATATAGCCAATGAACTGGCCTCAACTACCTTCTGTGGCAGAGAATTCCACAGATTCACCACTCTCTGTGTGAAAAAAAAGTTCTCATCTCGGTCCTAAAAGACTTCCCCCTTATCCTTAAACTGCGACCCCTTGTTCTGGACTTCCCCAACATCGGGAACAATCTTCCTGCATCTAGCCTGTCCAACCCCTTAAGAATTTTGTAAGTTTCTAATAAGATCCCCCCTCAATCTTCTAAATTCCAGCGAGTACAAGCCGAGTCTATCCAGTCTTTCTTCACCCAGATAGCGCCCGATAACTCCACCCAGATAGCGCCCGAGGTCAGGATCGAACCCACGACTCTGCTGCTGTGAATGATATCCCTCAATAATAAGTGTAAGAAAATAACTGCAGATGCTGGTACAAATCGAAGGTATTTATTTCACAAAATGCTGTGGTAACTCAGCAGGTCAGGCAGCATCTCAGGAGAGAAGGAATGGGCGACGTTTCAGGTCGAGACCCTTCTTCAGACTGAATAATAATAAGATCGTACAATAATAATAATAAGATCCCTCAATAATAAGATCGTGCGATCAAAATAACTATCAAGGCCAATGCATCAAGGATATAGGATTACTGCTGCAATCGTACCAAGTGAGCCAGCAATTTGCATGCTGTGAAGTTAATCCCCCATGACTATATGAATGGTCTTAATGATAAATTTAATCATGGTAGTTTTAATTATGTTAGGAAGAAGACTCTTTTCACTGTTTGCTGTAGAAGTCATCAGAGGTTTTTCTTGTGCGCTAGTGTGTTTCAGGCTTCTGTGTGCTCGGGAGCTAACTACTAACCTTGGATATCTTCGGACTACTAACGACACCTGAAGAGTTAGAGGTAGAATTTGTCTTTGGTCTGTGGGGTGACAGGGTTGAGAATAACAGAGACGGATTCTCAGGCTCCTGGAGAAGGGGTGGCACAGCGGCAGAGTTGCTGCCTTACAGCAAAAAGAGACCTGGGTTCGATCCTGACTACGGGTACTGTTTGTACGGCGTTTGCACGTTCTCCCCGTGACCTGCGTGTGTTTTCTCCAGGTGCTCCGGTTTCCTCCCACACTACAAAGATGTGCAAGTTTTTGTAGGTTATTTGGCTTCTGTAAAATTGTCCCTCGGGTGTAGTATAGTGTACGGGTGATCGCCGGTCAGCTCGGTCTTGGTGGGCTGAAGGGCCTGTTTCCACACTGCATTTCCCAAGTAAACGGGTTCCTGCTGTTCTGTGGCATTGCCATTACGGTCAGGGTGAGGGTGAGGGTCAGCATCAGGGTTAGTTGTCAAGTCAATACTCTGGTCTACTAAATTGAGGAAGGACATCCTTGCTATTGAGGGAGTGCAGCGTAGGTTCACCAGGTTAATTCTCAGGATGGCTGGACTGGGACTGACATACGATGAAAGAATGGGTCGACTGGGCTTGTGTTCACTGGAATTTAGAAGGATGAGAGGGGATCTCATAGAAACATATAAAATTCTTAAAGGATTGGACAGGCTAGATGCAGGAAAAATGTTCCCGAAGTTGGGGGAATCCAGAACCAGAGATAGACAATAGACAATAGGTGCAGGAGGAGGCCATTCGGCCCTTCGAGCCAGCACCGCCATTCAATGTGATCATGGCTGATCATTCTCAATCAGTACCCCGTTCCTGCCTTCTCCCCATACCCCCTGACTCCGCTATCCTTAAGAGCTCTATCTAGCTCTCTCTTGAATGCATTCAGAGAATTGGCCTCCACTGCCTTCTGAGGCAGAGAATTCCACAGATTCACAACTCTCTGACTGAAAAAGTTTTTCCTCATCTCCGTTCTAAATGGCCTACCCCTTATTCTTAAACTGTGGCCTCTTGTTCTGGACACCCCCAACATTGGGAACATGTTTCCTGCCTCTAACGTGTCCAACCCCTTAATAATCTTATACAGGTCACAGTTTAAGAATAAGGGGTAGGCCATTTAGGACTGAGATGAGGAAAATATTTTTCACCCAGAGAGTTGTGAATCTGTGGAATTCTCTGCCACCGAAGGCAGTGGAGGCAAATTCACTGGATGTTTTCAAAAGAGAGTTAGATTTAGCTCTCAGGGCTAACATCGCACAGCTATGTTGGGGAAGTGAGGGAGGCAACCAGTGGTGTTTTTTAATTGGTAACAGAGGAATATTAATCATATCATTGTGCGGAATGTTTCTTTTGCAGGCAGCCTGTCCTATCGCTGGCAAAGGCGGAGGGTGTTAGACTGGGGCTGTTTCCTGAGACGTACAATGGTGTTGCATTGGTTCTGTGGGTGGAGTGGACCAGCGCAACACTGTACCGACCTGGATAATCCCAGCCAGTAAAAAGGAAAGATATGTTAACCATTTCCACACTGTAGTGCACTGGCATTAAAGAGAACATACGAAGGAAGCAACTGCAGCTGCCGGTTTACACCGAAGATAAACACAAAATGCTGGAGTAACTCAGCGGGACTGGCAGCATCTCTGGAGAGAAGGAATTGGTGACGGTTCGGGTCGAGATCCTTCTTCAGACCTTCTTGAATGCTCGCTCCTTAATTTTAGTTATTCTTTTGCATGGTGTTTCAAAATATCTGATTTATCTCTTCATGTGTGTTTGATTTGTTTGGGGAATTCTATGTTCTTTTTATCACATGGTTATTTAACACTTGAAACTCTGCAGCAAGTGAGTGCATGCGAACTGATACAGAGTGTGCCTGTGGAACTGGGCAAAGTTTCCTAGTCTTAGCCCGATGTATCTCCCTCAAACTTATAGCTATGTCCATCAGGACACCCCTCAGCCTTCTCTGCTTCAAGGAGTCCAAGCCAACCTCTCCTTATGTGTAGGAAGGAACTGCAGATGCTAGTTTAAACCAAAGATAGACACAAAAGGCTGGAGTAACTCAGTGGGACAGGCAGCATCTCTGGAGAGAAGGAATGGGTGACCTTTCAGGTCGAGACCCTTCTTCAGACTGAAGGGTCCCGACCCAAAATGTCACCCTTTCCTTCTCTCCAGAGATGCTGCCTGTCCCGCTGAGTTACTCCAGCTTTGTATCCAACCTCTCCTTATGATTGAAATGCTCCAATCAAGTCAACATGCTGGTGAAAGATCTGCCCCAGTAACTCAGCAGGTCAGGCAGCACCCTTGGAGAACATGGATAGGTGACGTTTCAGATCGAGCCCCTTCTTCAGGCAACATCCTGGTGCCTTTCCACCTGGTTTCAAGTTCTAGAAGCAGAATTAGGCCATTCGTCCCATCGAGTCTACTCCACCATTCATTCATGGCTGATCTCTCTCTCCCTCTCAACCCCATTCTCCTGACTTCGCCCTATAACCCCTGACACCCGTACTAATTAAGAATCTGTCAATCTCCACCTTAAATATATTCATTGACTTGGCCTCTACAGCCATCTGTGGCAATGAATTCCACAGATTCACCACTCTCTGAATAAAGAAATTCCTTCTCATCTCCTCTCTAAAGGTACATCCTTTTATTCTGTGGCTATGGCTTCTGGTCCTCGACTCTCCCACCAGTGGAAACATCCTCTCCACGTCCACTCTATTGAGGGCGTGCAGCGTAGGTTTATTAGGTTAATTCCCGGAATGGCGGGACTGTCGTATGTTGAGAGACTGGAGCGGCTAGGCTTGTATACACTGGAATTTAGAAGGATGAGAGGGGATCTTATCGAAACATATAAGATTATTAAGGGGTTGGACACGTTAGAGGCAGGAAACATGTTCCCAATGTTGAGGGAGTCCAGAACCAGGGGCCACAGTTTAAGAATAAGGGGTAGGCCATTTAGAACGGAGATGAGGAAAAACTTTTTCAGTCAGAGAGTTGTAAATCTGTGGAATTCTCTGCCTTAGAAGGCAGTGGAGGCCAAGTCTCCGAATGCATTCAAGAGAGAGCTAGATAGAGCTCTTACGGATAGCGGAGTCAGGGGGTATGGGGAGAAGGCAGGAACGGGGTACTGATTGAGAATGATCAGCCATGATCACATTGAATGGCGGTGCTGGCTCGAAGGGCCGAATGGCCTACTCCTGCACCTATTGTCTATTGTCTATTGTCTATGATCACATTGAATGGCAATGCTGGCTCGAAGGGCCGAATGGCCTACTCCTGCACCTATTGTCTATTGTCTATGATCACATTGAATGGCAGTGCTGGCTCGAAGGGCCGAATGGCCTACTCCTGCACCTATTGTCTATTGTCTATCCAGGCCTTTCACTCTTCTAGGTTAATCTCTTTGAATACCTCACCAACTGCTGAGTTTAGCTTGGTCCGAGCCAGGCAGGGACACAATGAGCAATGAATCACAATAATCAAAATTAATTCTTGCTGAATGGGCAGGGTTATTTTTGCTGACGGATATGGCCCCACGTGACAGGACAGAGCGTGTCCACACTGAATGACGGACATCCTCAATGCCAGAGGAAGCCGGTGACCTGTGACACGTGTGTCCCGAGAGGTTTCCTGTAGTTTGCGCCTGGTTTCTCCTCCCCCGTTTAAACATACTTCAAGCTTTCCTGGCAACGGAAAAAGTGACATTAAAAATTTCAATGCAACATGACTGTCAGGAAACAGCAGAACAGGAACTGGGTGCAGTCAGGCACTTGCATTGAATCCAGAAAGCTCAGGATGGCTTGCCACCTCACCCACGACTCCTCTTCACACTTATGCCCCCCTTCCCATTCCCTAGTTTTTTCGTTTCACCGATAATTTATGGATTATTGACAACGACACACCCTTCCAACTAAGCTTCCAGCCAGGACTGGCTTGCAGTCTCCAGGGATTAATTACAAGAAGAACATAGAACATTATTGCACAGGAACAGGCCCTTTGGACCAGGATGTCTATGCCAAGACCATCTCCGATTTGCCTGCACATAATCTATACCCCTCCATAGTGGGGGCACGGTGGCGCAGCGGTAGAGTTGCTGCCTTACAGCGCCAGAGGCCCGGGTTCGATCCTGACCACAGGTTGCTGTCTGTATGGAGTTTGTACGTTCTCCCTGCGACCGCATGGGTTTTCTCCGGATGCTCCGGTGTCCTCCCACATTCCAAAGACATACAAGCTTGTAAAAGTGCCCCTAGTGTATAGGATGCAAAGTTAGGATAACATAGAACGAGTGTACAGATGATCGTTGGCCAGCATGAACGGTGAGCTGAAGGGCCAATTTCCACGCTGTATTTCTAAACTAAACTCTATCCATGTGCCTATCCAAAAGTCTCTTAAATGCCGCTATTGTGAAACTGAGCAGCATGGGATACAAGTCTTATGGTGAAAGATTTGAGAAAAAAAGCTTTCATTTTCTTTGAAGACTTTTGTTTCAATAAAATGGAGGGGGAAAGAGAATGCTTCATAAGGTATGTTAAAGATTTTCACAAGGATGTTGCCAGGACTCGAGGCCTGAGCTATAGGGAGAGGTTGGGGAGGCTAGAACTTTATTCCTTGGAGTGCAGAAGGCTGAGGGGTGATCTTATAGAGCTGTATAAAATCAAGAGGGGAATAGGGTGAATGCAGTCTTTTCCCAGGGTCGGGGAATCAAGAGCAGAGGACATTGGTTTAAGGTGAGAGGGGAAAGGTTTAATTAGAGCCTAAGGGACAACCTTTTCCACCCAGTGGTGGGTACATGAAACGAGCTGCAAGAGGAAATAGTTGAGGCAGATACAATGAAAGTTATGAGACACTTGGACAGGTATATGGACAGGAGGGATATGGGTCATATGTGACAAATGGGACTAGCTTAGAAGGGACATGCTGGTCGGCATGGACAAGTGGGGTCGAGTGGCCTGTTTCCATGCAGTATAACTGTGTAGCAAAACCTCCAACCTCCAAGTTCTCAAAAGCCAACGCACTTCAACGCAAGGGATGAAACAAATGCGACAAATGACTTTATAAACATGGAAGGTGATAATCAGATCACGTTAAAATAAATGTGTGCTATTTCTGATTTTCAAAAATAAAACCACTACTTCCTGTCAGCTGAACAATTATTTCCTGACCCTTCTTGCTAGGACTTCCAATGCTTGTTAAAATTTGGCAGAATGTCAAACCAGATTCCATCCTGCCAGTGTTAATGTACTAAAAGGTAGTTTTAGTTTAGATACAGCGCGGAAACAGGCCCTTCGGCCTACCGGGTCCGCGCCGACCAGCGATCCCCACACATTAACACCATCCTACACACACTAGGAACAATTTTTACATTTGCCCAGCCAATTAACCTACAAACCTGCACGTCTTTGGAGTGTGGGAGGAAACACACACAGCATTTCTGGAGAAAAGGAATAAGGCGTCGTTTCGGGTCGAGACCATTCTTCAGACGGGTCGAGACCCAAAACGTCACCTATTCCTTTACTCCATAGATTCTGTCTGACCCACTGAGTCATTCCAGCTTTTTGTGTCTTTCAGGCTCAGTTTGGTCATGGACCCAAAATGCTGGAGTAACTCAGCGGGACAGGCAGGATCTCTGGAGAGAAGGAATGGGTGACGTTTTGGATCGAGACCCTTCTCCAGACTGATCAGACATAGTACGGTCATAGTGGGCCGAAAAGCCTGTTCCCGTGTTATGTTGTTAAACTATATTCCCATGTTTAAATAGGTGCTTGGATTCAGTGAGCTGAAGGGCCTGTTTCTATGCTTCTCTCTATGATTCTGTAACCCAAACCAATTGACCGCCTGCAGTCTGGAGCCCAAAGCTGAGGGAGAAAATAGGAGACCAGCCCTACACTGGGGAATTTATCAGAAAGCTTATTCATAACATTCTTTATGCAGTAATAACATCGCACTGCAAAATGTGCCTTTGTGTTCTCATTCCATTCACTCACCTGATGAATTCCCTTGAAATGTAATTTACCAGATGACAAAACCCCTTTAATTACTTTGTCAAGCTGCATCAACTCATCTCCTGCGGACTCATTAACATCTCGTAATTATAGACTTCCTCGAAGCTAAGAATAGAGGAAGCGGCAGTGATTAGCTTAAGATACAAGGACAAGAGTTGTACATTGCTGGGAACACAGAGAGACGTAGCAGCCGTCCAATGCATGACCAAGAGGAGGTAACCCAATGAAGACGACGCCTTGCCCCAATTTTCCCCAAACATGCTCTTTGTCTTTGCTGGAGATATTGTTACACAGAGCCAGGGTGTCATATGGCATGGAAATAGGCCTTCAGTCCAACTCATTCGTGTCAACCAAGAACCCCAATCTAAGCTAGTCCCATATCCTTCTAAACCTTCCCTATCCATGCACCTGTCCAGGAGTCCAAAGAAGGACCTCTCAATCCAAAATATCGTCCATTCTTTCTCTCCAGAGATGCTGCCTGGCCTGCTGAATTACTCCAGCATTGTGTCTACCTTCAGTGTAGACCAGTATCTACAGTTCCTTCCTACACACGTGTCTTTTAAATGTTGTTGTAGTACCTGCCTCAACTACCTCCTCTAGAAGCTCGTTCCATACACCCACCACCCTCAGAGTGAAAATGTTGCCCCTTAGGTTCTGATCAAATCTTTCCCCTCGTGCTTTAAACCTATGTCCTCTGGTTCTTGATTCCCCTCTGCTGGATTAAAGACTGTGCATTCACCCAATCTCATGATTTTGTTCACTTCTATAAGATCATCCATCAGCCTGCACTCCGTCCTAAAAGCTCCAATGCCTGTACCTCATCAACTGTGAGGGATTACTTCAGACGGAAGGTTTTGGAGGGATCAGATCCTGGCGGGACAGGGCTTTCTCCATCGCTGCTCCCACACTCTGGAACTCACTACCCCAAACCGTCAGAGACTCCTCCTCACTCACCTCATTCAAAACATCACTGAAGTCTCACCTGTTCAGCACTGCCTTCAACCACTGACCGTCACCTCACCTTCTTTTTCCTTTTCTGTTCGTTTACTTATTTGTCTATTTCTTTTCTTTTCTGTTTTAGTAAACCCTGTAAAGCGTCTTTGAGTGTTTAGAAAAGCGCTATATAAATGTAATGCATTATTATTATTATTATTATTATTATTATTATTAACTGCAGATGCTGGTTTAGTCCGAAGAAGGGTCTCGACCTGAAAAATTACCCATTATTTCTCTCCGGAGATGCAGCCTGGCCCGCTGAGTTACTCCAGCATTTCATGTCTAAATTCAGATGGAAGACTCTACAAAACAATTCCACAACAGGAATTTCCCCGAGTCAACCCCAAACTTGGCCTGACTCCAAGACAAACCTGATGTTGACAGGACGTGAGAGTCACTGGTATTCACCAGCACGTGCCTCTGTCTCTTGCACTGAGAGTGTGAGGGTCACTTCAGAGAGCAGCTGCGATTTGGCAACAACCTTGTGCTCGGAGTCACACATGGGCCGGAACAGGCAAGGAAGGCAGACTCCATCCACACTGCTGTGGGAAAGTAACCAACATAATCAAGGATCTTCGTTCCCTCTCTCATCGGGCAAAAGATTGAAAACACGTACCACCAGATTCAGGAACATTTCTTCCCCACCGTCATCAGATGACTGAATAATCCTCCTGTTAAGAGTGTAGTCCAGATCTTCCAACCTACCTCATTACGAATGCTGGACTTTTCTCGCTGCACCTCCTCTATGATTCCTCCTGTTCTCCGGAGTCTCAAGAAGGGTCTCGACCTGAAACATCACCTATTCCTTTTCTCCAGAGACACTGCCTGATCTACTGATTTACTCCAGCATTTTGTGTCTATCTTTGGTGTAAACCAGCATCTGCAGTTCCTTCCCATGTATCCGAACCATCAGGGTAGATTTGCATAATAGTGTCCTTCACAACCAAAGGCCATCCCAAAGGGAGTTCAGAAATTAAAACAAATTTTTGTTATTCGAAATTGAACTTGATGAATTAGATCGGATTTTTTAAATCAACAGTGACTCACGGATTAAAAAAACCATCCCTCCATGTTCCCCATTACAGAACAGACATTTAAAATGCAAAGGATTATAATGTGAAGATAGACACAAAAAGCTGGAGTAACTCAGCGGGACAGGCAGCATCTCTGGAGAGAAGGAGTGGGTGACATTTCGGGTCGAGACCCTTCGTCAGACATGTGAATCAATCCAACACTGTTTGATTTTCCCAAGTGAGGAACAAGGCATTTATAAGTTCTGATACCAACCTCTGCCAGCTTTAAAGGCACACAGAAACATCCTCCTCTTCTTATAACCACCGAGCTATCTTTGAACTGTTGTGATGGCTGCAGCCACATTAATGGATCAATCTCTTTTGCATACGGTGCAGTGACAATCCCACTATACATAGGTACAATCAGACAAAGTACAAGTGTAAGACAGACCACACTGAGACAGTGCACAAGAGTTGCCACATTTCAGGAACCATCTTGTGCCTTTCAAGTCTAAAGTTTTGAAATGATGTTAGTCTTAACTTGGGCATAAAGGCCCGTTGTCCTGCTGGCAGCACTGGGTCAGAGTTGCAGGGGTCATCCTGCACAGGTGATGTGTCTGTGGTCAAATGGATGCTGCCATCTGAAGAAAGGTCCTGACCCGCAATGTCATCTGCCCATTTCCCTCCCCAGATGTTGCCTGAACAGCTAAGTTTAGTTTAGTTTAGAGATAGAGCGTGGATACAGGGCATATTGGCCCACAGAATCCCCGGCGACCGGCGATCACCTGCACACTAGTTCTAACCAACACACTAGGGACAATTTAGAGACGCCAACCTGTACGCCTTTGGGATTTGGGAATAAACCAGAGCATTTGGAGCAAACCCAGGCAGTCACGGGGAGAACGTACAAACTCCGCACAGACGGCACCCCACAATCAGGATCAGGGCGGCACGGTGGTGCAGCGGTAGAGTTGCTGCCTTACAGCGAATGTAGCGCCAGAGACTCAGGTTCGATCTGTACGGAGTTTGTACGTTCTCCCCGTGACCTGCGTGGGTTTTCTCCAAGATCTTCGGTTTCCTCCCACACTCCAAAGACGTACAGGTATGTAGGTTAATTGACTGGGTAAATGTAAAAAAATTGTCCCTCGTGTGTTAATGTGCGGGGATCGCTGGGCGGCGCGGACTCGATGGGCCGAAGGGCCTGTTTCCGCGCTGTATCTCTAAATCAAATCAAATTAAACCTGGGTCTCTGGAGCTGTGAGGCAGCAACTCTACCACTGTGCCATTCCCACAGCACTGAGTCCTTTCGCTCAAGATTCCAGCATCTGCAGTCAATGGAGTCTCGAGAAGTTTTCAAAGGTATTAAAGCACTCAAGGCGCAATGTCGTTTCATGTGTCAGTAATTGGTCACATCACCAGCAGCTACACCCCTGCACCCTCAAAGCACAAAATAACCAAATGTTTAGCTTCGCAGCTCATATACAGAATACAAAACTCTTCATTGTAGTCCCTAGGGAAGCAACTGATAACATCTTGTGCTCAATGGACAAATGCAAGGTAAATGTAATTTTAAGATCATGGATGCAAAAGGGAAAGTATAATAACTTGCACTGCAAGGATAAGCTAACATTAATCATTTCCCAGTTCCCCTCACTCCCAGCAGCAGTTGGCTTTTCTCAGCTATTCAAAGCACAATGATGCATCGTAGGAAAATGCACCATCATTTTCTCATTGTCAGTTTTCCAGCTGTTCGACACAACTGGGCACAAAATGCTGGAGTAACTCAGCGGGACAGGCAGCATCTCAGGAGAGTAAGAATGGGTGACGTTTCGGGTCGAGACCCATCTTCAGCCAACAACCAGGATGCATCACCCATGGTCAGCCATGACCGGGGGGGGGGGGCCTTAACTTAAAGTCTTTTACAGGAGTTTTAAATCCAAATGTGACCAGTTTAAGGATAGTGCACTGAAATAGAGGTGCTGCTTCAGAAAGTGATGGATAGAAAGCGGGGCTGAGTGAAGGAGTGGGTTCAATGAGTCAGAGTTAGCTCAGCAATCTTATTGGAACTTCGGGCTCCAGTACCAGCTACGCCATTTCAATGCAGAGAGTGAGAGCTTCGCTATTTATTAATCCCTTTGGAAATGTGTGAACAGGGAGAGAAAAAAAGAACTGCAGATGTTGGTTTACAAAAAAAGACACTGTGCTGGAGCACAGTGATGGTCAACATCAAAGGTGACGTGGATAGACTACGATTCAGGCTGGAACCCTTCTTCAGACTGCGGTCTGAAGAAGACCTGACCGGAAATGTCGTCTGTCCATGATCTCGAGAGATGCTGCCAGACAAGCTGTTATTCCAACAGTCTTTTTTTTTTAAAGAGGGGAAAAAATCTAGTACAAGCAAAAATAGATGAAAGAAGACCATCTTAAGAAACGTGCAATGATTAAAAATAGTTACTTGACTGGAAATTGCCACCAAAGATTGGGAGGGTTTGTGAAGAAGACAGGGGCTGCTTTCACAGGGTGCTGCTGACTGCACGGGATGACTAACGCTGTAGACACACTCGGCCCTGTTGTGAATGCCGCTCTTGTGCAAACTAATTGTTGTTCTTTATGAACAGTGGATGCATTGGTTGCCCGGGAGAAGAAGTTATAAAACGCAAAAAATGCTATTAGTGCTTTGTCTAAAACAGTTTCACAGTGAGCCACACATGATTGGACCTCATGGCGGCATCTAAATAAGTATCTCCAGTTTATCCTTTTATAAAAATTTGGAGGCTCAACACATGGTCTGGTATCTTGTAGACTGGAATAACTAAAATGCTGGTTCCAAGAATTTATTTTCCTTTTAAAGAGTACGATGGCTCCAGCTACATTTGCAATCTCCCTTAATACTGCAGTTTAACATAACAGGGCATGCGTAATGAACACAACTGTCTGATTCAGTGTAAGGAAATAACTGCAGATGCTGGTACAAATCGAAGGTATTTATTCACAAAATGCTGGAGTAACTCAGCGGGTCAGGCAGCATCTCAGGAGAGAAGGAATGGGTGACGTTTCGGGTCGAGACCGTTCTTCAGACGGAAGAAGGGTCTCGACCCGAAACGTCGCCCATTCCTTCTCTCCTGAGATGCTGCCTGACCTGCTGAGTTACTCCAGCATTTTGTGAATAAATACCTTCAACTGTCTGATTCACCTCCATCCCATCGAGAGTATTGGACTTTGTCTATGGAACCGATGCAGCACAATGCTGAGAACTATATTCTGCATTCTGTGTCTTCCCCATTGGCCTATCTATTATACTCATTATATACATGTATATATGTACATGGTGTGTGTGTGCGTGTGTCTATGTATAGTATATATATATATATATATATATATAGACACACACAGACCTTTTTATCTTGTTTATTATATTGTTTACAGTGTACTATGTTTCCATATTCTGTTATGCTGCTGCAAGTAAGAATTTCATTGCTCTGTCCGAGACATTTGACAATAAAACACCCATGACTTGATTGTATTCATGTATAGTATTATGCGGGCCTGTTTGGATACCATGCAAAACAAAGCTTCTCACTGTCTGGGTTTTTATCCGGTTTTTCGCATCTCCCAGGAGATCACACGGTTCTTTTGGGTGGGAAGAAGGGCGATAGTGGGAAGGGGGTTGGGGTAGGATCAGCCATGATCGTATTGAATGGCGGAGCGGGCTCGAGGGGCCGGTTGACCTACTCCTGCTCCTATTTTCTTGTGTTCTTGTGTACACGTGACTATAATAATAAAACTAAAAATGAAATAGGATACTAGATTTAAATGGAATACTAATTTAACTTCCTCCTTTACTCCAAACAAGAGATGGATACATTTCTGCAGTGCACTTTCATGGGCACTGCCTGGAACCTGGGATAAAAGTCCATTGTGTCGGAAGGAACTGCAGATGCTGATTTAAACCGAAAATAGACACAAACAGCTGGAGTAACGCAGTGGGACAGGAAGCATCTCTGGAGAGAAGAAATGGGTGATGTTTTGGGTCGAGACCCTTCTTCAGAAGGTGTCTGAAGAAGGATCTCGACCCGAAACGTCACCCATCCCTTCTCTCCAGAGAAGCTGCCTGTCCCATTGAGCTATAAAAGCCCATTGCTTGTGGGAGCCTAGGCAACAAATGCTGGCACACTATTCAACTGCGAATGTCATGTCTTTTGGCAATGCTCCCACAAGCTTCTGGCCACAATGCAAACATTCCAAGATTCAATCACTCAATGACGAATCACCCATTCACTCTCTGCCCAGACAGCCTAAAGGTCAAACCAAAACAGATTGGGACTGAACCCTGGGATCTTTCTGGGGGAAAATGCCTCGGTATCTGGGGAAAATGCCTCAGTACACAGGCATGTACTTTACCAATGTGTCATGAAGTTATTCAATTCCAAATATCAATCGGCAGCACCGTCAAAGAAAAACTAAAACACAACTAGGTTAGGCTCGGTGGAATTTGGCAAAAATAGCAGGGAAAAATTCTTGAAGCTGTTTTTGTACAAATCAATTTTTATAATTTTTCCATACAGACAAAGATGGTTATGAGTAACTTTTCTCAAGATGTGGTGAGTTATAATTAGCATTCATTGGCAGAAGCCCTTTGGCTCACCAAGTCAATGCTGTTCATCGATCACCCGTTCACGCTATAGTTCTCGATTATCCCACGGGTTGCATACAATCCCCTAACGCACTAGGGACAATTTACAGAAGCCAACTAATCTACAAACCTGCACATCTTTGGGATGTGGGAGGATACCTGATCACCTGGGTTGGAAGCCCCCGTGGTCACAGGGAGAACGTGCAAACTCTACACAGACAGCACACGAGGTCAGGAATGTCGCCGGGTCTTTGACGCTGCGAGGCAGCAAATCGACCAGCTTCCATAAAAGTCAACATCATTGGTTTTGACGAGACCCTTTCGACTGGACTTTGGAACGATAAGACAAATTCTTTTTTTAAAAAGACACAGGAAGAAATTAACTTTCATAAATATTTAATACAGCTTTCATTTTAAACTGCAGTTGCACTCTGACTCCAAAATGCAATCTGTACACATCAATTGTTCGATCAGTTAACACTTTGAAATAACATCGGTACCGTTTCTGCAGGACATTTTGGACTTTACTCGTTATTGCCATCACGTCGACTGGCAATGATTTGGTTCAGACAACGTTTTCCAACAACGTTCAGGAAACAGTTTATCAAAATATTACGAGATTGCTATTACTGCAAATGGAATTATTGTACTTTAAAACCCCTCTTGTTTTAAAGTTTCTCGATTGTAAGGCCATAAAATTAATCCGTATTCAAACAAAATGTAAAAACTTGTCTTCAGGGGATTAAATAACACCTAAACAAGATTAGGTTGTGGAAAGAGAACAGAAATTGTTAACAAAATTGTGAGCGTGTTTCTTCTCATCTCTGCACAGTACTGCACTCACAAATCTATGTGGGATAAAGGAACAGGATTTGGAAAGGGAAAGCCAAGTTTCCATACATATTTGCACTTCAGAGTGAAATATTACGTGGAGAAGATGGACAGGCATGTGGTACATTTGGCACCGAATCTTCAGTTATAGTTTGATTCTTTGCTTTTACAATGATCTGAGTACATAAGTGTCACTAGCATTCAACATTGGTATTCGTCTTAAGCAGCATACATGACAAACATCTGTGGACTATTAGATGGGTAAGGCAATCAATATACGTCAAGCTGGAACTGCCAAATAGTGAAGAAATGGGAGCCAGTTCTTCTTGAAGAGTAATTGTAGTACCTCAGGTCATCCAGAATTCCTTCAATCTCTTTCCACTGCCCCTTCTTCTGTTCCCAATGAGAGATCTTTATGTTGAATTGAAATGCAGCCTGAAGCTCATTTGCAATGCTTTGTTTCGTCTGCCAGCTACCACCCAAGAATAGCGAGTTGCAAAATAGCAAAGGTAGTCTGTATCCGAGAGAGTAAAATAAACTTTTAAATAAAATTGTAAATGACTATCCAATTCACCTCTGTGTCGGAAAGAACTGCAGATGCTGGTTTAAATCAAAGGTACACACAAAACGCTGGAGTAACTCAGCGGGACAGGCAGCATCTCTGGAGAGAAGGAATGGGTGACGTTTGCGGTCGAGACCCTTCTTCACCTCTCATTGGAGATAGTGGTGTCATTTCATCTTGAAATTGATTCAATAACCATTTGTGGAAAGTTTAAAAATGTTATGGAATGTTGGTTCCACTCCTTCACTTGACTATCGAAGGCTCCGTGTTCTCTTCAAACCATCTGCTCGCCTGCTGTCCACTGGCAATTTCTAGCGGGAATCACTGGATGTGACATAGACGCCCACTTTTGTTCAGGAATGAGGACAGTCCCACTTTGGGCAGTGCTTTCCAAATATGTATCAGAAAGTTTGTTGGCACTCGTGAGTTACTCTATGTCATTAGACAAGGTTGTACAACTCTGAACATAGCCCAGAACTTCAGCTGCTATATAATCTATCCATATATCATTACTTGGGATTTTCCCCCACATTTTTCTGGGAATCAGCATCTGCTCTCAAAATTAAGCTTTCTCCTCGAGGGCTCCTGAAATGTCGTTCAGCTTCAAGAAATGTGCCTTCCACCTAGATCTCACGCCTCCCTCTCACTTCCATATACCGGCCATCTCCCTTCTACACTCTTAGGGTCTCGACCCGAAACACCAACCATCTCTCTCACTCCACAGATGCTGCTTGAGCCACTGAGTTGTTCCAGCACTTTATGTTTTTGCTCCAGATTCCAGCATCTAAAGTCTCTTGTCTCCCTACTCTTCACTCCCTCTGGCTTAGAGTCCTACACTCAAAAATAACTCCTGGTGTTTCTTCATCCTTTCCACATGTTTCACTGAATTAACTCGAGCAAACACAGCAGTACTCACTGCCTCTGTTTGCAGAGCTCAGGTATATTATAAAATCATTTGCCGCTGCAATGACATTTATGAAAAAGTATTCCCACTAGATAAGTTCCAGCAGCAATACCAAACACAAAAGGTTTTCTTTGGGTCATTTAACAGTAATTAAAATAATACTTTACATTACTCATTGCACAAGGTCAAACTTATTTTGGGGTGCAGGCTTCAACATCATACAAAGCATACCAGTTCTTTCCCACGTTCTTCGGTCGAGGTGCTGCTCGGAAAGGGCAGCCCCTTAGTTTAGTTTAGATATACAGCGCAGAAACAGGCCCTTCGGCCCACCAGGTCTGTACCGACCAGCGATCCCTGCACATTAACACTTTCCTACACATACTAGGGAAAATTTACAATGATACCAAGCCAATTTACCTACAAACCTGTATGTCTTTGGAGTGTGGGAGGAAACCGAAGATCTCAGAACAAAACCCACCCGGTCACGGGGAAAACGTACAAACTGCGTACAGACAGCACCTATAGTCGGGATCGAACGCAGGTCTCCGGCGCTGCAAGTGCTGTGCAAGGCAATAACTCTATCGCTGCTCCACCACAGGTCGGTCAACTTCTCGTTTTGCATGGAAGCCTACAGA
Source organism: Rhinoraja longicauda (assembly GCF_053455715.1). Taxonomy (NCBI): domain Eukaryota; kingdom Metazoa; phylum Chordata; class Chondrichthyes; order Rajiformes; family Arhynchobatidae; genus Rhinoraja; species Rhinoraja longicauda. The sequence continues at coordinate 8,121,179 of NC_135990.1, forward strand.
GTTGAGGTAATCTATTCCACAGTAGGGCCGGGGAGACAAGATGAGGGCAGCGTGGAAAATCAGGATGCACTTGGATTCTGCAGTCAGCACTAATTCCTTCTCCAGCAACAATGACCATCTCACTGCGAGACACGTTAATGCTGATTTACAGAAGCAAAGTACTGTACATGGTGGAAATCTAAAATACAAGCAAGAAATGCTAGAAAAGATTTGAAACATGCTCTAAAAGACTAGAAAGCAGCTGCAGAGAAACAAATTGAACATTTCAGGGCAATGATCTTTCCTTGGATCCATTTAGTTCCTTATTAAAGATGGTTCTTTTCTCTTACTTGAGGCAGAGATAGATTCTTGATTAGTATGGGTGTCAAGGGTTAAGGGGAGAAGGCAGGAGAATGGGGTTAGGTGGGAGAGATAGGTCAGCCAAGATTAAATGGCGGGGTAGACTTGATGGGCCGAATAGCCTAATTCTGCTCCTATCATATGACCCTATGAAATTGGATCTTGAAGGAGAAGTTGGATAATTCACTCCTCCCAACTTTAAGGGGATGGGGGCCAATTATAGCACCATATTGTTGGAAGATTTGCAAGACTCGATAGCCTTAGTTACCGTGAGAGATTGGTTGGAAATCGGCTTTCCTGCAGTACAGCAAGGTCATAAACTTTTGAGAAGACTTGACAAGAGGAACAGGGAAAGACATTTCCCTTGAGGAGAACACTCTCGGTAGGGTGCACAAGTTTAAAGTAAATGACTGAAATATAGGGGATAAGAAGACTATTTTTGTTCCCATCAGCAACTGACTGAGGGCTGGTAAGTGAGGTTTGCTTAAGTAGTTCTTTTTTTCCAGACATGACCTTAATGGGCAGGTAGACACACAATGTTGGAGTAACTCAGCGGGTCATGCAACATCTCAGGAGAGAAGGAATGGGTGACGTCACCCATTCCTTCTCTCCTGAGATGCTGCAGGACCCGCTGAGTTACTCCAGCATTGTGTGTCTACCTTCGATTTTAACCAGCATCTGCAGTTTTTTTTCCTACACCTTAATGGGCAGAATGGCCTGTGCTTCAAATTTTTAAAACTTCTATGACACTGTAACGTTAGCATTGTGGATAAAAGATTGTTTGAATTGGGGCCCTTCCTGTCCTACTCTGATGGTATCATGACCAATTCCATCAACGGGTTACTCTGTTCATATCATAAAAAGTCTGAGAATTGGCATTACAACCAGTGTTTCTGAAAATGACCCCCTGAGTTCCCAACCTCAGCTTATTTGCTACCCCCGTAAAGAGAAGAAAGAAAACATCCTTTTAAAACAAAACATAATTAAGTAAATGTTTTCGTTTGAACGCACATTGGCTCAATTGCTACATAACATAACATACAATTAACACAGGGAAATTTGGCAAGAGAACAATCATGGAGGAGTTAAAAAGACATCAATGGTGCCAACTAACAAGAGACAACCCAGCAATCGCCTGTAGCACTCCAATGTTTGGTCTGTTGAAATGAAAGATAACCTGGTGAGGAACAACCCTTCTCCAGTCAGGCTAAATCTCAAGGCCAGAAACAGTAGCTGCCATTTTATTTCCATTGAAAATCCAGTGGCTCCTTCCACTTCCTACTGCCCAGCTGTGTGAACAGATGTTGATGCCTCGACGGTCAGCCACAATTTCAACTAGGCGAAGGGAGCAAAGAGAAAGAATCCATGTTAAATTTAAACAACATTATGCTCCATTAAGACTTACGACATGACAAAGATTTAATAATCTAGCCAGAACTGGAAAGTTGATGTTAAAACTACTCAGTTTAATCATCCAACATATTTTTCCTTCACATCTGGTTTCTGCCACTATCAGGCAATATTGTTGAAAACAGATGTTAAAACCCAAAATAGTTTTATGTTGATGGGGTTTGAGTCAAATAAACATTCCTTTCCTCCTCCAATATTCTGCCGCTTTTTCCCCATGGTGGAATCAATTCCTTGCTGGGACTGCACACTGTGGCTGCCCACACCCGTTAAACTTCATGCTTCAAACTCCGTGGTGGGGGAAAGCATTTTTGAAGGTTTTAATGGTTTCAATCAATAAATATATTTTTTAAAGGCACGTTGAATCTGTCATGTTGCAGCTTCAAAGGGAAACTTAAATCTCCATTTTGTTCCTCCTCTGGCAAGGTTATGGCACTAAACATATGCTGCGGCAATCACTTTGCACAATGATTCAACTGGAAACAACCAGGAACATTGATAGTGTGCCCTGTTTCACTTACTTCAATTTTACTTTTGGCGTGCTCAACGGTTCAGATTCGTAGGAATGTACCTCCAGCGGTTGCATTAAATATTAGTTTTCCCCGATCACAAATAACAAGGTCAACCTAGTTTTCAGAATGAGAGATGAAAATAAATGTGCAGTAAAACTTACTGCACTTCCCTTCCCAACAAACACCAGGCTTTTGAACACGACACCACAATGATCCATAAACTGTCTTTGCTTGCACTAAGGACTGAGCTTCTTTTTGCACTGGTGTTGGGGTTAGTGTTTTATTGAATGTTGGTTCATTAGATATTATCTATGTGTATTGTGTTACACATAGATAGCCTGTTGCTTTCTGCTGCAAGTATTTCCCATTGCTAGTACATATGACAATTAAATACTGTCGACACTGTTAATTCTTGCATCACTTTCTATCCCAAGGTTGGAAAGGTACGAGTTCCAAAAATCAACCGTAAAGTGTTCAGAGAGATTGGGTGACTGCACAGTGGAGTGCCTGGGCTTTGTCTGCAGGGGCAGTCCTGACCTTCCTGTTGCCCGATACTTTATTTGCCCATACACTTTGATTCTGACCCATCAGTCTATGCCTCTTCTACAGTTACAACACGGCCCAATGAACAAGGATGCTGCAAGGAACTGCAGATGCTGGTTATACACCAAAGATAGATACAAAATGCTGGAGTAACTCAGGTCTCGACCCATTCCTTCTCTCCAGAGATGCTGCCTGTCCTGCCGAGTTACTGCAGCATATTGTGTCTATCCCAACGAAGAAGAGTCTGAAGAAGGGTTCCAACCCAAATCCTTTTTCTCCAGAGATGCTGCCTGACCCACTGAGTTACTCCAGCATTTTGTGCTTATCTATGACCCAATGCAAGCTTGAGAAACAACATTTCATCTTCTGTCTGGGCACATTACAGCCTTGTGTACTCAATATTAAAGCTTTCAGCTAACTTATCTGTATCCATCGTCCATTAAGGACTTTATTCACCGGAGCACAGGAGGCTCAGGGGTGATCGTATAGAGATATACAAAATCAGGAGGGGAATAAGCAGGGTGAATGTACACAACCTTTTTCCTAGGGTAGGGGAATCAAGGACCAGAGGGCATAAGTTTAAGGTGAGGGGAAAAGATATAACAGGAAGCTGAGAGGCAACTTTTTAAACAGACATGGGTGGGTATATGGAAGGAGCCGCGAGAGGAAATAGTTGAGTTAGGTTTAATATACTTGGACAGTGTAGTTTAAAGTATTTAGTTTAGTTTAGAGATACAGCACGGAAACAGGCCCTTCGGCCCAACGTCCACGCCGACCATCAATCACCCATTCACATTAATTCTATGTTATCCCACTTTTTCATCCACTCCCTACACACTAAGGCCAATTAACCTACAAACCCACACATCATTAGGGTGTGGGAGGTAATTGAAGCACGGAGGAAACCCATGCAGTCACAGGGAGAACGTGCAAACTCCATACAGACAACACGCAAGGACAGGATTGAACCCGGGTCACCGGTGCTGTGGGGCAGCAGCTCGACCAGCAGCGCCGCCCCACATTTCTTCATATAATTGCCAATTCAGTCTGTACCATATTGCTCCAGAGTCCCCAATCATCATCGAAACTGTACCTGCAAACATTCATTCATGTGACTATCCAATTAAGAAAAAACAAATTAAGTCGCCTCAAAGTGCTTTTTGATGCAGCGCATCTGCCTTCTCACCTGTCAAGTCGGTTAACTAAGTCCCGCACTGTAGTAATGAGGTTCTCGTTACTTTGGGGGTTGGACAGAATAATGCCGTGTAGTTTCCTCATGTAGGAATCAATGGTATCCAGGGTTGGCGTCTCTCCAGAACCTGCAACGTTAAGAAAGGAAAGATTCCAAATACAGAATTAAAAGCAGGGTTAAAAACATGCCATCCATTGTGCTTCACAATGGCCTTGCATTCCGCCAGAGAGCACCCATTCCAGTAGCAATACCATTACCATCTGATCGCTCTTTCCAAAGACAACCTTGAAGTGTATCTGAAGAATATTCAACAACTGAACTTAAACTTAACCTTCACCATGCCTGGTTCCTGAGTTCCACAGATTTCGTACACGTGACTTCTTCATGGGAACAGGGGATGGTTCAACTGTGAGGCACTTTAAGGTTCATATTAAGTGGTCACTATGGTATACGATTTCCCCAAGAATCTGCATTAACACCTGTGCAAGAAACGCTTGGAAAAGTAACTCACTTCACCAAAACCTGTTCGATTAGAAATAACATATGGTTTTCAGGAAGAAAATCATTAGGTGCTTTTCAGAGATTTGCAAAGTAGATTTTTCTATTGTGCATTAATGAGGAAAATAACCTACACGGATACAAAAACTGTCAATTTTCTGCACAGAAATGGCCTGAAATATCTTTGTTTTGGAATCATTTCCCGACCATCTCTTTTACCATCACTTCAAGTTCCAAGGAGTAAATATCACCAGCAACTTGAGTAAACATCACCACCCATTTCGTAGCAATGGTCAGGAATGCACGCCAACGCATATCCTTCCTTAGGCAGCTTACCACGTTTGGCATGTCTGCATTAACTCTCACCAACTTCTACTGATGCGCCACAGAAAGCATTTTTCGGGATGCATCACAGCAAGGTTTGGGAACAGCTCCATCCAAGACCGCAAGAAGGTGCGGTCACAGCTCAGACCATCACGTAAACCAACCTCCCTTCCATCGACGCTGTCAACACGTCACGCTGCCTTGCCTCGCTGCCAGCAGCATAATCAAGGACCAGTCACACCCCAGACACACCCTCTCCTGTCAGGCAAGAGGTACAGAAGTGTGAAAATGCACACCTCCAGATTCAGGGACTGTTTCTTCCCAGCTGTTATCAGGCCACTGAACCATCCTCTCACCAACCAGAGAGCGGTCATGACCTACCATCTACCTCATTGGAGATCCTCGGACTATCTTTAATCAGACTTTACAATACAATACAATACAATATATCTTTATTGCCATTGTACAGGGGTACAACGAGATTGGGAATGTGCCTCCCATACGAAGCAATAAATTAATTAGCTAGTCAGTATTAATTTAAACAACCCAATGAAACAAATTGGAACAGTTTTAAAACAGAATAAAATGCAAGTAGATCTGTGCCGGTTCACTGTGCGTTGTGACCATCCGGCCATAGCAGCTATGGCCCTGGGGATGAAGCTGTTCCTGAGTCTGGAGGTGCGGGCGTAGAAGGCCTTGCATCGTCTGCCCGATGGTAGAAGTTCAAACAGACTGTTGCAGGGGTGTGAAGAGTCTTTGTGGATGCTGGTGGCTTTTCTGAGGCATCGTGTGTTGTAGATGCTCTCCAAGGCTGGTAGCTGTGTTCCGATGGTCCTCTGAGCTCTCTGGACTACCCGCTGAAGAGCTTTCCTCTCTGGCTCCGTGCAGCTGAGGTACCACACAGGGATGCCATGTGTTAGGATGCTCTCTATGGTGCAGCGGTAGAATGCACTAAACATTATTCCCTTTACCCTGTATACCGTGGACAGTTTGATTGTAATCGTGTACAATCTTTCCGCTAACTGGATGGCACGCAACAGCAAAAAAAAGCTTTTCACTATACCTCATGTAGGAAAATAACTGCAGATGCTGGTACAAATCGAAGGTATCACAAAATGCTGGAGTAACTCAGCAGGTCAGGCAGCATCTCAGGAGAGATGGAATGGGTGACGTTTTGGGTCGAGACCCTTAGAAGGGTCTCGACCCAAAACGTCACCCATTCCATCTCTCCTGCGATGCTGCCTGACCTGCTGAGTTACTCCAGCATTTTGTAATACTTTCAATAGACAATAGACAATAAGTGCAGGAGTAGGCCATTTGGCCCTTCGAGTCAGCACCGCCATTCAATGTGATCATGGCTGATCATTCTCAATCAGTACCCCGTTCCTGTCTTCTCACTATACCTCAGCACACGTGCAGAAAAATAAACGAAACTAAACTATACTGGCCTTGTTTACAAACCCGTGTTAAATTACGAACTGAGATCTGAGCTGATGTGTCACTATAGAACTCCACAGGCAGACAAAATTGCAACACACCATTTATTTGAACTACGGGATGGAAATTAGCTGTTGAACGAGCTAAATGCACAATAGTGACTGCACACTGAACTCTGCTTCTGATCTTCCATTCCATTATCTTGAGTGAAACAAAATGTTGCAAACAGACAACAGTGTGCTTTGCACATAATGGTCTTCCCTGCCAGTCTTTTGTTGCCACCCTTATTTATGAACAGTACAATCTATAGGGTGTAATTAGAGCCCATTGTTGAAAGCTCAGAGCTGGTGAAAAGGCATTGAAGGATCTTGGCAACATTCCCTCTTTGTATATATATATATCCAAAATAGGGGGGCCCCTCTCCCATTAGAAATATCAAACCTACTTATTCCTGACCAAAATCAGAACTTCACTGTCAATGTAATTTAGCAAAACCTCCATAGAATCTTAGAAGACATTTGTTCACTGAAAGGAATTCACTGAAAGGCCACAGTTTAAGAATAAGGACTGGGCCATTTAGAACGGAGATGAGAAAAAACTTTTTCACTCAGAGAGTTGTAAATCTGTGGAATTCTCTGCCTCAGAAGGTAGTGGAGGTCAATTCTCTGGATGCTTTCAAGAGAGAGTTAGATAGAGCTCTTAATGATAGTGGAGTCAGGGGGTATGGGGAGAGGGCAGGAACGGGGTACTGATTGTGGATGATCAGCCATGATCACATTGAATGGCCTACTCCTGCACCTATTGTCTATTGTCAATGGCTGTCAATGAGTAAACACTAACCTTAATTTATTGATTATCATTAGCAAAGGGACATAAAAGCCACAAAACGACACTGGAGTACTGGAGTAACTCAGTGGGTCAGGCAGCATCGCTAGAGAGCATGGGTACGTTATGCTTCAGATCGACACCCTTCTTCAGACAGATTGTAGACTACTCTGAGTTTCTTCAGCGTTGTGTGTCCTTTTTGTGTAAACCAGCATCTGCAGTTCCTTGTTTCGACATAAAAGCCACTATTTCAGACCTAGCTTCAAAAATGGAAATTGAAACTGGAGACTTTACCTGAATTGTTCGGACCACAACTAACCTGCAGATTAGATTTCACATATCACTAAAAATGTGATGGCCATCTTCAGTCCAACGTGCAAATGCTGGATTATACCAAAGATAGTCGCAAAATTGCTGGAGCAACTCAGCGGGTCAGGCAGCATCGCTGGAGAAAAAGATAGGTGATGTACCTTCAGACTTAAACTGGGGGTGTGAGGGGGGTGGGAAGAACTTGAGGCGAGAAATTACCTGTCAGATTAGATTATTCTTTTTCTTTTCAGATCAGTCTTTTTCCACCTCCAGTTCTTGCCCCCTCACTCCTCCATCCCTACTGAAGAAGGGTACCGGCACAAAATGTCACCTATTCTTTTTCTCCAGAGATGCTGCCTGACCCGCTGAATTACTCCAGTATTTTGTCCCAACTCCCAGTCTGAGTACATAAACCGTGCATCCACCAGACCATGCTTATTTTGCATCCAAAGTGCACCATACTTTTCCGATAGTGATCAGGACGCTCTTCGTGCCTGGCTATTGTTTGTACGTTGGATAATCCAACTTGGAAATGTTTTCATTTTTCCACCGTACAAGTATATGTAGAAGATTGAGGGGGGATCTTATAGAAACTTACAAAATTCTTAAGGGGTTGGACAGGCTAGATGCAGGAAGATTGTTCCTGATGTTGGGGAAGTCCAGAACAGTTGAAGGATAAGGGGGAAGTCTTTTAGGACCGTGATGAGAAAGTTTTTTTTCACACAGAGGGTGGTGAATCTGTGGAATTCTCTGCCACAGAAGGTAGTTGAGGCCAGTTCATTGGCTATATTTAAGAGGGAGTTAGATGTGGCCCTTTAAGCTAAAGGGATCAGGGGGTATGGAGAGAAGGCAGGTACGGGATACTGAGTTGGATGATCAGCCATGATCATATTGAATGGCGGTGCAGGCTCGAATGGCCTACTCCTGCACCTATTTTCTATGTCTCTATGTCCTGGATTCACAGAGGTTTAATTACCTGGCAACGGTACAGTGGCAAAGCTGGACGTCAGTGCCTGCCGCAAGGTGTCCAAGTGCTGCTGAAGGACCACATTCCTGTTCCGCTCTTGCATCACATCGATCTCCAGCTTCTCCACAGCCGTCTTCATGCTCTCCACGTGTTTCTGCAGAGCCGCGTTTCGCTCTTCGTATTCTATATTGGATTTCCGTAGCTGACGGAGCTCCCGCTCACGAGCTGCGCATGGAACAAAAATAAATAAATAAATAAAACGATTGCATTTTACCTCCAAAGACTGTGGACATGGTTGTCACCATCCGTCCTTGAAAGGAGCAACTGATATCCTTCATTTGCAGATTTCCATTAATAAGCTATTTGGAGTCCTATGTTGTTTGTTGCTGCCACAGGTACCAATGATCAGGCTGCTGCTAGGAATGGTCTGCACACTGGTTGACCAATGGCCCATGAATGGACAGGTACTAACTCCCTAAAAACACCTACAAAATGCACCAGCCCTAATATGAGGCTAGTCCTCCTGAGTCCATAATATTCTTGCCAATACCGGCACGGTGGCGCAGCAGTAGAGTTGCTGCCTTACAGCGAATCCAGCGCCGGAGGCTCCGGTTCGATCCTGACTACGGCCGTCGTCTGTACGGAGTTTGTACGTTCTCCCCGTGACCTGCGTGGGTTTTCTCCGAGATCTTCGGTTTCCTCCCACACTCCAAAGACACACAGGTATGTAGGTTAATTGACTGGGCAAATGTAAAAATTGTCCCTAGTGTGTGTAGGATGGTGTTAATGTGCGGGGATCGCTGGGCGGCGCGGACCCGGTGGGCCGAAGGGCCTTTTTTCCGCGCTGTATCTCTAAATCTAAAAAAAAAAAATCTAAATTTTAAATTCAGTTAGCAGCGGGGAGACAAAGTATTAAAAAAAAAAACGGAAACTTGAAATAGAAGAAGTAATTGTACAGCGTTGAATAAGTCCTATTGGCATAGAAGAGCAGTGGAACATGCATTCAAGGTTACACAAAGAAACTGGGTGGGCGCTGCTTTACGTCTTCGTCGTCCACCCTGGGTAGTTCTACAAAATTAGCAGCAAAATTCTGCAAAATTAGCAGCAAAGTGTCAACTACGGAACTCTGAAGCACCAATTGCCACTTTTGATTGTTGTAGTTGACATACGAAAGAAAGAAACTAATAGTATTCTAGGTTTATAATCTCAATATTAGTACTATAGTACTAAAATAGTCCAAGGATGAACCAGGCAAGGTTTTATTAAATGGTGGAGCAGGCGTCATTTGGCATTCTTCTGCTTTATATGAGGAAGGGCATCGACCCAAAACGTTACCCATTCCTTCCCTCCAGAGATGCTATATAATAGCAAAAAGATAAAATGGCAGACCTCGACAATTAGAATTGCAGAATGCTGTGTGCAGTCAGTCAGAAAGATGGAGGCTTCAGGGGGAATAAAGCACAAGTGTGTAGGAAGGAACTGCAGATGCTGGTTTAAACCGAAGATAGACACAAAATGCTGGAGTAACTCAGCGGGACAGGCAGCATCTCTGGAGAGAAGGAATGGGTGACGTTTCGGGTCGAGACCTTTCCTCATATAAAGCAGAAGAATGCTAAATGACCCATGACGCCTGCCCCACCATTTAATAAAACCTTGCCTGGTTCATCCTTGGACTATTTTCCTATCTGATCCTCGTTAATCTCAAATCTCAAGAGAGCGGGAGCCCCCACACCCATCATGTACACTTTTTACCGAGGTGCCATCGAGAGCATCCTCAGCAGCTGCATCACTGTGTGGTTCGGAAGCTGCACAGCCTCCAGCCGTAAGACCCTGCAGCGCATAGTGAACACTGCTGAGAGGATCACTGGCGCCTCACTCCCAACACTCCTGGTCCTTTACACCACCCGCCTCACCCGCAAAGCATTGAGCATTGTGGGTGACCCCTCCCACCCCTCCAACAGCCTCTTCACCCTCCTGCCTTCAGGGAGAAGGTTTCGCAGCCTGAGGTCAAGCACCACCCGACTAAAGAACAGTTTTTTCCACCAGGCTGTCAGGATGCTGAACTCTCTCCCCTCCCTTCCTCCTCTCTCCCCTGCCCCTATGGGACCTGGACTTTAACACCCCACACACACGCACATCCAGCACCAGACACTTTTTTAAAAAAAATTTGAAGTGACTATATTTTATATTTTATGTTTTATGTTGATTGTTGTTTGCTGTGCCTTTTGTTTTATGCACTTTGTTCCTCGGGATTGTGGGAAACGGTATTTCGATTTTCTGTCTGTGTGAACTGGCTGAGGATTGACAATAAAATTGACTTTGACTTTGACTTTGATCTCACGCAGTTGATCCCAGACCCAAATGTATTTAACAACTCAACATTCATGTAATTTTGCTCATCCCAACTACATGGGGAAAAAAAATGCCTTCGAGAGATTCTTGAATTATTATTTATTATTAGTATTATTAGTGCACATAATTTTTAATGAGGAAATATAAATAAGAGAAAACGTGAAATAAGTTTATTCTGTTTAGTATTCAGATTATGGGATAAGTTTGTTCACGGTCTGTGAACTATTTCTATACACTTTGTACTTAATCTAGGATTGTGCTATGCATGGTGATAATATACTGAACTGTAAGCAAAAACAAAATATCACTGTGCCCTAGGTACATGTGATAATAAAGAACCATTGAGGTTATAATTTTTTTTTACAATTATGGAGGATTGAACAGGGTAGACAGAAGTAAACTGTTTCCAGTTATTACAGGAACAAAAGGCTTGGTCCAAATTTGAATCGGAACCATTTAGAACTGAAAGGCATGAGAAAATTCCCCAAATTAAGAATAATGAAGCTGTGGAATCCCGGGTTAGCTATTAATATTTTTGGATCAAAGGCAGTTGAAAGGATATGTGAACAGAATGGTCAAATGTGACAAGAACAGTTTACTTGGCTGAAATGGTATGTTTGGGCCAAAAGACTTGTTTTCTATGTGTGTCTTTGCTCTTATCCCCCCCCCTCTCCCCCAAAGTTGAAAGGATTAGAATGTCGAAAAGTTCAGCACAGGAATTGGCCCTTTGACCCAAAATGTCCATGCCAAATATGATGCCGCATTAAACTAATTTCCTCTTCCTGCACATTATTCATATGCCGCCCCGCCCCATTGTCTGCATATCCACATGCCTATTAAAAGCTTCTTAAATGCCACCATCAAATCAGTCTACACATCCACCCTGGGCAGGAGTCCAGGCATGAGGCATTCTGTGAAAAAGAAAATGGCCTCACTCATCTCCTTTCAACTTTGCCCCTCTCACTGTAAAGCTATGCCCTCTAGTCTTCATCATTTCCTCCCTGAGAAAAAGGCTCTGACTGTCTACTTTATCTATGCCTCTCATGATTTTATACACTTCTATCAGGTCTCCTCTCAAACACTGGCATTCCAGAGAAAATAAATCAAGTTTGTCCAATCTCTCTTTACAGATAATACCCCTCCTAATCCAGATGGCATTCTTGCCTGTCCAGAAATCTTCAGTTTCCTCCCACACTCCAAAGACGTACAGGTTTGTAGGTTAATTGACTGGGTAAACGTAACAATTGTCCCTAGTGTGTGTAGGATAGTGTTAATGTGCGGGGATCGCTGGGCGGCGCGGACTCGGTGGGCCGAAGGGCCTGTTTCCACGCTGTATCTCTAAAAAAATAAAAAATAAAAAATAAATTATATTGGTTCTTCCTACCTTTACTGTGGTCCAAAAATTCTTCAGAGAAAATAGGAATATCCAACACTGACTGATCCTTCAGGACACCTTGCTTCTGTAAAATAAAATGTTCCCAAATATCCAATAAATATGACTGTTCTTGCTGAGGTTTAAATCTATTCATGTCATGAAGAGTCCCAATAGCTTGAAGAACCATTCTGCAGACACCAAATCAAATAGTCTTCAGGCAAAGTATTCCACCGGCACTTGGATAGATATTGCTATATTTTAGTTCAGTTTAGTTTAGAGATACAGTGCAGAAACAGGCCCTTTCGGCCCACAGGGTCCAAGCCAACCAGCGATCCCCACACACTAACACTATCCTACACCCACTAGGGACAATTTTTACATTTACCAAGCTAATTAACCTACAAACCTACACGTCTTTGGAGTGTGAAAGGAAACTGAAGACCTTGGAGAAAACCCACGCAGGTCACGGGGAGAATGTACAAACTCCGTACGTTCAGCACCCGTAGTCGGGATCGAACCTGGGTCTCCGGCGCTGCATTTGCTGTAAGGCAGCAACTCCACCGCTGTGCCACCGTGACCGCCCCTATATTTTTAGATGAATTATTTCTCTTCCACCACACGAGATAATAATGCTTACTAAACCGGTCCAGCTGGAGAGCTTCTCCTGTGCACTGCTTATGTTGCTCAGCACCAGGCCACCAGAAAATATGCAAGGAGGTCTGAAAGGTCCCATATTCTGTGTAGGGAGTTTTTGCCATCCCCCTTGTCATTCTCCAACAATTCAAGGCTACACAGTGGCACGGCTAGCAGAGCCACACCTCACAACGCCGGAGATCTGGGTTCAATTCGATAGTTTAGTTTTAGTTTAGTTTAGAGATACAGTGCAGAAACAGGCCCTTCTGCCCACCGGGTCTGTGCCGACCAGCGATCCCCGCGTATTAACACTATCCTGCACACACTAGGGACATTTACTATTTACAGAGGCCATTTAACCCACAAACCTGTATGTCTTTGGAGTATGGAAGGAAACCAGAGCACCCAGCGAAAACCCACACAGGTCACAGGGCGAGCGTACAATATCCGTACAGACAGCACCCGTGGTCGGGCTCGAACCGGGGTCTCCGTTGCTGCTAGCTTTGCAAGGCAGCAACTCTACCGCTGCGCCACTGTGCCGTCCTGGGTTCTTAGTTATACTTGGGTTCCGTGTGGAGTTTGCATGTTTTCAGTGTGTATTTTCCTCTGGCTTCCTGCTATGTCCCACAGTTGTGCAGTTTGATGTCAATTGGCCACTGTAAATTACCTCCAATTTTTTTTTAGGTGTGGGGTAGAGTCTTGGGGGAAATGATGAGAATGAATGGAGAATAAACATAGGTAGCGCAGTACGGTAGCGCAGCGGTAGAGTTGCTGCTTTACAGCGAATGCAGCGCCGGAGACTCAGGTTCGATCCTGACTACGGGTGCTGCACTGTAAGGAGTTTGTACGTTCTCCCCGTGACCTGCGTGGGTTTTCTCCGAGATCTTCGGTTTCCTCCCACACTCCAAAGACGTACAGGTATGTAGGTTAATTGGCTGGGTAAATGTTAAAAAAAAAAAATTGTCCCTAGTGGGTATAGGATAGTGTTAATGTACGGGGATCGCTGGGCGGCACGGACTTGGAGGGCCGAAAAGGCCTGTTTCCGGCTGTATATATATGATATGATATGATAGGTTTAATGTAGTTATTCACAAAATGCTAGAGTAACTCAGCAGGTCAGGCAGCATCTCAGGAGAGAAGGAATGGGTGACGTTTCGGGTCGAGACCCTTCTTCAGAGAAGGGTCTCGACCAGAAACGTCACCCATTCCTTCTCTCCTGAGATGCTGCCTGACCTGCTGAGTTACTCCAGCATTTTGTGAATAAATACCTTCGATTTTTACCAGCATCTGCAGTTATTTTCTTACACTAGGTTTAATGTAGGATTGCTGTAAATGTGTGGTTGAAGGTCAGAGCAAACATCTACTGTATGTTGGCACTCTCTACGACTCCATGTCTTCAAGTGCATTGCTGGGAACTCAAAACTATCAACTACCTTCGTGCTACCATGAGCTGTTCGTGTGCTGTTGAGCAACAGGTACCCATGTGCTGTTTAGGGATAGTCCCCTTTTCCTTTAACTGCATCTCTCAATCAAGATGCATTTCACTTTTATGTTTCACAAAACACTAAAAAAACAAAGGAACAAAATCATTAATTTTTTAAAAAAAATTAATTGGAGTCCGTGCCAACTGGCAATTCCTGTACACTGGCACTATCCTATACACTGGAGTCAATTTACATTCTTTACCAAAGCCAATTAACCAACAAACCCGCACATCTTTGGAGCGTGGGAGGAAACCGGAGGAGCCGGGAAATACGTACAAACTCTGTACAGACAGCACCCGTAGTCAAGATTGAACCCGGGTCTCTGGCGCTGTAAGGCAGCAACTCTACCGCTGTGCCACCATGCCTTCCCTGCTAAATCTACATGATCATCAAAATCCATTTTGTTAACAAATTAGGAATCATTGTACCTTCACGGACCCTATTTGAAGCTACATAAAATTGCATGCTCACAATGTCATGCCTATTAATTATTACTTTATTGGTAAGGATGGCTTAATGTCAGTAGAAAACATTGGAGTCTTGCAGGTCAAAGCTACAGATAATTGAGTGAGCTGTGATCATCTGGGCAGACATTTTAGCCTCTTGACTCTCACAAGTTCCACTGTTTACTTCGATTACATAAATCCCAGTTAATGGCAACAGTCAATGTCTGGAAAATCATTCCAATATACAATTATAATGCCCAGAAAGCAATTTATTTGCTTATTTTCTCAGGAATAGCACATTCCCTGTGGAGATGGTGTCATTTGCCAAGGTCAATAAATCTAATAGGGGTTTTGTTGAAGCACTATTAGTATCATTTGAAGAAATGCAGAACCCATGTCTGATCCACCGTACAATTACTTCCAAATTGAGAGAAATTTAGTGGCATATCATTTGTCAGCTATTTGTTCAAGTTATCATTAGTCAAAATTTCAACGTTTTATTGAAATACATTATACAATATTGCCACACTTCCCTGCTTTTTCATGTTAAACTTCCATCCATCACTTTCCTTATGATACTTTGTTCATGAAAGAAGACTGAGCAGAAGAGGCTAAAATATCAGCTGCAGCACGAGCCTGGAACATATCACACCAAACCCTACTACCAAATAACATTTCACAATGGCGCTAGTCAATCAGCAAGGAACTGCAGGTGCTGGCTTACAAGAAAAGACAGTAAGTACTGGAGTAAGTCAGCAGGTCAGGCAGCATCGCTGGAGGACATGGATAGGCGACATTTCGGGTTGGGACCCTTCTTCAGACTACTCTACTATGAGAACGTGCAAGCTCCACATTGATAGTACTGCTGATCAGGTAACATTTGTAAGCTATTTTTGTGCTTCATAGGTCCAGTGAACCGGGTTCAGTTCTGATCTCCAGTGCTGTCAATGTGGAGTTTGCATGTTCTCAGTGTTACAGTGTGGATCAGACTGAAGAAGGGTCCCAACATGCAACATTACCTATCCATGTCCTCCATATATGCTATCTGACCCGAGTTACTCAAGTAATGTCTTTTTTTGAGAAACAGCATCTGCAGTTCCTTGTGTTTACCTTGGAGTACTCCAGCTTCCTTCCACATCCCCAAAAATGTGCAGGTAGTTGGATTCTCTATGGTAAATTGCCCCTGGCATGGAGGTGAGAATGAGAATCTGAGGAGAAGCTGAGAAGGTGGGGTGAATAAAATGGATTATGGTAGGTTTAGGGAAAAAATGTGTGGTTGTTTGTCAGCATGGACTAAGTGGGTTGAATGGCTGTTTTGGTGCAGCATCTCTCAAAAACTCTTTGGGAAAGATCCTACAAATTTGTATATTAATGATTTGTACGAGGGGATTGAAGCCTTTGTGGGAACGTTTGCGGATGATATGAAAATAGGCGGAGGGGCAGGTAGCGTAGAGAAAGCAGGGACTCTGCGGAAGGACTTGGACATGTTGGGAGAGGGGGCAGATGTAATATAGTGTAGCAAAGTGTGGAGTCATGCATTTTGGTAGTAGGAATAAAGGCATAGATCTACAGAGGACGCCATCTCTCTGGCTCTTCACACTGTCCTGACTCACCTAGAGAGACAGGGCACGTACGTGAGGATGCTATTCATAGACTATAGCTCCGCCTTCAACACGGTCATCCCCACCAAGCTCATCACCAAACTCCACCAGCTAGGCCTTAGCTCGTCATTATGTGACTGGATCCTGGACTTCCTGCTGGAACGACCGCAGGCAGTGAGAATGGGCCCGCACCTGTCCTCCACTATCACCCTGAGTACCGGCACACCACAGGGCTGTGTTCTGAGCCCCATGCTCTACTCCCTCTTCACACACGACTGTGTTCCTGCATTCGACACCAACACCATTGTCAAGTTTGCAGATGACACAACGGTGATCGGGCTGATCACCAACGGGGATGAAACAAACTATAGAGCGGAGGTGCAGAACCTGGCGGACTGGTGCTCGGATAACAACCTGTCCCTAAATACCACCAAGACCAAGGAGCTGATCATCAACTTCCGTAGGTCACATAACGGGGAATATGCCCCGATCTCTATCAATGGGGTCAGTGTGGAGAGAGTGTCCAGCTTCAAGTTTCTGGGCACTCACATTTCGGAGGACCTAACATGGTCCAATAACACTGCTGCGCTGGTCAAGAAGGCACAACAAAGACTGTTCTACTTAAGAACACTGAAAAAGTCTGGTCTACCCCAACAGCTGCTGAAGACCTTCTACCGCTGCACCATAGAGAGCATCCTAACGCATGGAATCCCTGTGTGGTACCTCAGCTGCACGGAGGCAGAAAGGAAAGCTCTACAGCGGGTAGTCCATAGAGCTCAGAGGGCCATCGGAACACAGC